>NC_141219.1:1067500-1742500 GCF_054856515.1 Filicampus tigris
GTTTGTGGGAAGACCTTGCTGAAGTCAAACGGCAAGTCAGATTGGGCACTTGTGGATTGTGTGCCGCCGCACAATCGGCCCTCTCTTTCTTACCACTCGCACGCACGGCGACAGACAGACGCACAGAAAGTTGACTGTAAAAAAGGCACTCATGCGGTTGAGACTGGATGTAATCAGCTGATCACGGAGCGTGGAAAACCAGCGACGACCGCTGCCGGTCACATGGCGCAGACTCCCGATCGGACATGAAATTGCGTGCGCGCACACACGCTCGTGGGCAGAGGTCGTCCTTGTAATGACATCAGGCCACGCTGAGGCCCGGACAGCCGCGCGTGTCTGCGTGTATCTAGACGGACGGCCACGTTACAGAAACGGCCTCTGATTATGTGCGCCGAGCTTGCGAAATCCAACGGCCGTAAGACTACTTTGAAAGCATTTCCATGGAAATGGTACCACTTGTCCTTTTCCAAAACGTTGAACCGCATTTGATGACGTCCTCCGGATTTTTGGAAACAAAGGGCCAAATTGATACTACCGTTGTCCGTTTCCATCTTGTGTCAACGGCCCCTTGCTAAAAATGCGGAGAAAAGGGATTTTTATCCACATTTGGAAGGTGGCCTGATTCCCCTCTGAGAATATCCGTTCCCGTGCCAATTGAATTCCAATATTCCAATTGTGCCACGAGGGGGAAAAAAACCCGGAATTGTGCCACTTGAACCGGCAATGCAAAGTGATTGATTCCATTTTCACCGGCCTCAGCAAGCAGCCCTTCTGTTTAATTGCGTCTGCATTTTTAAAGCGAATCACAAAAGTAGCCACGGCCACTTTGCGGCAGCGCTTTGGTGACGAGATGCCGTCCGGTAATTGCTCAGTCCAATCGGCGCTACAATGCGAGCGCAAGGCAGGAGTGGGGAGGAAGACAAAAGGCACATTTTTGCTCGTCGTCAAGCAAACATCAGGAAGTCGCACGCAAAGAAAATGCCAAGGTCTGCTGCTCGAAACGTTACCATGTCAACTGGAAAACTTTGGCGTTGGTGTTTAAGAGTGACATTTGAACAGGATCATTGTTGTAACCCTTGGCTTGCCAGTGTCCTCACCGGGCGCAAACAAAGCGTCCTCAGTGCCTCTCGGTATGCGCTAGAGCATCTTTGTTGCTTCATTTTCTCGTTTGCCCACGGGGAGCAGCGCAGCAGGCAGCCTAGCAACCAAAAGGGGTGGGGCTGGCAAGGAAGGACAAATTGACGGGCTGGCGCGCGGGCTAAAAATAGCAGCGGCCACTTTTGAGCAACATCACACCTCGCGGAGGCATCGGCGCCGTGCTAACGAGCGCACGCCGTGATCTGAGTTATTGCACGTTTGAAGCGAGGCGCCGAGCCCAATCAGGTGCAATTAGGCCTCGCCGACGGATGCTGCAAATAAACGCAATCCGGAGGGAATTGGAGGCAAGGCGAAAGTCGGAACACACAGACAGCTAGTTGACATATTTCCAAGATGAAAGACGGCAGCGGCTTGAACGGATGGCTGGCGTCCAGCGGGCGGCGGGCGGTCAAAACACAAATCGGCGGCGACCGAGACTCCCACTGCAATGAAGTCGCCACAGCATACGCTGGATGCACTCAAGTGTGTCATGCGCACGTTCAAAACAAAGGCACGGCGGCTCTGTTCCACTCTACAGACGAGCGCCATTACATGGACTTCCGTTTCTGTGGTGACGACGTAACCCAAACGAAGGCGGAACCAGACCGGTTCGTAGAAAATGACGACATCAATGTCTTTGTAACGTTTGTAAGGATGGTAATTCCCACTCAATTTTTTTCAAAATTAAAACAGTCCTTCTCTTGCACTGACACGTTATTTTTACATCTTTGATTGAAACAGTAAATAATCCTAATAAACTCCGTCTGTGTGAAAGCCACATTTCTAAGATCTCTAATTCTTTTCGGAATGATGTTTCTGTCTGCTACAGGGGCTGAGCTATAAATTGTTTTGTAAGTGTTGAATTTCTGGGAAAATTTCAGGTTTTCAAGGGTAATCCCAAAGGCGACTTTTAGGTTTTGGGGAGCTGTTGAGCCAGGCGCTTTAGGCCTTAATGGGTTAATGCACTCGTTTTTAGCCATCTTTGGGGGCGGCCATTTTGTCACTTCTGTCGACTGAAAATGACATCACAAGTACTCAGGGCGCAGGTAACGCCCAATCGCGGCTCAGCTGTTCTCGCAAGCTGAGCCGTGATTGGTCGCGAGCAAGGCAACGCAAGAGACGCCAATAACAACCGAGACAGCCGACGCCGTGCGACGGCCTCCGAGGCCGGAGGGAGGATCGCATGACGCTAATCCCGCTTTCGCTGCGACGGACCATCACCGGCTGATTAGGTCCCACGAGCTGATTAGGCTATCAAAGGATTTAACGGCGACTAATCGTATTGCACCCAAGCAAACCGCCTTTTAATTACCACGACTTTCTCTTCCGCGTGTACACGGTGAGAATATTTCAGCAGAAATTTGGCACCAAAAGAGAACCCAAAACCTGGATGCTGCAACCTCTTGGGGCTCAGAAGGGAACCAGACGTCCTGACCGCCACTTCATTTGGTACAGCTGACCTTTTGACGCAAACTGCCTTCTTCCATTGCTTTTGGGTGAGAAGCAGGCTCACCGGTCAATAGTAGGGGACAAGCCTAGCCAATCACATTCACACATCATCTGGAGACCTAAATTAGCCGGAGCTAAAATGCAGGCAGAGAAGAAAACGTAAACTCAGGAGAGACTTAAACCCCGAACTCGACAACAGTCAGGAAGACGACGACTAGTTTGCCCGGCCTGCTGCAGTTTAGCCGTGCGGTGCGGTGCCGTGCCGTGTCGTGCCGTGCCGCGCCGCGCCGCCTTTTGAGTACGGCTGGTGAGTGTCAAGGCATTTCAAATCACCTTGGGGATGGCGAGCCGGGACGTGCGGCCAGACAGCTGCTGAGTCGGTTCCATTTGCGACGCCTTCCCAGGCTGCTCCCGGAGCTGGAGCAGAGCCGCCCAAGTCGATCTTGTCGCGGCAAAGCAAAGTCGACAAACGTCCTCATTCCAGACCGACGTTCGCAAGTCACAAGAGTGGCGAGTGTGCATCAAGGACGGGTTGAAGCTTGGGGGCGTGGCCTTAAACCTGAGCGTGGACCAATCTGCGCAGATTAAAAGGACCTTGCTAATGCCGACCGCTGAGCCTTTGGCTTTTCGTCAGGCTGACCCGCTGTGACTCCTCTGCACCCGTGCAATTGATGATCTTATCACCTTCACCTTATCAGGCATGGCTCAGCCCATCCACATTTATCGATTGCTACATTTGCATATGGAAAACCTATTCAACACTGGTCCGGATCCACACGAAGCCGGACATGGAGGAATTTATTTTTGATCTCAATTCTTCTCCGTCGAGGGCCAAGTTGCCGGTAACGGCGCCGCTGTGAAAACAGCTCACTTCGTTGTTGTCGGTCGGTCGGTCGATCGAGTCACTTGGAAAACGCGTGACCGCCGCCTACCACAATACTGCATGTTGCAACATTGGCAACGTGCTCAAAATCGGACTCCTTTTGTTTTTTTTTTTGTTAAGTTTGCTTAAGAACAAAATGTGTATTATCGGAATAAAGTCCCATTTTGGTCCTCAAGCAACGAATCTACTATTTTCTTTTCAACAATACAGTCTTACATAGGTGTCTTTTCTCCAATGGAAAGGTTTGAGAATAAAGATGCATTTTATAAATTCGCTTGTTAAAAATGTGACTTTCTTCCCTTGATTTTGACTCTACTATCATCAAAACACAACACTAGCCTTGCAAGATCATCAAGGCCGTCGTCAAAATACATTTGGGGATACACGTGGTAGTTTTATGTAATTGGCGTTGGGATTACGGAGGCGGTTTTGGACCTTGGAAAGTTTGCCGATCCCTGTGTTGGTTCCAAGGCACCGAAACGCAACGCAGGCTTGAAGTCAAAGCGTGAATTTGCCGGCTTTCGAGGCGGGATGTCGTCTAATTCTGTCAACGGCGGATCTTGTGGGGTGGTGCGATATCCCACCTGTGCTGGATTTGGGGTGGAAACGGATATTGGCGGGTAAATGCCTGCCTCCCTGCATCTGTTACAGCTATTTTTGCAGGACCTGCGTAACACAAGCTCCACCACAATGTCTTTAAAAAAAAAACCCACACACACACACAAAAGGCACCGTCACTGTCCACTTAAAAGTATCCCCACACTGAACTCAGCCTCTTTGAAGCGATCCTTTCTTGCCTACATGATTCCTTCAAATCAAGATAGTCCCTCATTTTGACCAAGGTTCAGCACGGAATGTGAAATGCACTCGGTGCACTTTTTTCCCCCAGAGAAAGCAAAGCGGACGGAGCGGCGGCCCGCTGGCGCGTCGTCACATGATGCCACTCATGTGAGAAGCTGCTGTTTTTCTGCTCGGCGTGACGCCTCGGCACTAGTGGGCGGACTAGCGGCCAAGTCGGCGTCCGCCCGAAGGTGAACTTGATGACGACAAACTCGGATCTTGGCTTAAGACGCCGCGCGTGCTCTAATGGCATTAAGTGGACCAGTGACGACGAGTGTTGCGTGAACTTGTCTCTCCCGCAACGGACAACAGTCCATCGCAAGTTGATCACGATTCAAGCTCGCCGGCACTGCCTCCAATAAATCCACAAACAGGAATTGAACGCACACAAGTATCTGAGCTCCAGAACACAAGTTTCAATGGGTGACCGTTTGCAACCCCAAGGCCTAAAATAAGCATCCGGACTATCCAAGGAAAGACAAAAAAAAAAAAAAAAAGACAAGTTGACAGTAAGGCCAACAAGGGTGATAACAACTCTATCCAGTCTAAAGCCCACGGACCACCAAGTTAGGGTGTGTCCCCATGAGGGAGCCGCACAATTCTGATTGAAAAGAAAGAAAAAAAAGCTTCCTCACGAGCATTAGTCAATTGAATTAGTTGAAATAGCGAGCAAAAACTTACATCGACGAACATATACTCCAGCTCGCGGTTCATGTTGTCGGCCGAGCTTCCAGCTCATGCTTCTGCGGATGCCTCCGAGCGTCCGCGTCCAACTCAACAGCGCACGCGAGGACGGAAGCTCCCCGTAGTGGCGGCGCACACGACTCGAGCGGAGGCTCCGGAAGACTTTGCGCTCCTGCGACGCGCTGACTGGTCCTCCCGGCTGCCCGTCACACTCGCCGTCCTCCTTGGCGGATCACATGAGACTCCGCCGAGCCGGGAGGAAAAACAAGGCTCGCCCACAAATCCAGCAGCGCCGCTGCCGACGGAGCGAGACGCCGTCTCGGCCCGCTGCCGGAGCGCAGCCTTGGATCGACAACGGCTCCTTCCTGTCACGTCACCCTTTGTGCGAGCCGACAACACGTATTGGCTGCAAATGGGATTTGTTTGCCAGCGCAAAGAAATGCAATAGAATTAGCAACATGCGCTTGTCCTCAGAAATATGTCCTCGCTGTGTCAGGACTTTGTGATGTCAACGCTACAGACGGGGCCCGAGTGTGCAAATGCTTCACGCGAGTTTTCGGACGAGGCCGACATGGGCGCCGCTCGAAAGCAAATCGGCAACTGGCAAGTGACATCCGTGTCCAATATATTACGCAACTTTGAAGGAATTCATTCACTGCCGGAGCAGAGGTGCCCACCCGCCTGCCATTTTAGAGGCAAGACCCACCACAAAGTCTGGTCTTCTGGGACAACGCCAGCACAGACCAAAGTAGTCGTCGACTCTCTACTTTCACGAGGGAGTCATTTCCTGCCAAAGAAAAAAAATCAATTTCATGCAAAAGAATAAAACCAATCAGCTACTGCGCCAGCGGGGCCCTCACGTTGAAAATGTTTCGACATGGCTAAGCGACCTTCGATTTGAGAACCAAGCTGTTGGACCTTTGGCACGACACGCACGCTAACACCCTGGACTCAAGGTGTCAGCCGGCAGGTTTTACAGAAGAGTGCCCGCGCTTACATTTACAAACGAAATCGGCGTTCATGACGGTCGAAAAGGCGAATCATCGTGACTCATCCCGCAAATTTTCTCAAAGGTCCCTTTGATTTTCGTTGCCACTGGAACAGCTAGAGAGAGACTGTTTCTTGTCCTTTCTGCAAAACACCATAATCTTAGGGATGTCACGATATCCAAATGTCACAATACGATAATCATCTTGATATTGCGGGGGGATTGGCGATACATTAAAAGCTCGCGATATTGTAAAAAAAAAAAAAAAATCACAATATTCCTTTTTTTTTTTTACATAACAACAACATTCACAAAGAAATAGATAACCTACAATGACCGAACACCTAATATTGAGGCACTTACTTGCTAATGCGCGCACACATTGTGAATCGGCTCAATGCCAGATATTTTTTCGATTGACTAATATTTTTGTCCAAATATTTTCCTCTATTAGTTTTCCTTTTTTTTTTTCCTGTGGTTGCATTTTTCCTCGTATTTGTATATTTTCAAGAGCCATCAATAAAGCAAACAAACATTTTCGACAGGGGGAGGAAAGAAGACACAAACTTTTCAGTGGATGCTTCATCCTTGCTGACCGCCAGAGGCAGTGTTGAAAGCGCTCAATGTTCCCTTGTTCCAGTATGCATACCAACGTCAATGTCACACGTGACCCCCAGATGACCGGGGACGGTCTAAGTTCCGGTGTCACTACAGTTTCATTTCCTACGCAGTCTTGTCACGAGGATTCTGAGTGACAGAACACTCGGGTCATTCGGCATTCTTAGAACCACAGTTACATTTGTAACTTTTGTTTTCTCGAGTAGCACCATATTACTCATGAACAGATTCAATTTAAAAAGGAAAAAAACAAACAAAGAACGGAAGCTTGAGTTGTTGCAAGACAACAAAATGATGTGCTGAGTTTCCAGCTGTGAGTCATCTTAATGCAGCACTGCATTTCTTCATTCGGTGAGATTATGCTCCCTCTGCTTCTCTCTACAATAATTTCACAACCCTTCAACACTTTCACTTCTCGATTTAGTCGCTTTATCTGACAGCATCCATCCATTATGCAAGAAAAATGCTCATTATTTGCACAAAACGTCAAATGTACGGAAATGTGGATTATTGTCGGCAAACTGGAAATTCATTTTTAAACAGCTCTCGATCCTGCTTAGCGCTAAACTCGGGAGAATTTTTTTCCACGCATTACTATTTGAAATTTGAATCATCGTGACCATGGAAGACGCGAACCGTAGACGACTTGAAGACAGGACTCTTGAGAGCCGAGACGTCAGTCACGTTATGTTGCAAGGAAATATGGCAGAAGGTTCCCGTTGTATTTTCCTTCACCAAAATGTCACTATTTTTTTTTTTGCAAATAATCTGCTATTTTTCTTCCCAATATTTGTACAATTGTCATCCGTAATTTCTGTGCTGGTAAATGTGCGCATTGTGAGACTAACGAAGGTTATCTTATCATCGCGATATGGCATTTACATACATCTCTAAGTTCTGGGGTGGGCAGGTGTGCCGGTTGTGGTCTTCACATCAAACACACCTACACATCAACTGAAGCAGACTTGTGCAGTGTGTGCATGCTAACCACACAGCTAACACACACGCTCAATAAGCCTCTCTATAAGGCAGCCTCACACGCACAATGAGCAGAGTGTATTCCACCAAAGTAAACGACAGAGCCGCGTTTGACATCAGAGACACACGGCGCTATTCAAAGGCCCCACAAACACGGAACGCAGTGTTTGCAGCCCCGCTGAAGCAGCCATTTAGCTGCTCTTAAGAAAAAAAGAAAAGAAAAAAAGCCAACAAGCTGCCGCGGTTAATTTAGTGAGCGGGGAACAAAGTGCTGCATTCTTATACAAAATGACTATTCTGCATTCCAACTATAGCAAAATAGTTAATAGCAGCAAGACACAACTGAGAAAAAAACTGAGCTGGGCATTTCACTAAAAATTGAGCGTCATTCGTCATCCGTCTGCAGCATGGCTGCCCTTCCGTCATCCATCATTCCCATTTTTTTCCCGGGGAAGAAAATCGTACCCGTCTGTAGGCCGGTCCGCCTCAATTTTTAAACGGGTGTTCGTCGGCGAGTGCGACAACACTTTCGCTAGCTAACTTATTGTACATGGTCCTTGTGGCTAACTTTTTCCAGCTGTTCATGAGCGCACACAATCCAAATAAACAATGGCGCGTGTGGTAGTGGTAGTCACTAAATTGAGGTCTTACGCAATTCGCTGACGTTTCGCTGATCGTTACGTCACGCTGACAGAGATGAATCAGTTGAATATTTCAAAACCCTAATGATGACGCACATTTAGAAAAGAAAAATGCTCCACTATTTAATACAATAATATTAGAATAAAATACCAAAATATGGGGAAGAAAATCCAAAAATATTAAATGAAAGTTACACAAATATTGGACAAAATTACATAGTTGGGGGAAAAAAACCTATATATATTGTTTGACATTTCAAAACAGTTCTCATGTGTCTTAATATCATGCCTGTAGCATGCTTTCTTCAAAATGCATCAGGGATCAAGAAATAGCCATATATTGCACTTTACACATTCCGTTTCTCTCTGCGGTTGTGAAGGCTCGGTCCTGCCTCATGCAAGTCCCGCCACGTATTCTGCTTGGCCAATGGCCAGTACGGTTTTCCGCAACAAAACATGACGACGGCCGTCAAAGCAGGGGGATGGGAGACTAAGCCAAACACGCAAGCGCGCACACACTCACAAACACAGATAAACACACATGCACAAACATAATAGTGACCCGAGCCCCTTTCAGCTATCACAGTGACCGGAATGTGCCTCTTCCATAAGGCGTCAGTTCTTCTCTCTCTACTGAGTCCACGCCAACAACAAGCAGCAGCAAGGGTGCTAAAGCGACAAGGATGCTCGAGTGTCCGGATGTGACGCTTGATCGCAGCATCTCGCCGGCACACAAACTGCTGCGCACATACAGTACACGCCGCTGACAAAGCCTCATCAAATGATCTTTAGACGAGATAACTTCCACCTCAGAGGCTTGGTGGTACGCCGCGGCGCAGCTTTAAGCACCACTTGCTCAAAGACAAACGCAGCTTCCCTCTGCCACAACAAAACAATGACGACAGCTGTCAAAGCAGGGGGGGGGGGTTGAGGATTCAGCTCCAAACATGCACATCACATTATTTTTAAATTCAAAAGTAGAACACAAAAACTAAAATATACAACAAATAAAATACTACGATGTTGGATGAAAAATACACTCAGATTTAGAGAATATTAGGACAAAAACACTTGCGAAAAATAGGGGAAATGACCGCCCAGCAAAAGGAAAATGACTAAACTATTGGGAAAAAACACTAAGAAGAAAAATATAAAAATTGTTGGAAAAATGAAAATAGGAAGAAATACATAAATATTAGGGAGGAACACAAAAACACTGGGAAAACGCCACCTCCA
This sequence comes from Filicampus tigris, assembly GCF_054856515.1. Lineage (NCBI taxonomy): Eukaryota > Metazoa > Chordata > Actinopteri > Syngnathiformes > Syngnathidae > Filicampus > Filicampus tigris. Next base: position 1,076,955 of record NC_141219.1, read on the forward strand.
AAATCAAGACAATAGTGAGAAAAATATGAGGCATATGGGGGACATAGTAAAAAAGCAATAAAACAGTAATAACAACAACAAAAATGATCAAAAACAATACAATAATTTGACCAAAATATATTAAAGGGGAGAGTTAAATAAAACAGTGGCTAAAAATGCACATAGAGTAAAGAATGCAACAGAAAATAATAATGGAAAAATAAATTTTGGGGGAAAAAAATCAATACGTAATTAGTATTTGCGGGGGAAAAACGGAGAAGAAAATTAAAAAAGACACAACAAACCAATGACAAAACATCGCCATCAAGTGGACTGCTTTTCACAAACTCACACACACACACACACACGACACAAGAAAGACATCGAAACAGCTCGAATGTGTCAAGGCCTCATCTGTGCCTCCCCTGTCGACGACAACAACAAGCATGCTCGAGTGTGCGGATGTGGCGTCTTAAGAGCATCACCTCGTCGGTACCCGCACTGCTTAGAAATCATCAACACAACTCCCTTTTTTTGTTTGTTTACAAGACATTGCGTCAACAATAATGAAGTAAACACTACCCATGGGAGTTACGTCAGGATTAAGGTGGAGAAAAAAAACCTGCGTGTCCGTGACGGCAGGCACCGCCTTTGCATCACCCAGCCCATGATGCCACTTCAAGGCCGGCTATGGATGACATACTCGGGGTAAACAATCAAGGTGACACCGACATTGCGGACAGATATAATCCAAGATGGATTCGCCTCTTCAATTAGGGTAAGGAAAAATAAAACACAAAGTAAGCGTGCGCTATCTTCACATTGGCAATGCCTTTGATGCATCTTCGCCCAGCAACCGGCACGACATGGACGCCGCCGCGGTTTCGGCTGGACGTGACGTTTTCGTCCACGTTAGCCGCAAAAGACGCACGTTTCGGGGAGACTCGGCATGCAACGTCAACGTCAACGTCAACCGGGCCCGCTTAGCTTCCACTCGTCTTTGCTTACCTTTGTGTACAGCTCCGACGCTGCCATGACAGCCGCTACAAGCTCACGCCAATCGGGGCTAAAAGTCGGGCGCCTGTCCGAGCTGCATGGGACTCGTCTTGTGTTTGCATGAGGCGGACCACGTCGCCGTTCGCTGTGTGTGCGTGTCTCTCAAAGCGTGTAGGTGTCCCTCCTGGTCATGATCAAGCTGAAAAGAAAGCCGGTGCAAGGCTACTGAGGGTCGGCTATCTCACTTTGCATTCTGGGTATGATGGATGAAATGAATCACCCACCACCCCTCCCACCCAAAAAAAAAAAAAAAAAAAGAAAAAAGCAGCAAAAGGTGGAGATGCCCCAAGGGGAAACAGCGACACTGGCTGGTGGCGGGCTGAACTACAAGCAGAAAAGATCAACCGCAGTGTTGCCTTGTCAATTCGCCCCGAGACCACCCTAGCAGTAGTCACTTAAACACTAATCTCAAATCATGCTCCATCACCATTGAAGTAAATGGAAACGCCATTAACCCGTTCCAGCCGCGCAATAAGTTGCACTGAACATCATATATTGTACTTTAAAATAGTTATAATATCATTGAATAGAATGCACAAAAATTAATCCGTTTGTGCATAGTGATGTGCTACTTTAAAGGGCCGATAGCATGCTATTTTAAGCTTTCCACAGGTGACTATGGGCATATATCTGATTATATATTATCTTTGGCACAGTGCCAATTTACTTTCTAATGAAATATGAGTTCTTTTGGTGGCTATTTTTCTGACTCGGAAGACGCCTGGTTCACTAAAACTCGGCATCTCCCCGTGTGGCTGCCACGCCCCTTTCATGACATCATCCTAAAGCCGGCTACCGCAGCGCCCCGGAAACAGAATATAAGAACATTGTGGAGTCCTCGATTCAGAGTCAAATGGCAATCATTATCCAACATTTATGTAGTATTCACCCATTTACATGGTAATGTGTGGACACGCATGTGCGGGCGAGCGCATGGTGGTGAATTTCTTCAGAACAGCAAAGCTCCGGACGGCGAGGGCGGGGCCTCAGCAAAGGTGAGCGCCTCTTACCTGGACACGCATGTCGGGGCGTCACACCGGCTGCTTGGAGAAAGTGACCGTGTTTTAGTCTGCACTCAATCTTAAGCGTTTAAGATTGGGGACCCCAATGTTGTCTTGGATTGGGCGGAGCTGTTGCGGAGAGAACAGGAATGCTTCGAGATTGCTGAATGGAGGAAAACACCATTTGGTGACGAATCTGCACTTTAACATGACAAAGAGCTCCAAAACGTGCACGATAAAGAGCCTTTAATGCCCCAATTGTGTACTGTATTAACATTATGCACTTCATGGTGTGCGCGCCTGAGCCACCAGATGGCAGCATAATACAGACATTCATCATAAATAACAGTTTGACAAATACAATGGGGCCCCACTATTCGCGTAGGATCGGGGCCGGGCCAGCCTCGAATAACAAAAATGTGCGTTTAATTGATGTCCAAATTGCGAAGATTTTTTTTTAACTCCCCCCCAAATTCTTGACAACAACAACAAGAAAAAAAACCGTATAAACCATCAGTAGCATTTTCTGGATGGATGAAAAGATATCCACGAGTAGGTTATGTGAATCGTAGGTATTTAAAAAAAAAAAAAAATGACTTACAGAATGTGCAGTACATTTGAATTGAGTCATTAACAAGTGGACAGTAACCAGTCCAGGGTGTCAGCTGGGATAGGCTCAAGTTCACTCACGATGGTAGTAAAACACTGTGTGATAGCCTACAAAAACGTTCCAAATATGAAACAGCTGGTTGAATCAATGAGGCAAGTTCGGCACCTGAACTACTTTAAGGCTTGGGAAGTCAGATCGGATTGAAACAGGTTCGATTCTGACCCTGCATGCATGTATCACATTTCATACAAAACTCACATTCGTCAACAAGGTCCCAAATATTCTGTTTTACACAACTCGGTCTCAGTGTGTCCTCATTGGGTTGTAGGTGAGCTTGAGTCGATTCGAGCTGACCCTGGACTGGGTGCCACACGGCAAGCATTGCCATTCGCACCTTTGGACACTTCAGTTTTCAGTCAACCTTAACACACATGTTCTTGGAGTGTGGAAGGGAACGGGAGCACCTGGAGAAACACAATGTTCTGCCCATTGTGTCCGAATAGACTTGCTTCACTTTACAGCAACAAGGCGAGATAAAGTAGAGGAGAATGCTGGAAGAGTTTGACCGATGGGTTACACAAGCAGCTCCAGAACTCCTCCCTGAAGGACTCCTTCATTCGCGTCAGTGAGAGCAAGCTATTCCCTTCCTTCTGTTAACTTTAGATTTGAAAAGGATCAGCAAAGTGTGTGTGTGTTGGGCAGGGGACAATGCAGCCATTCAACATTTGTGCAAAACTATTTTATTTACATAAAATGGCACAAATGAACAGGAGGGCAGCCATATACATGCACGGCTCAGATGCTAGCTGGTATTTAGCACAATCTGAGGGGAAACGTCATCTACGAGGACCCTGGTTAAAGACCCTGGCAAGAGTGTGCGCAGATTTGCGCAAAGCCATTTCCTACATTCTGCCAAGTGGGAAGGAGACTCAGAGCTAAAAGGGACTGCCGCTTAATTATCACGCCGTGGGCAACGTTCCTGCGCCAAGCAGGCCTTTGAATACAGTATCTCTGAATACATCCTTAGCCGTGAGCATAGCCGCTGGCTTCTCAGGCCCTCTTGCAATCACTTTCTTCTTCTTTCCAGCAATTTTGGAGGCCTCGCCAATTCTGAAAACGCACCCATTTATGCATGTGTGTGTGTCCTGGTGAAAATGTGTGTTTTCTGGGGCCATACTTCTATTTGTGACATAATTTGACGGCCCAGATAATGAACAAATGAAAATGAATGATTACATCTACAACTCGCCATTTATGATGTCAAATGTGTTTGTTGTGATTCATGAGAGCCCTGCGCTTGTTTCTCTCCAGTAATCATTTTGGGGTCATCTTAATTTTGCTGTTGGGTGCATGCGCCCAAGCAGTTTTGGTGGCTCCACTGAGCCAAAGACGTTCACGCAGCGTGCAAGGAAGCACAACTGTCGACTGTCTGTTCGTCTAACAACGCGCAGTGTGTGAATATTTCTTCAAACATTTTTTGTGCGTGAACGTCTTACTTATGAACCGAGGTTCCGTTGGGTGATGTATTTCAGACAGTTTGGAATCCGGAGCGGAAGGCAATTTCTAAGTTGGGAGGACCCCTGCATTAATGAAGGGGGGAATACAATACAAATGGGATGTGAAATGCTAAACGGCTGATGTCTGCCCCCCGTGCCAAAAACAAAATGAAACATACTACAGTATATACACAAGCACACACTTGCACGCCTTGGGCCATCGAGCCCTGGTTGACGTGCTGTCTTTCAGTGTATCTTACATGAGAAGAATAAGAGACAAATGGAAATATACATGGCAAGGAAGAGAAGGGGCAATGAGGGTGGGAGACAAGAGCGGCCAGTGGCGTCTGGGGAAGGTCAAGACGACTTGAAAGGTGGCGAGGCATTTCCTGCCGAGCGGCTAAACAGGTGCTCCTGGGAGGGGGTGGGAAAAGTCGCGTTACAAGCTCTTGACTAGATGGCGGCGCGGCAGGGCGTCATCAGCCTGCCAGTTTACTGGCCACCAGGGAGGGTTTCCTCTGGGGCAGGTCCTGGGGGGTGGGAATGTGGTCCCCCGTAATCTCGGTCTTCTCGGGGGCCGCCGCCGCCGGCAGCTGCTTGTTCTTTATCTTGGCTTTGGCCATGTTGTAGTCACCCGAATCAAAGTACTTTTGCTGGAAAACACCAGGGACACAAGAATCAGCCACGCGTCCCCGCTATTCTAAACATGGCATTCGGATTCTGATATCGCGTTTGTCGGATACGACTTACAGTGGGTACGGAAAGTATTACGACCTCTTGAAAATGTTCACTCTTTGTGTCATTGCATCCAAAATCAAAACAGTTCATTTTATTTCTCATTAATGTACACTCAGCACCGCATCATGACAGAAAACCCCCCCCCTGCAATTTAGACATTTTCGCATATTTATGAAAAAAGGAAAAACTGAAATATCATATGTCGGAAGTATTCAGACCCCGTGCTCAGTATTAAGGAGAAGCACCCTTTTGTGCCAGTACGGCCATGAGTCTTCTTGGGACTGATGCAACAAGTTTTTCACACCTGGATTTGGGGGATCCCTTATCATTCTTCTCGGCAGAGGGGTGGCCATTTTGTCACTTCTGTCGACTGAGAATGACATCGCAGTTGCTCAGATAACGACCAATCACGGCTCAGCTTCAGAAAACGGGTGAACTGATTGGTCATTACCTGAGCGACTGTGATGTCATTTTCAAAATGGCCGCCCCCCTGAGATGGCGAAACACGGGTGGATTAACTCTTTTTCCTCAAACGCAATATGAATCAGAATGCGCCCCAAAAAATGATAAGAAACATTACAGATGAGTTCAACAAGTTGAAGGGACACAATTTCAAGTTGTCAAGATTTTTACCCCTTTCTGAAGACGTTTACGAAGTAGATCAGAGCCCCCGGGTTTATTCCCCAAGTTTGGGTATCTGGCCTTCAGTTTGGCCTCCTCCGCTTTCTCTGGATTGATCACTTTGTCCTGAACCTCCTGCAATACAACACGTCAAAAATCATTTTAAAAAAATGAACAAGCAAAGGATTATAGCTCAAAAAACGTCTAACTAGCCATTCAAGGTAAGCCTGGAGAACTCACCATAACCCAAACCCCTGCCTACGTTTAAAGGAACGAGCGAACCGAATGGCAGCCGTTTCTAACCGCCGGGCCGCCGACCGGTACCGGTGCCGGCTCATGGGCTATTTGGGACCAGGCCACTTCCAGACTGAACCAAAATATTTCGTTGATCGACAGAGCCTCGACAAAGTTTCATCTGGAAAATTAAGTGCAGCCGCCTTGCAGTGTTGTTTTCGCCAACGATGACGAAATGATTTCGTTAACGCCCCTTTTTCAGGACAGTAACGAGACGATGACAAGCAAAATGTGGATATTTGGTGACTAAAATATGACGAGACGTGTATGAGTTTTCGTTGACGAGACTGGACGGAATTGTTAGCGTGTGGTCTGTGAGACTTTCAAAATACATGACCGTTAGAATGTTGGCGCCATGTTTTGATTCCACGTTAGCCATGCGTAAAAAGCCCGAACGTGTGCGCACGGCGCACAACCCCTCCGGCCGCCAGGTTTCCGTCATTAATAAAATGCAAGAGTCCTGACCGAACACAGCAAATTCCTGCTAGTTGCGGTTCCAGTTCACCCGTTTTCTGCTATGGATCTGGCCTCGGAGGTAGAAAGGCTCTTCAGCGGCGGTGTGAGTGGCTCGCCATCGGCCTAGCCAGAGCTTAGCTCGGCAGCCCCGCTTTTGTTTACGTTCCCTCCGCCGCCTTAGGGTGTCAGTGTACCCCTTGAACTCCTGATGGGACCACCACGTTGAAGGGAAACAAGCGCAGCGCTCTGTTATTACAACTATATTCAGCACAACGCTAAGTTGTACGTGCAAAAATTTGAGCGGCAAAGCTGTATGCTGGCAGCCAATTTGACAACAAGAAGCAGATAATAAACAATTCACTGCAGAGCGTTTGCTTTGAGTTGTTTATCAACACAGTTGGAGTTTAAAACTAAAACACATGAGTTTGACACGTGTATTTAGCCAAACCAAATGAACTAAGGAAAGTCAGCGAGCTTACTGCGGAATGAAAACAATGCAACAACGAGCTTACTGCTAAAAAGAAACAATACAACATTTTAATGGGGAATGATTTCAGACAAGTGTTTTGAGTTATGAGCGTGGTGGTGCAATGAATTCAACTCATGAGTCAAGGCAGCAAAGCACAGCTGGGGGCCAAACTGGTCGAGCAAGGCAGTTTGTAATTATCTTGCCCCAGATACAGACCACCCTCGGAAGCCAGCCTCTTTGACTTAGGACCCCAGATGCTGGCGTGGCTACACGGCACCGAGTTGGACCTCTAATGTGACAAGAAGTGCATTAATAGCGTCAATTATACCAATTATTTCAAGACTCCCTAAAATCATTGCTGACGACCACCAGTAAGAAGAGCAAACAGTGAAGAGCCTTTGGCTGACTATCATGGTATCCAACACGATTAGCCCTAATCAATTGTTTTACACGACATTTTGCATGGACCAAATGTTAATTGTAGAAATGGTTGTAAAGCGCACGTAGTGGATGAGAACATTACATTCATTTGCCTCTACGTCATAGCACTACTGTAAAACGAACTTCGGATGACTACTACCGTATGACTATTGTGTACACACTTGTATAATAATTGCCAAGATCGTCACGCTGGCCATTACTTACTTTTGCCGGGTCAGCAATCCAGTTTTGCTGCTAAAGTTGACAAGGTCCCAAATCTCCAATCAAACGCAATTTATCGCGCACTCACCTGGCCGTCTAAAGTCTCTGTGCACCTTTCCATCGCTACAGATTGTCAGATTTCAACAAAAACACTAACAACTTCAGTCACATAAACGAATCCAAATCTTTACACTTTACTACGTAGTGGGGTTCGCAATGAAAAGGCGAAGCAGCCGCCTACCACCATGGTCAAGCGCTACGTTCCCGTTTGAAGCACAAATGTCGAAGCCCTCTATATTTCTCAGAATACAAAGTCTGGTTTACCTTTGGGATTTGACATAATGTAGGCAAATGTTTTAGGGGAGAGTCTCCTATTCGTGTATTTTATTTTATTTTATTGGTATTCACGGCGGTCTTGGTCCACGAATAAACGCGACTAAATGTATCACATTTGAACCGGTGATAGCACAAGACCAACACGAGGGTGAAAGACATCTGCTCGACAATGCCTCAGCACTCGTCAAAATCAGTCGAGCTAGCGTGCAAGAGGCTACCGAGCGTCGGTCAGACCGCTAACCGTGCTGTCAAAAGCCGCTCTGGTGTGGGTTGTGTCGGGGCCGGTACGTTCGAAGGACCTCTAACGGCAATACACGCCGACGGTGCTTGGAGTGAAAGTAAATCTCTTATTGTAGGCCGAGGCTGTCTGCACAGACGAGGACCAAGTTAGCTCTGAAGCTAGCCGCCCCCCCACCTCAGAATGTCATGACAGCTGCTTAGCTTGCTGACTAACACTAGCTCGCGTTAGTCCTCCACAAACCACACCGGACATGTATTCAATGCATCTCACCCAGCATACATCATTACATTATACATTGTAATAAATTAACACAAAAATGGACTGTGACGGTATGTTGATAATCAACTAGGGGGAACGGGCTAGCCTTAGCGTGAAGCTAGCACTCGTAACAAAGTCAATCGCGCTCCCGCCTATTTGCCTCCTACACGAGCGGGTCGTCATAAAAGGCCAATTTACGGACCTGATCTTCCACCAGCGTCTCCTCCGACGCCGGGACGTCTTCGTTGCCGTCCGACATTGGTCAATGTTCCCGTTGCCTCAAGGAAAAGGCCGCTCAAGTGTTGCCAAGTGGACCTCCTGACCGTGAGGGACGGGGTGTGTGTGTGTGTGTGTGTGTGTATGAGCGATCGCCGGGATCCCGCTGGTGCTGCTCTGCTCTCAGTCTCCGCTCGCGCACTGCCTGACGCTCAGGAGGAACGCGCGCGCTCCCGCAGCTGCTGCTACGTCACTGACGGAGACACCGTACGCGCTCACGTCTTTTTCGTGGGGACGCTTAGGACGGGATTTAAAAAAAAATCAAAATAACAATTTCGTCACGTGCCGATCTGCTGTTAGGCGCATGTGCTACTTGTGAGCAACAATCTGTACAACAATCTCCCGAGTATTTAAAAAGAAAGAAAAGTTAAAGATAAAAAAACATATATACATTTTGTCATTTATATTTTTTATGTATTTGTATTAAACGGGCATAACTACATTTCAGCTTTTCATGCAAAACGTTCCTGTTTATGGCTGCTCATCTCACGTCACACAATTTTTCGTCATCACAGCCATTGTGATGTCATCCGTCGTACCAGTCCTCATTAAAAATAATTTGACTTTGTTAAAACACAAAACAAGCACATTTCTCTGCAAATTGTTTTTTTTGGTCTGTTCATCGCATTGGTCACAGTTCAAAAACCTGTAGGACACATAGAAGATCACCTTGGCTGATTTTTATATTGCTTTTATCATAAAATACAGTATTGTGATTTAATAGAACCTGTCTAGTCTACTTTCGTTCAAACAATATATCTTCCGCATGAATTGCTGAGATTTCATCCTTTTGACCTCAAATCCTCCTCCCACAAGATCATTTTAATTATTTGATTTGAGGGTGAAAATATATATTTTTTCAAATTCTTTATCGGAATTCAAATTTAGTCTTTAGTTGTAATAGTATTCGGTTATTACTAGGCTGTTAGCTAAAGCACGCGTGTAGATATTTGGTGTACTAGTTTAAAAATGATGAAATGTGAAATGATCACTTACCAGATTTATTAATCCTGTAGTAAAAAAATGACAAGAGACAGAGCAGATTTAAAGATTGCTTTAGAAGATATAGATATATTTTTTTCAGATTTGAATATTAATGTCAAAAATACTATGATATACAGTTTACACTAAATCATCTTGGCATGACAGACATCACAAATAGAAACAGAAATATTAATTTAAATATTAAATAAACAGGATGGTTAGGTAAACTGAAAGTAAACACTTAAAACTGAGGTTACACTTTCTCTATTGCAACACTTCCAACAAAGTGGTTTTTGTAACAGTACAAAAAGAAATATGGCAATTGTTTTTCGCTTTGTTTCTTCTCCAGGTTGGACATGGGGGGAAAACAAATCCACAGTGCATTTCTTGATGATTTCTGACGTGATCAGTTCACTTTAATTCAGTGTGATTGCATGATCGACGTCTTCGGTGGTCCTTTTGTTTGTTTGTTTTTCGTGGCGGTGGGGGCGAGGTCAGATGACCGGAAGGCGGTCCGTTGCAGCCCATTTCCCACACGTGCTGCTCCAAGTTCAGGAATCATTAGCCTCTTTTACACAGAGTTCCCGCATAATATCCGCGTCAAGGGTCGTAACAGAAGGATTTGGCACCTAACTTCCTTTCTACACAAAACCCAGTGCGGAAAAATGCTGTCGAAACCAAGCTGTGTAAAAGGGGCTATTGAGTCCAATTTAGGCTTAATTTACTTTGAAACTCAAGCGTGTGTCAACAAGTGGGATTTCTTTTTTCCTCATTCAAAAGGCCATGTATTGCATTTGTCAAGTAACTGAGATTCAACATGTATTCGGTGTGTCACATTGAGGTCCAAATCAACAATCTTGTTTAGGGACTGGTGCACAAACTGCGCAAAATTATTGAGTCCAACTGGTCCTGTGGACAATCATTGGTCTCGACTCTCCTGCAAGACGCAGGAGTGGGGGGTGGGCTAGATACACATACATCAAGAATGACCTATTAAATAGTGTAAGGCATTTTCTAGCAGGACCTCAAAAGCCTGCACACTCCAGCTGTGAGCCACAACAAAGTTCATGCACGCCAACAGACAATTCCGTTCTGACAAGCGTCCCGCACGGGGGTGCACTCCATCATCTGCTGTCCTTCAATCTCTCAAGTCACAGGCCGACACAATGACTCATGGCTGGCACGGAGGTGCGGCTACCGCCTGCCAGGTGGAGTGGGGGGGCGGTCATGGGAGCTACTCGAGCGTCAGCAGCGGGGCGAGAACGGCGGGTCGATGGGGGATTCGGTAAATGACTGAAGCTCGTAGGCAGCACCGCTGTCCACCTCCATGGACTTCCTAGAAAACAGCAGACGGATGTCCCTGTGGAGGTAGATCTTGCCAGACTTTGAGCTTTGGAACCTAGTGGGCAAGAAAGCGAAGATGACATTTTTCACGTTAACCACATACCCGTAACGCCGCCAGAGCAACCCGACCCGACCCGACCGGACCCAAGATCTGCCATTGCCAAGCAATGTCAACGACAAATTAGCCATCAGCGTCACCAGCAATAACTTCTGATCAGAAGCACGTAGTCGAATGTCGGGCAAGGTATTTTGTGTCTGGTGAAGTCATGCGCCAGCCACATCGCTACACTACCGTAGTTGGCAAATGGACTGTGAACTGACTATTGGGAGGGTGGGCCTTATGGTTATACAGTGGACCCCTGCATACTCACGGTCAGACTTTGGAGCAATCATGGTGCTACGGAACTATGTCCAAGTGATTTGAGGACCTCAATTTAGACAAAAGTAGTCATTTGTGGCGTGAGTCTCCAGAAGTCTCCATTAACACCCCAAATGGTGGCTAAAAGTCTTGCTACTCGCTATTTTGAAAAGTTAGAAGGGTATGACAAATATTGTATGTATCCTGCAAAAGTTGCCAAGTTGGCAATACCGAGTTGCCGCTCATTTTTCACCCACAATGCCCAAGTGTCAACCCAGTGGTTATGGTAACAAAAGCTGTACTGGCCATTTGCATGAGACGCAACCACGTGCCAAACAGCGCGATTTGAACCAGAGTATGACAAGTGGATATCAAGTATGCTATAATGCTTTTAACCTTTGTACATGTCAAATTGATACTTTATTAAAGCACAAGGGAAACACTTTACCTTGTGCAAACAATGCAGAATGTCACCTTTAAGTGTCGGCTAATGTTTATTAGTGCGTGATAAGTAGTCGTGCACAAGATGCTCTGAGAGCTTCTTTGGAAAAGTCACCTCACCTCAGATGAACGAGGTAGCGCAGAGTGCGCGCCTGGCCCAAACTGAGAGGCTTCCTGTTGATCTGATGGTTCGAGTCCCGCCGGACGGGGACGGAGAACGTCCTCTGGCGCAGGAAGGTCTGGTGTCCCGCTGGCATGGCTCGTAGGTCGTACATCACCACAAACATCTTTACCACCGTCTTGTTCGGGTTGAATAAGGTCTGCGGTGAGCCGAGAACATTGCGTGAGACATAAATCCCACGGCATCTCACTGCACTCTTGAAATATTTTTTTCAGAACACCATATACACACTTTGTGGACAAAAGAATTAGGAAGCCTAGTCACTGCACTGACAGGAAGTGCATATGGAAGAAAAATGAGGCTTGTTCTCTGCCTTTTGAAGTAAGAACTGTCCCACTCGTCTGGGAAGACTTTCAAATGTCGTGTATGTCTGTGGGGACTTTTTGGACCTGAGAGACGGCCTGTTGGCCCACAATCTCTGTTCTAGTTCATCCCAAAGGTGTTTGATGGGCTTCTCCCACACCACTTTCATCCAAGTATGCCCCATGGGAACTTGCTTTGTGCACGTTCAGCCAAAACCTGACTTGGACAAAATCTTGCCACAAAATTTGGTGGGATGAAGAATTAAGAGTTTGGGAGCCAAAAGGGGTCCAAATATTTAATAAGTCATAGGTCTCATAAGCTGTTAATGTATGAAAGTGTACTGGTGCCACCCCAGAAAAAAAAAGGTTTCACGAGATAACGTGAAGAGTTTGGCTTCCGCATTCAGCGGAACAAAACAAAGCAATTATTCTGCTTCAAGTCACTGGTGGAGTACATATTTAGGTGTGTGTGTGTGTGTGTGACTTCATTTACAATTTTGCATCATTTCAAACACTTGGCCTTATTCATTTTCTCTACAGTCTTAGTAGTTAACGTAGCTAGTAACAATGATTTTATAAGACTCCGCCAGGCACCTGAACAGGAAATAATTAATTTGTGTTACGCCAATGCGCAAGCAAAACCGTTTTAACATGATCAGTTTCATGTTTGAACATAATCAAGTTATACATGTTAAGTTTCACATTTTGACGTCATAAGTTTAACATTATTTTTGTTGTTGTTTTGCTGTGGCAGTAATACGCTCCCGTAGTACATTAATGTATACTTTTGTCCTCCTTTTGTGACCAAACACAAAACTTTGATGATGGAATCACCACTAGGGGTCTCCCACCCCCTGACTTGCTATGGACATTGCTTAGTACTCAGGTGGGAAACATTACGCCAATGTGCTAAGAAAATGTCCCCCCCCCCCCCCCCCAAGCATTTAAACAGTGCCATTACCACTTGAATGGTTCCTGATGGAGGTACTCGGTAGCCCCTTTTCCCCAGCGACTCCAGGTTGATCACACCCTGTGAACGATACAGAGCACTGCCATGGTATCATACAGTAAATAGAGAAAAAAAAAACCTTTCACAACAAACTCATACATACACAACAAACAGTGACAGTGTATTATACATACAAATCAATACTGACTACATTTACATGCAGTCAATAGCCCTTTTAAAACCCGAATATTGGCAGTATTCAGGATTTTAAAAGCCATGTAAACGCACGCAATAACCCGGAAATGCCCTTATTCCAGTTTTTAAAATTCCAAATGTCATGCCTGTGTCACTCCTTTTCTAACCCGCATATGCGCGCGTGTAAAAGCCAGTTGTAATACCCCGATTGCACGGGACAGTCTGCTCATGCTCAACAGCAAGGAATCTTGATCTTTGTAGTACAGGAAATGCATGCATGTGCCGTGTTTGGCGCGCAACCCACCGGAAATACACAAGTAGCGATAAGCAAAACATGGCGAAAGCTAAACAAAACATGGCGAAAGCTAGAGTAAGTACAACACCACACTTTTGGAGGAGGAAGAAAGGAAGGAATCGGAAGAAGAAGCGGAGATGACGCATCACTGCGTCATGACGTCCGTGCGTCGCCGTTTCAATCGGGTTATTTAAATGCGGGGGGTTACTCTGTCCGCTCAAGCCATGTAAACGGGTTAGTCTGAATGACTGCGAAATCGGAATTTTGACCTTAACCCGAATATTAACTGCATGTAAACATAGTCACTGATGTTTTACCATATAAGGTGAGGGGGCGTTGTCATCGGAGACGCTGTAGAATGACACGTCCACGGGTAAGGTCAGGTGACTGGGGCAGAAGGACCCGCTAGCACCTACTTCGGCCGTGAATCCCTCCACCGTCCCCAAAGGCTCCAGGCGGTAGTTTAACACACACTCCTGACAAGTGTCCAATTTGAAAACACCGTTAATGGTCACATCAAACACACCATTTATATGGTCTCAAAATGCACAAAAGGGATGGATGGATGTACACTATGGGTTCTAATTCCCAACTACAGTTCAGTGTCCATATCCTCACACAAACCCACGTGGTTGACTTGCAAAGCTGCCGTGACTAAACTATGAGTCGTGTCACGTGGGAGGAGTCAGGAGCGCACGCAATTGGGTTGTGTGTTTAATGTGTGCATGCATTGTCTATTATAAGGACCAGACAAGTTGCCAAAAAGCTGCGCAGGTTCAACTAAGACTATTGTAGAGCATCCAAAAGTGCAGGTGAAATGTGGGTCCGTATGATTTCTGCAATGCATTTAGCTGGGTCAATGTTTGCGAATGGGACAAGTTGGATCAGTGACAGAGTGGAAAAGCCCAACATGAAGAGGCTAAAAAGGGGCAACTAGCCATAAAAGCAAGGGACATATTATGGAAAAGAGTTGGGTCTCTGGTCTCTTGGTGGATGCTTGTCAACCCATCAAGTATGAAATCTTTTGTTCGGTGCCTACTTATGAAAATATGTCTGTGAGCGAATCCTTCCTAATTCTACCAAATAGTCATGTTACACTGAAATTTGCCTGAGGTGGTCCACACAAGCAGCACTCATTTGCAGGCTGGACGCAAAGAGGTGCACATCTCCTGCTCCGGAGGGAGTCTCAGAGTCTCCAATACCACCACAAAAAGTCACCCGATTTGTTGCAGCACGTTTTTCGATAAAACGCTGATAATATGTCTGCCTTAGCCCCACCCCGGTCATCACTGTTAACAAAAAACATACTCAGCATTTGCATGAGCCAGTGTGACAAGTGTTGTAATTCTTGATCTTTTGAGTACTTTGACAGAAACCTTTCATGAAGACACATGGGAACCTTTTGAAATTGTGAATTGAAATGCGTAACGTCTCCACGAATGGATTCGTTAAATGATAGATGAGTGTTGTTGGTGCTTTACCTCAAAGTTCCCCAGTAGACTGAGACTTGCAGGTGGAGCACTTGCACTAAACAGCTGCTGAGCGTCATCTGTGTACTCATCTCCCTTGGGGCACACCCTGAGGATTTAAAACACACACGCACGCACGCACGCACTTGATTGACCTGTCCACCACATCAAGGAATGTGAAGGTGACGAGGTGACACCCATTCTGAGCCAAAACTGCTGAGGTCAAATCAACTCATACATTGCTGAACCTCGTAGTTTACAAAAATGCTCTCCAGATGATGGAAACATTGGGAAAGCCTTTATAAAGAGGATAAAGCAGTGCTGACTGATTTCAAGCTTAAAGAATAAACTTTGCATGTCGCCGCTGCATCGAAAGCGGCACAGAGCGCACCGCCCACATGTGCACTGAGTAGGCAGTTGCTGCTGAGCTCCCTGAGTTCTGTTCTGGCTGCCATTTTGAGCACAACGTGATGTTCAGATGTTCAATTTGGGTTTAGAATCTGTGGCGGCCTCCAAGAAACACGGACCAGCACATTTTGGTCCATCGCGACCTCCAAGATGCCAGGCTAAATATACGTCTTTGCACCATGTTGACATGCAAGTTAAGTGGATTTCACAGCCAAGATCCAGGGGTTACCTTTTCCCAGAGGCCCAAGGCAAACCTTTACAGCCAACCAGAGAGGTGTCCAGGTCAAAGTAGCCAGATTGGCTTTTCCTCTGAGGAACCTGTCGGAGACACACAGGACGTGACGCGGAAGTATGGCTTCGTACCAATATAGCTGGCTGTGCAAGCTTTGGTGATTAGATGCAAATGAGATGGAGCATTGTTGTGCTAAGACCGGCGGCTACCTCCCTTTGAGAGGTATGGGTGAATCATGCAGCCTGAGTGTGAGCGTGCGCGTCACTACGTAGTCGTCCTGCCAGATACTTCAAAGTCTCCCTGATAATGACTTGCATTGTGAGTAACGTCACAGATGGCTACTGAGCGCCATGTTATGACACGTGCGCACGCACTGGAACTACTGATGCTGCATCATGGCTAAAAAGTGTCGTTGTGTTGAGTCATGCAAACGTTTGCCAGAAGGCTGTGAGTGCGTGCGTGCGTGATTTCGTACAGGGCTGGAGAGCAGGGGCAGGCCCGTGCAGGGGTGGAAGGCCTTGGTGGCCGTGGCATCTAACGAGTGGCGATTCTGCTTCCTCCAGCCGTTGCAGGGCCCCAGGGGGGAGGCTCCGTGAGTTCGCTGGAGAGTGAAACAAGAGAGGTGAAAGCATCTGCCAGTAAACCTGCAGTGTCTTTCAAAGCATGTTCTCCACCACCATGAATCTTTTTTTTTTTTTTTTTTTACACTTTTGTCCTGCCTGGTCAAGGCCATAAGCACTCACAAACTGAGGTAGTCATGAAAAAAAAAAATCATTTCTTAACGCGTTTCCACCTTTATTCCACGTGCACACTGTGTTTTCAGTCACAGTTTTACGTATCTTGTTGTTGTCGTTTACACCTTTGCATGACATCAGAGTACGCAGAAACACAAGATCATTTTTTGGTTTTGCTTCACATTCAGGGTGATATTCCTGAGTGACTCCACTCAACTATTGCCGCTTTTCCACTGCACATTTCCAGCTTGGCTCAGAAGTACAGTGCAGTTGGGTTTTTTTCAACTTCAAAATAGTATGTCTGGAAACAGTGAAAAAGGCTGAGAACAACTGTATTTACCTCTCAGTGAGGAGACGCATTTTCACTGAGAGGGCAACACAAAAATGAGCAGCTGCGTCAAAGTAGAGACCGTTGGCACAGAAACAGGATAAGCCTACGCGAACGCGTACGTTTATTTTTTGTGATTTCTAGCCGTGTATGCCGAACAGTTGCATATTTGCGGTTCGGCATTCGCAAATTCGCCTTCCGTTATCTGCTTAAAAACTCACAGTTTGCCGCTTTTGTGCTAAGGAACAAAGAAACAATATCAGCTTTGCTTTGACAACATGAGATGGCATCAACAGCCAATTACAACAACAACAACAACAATTGGGGCTTACGAAAGGCCTGAGCGATGAACCACTGTTACCACTGTCGCTATAATCATGATAAGAGCCAACTACAAACCCCTTTTTTGGGGGCACATCAATAACTCGCATTTATTCGCAGCAGGACTCAGTCCCGCTTAATTTTCGAATAGCAGGATTCACTTCATACTGAAATGTTAAGATAGATGCTTACATGGCCCGTGCGGTATCAGCACGACACACTTGAAACCAAACTGAGCAGGTACTAGAAATAGTACCTCCTTGTGCCAGTGAAAAAAGCATCAATCAGATGTGTCATGCAGTACAATGGGCCCACGAGTACAATTCCGTTTTTTTGTCACTCGGCCATTGTTAGTGTGTCTGTTTTGGGAATGCCTTTCTTAGGGCCTTTGACTGGGTACAATGGCCTTCGTTTGTGGTTATAGCGCCACCTGTAGTGTTGGACTGGGTTTGACAGCCTGCAAATGAGTTTTCATAAAGGCAGAGTTGGGCAAAAAGCTCAAATCAAGCGTCTCTTACCAGGACAGTGTGAGGGGCGGTCATGTGTGGAGACGGTCTCGGTGTTTGGTTCTCATCCTGGGCTGAAGCGTCAGCCCGCGTGGGTGACTGAGGCTTGCCGTGGTTTTGGATTGCGGCGCAGCTGAGGCTGGACGCTCTGCAGGTCTGGCCCGAGGGCGGCGAACTTCTCGGCCCGTTCTCGAGGGGGGGAGGGAAACTATGACTGCTGGTTGTGTGGACTGTGAGCTTTTCCTGGGTGGGACTTTGTAAACGTGGACCAGCGTGCAGCTGGCCTCTGAGCGAAGGTTCTTCAAGTGTAAAGTGGGCGCCATTTTGGGCCCGAGGAGAATGGCAATCGGTCCCCGGGTCGAGCCGGGCTTTGTTTGTGCAAAGAGGCATGTGTGGGGCGGCGGCGCGCGGGCCCCTGCTAGTTTGGTGGTGGCCATTGGCGCGGCCATCGCGCGAGGCGTGTGCAGGGTGCGAGTACGTGCGTATGGTGTGCGTGACCGTTGTTGTGTGCGTGTGGCGCAGAGGGCTGCCGCACCTGCTGTGGCTGGGCGACAGCGAGGGGACGGACAGTCTTTCCTGGATGAGTCGAGTAATGTCGTGCACCGCCTGAGCGATGAGGGAGCCTTCTCGCTCGCTCTCGCCGCTTTTCTCTCCCTCCCCGTCTGGCTGCCTGTCCGCGCTCTCGTCTCTCATCTCAGCCAGCCTCAGTTTCCTGCAGGCCGCGGGTTTCGGGGACGAGCTCTCCCGCTTGTGGCAAGATGTGCCGCTGGAGGGTGTGCGGAAGGGGGTCTGCCAAGCATGTCCCACACACTCATAGGGCGGTACCTCTGGCTCTTTGGTCTTACTGGCGGCTGTGTCGTCATGGCTACTGCCCCACGTGGCTTTGGGAGGGTTGTCCGTGGCAAAAAGGGCTGCGGGAAGCGGCGGGGCTGTGGGGTCGCAGAAGTTGAGCCTCTGTGCGATGCGGGCTATAACCTCCTGTCTCTCCTGCAACAGCGAGCCGATGAGGGGATTGGTTTCATTGACGGCGGGCCGCGGCGAGGGGCAGCGGGCGGGCTCGGCCAAGGAGAAACTCTTCAAGGCTCGGAGCGGCTCGGGGAGAGGCGCTTTTGCCCTGCCGCCGCCGCCGTTGTTGTTGTTGCCGCACCCGTAATCTTCCAACGGCGGCGGGTCCGATGAACCGTTGAGGGACGAGTAAAGCCACTTTCCCGAGAGCGGACAAGGCGAATGGGAGCGTGAGGGTGCGGGCGAGCGGGGGGATCGGCGCAACAGCGGGGGATCCGGACTTTGGGGGACGCGCGGAAGCTCTCCGTTCTGATAGGTGTGGCTTTCACCCGGCTCCTGGTTCTTTTTGCTGTAGGGGGGTGCCGTGGCTGCGTGCGGAAGGCTGTTAATGGGAATATCGTTAATGGGAAGATTGGGGACGGGCATCCCGTTGAGGAGGAGGCCCGTCATGGAGCCGGGGCTCTTGTTGTACATGTTGGAGCTGTGCTGGAGGGTGTCTTTGCTGGGCTCCTGGCTTTTCCGGAGGGCGGGCAGGCCACCATGGCTGTTGAAGTCGGGCTCGGGGGTCTTGCTGTAGAGCGGGGGCAGGCCGGTGTGGATGCTGCACGCCAAGGTGGGATAGGTGGGCTGGCGGGGCAGCGACTGGACCCGCACTTGCAGCGCAACACTCTGGGACACGTTGGGCACAGGGAAAATGTGTTCGCTTGGCGGCTGCGAGAACTGCCACACCAAGTCCTCATCGGCAGCACTGATTCTGTTGAAAAGAGGAGCAACGCCACGCTTACACTTGAGCCTTCATCTTAAATGTGAAAATACACTTGAGGCGAAACGTTTCCCGCCCGCCGGGGTCAACATCTGGAGGCAAGGGTGGAAGCCAACCTGTACAGGATGTTTCTGGGGACGATGCCATGGGAGGCACTGAGCCAGGCGCTGAGCTGCGAGAAGAAAACGTACGAGCGCACGGCCAACAGCAGAGTCTTCTCCTCAATGAAACGGTCACCGCTTCTATTTAAAGGGGGGGAAAAAACAACAAATTGAAATAGTGGAAATGTGTCAGTGTGTCGGGTTAATGAAAAACCGCCCAGGGATGTGTGTTCACGACTTCTTTCAACAAAAGCGAGCAGAGAAGTGGGCCAACTTTCCAGGCTAATGAACCTAGTGGGTGCCAAGGTATTTATCTCGGATTGAATGCGCGTTTTTTTTTTTTTTGAATTCATTTAAATTCCTGTCATTATCTTTAATGAACAGGAAATTAATCTGGACTTTGTGCGGTATCATTTGGGTTTAGCACATTTCCATCTCCATCATCGGAACCTTTGGCAGACAAATGTATGTTTGGCCTGTGGGAACCTTTGTCTAAATTCACGTCCAGGCTAATTTAGCAGGGTCCAAATAAGGTCCATCAAGTTGGGTAGTTCATGAACTGATTGGGAACTTTAAGAACCTGAAATTCAGAGCTGGGCTTTGCCTAACAGTCAGAGAGTTTCTATCTACATATTTAGCCGAGCCACGTGGTCCCAGTCCGTCCCTCGTCGGCTTCGAGAACTTAATGTACACCGAAAGGTATCCAACACTGTTTTCTTTTTTCTTTATTTGGCAGCGTGTCAGGTGTGCGGCACCTGAGTGTGACGCGGTACCGGTTAAGTCACTCGGACCGACTGGGACCACGTGGGTTGGCTAAATATGCAGACGGGAACTTTATGATGGTTAGGTGATGCCCAGCTCTGCTGAAATTACAAGTACCAAGAACTAAAAGTTCCTGGACCCTTTGATTCAGTTTGATATCATTTCCAGTTTACAGGATCCCAAAATATCCAACCAGAACTGTTTTAAAACATTTTGTTTTTAAGAGTACTTCTTTGTATAGGCGCTGGTCGCAGTGGCACACGCTTAATGCACAATTATTTGACTAAACAGACAATTATCTGTCTTCTTTCATGTCGCAATGATTGTCAGAAGTGTGAAGCGAAATAAACAAAACACATCAATAAACGTAATCAATGCACGAGCCACTATATGACTAAATGCCTTGGAACTGGCTGCAGTGTCCATCTCTCCAGCAGCAGCGCATCTCGTTTGATGACCGGGTCGCTGATGGGGTCGCTCGGCGGGCACTCGTCACCATAGCAACAGTCGGGCAGGAGCATGACCTCGATCATGATGGGGATGCAGTTCCTCCAGAGCAGGATCACCTCCGAACGGGTCCGCTGAGCCTGCTGACACTTTTGACGCGGACAAAAGGAGGGTGGGTAATCATTGGTGTGCGTCAACATGAGGACACCTGAAAGTGTGTGTGTGTGTGTGTATATATATATGGTGGTGCGCAAAGCAGATGGGGCCCAAGAAAGAATCACACAAGAGGCTTGTTTGGGGGAGGGGGTGTAATTAATTGCGATTGCTCTCCAAAATCAATACAGAATCAGCAAGGGGCATTTATGAGGTTTCAAATAAAAAAGGACAGCCGTTGTCTTACCTGTGGCAGTTTATCGCTGCATTCATGCTTGTGAAGAGGCGGCATGGCCGACTGGGCGGGCGGACAGTGCAGCCCCTCCGTCCTGCCCTTCACCGAATATTCCGGCGTCCGTCCCTCTGTGATGAGCAGGGTCAGGAACACCAGGAACTCCTCCGCGTCATACTCGAAAAACTCCTCCGTCGCATCTAGATGAAGCACAGGAAGCGGCAGAGTCAGCGTTGTCACATTCGGGACCGACGGTGACACGCCAGTTGGCAGACGACTCATCAATTGGACCTGAGGAATGAATGGCTGAAAAATTCCTTTGCCCAAGTTACCTCAGCCAAGTCGGATCTGTTGATATTGATGCTTGTGAGCGTTTTTGCTCGTGTACTTGTTTCCTTTATGACTGGATTGTATTCCTCTGGCAGCGCGGACAAATTTTGTCTGAGCACTCAGACTTCCTTCCACTTTCCAAAAATATGCATGTTGGCTCCCTGAGGACTCTATACTGTCCCCAAGTGTGAGTGCCGCTGGTTCTTTGTCTATATGATGTGCTGTGCGATTGACTGGCAACCAGTTCATGGACTGGCTCTCACCCAAAGTCAGCAGGGACAGCTCTCGTATTATTAACCATATGATAGCCACCTTTAAGAAGTCTTATCGCACTTGAAAATGTGCGATAGGAGGTCCTCGGTTTCCATTGCTATGGCGGAGATAGCTCAAAATAGAAGTCGTCGTGTTCTGTAGCGCTTAGCCCCACTGGCGCCGCAGTCCAATGAAAAACAGTAGGTTAGGCTGTAAACCGAGTGTGCCTGTGATGACGTACGCTAATGCAACTGTGCAAGTCATGGACTACGTTTACATGCAGCCAATATGCGGGTTAAGGTCAAAATTCTGATTTCTGAAACATTCAGAAAAACCTGTTTACAGGCGTGAGTGGACAGAGGTACGCCCGCATTTGAATAAACCGATTGAAATGGCGACGCACGGGCGTCGTGATGCAAATAGACGTCGATTCCGCTTTTACTTGCTACCGTTAATACAACTTATTAAGACCAAGATTCCTTGCAGCTGAGCATGCGCAGACTGTCCCGTGTATTCGGGATATTCCGACTTCATACATGCACACACGTTGGGTTGGAGAGGGAGTAAGCCAGGCATGATATTCTGAATTTTAAAAACCAGAATAAGGGCATATTTGGGTTGTTGCAGGCGTTTACATGGTTTATAAAAAGCTGATTGCTGCCAATATTCGGGTTTTGAAAGGTTTATTGGCTGCATGTAAACAGTCACGGTCTCGAAATGTCGTACGTCGGAACCGTCGTAGACCACGGACCACCACTGCTGTGTGCAGCACTCTTCAAAGCAGACCTAACATGGATTGTGCATCTGGAAGCAAGTGAACACAATTTGACAAAATATCCCATTTCTAATGTTTGGATGCATTATATGGCTGGCAAATCTCATTCGTTTTGGCTATTTCATTTAACTCAAGCATTTCTTGCTCTTACAGCATGCGTGGCAAAAATATGCCCTTTGGTTGCTCCAAAAGGTCAAATGTCAGCTGAGTGTCAGGGGTGATGTCACCGTCTGCCCTCTCCCTCACAGACAAATACACAACCACAAAAAAAAAACAAAAAAAAAAAAAACATCTTTTCACCAGTTGTACCAAGGAAGGTCCAGCTGGCTTGTGCTGTCAGTCCCGAACCGTTAAGAAATAACTATGTGTGCGCAGCACGAGTCTGACAATGACTGCATTATTGAAAACGCAATGACCATATCCTAATTAAATTGACATCAAAAAGCTTCTTTGAGAACATGTTTGCATGTCAAGAAGTCAAAGTAAGATGAATCAGATGTATTTTTAGAAGAAGGCTGAGAGGAAGCTCACGAGTGCCGCATGAGGCCAGCTGACAAGCATCAGCTCTCAAGAACGGCAACTTCCGCTGCTTGCAAAAGCCTCCTTCACGTGGAGATTGTCTCCATCAAACTGAGTCGGCTATCCACACACAAGGTCCGCCTCAAAGCTTCATGAAGCAATCTGGCGCCCAGCGATGGAGGCGTGTCAGCAGCATCTGCATTTTGCATAAGCCGCGCCGCCGTTCCAGCTGTCCCATTTACACGGCAGTCAATGCACCACTGTTAGCGTCTTCATCCCTGCTTATCAATGTAACATTTGCGGCTTGGTAAAAGGGAGCTAACAACCGACTTTCAGTAGCTCTCATTCCGATGTAGGAAGGCGCAGCAGTCATACTTAAAAATCTGGCTGGACCGCAGCTGCAATTTAAACAAGAGCACTCAGGAAGGGCAGATCGCTGCCAAGCTTTGAACATTTGTCACCTGTCAAACAATGCTGGCAGCTGATTTGGGTTTTACATTTTGCTCCCTCACAACATGAACAGAGATGCTAGATGGGATACTTACACATTTCCTATAAATAAATTTAGATTTTGCAATTTTGAAAAAAACGAATGCAGGTCTACGTAATACGGGGCCGTGTTGATATATCGGATTTTCTGTTTCAGTAGTTCTCCGCTGGCAGCACAATTTTTTTTCAAGCTGCTGCACCCAGGGAAGCAATTTCCATTTTATTTTTGATAACGATGTATTTATTCTTTGTTTTCCCCCTTTCAAATGTAATGCCTATTTACAGAGTGTCTTATTATGGTATGCAAAAGGGGCATGGTTGAATTGTGTTCTTTACGGTTTCAATTTGTACATTTTCTTTCTATGGCTGTAGCATGGATATTGGCACTGCCAATATGGCTAGGTTCACACCGCAGGTCTTAATCCGATTTTTTTGGTGTAAGCGTTCATATTACATTATAAACGCGACCTCGGTCTCGTCTGCTGTATGAACACGTGCGTCGTCAAAGTGGCCCGCATGCGGCAGAAGAAGAGACAACGTCACACCCGACGTTGCGTTTGCGGACGTAAATGCAGTCAAGCGATTAGGTAGCAGGTAGACATAAATACAGTATTTGGGGGAAATTATGAGGCGAGGCTTCTTTAACATCTCATTTCATGGAGATATCGCTAACAATGACGTCACGTCTTAACCGTGCATAAAAAATCCGCCGGCCAGTCACACACATTCCTGCGGGCGTGGGGGGGACACACCACCTCCACACTTCTGAGCGGCTGCTGCTGCATGTGGAGTGAGTGAGGCCCAGTCCAACACAAAACATACAAAGGAGGGGGCGGCGGCGGGAAAAAGGGGGCGTTGGGGGTTGTTCTCTCAGCAGCTGGTGGAACACTTTGATGGTTTTCTTGATTGGCTCAAATCGGAAAAGCTTGAACGCCAGCCCGATGGCGAGGAAATAAAGGCCAACCTGTACGATAAAGGTCAAAGCTGAAGGTGACAGTCCATCGCCACCTCCATATTTATACGGCGACTGTGGGCGGGCGGGCGCGAGCGAGTGGGCCGTAACCGTCCTTCTGTGGGAGTATTCAGGCTAAAGGTGATGGAGGCGAGAAATGACGTATGGCAGTACTCAGGATGGGCGCTGAAATGATCAATGGCAATGAAAGGGAAAAAAAGAACAGCAAGCACGTAACCGCCGCCTACAGCGCGCGCGCGCGCGCACGCACGCACACCCATCACGCAAGGGCGCCACTTTGCGGCTTTTCACGATGACAAATCATTGGGAGCACGCACGTTACCGCCCGGAGAATAAAAACGCCCGTCAACACAAACAAATGACACACAAACACACGCTTTGAATGCGTACGGGCACGAATTGCACACGCGACAGCTGGACAATGGCCGAGTGAGTGACGGTTTGGGGAAGGGGCCCAGCGTACGCTTCGATGAGAGCTGTCATTCTTCAGAGCGTGGTGCTTGAATCAAGCATTCCTCTGAAGCCTACACACACTGCACACGCATTGAAGGGAGGCTGGGAGGTGATCAGGATGCAGGACAGCACAAAGAGACAGATTGGCGGCAAAGCTCCCGTTGGACATAAAGCCAGAGCTGTGCTGAACGCTCAGCAGCAAACATCAATGGAGCGAGACAAACCCAAAGTGTCTTGTTGTGATCAAATCGTATTTACAGTTGAAAGCTTTGTTCTGCTCTTTGTGTTATTTGGGAGATTTATGGAGTAATCCGCGTTATTTGTTAATCATTAAGCCTTAACAGGGTTCAATGTTCAGCAGTACACTTGTCTTCCCCACTGGCCTGTGAGCAAAAACAGCGTGGCTGTCACTTTGCAACGTGTAAGCGACCGCCAATGGAGGTGCACCTTTGGAACGACGGGTGTCGTTAAGTCATATTTCTTGTCCTTTTGGCTTTTTGCGCTCAAAGCTAGACTCCACCCCTCAAAGTGGATTTCCACTGAGCAGTGCAGTTTGCTACAATTGAGAATATTTTCATTTGCATGATGAAAAGTTTTGAAGCCTACCAAGCGAACGTGGCTTTGATATTAGCGCCTTTTAGGTACTGTAGTTGTCACTAAGTTGACACGCCTTGGTCAAGTACAGCGTGACCACAGCACCGAACTTTGGTGAGGACCGGATCGACTGCGGTTGAAAATGATGATTGTGGCATAGCATACAGTACTTCCCGGCCATGTCTTCGGTTGACCGCGTTTGCAGTTAGCAGATGTGCTAACTGACAGCAGCACATCGGTGTGACCAAGACAGAAAGAGGGTAACGTCGCGTGGTTGGTTTTGACACCATTTTGGTACAATGACAATTTGGGTGAACACGAACCAAACCAGGGGGTCACAGAAATTGTTTCCAAACCAATCAACGGATTTGACAGGCCCGCACTAGCCCACACTTTTATTGGAATATCAATCGCAGCAGTGTCGGGTGGAGTTAAACCTGGTACTGTCCATTGATTGGTAGATAAGAATCATCACTTCTGCGTGGGAGTGGCCACTGGCCAACTCAATAAGCTTTTACACAGCCTTGTTTTTCCGCATTTCTTTTCGAGCCACTTTTGCCCTGCAAATGGCACCGCCAAGGAGGGAGCATCATTTGGGGTCGATACTTGTGCAAAACAGCCTGCCGGAACCAGACTGCGTAGTATGGCGCTTGAAACTCACTTCGGCCACCCGATTGCGCTCAAAGAATTTCTCAATAGCTGATTGAAGAATTCCATTGAGCAATATCCTCCCTTTGCTGGTGGGTTAGGTGTAAAAATGTAGCCGGTTTAATACGGGACTTGCTTCTACAGCTGCGATATGAATGCAGGAGAGATGTCACAATCGGGCTGAACGATTTTGCGATTTTTCTGGCAGATTTCGATTTGATTTGACATTTTCTTCAAATTAAGCTTCAGTGCATTTACAATATTTACAAATAGGACAGAAAATGACAACAAATACATTAAAACTTTTACTTGAATGATGCAAGTACACTAAAGAGGTTTTGTGAGGGAGGTTGTCCTTTTTCAAGGTTGTTGAAAGGATTCAGGGAAGGCAAGACCTACTGTACTACTTGCCATCATGCATAAATATGCAATTATGTGTCATAGTATATAAATGCAGTTAATACAGAAATATTTTTTTAATCAAAAAATGTTTTCAAATTTGTACATGTTCTTGTTAATGTGCCGAGATATTTTCTCATCAAGCGTTGCGTGTAGCCGATTCTTGCCATCACCGCAAACCAGATGGGGGTTTCTCCTTCCCAATCGAACCAGTGGTGAAAGAAATAAGAGGCTTGAAAAATGCATCCTGCTACAGATGTGGATTATACGACGGCACAAAGCAACACTTGAGCCTTCCTTTTCCCACGTGCCCGCGACCTCTCCACTGTTTGTATCCACGAGGCAAATGTGAATTGCGTAACAGGTCAGCTTTAGATTAGGGCTTCTTATTATTGGAGGCTGCGACCGCCTGCCACTAAGTGTGAGCTGGAGTCCTGCCTGTAAATAGGCTGCTTTGGCCAGGACACACAAACACGCACTTCTCAGCTGTCTTCATGTCTCCGGGCCAGCAGCAGATCAGTGCAGTTATGTGGCATGGAAAAATGTCCTCCAGGATGGTGAGCGGCGGTCAGCGTTGGGAGCTAACGTTATTTAAAGCCAACACGGCGAACGCGCACGCTGTAGGACGATTTGTCGTCACTGAAGAAGGCAAACGTGATGCTCATTTGTTAGCCTAGCGTGGCACTTGGATGTGAGGACAAACAAACCAGGCAAACAATCCAATTTCAGCATTTTGAACACAACCGTGTTTCTATTTTAACAGAGACAGATGGGACGATAGAAGACACGCACGCACTTTCATATAAGCTGGCCCATTAATCCATGCAGGGTGGACATTGGACAAACAATCATGCAAGCTCTGTCCTGTTCTCCATTTGGGCAAGCTGCTCAGCCTGACTTGCACACAATAATGCTCACGTTACACACCCGGCTAATTTGAGTACTGCTAATACAAGAATCCTACGGCGCGCGGTTCAACGCTCGCATTTGTTTATGAGCATGTTTGATTCAAATGAAAGCGAGAGCAGCAGCTCCACGTCTCGCCAGCAGACGATCAAAGTCGAAAGCACTGACGGTCTTTTAACGGCACCGCATCTGCTCCAATCAAAGGGCTGTGTGCCGTATGCGCAGTACTGATTAGAACATGCAGTCAGGGAGCAGAAAGGGAGAGAATACCACTCATAAAAGGACGAAGCTGATTCTGGGGGTGAAATCTACGGCTATTTGGACACAAACATTTTGAAAAACACCTTATGGGAAAAAAACAATCGTCGCTGTCAAGATCATGCTAAGCAACAGGCAGCGCCATACTTCTCAACCGAAGGACAGTTTGACAAAAAAAAACCACGAGCAGACACAACCGCAAGGTTGGATGAATCAAAGGGGGAACTGCACGTGTTGAACGAGGTTGTTACTCCTGAGACTCAGACCTGAATATTGTTGCTGTCTGATGGAAATTACAAGTCACACTTCAAGAGCAATTTAAAAAAAAAATGAAGCTGCAGCAAAGGGCAGTTCTATTTTTCCTCTCTGAGCATGTAACGGTGTGGCGCCAAGTAAAACAACAAGCTTCTAACGTCATCCAACAGAATCCGTGTCGTTCACGGCGTAAGGGCAAACGTGACCATCGGCTTTTGACCGATTACCTGTCGTCAGTTATCGGCTCAAAACATTTCAAGGTTGCTGACACTCGGGCCATTCAAACAACGTGGCGGCAATCGGCTTTCGCCTTCATCTTCACCGTGATCTATCATCATTTGAGTGGAGAAGGCAAGGCTTCATCGGCCAGTGTCAATATGAAAGAAACACACACTAAACTAACATTTGAGCGCTTCCTCATGTCCCCATTTTCATGGCGATCACTTGAAATGATCAAACTTTGACATCATGCTCCGCCCACATCAGATGGCATAGGCAAAAAAATAAAATAAAATAAAATAAAAAATAAACAGGGCGGCACGGTGTTCGACTGGTTAGCACGTCGGCCTCACAGTTCAGAGGTCGTGGGTTCGATCCCGGCTCCGGCCTCCCTGTGTGGAGTTAGCATGTTCTCCCCCTGCCTGCGTGGGTTTTCTCCGGGTACTCTGGTTTCCTCTCATATTCCAAAAACATGCATGCTAAGTTGATTGGACTCTCTAAATTGCCCCTAAGTGTGATTGTGAGTGCGGATGTTTGTCTCTGTGTGCCCTGCGATTGGCTGGCAACCAATTCAGGGTGTCCCCCGCCTAATGCCCAAAGACAGCTGGGATAGGCTCCAGCACGCCCCGCGACCCTTGTGAGGGGAAGCGGTATCGATAATGGATGGATGGATAAAAAATAAACAAATAAAAATTCGCTGCAATTTCGCAGTCGTCCATCTGTTGACGATTGAGTGGATTCCCTTGGAGAAGTCCAACCTCGGATTCCTCGAATTTGCCCAAACCGGCTGCTTCAAACTAAGATGGTCAGGCAAGAGTCCTGGAGACGTTTTAATCCCGTCACGCCTGACGGCTTGAGACAAATTAGTGACACGAGACGCCAGG
Source organism: Filicampus tigris (assembly GCF_054856515.1). NCBI lineage: Eukaryota > Metazoa > Chordata > Actinopteri > Syngnathiformes > Syngnathidae > Filicampus > Filicampus tigris. The sequence continues at coordinate 1,105,892 of NC_141219.1, forward strand.
GGGCCTTTTTCAGATAGACATGTCCGCCAAATTTCACCTCAACTACAAATTTCATGTCAGAGAATCTGATACTAGCTCTTTGGAAGGAAATTCGGTGGGACAACTTCATGCTTCCATTCTGTGCGCAAGCCATTTAGACACAACGGCAACCTGGAAAAGAGCCTTGAAAACAGCCAGGGCAAAAGGGTCAGGTGATTCTTCCAATATTTGCGTTACTCAGGCAATCAATCACATCTTTCTGCAATTCTCATGTCTCCAGCTGATGCATTGGGACATTTACCTTTGCATACAAGGAAGGCTTGAGAATCTTGTTTGCTACATTTCTATTGCTCGGGGTGCAGCATCACCAAATAAGCACTACAGCCAATATAATGAGAATCATCTCGATTGGTCAAGCATGTTCAAACACAAACAAAGCCTTCCTTCACCAGTCCAGTGTGACATAATTTGAGAGCATGAAAGTTAGTACGATTCATGTGGCGCGCGCACACATACACACACACACACTTGTGTGTGTCTCTCAATTGAATACAGGGAGGCAGAGTGGGAGATTACCCTGACAGTGCCTCCATGCCAAATCTTCTTACTGCAGCCCCCGGTGAGATAAATATAGACAACTTGGTCGTGCTCACCATCCCCCCCCCAACTCTGATTTCAAAACACAATGTTCGATTAGTGTCTGGGGTGCATGTGGGCTCCGCCCTCACTCTCCAAATGAAATTGATTTATGCATAGCAGGTGTAAAGCAGTGCAAAGAAAATAAGATAAAGTGATAGTGCAAAAACACAAACATTTGACTGACCATAAGGATAATAATGTTGTGCATTGATCCAACTTTGGACCTTACGGATACAAATATTTGGGTCTGTGAATCTAGCGTGGAACTAAACCTTCCAAAGTGAACCTTTTGTTATCTATTTCTCAAAGAATCTTCTGTGAGCGAGCAGTTCTGTACTTCTGCCCCCCACCGCTGTTTACCATTTGGGATCATTTACATAACACCACACTCACACCAAGTTTGCGAACTTGCGTGAGACATAGCGGCCCATTCTCAAAGCAGGCTGATGTCAGAGAGACAAAAAAAAACAAAAAAAAACGGATTGTGTCGAGTGCGCTAAAATTCTCGATCCTTTTGATCAAAGCACGTCTCCCACACACAAGACACATGGAATCCACTTTAAATTGTCAGAAAACACGTCTTTAGATTCTCACATACTTGGAACTGGGTCACATATCTGGTCAGAAGACGTGTTGATACTGCTGGATATATTTAGCTCTAAAACCCTCAAAAAGGCGACATGGTTAAAGAAAACAATTATTAGAGCTTCGCCCATGGCGCTGCACGACAATACTTTTCTTCTTCATGTCCTGACATCAAAGAGTCGCTCCGGAATACTAACTGACTTGACGACAAGCGGCAAGCAGTCATCAGTGGTCACACCAGATTAATAACCGGAGGGCAAAAAAAATGGATGTTGCCACGGCAACAGGCACGTTGTGTTAAACGCTCCCACCACGGTGATTAAAGAAGTGGAAATGCGTCTTTGCAACTGACAGCAGTGGATTGAACGTTTAAGGACAGCCGAGGCTGGGGTTGTGTTCTGGCTAAAGAGCGTTTCCTCTCCAAAAACAATTGTACTTAAGTGATTACGGCATGTTGATCTACTTGGGCCACTATAATAGGTCATGTCAAATGTCCTGCATCTTTTTGGAGTGGCTCGAATGCAGGAGCTGCCCTCCACCCTGTCCCAAGTTGACAGTGACAAGACGTCAGCATAGAGCTCACCTTTCCTGTTTTTGTCTGCTTTGTGCCAAAGCAATTAAAACAATGGACGCGGGGAGTGCGGCGTGCACACAACCAGACATGCCCAGACGAGTCAGACAGTGCACCCGCAATTGGCAAATCAGCTCAAAGATTGTACAATTTGGATTTCAAACATTTTGGAGAAAAAAAACAACAACCAACAGCTAGAAGTATGACATCAGCACTTTTGTGCGACTCACTCACAATTTGACATGGCGTACATTTAGTTAGCTCAGTCATGGAATGGATTAAACTCGTCATTTAAGGTACAACTGTACTGCCTTAGAGTAGGTTCGTGATTGAGACTATGAGTGTTCCAATTTACTTCCAAAGTCGGATTATGTCAACGTTTTAGGAACAGAACTCCTTTTTAACAGAGGAACCCCTGCAAATGCATGTTGAAGGGGAAGTTGTTTTGGGCAAAAAACAACTTTGAAATTGATTTATTATCAGCCACCAGATTTTTAAAAAAGGAAGACACCAATAATCGGTCTCTCCCTAGTACAAAGGTGCACTACAATACACGTACTGTAATTAAGACTTTGTACTCATGCCTGTCAAAATAATGTTATTTTTCAAAGGTGGGCCTGACCTGGGATGCATGTGAAACATGTCACAGAACACGGGGTCCTCGTTTTCCGACAGAGTTACGCTCATGTAGCAGCAATGTAACCCGAACAAGTATACAAGTCTGAATGCACCGTAGTCCAGTATCACTAATCTACAATAGCCGCCTTATTGACACTAGACATTTGTACGACAAACACTTCTAGTCCAACATATAAAAGACTACCAGTCAGTCAGTAACTGAGCATGGCTTTTTGTGCCGCATGACCACGAACTAGTTCACCGAAGAGCCGCCACAAACCACCTGACCTTGTAAATATCACGTGAAAGGGCATTTTCATTCTGCTACATCTAAACCTTTGATGCCTTGCATATTTGTATGCAGTGGAGCCTTGAATAAGCATTGCCCTTATCTCTTGATCATATTTATTTTATTTTGATTTAGTGGGTGAACCTGGGATCTCAGGGATTGTATTTCGTGAGGAAATGTGTGTTGGTACAACAACAAGTCATTGGATCTTTGTATCCTTGAATTTTGAGCAAAAGAAATTTCCTTGAATCCTTGTAAATTCAACATTGTAAATTTACTACCCGTCTGCCCCGGGACGCACAACAAAGTGTCTCTGCAACACACTTGTGGGTCCCAAGCCTGTTTTTAGCTACAGCTAATTTTTATTTCGAAAGAAACTATTCGGCGGTAATCCAGCAGGCCTCATCAATGCACTCTCCACTAGTAGGCGGCGATAGAAAGTTTCAAGTCTGTAAAGTTTTGCAGCGGCCGCTGTTTCATTTGCATAAATGCTACTTCAAAACCATTAACTCAGGACACAAGTGTGTCTACCTCTCTCCCACGCTGCAATACAAAGGGGCAGATTTTGATCACACATAGCAACAAGCCCTGATTGGTTTAGGAGCCTGAGTACAGCTCCAGCTGAGGAGAGCCCTTCCTCCGTTTTGTCAAATCAGCTGCCATTGTTCTCTCCACACACAAACACACGCACTTTGTCCTCATTCACACCCGCCCGCGATTGTTGGGCACAATCAGCAGTTGTTTGCCAGCTGAGCAATTAAGTACATGCTACAGTTGTCACATGACAAATGAACCATGAGTCACTTGGAGGTGAAGTGTTCATGAGACAACTGACAAAACTCAGCTGATGTGGAAAAAGTAGGCTGTATTCTTCTGTATGAGCCAGATAATTCTAATCTGGTTTAGATCAACAACAACCACAAAAGATGCACTCCTAAATAAAGCGTTAAAACCTGCAATTTAACTCAGTCAATCTTTTCTAAGCGCGTTCAAATATAGCCACTTAAACGTGCTGAGAATCAACAGTTGAGTACTGCCCGATGATGAAAGCCCAACAGAGGCTGCCTATTAAGGTTAGGCGAGTGTGTTAGGATTCCGCATTTCACCCAACAGGATCAACTCGATCTACTCTCCCCAAGTGACCTCAACACAAAAGGTTTCATGTTTCCAGTTAATATTTTGGAAATCCCGGTGGGAAGAGAAGGAATGTCGCCTATTGAGGCAGTGACCAAATACACACGAGGCATGAGTGTTTGGTGCCGGGCTAAAAGGCTCTCGAGTCTACGAGGATGTCGTTGCCATGTTGGAAAAAAGTACATGTCCTTTTGGTTGTCCACAGCCATGGCAACTGAAGGCATGGCAGGGCATGGCATGGCTGCCTAAGCTACTTAAAGCCACCAATTATTCAGGAGAGCGGCTCAGTAACTAGGACGAGGCAAGCAGGTACACTTAAACTGTCTGTAAAAGGCTGCATTTGTCCACCTCTTTTCACTTGTCACACTTCTGTATTAAGGGTACTGACACTGAATAGGGAAATTGCGCCATCAAAGCAATTTTCCACCTTGAGTAGTAGTGTCAGAGCCTGAACAGAGGTGGGATGGTGCCTGAGTCTAAAAGTACTCTTCAATTCCGGGACAGGAGTGCCAATATTTAACACCCAAACTTTTTATACATTTTTATACTTGATGCTTACATGTCACAATATTATTTGTACAGTGTCAGTACAAATGAGTACTGTGGGTGTAAAGTTGAGAATGTTCAAATGTTACATGCAAATGGCCTGTACGTATTTTATATAGGTGTTATGATTATGCGTTTGGCAGTTTAGATTCAATTTACTCTGGGAATACATAGTTGACGAGCACTCCAGAATGACTCAATTTCATATACGGAGGTTCCACTATACAAGTATAAAAGAAAGGGAAAACCCACATGACGTTGCTTTATCTAAACTCTCTTAAGTAGGCTGACAAAGGATAGCGTCAACCCCCACGGCCCGATGACATTTACTTGCTCCACTTGATCCCCTTCATTAACTATGAACATCATTGTTTGGAAAATGCCTCAGAAATCACCTTCACAAATGGCCGAACAGGCCTTCATGTGAAGGTCAGGATAGTTGACTTTTTTCTTTCTTTTTTTTTTTTAAAGGCCCCACCACCCCCCAAGGAAAAAAAAAAAATCACGCCTCCCCCTCAAAGTCATGTAGAATGCAAACCACATGCTGTAGACTTTATCCCACACTCAAACATTGTCAAGTTTATACTAGGGACAACTTATGTGGTGTGAACCTACCTGACATTATGACCTCAAAATCATTGCAGACACATTACAACTGGAGTCCCAAAGTGCTTAATAAGCTGAGAGTCCCTTTTCAATTCACTGTAAAATGCATTTTATGCAATGTGAAAGAGTAGCGAGCACAGGATTACTTGTCCACATCACACAGAATTGTCAAAATTGCCCTGAAGCTCTTATATGAATGAATATCCAATCTAATTGCCAAGATGAAAAAATGGTGGAGATTCTTTTTACCGTCCAAAATATGGTTTGGTCCCACCACGTAGGCACTTTCTTTGCTGTTTGCGTCCCTGGAGGGAAGCAGCAGGTCTGAGGGTGGTGTGCTCAGGACACTGGGGCAGTGGGACACATTGGTCTGTGTCTGTAACCAGAGCCAACCTCGAACGTGAACGCAAAGGCCTTTGACCTCGCCAGCACTTCTCGCGCCAACTTCCAGAAAGGGGAGCTCCAGCGAAGCAATCCGAGTAGCGTCACTCTGGAGGTTCTAAGGAAAGTGTGGCACTTACGGAACTGACACACTGAAGTAGTAGTTGATGACTGTGTGGGCTGCCTGAGACACGAGCCCTCTTTCCAGTGAGATCCTCCAAAATAGACGCACCGCAGTTGTGACAACATTGAACCGCTTTTGCCTGTTATACAACTCTAGGGAAGTGGAATATTACCACAACCGTGTTGGTTTTCATGCAGCCACTGGCATTCCACAATCACCATCACATATCATCAATAAGATCATCATTTAAATGTGTGAGAACGTCAACACAGGCATCTCAGGTGACATAAAACACTTGTCAGGTGGTGCCGTACCGCAACCGGGTGGGAGAAGTGAGTATCAGATGTGCTCACGCTAGCATTAAAGAATTTCAACAGGCTAGGTGATAGCTATGATAGAACATCAGATGGCACATTTGTAGGACTACTTGGCCAGAGCAGCTGTGAAAATGCCGGCTTTCCCAGCCAGTGTAATAGGGGCAAGGACTAGACGGGTCAATTACTTGACAAAACTACACAGTGACTACGCTTGCACGCTGTCAATATTCTTCTGAAACATTCGGAAGAATGACTGCATGCAAACATAGTCAATGAGGAAAGTGAGCCACTTGTAGCAGTGACTTATCGAGGCGGCGGTAGATGATTGCGGGTGGCCTATTAGCTGCAGAGTATTGGGACAATCATAGGACATGATCGGTTTGCTGTGAAGTTATACATAAATCCAATTTGTCAACGCACAATGTAACCCGCTATGCTCCTTACAAGTGGGCCATTTTTTTTTGCTTAGCGTTGCTAGCCAAAATTTGTGTTATATGCCGGCACTAGTTTGCGCGAGTAAATTGAGTTACAAGCTCAGCCACAGAACGAAATCAACTCGCAAATTTAAGGTACCACTGAGTTAGCCTTCTTCTGTCAACAAGATGACAGAATTTACTGAACAATTTAGCGCACCCATTACTAATGTACGCTACTCCATGAAAAGATAAAAGGAAAAAAATTGACCAATAAAAAAATCAGCTGAGTACAGGGGGAACAAAGACCATTAACCTCATAGAACAGGATAGACTTACTGTCAGCCGAGCTGTGAGAAGATGAAGATCTACAGGGCCGGTGTCTCCCAAAAATACTCAAGCCAATTGGTTTGCTTGACTTGACGAGATACGTGTGAATGAACAAGAGTAAAGGGGATAGCGGTCTCAAATTTACCGAGCCCTCAAACTGTTGTTAATAAACAACGCGTTCAAAGCCTCCACAACGAGTCCCTGAGGTGCTCTCTGTTAGCGGTGTAACCGTGTATCGGCTGTGAGAAGGGCTACATGGTCACACTGGGAGACAACAAAACCAGGTAATTAACTGTCAGTTTTACATTTTGCCTTACTTATAACTAGGGCAAGGATAAATGCCCTTCCTGTGCTGCTGCCTGCTTGGTCACCAAGAGATGTTTCCCCTCTCGTGCAAACACCCTCACAACACCATCCCCCTACCTACCTCAATCCCCTTCTGACCGCATCCCATAAACTACCAAGCAGCAAGGGACACTTCCGGACTTCCGGAAATTGTGTTAGGGCAGGGTTGCACAAGTCTGGCCATGTTTATAAACTAGATGTGTCACAATACCTTCCCAAGATCAAAAGTAAGACAAAAATGGTTCAAAGTTCTTAGTAGCGGGTGAAAAATCAATCCAAATGTTGTTCGTGAAGAAAACAATGCTTTCTTGTTTTCCTATAATATGCTATACGTTTTTCAGTAAGGTCTGCACTGGAAAACCATCATGCACTGTTTTATCAGAACTGGGTACCAGTTCTACAGGTGCAACGATTAATGGACAGCTAAGTGATTACCAAATTAAACAATAATTATATTAAATAATCAATAAATCCTTTGGATACCCTTTTGAATTCAAAATTGGCCATATGTTCAGAATTTCAGTTTCTCAACAGTAAATGTTATCCCTAAGAGACATTCAACCAGCCGCTTCACACGTTGACAATAAACCGCAAAGTCCAGATGGCTCTTGCGTTAGTATAGCGATGACGTCACTATACCAACGGGTGGCAAGCTGGCAGCAGAAAGATGACCCACGCCGGTACTTTCGGTTTTAACGGGTCCGCCGCTAAGACTGTGTGCGCAGCCTGTTAACACTGAGCCTCAGTGGTGTGTCGAGCACTTAGCAAGTGCACATCATCACTAAGCATGTGCAACAGAAAATGTTCCATTATTACACAAGCGCATGACCGCACTGGGAAAACTGGGAGGCTCAATCCCTCGAAGGGACGACGCATGCCTCGGCTACTTAAGATCCGACTTGTCACAACAGCATCGGGGATAAATGCAGGCCAAGGATTGACCTTTAGCCTCTTGCGCACTGCCCGCAAAAGCAATTTTTCTGCCTTTGACATTATATCAGCCGGATGCATTTTATGTGTGAAAATTCTGAGGAGCAATTTTGTTGCACGTTAATCTGAGACTCCGAAATTAAGGATTAAACAATAAAAAAATATGACAACACAACAAAAGAACAATTGCTTTGTTCAAACAAATATAATCCATTTTTATTTCTTAAATTCACAATGTGCATAGCAAACTACTTTGTCAAGAGACAATGCGGTTCGAGCCAGACTTAGGTGAAGTGTACTTGATCACAAAAGCACTTAATTCCAGTGTTGCGAATCTAAGGTTATTTTATCAATTAGCACGGCTTCTACGTCTTTCCCTGTCATCCCGTCGTGACCATACTTGTCAGATGCGCAACTTATTCGCCACCACGGAGGCCATGACTACTGTCTTAGGAGCAACTCCGCAACGTGTTTAGTCGCGCTCGTAGCCAGTCGAAGCTTGTTGCTAACTAGCTGGTGCGGCGTAAGTAGCACGGAATTTGGTTCGACCTCCGACTACCCGCGCGTAGGTGGTGTGAGCGAGCGCCTTGTGTCACATAAACATGCGTGCATCCGGCCTCACAAAGCTTTTAGGGACCATCTCAATTATCAGAAAATAAAGATGTGTGACTCTCAGTTTTGCCACTTTGTGTGTTTTGATGACTCGCAAACTGTGATGCGAAACCGCTTTTTTGGAGCCTTGCTTTTCATTGCTTCAATATTTGCAATTTTCCATTTACGGTTTATTGGCCTCCAATTGACTGGCAATCAGTCTGGGGTGTACTGCGCCTCTCGCAATGCCCCACGATCAGCGGTATAGAAAATGGATGGATAGATGGATTTACTACCTTTTTAAACCTAGGAGCAGTTTTCCGATGTTTGCGTTTCTCGTCTGTAAAATGTAACATTTATTTGTGTGAATGAACTACCAACATTGACGGTTTTTACAGCTTTGTCTGTTCAATTTCTCTCGTGTTAAAATCCACAGAATTACACAGTGCAAAGTCAAATGTTTTTGTAAGGTGAAGCTATGCTTGGAAAGAGTGGTCAACCAGTTTGCATTGCCTGAAGTTGCTGCTGTTCATCAAAAGGCAAAACTGAAATATTTGCCGCAAAAGTGAATGAAGGCTTGCACAGATGGGGGCGACTGTCGTGTTACAGAGGCAAGCACCTGTTGTTGATGCCTCCCGTTGCGGGATAAAGCACCAGAGGAGCCGGCAAACACAATACAGGACAAGACAGGTGCTGTGGACGTCACTCTGCGTTATCTGGGGCTCTTTGTCAGCGAGAGTGCAGAGTCGCTGATCCGCTTGCATGAGTCTGGGACATCTCAGGGCAGCTGTAATCTGGCCAGGGCCAGGACAGAAGGTGGGCAGAGGAGTGGAAGGGGGGCGGGGGAACACGCTGCCTAACGGCCCAATACAGAAGGCATCGCCATACAAGCACAACAAACAACATTAGAGAGCGGTGCGTGCCAGATGATTGGCCAGGCCACAGTCACACAGAAACACAACTGATCGATTGCTTTTCTCCTTTTAAAATGCTTCCCTTAAACACGGAGTTATTTTGAGAAATATGTGTCCACGCAAATGTGTCCAAAGCGCCATCACGGCCAAGCAGTCAAAACATGCTTAAGGCCTTAAAATTAACTGGACCGCTCTCTTTATCTTAGACGTTTTGCTTGCTTCAAATTTGCGGATACCCGCCTGCACTCCTATCACGTCAAACGCGGGCGGGCGGCACATGACTTGCATGTAATCACGCTGCGAAAAACACTCAACTTATGTTCGATCTGACCGAAGCATTATCCCACTTGGTGCGGTATTAAGAATGTGCGAAAAACTTAACTCAATTTCTATTATTTGATTTGGGGAAAGAGCCATATATTGGTGGTACACATATAACAAAACAACAGCAACAACTTTACTGGTACTTTGGCTCAAGAGTTTTTGAAACCTGGTAGGCCAAAACCTCTTCCACCAAGAGCTGCAAGCAGTCTGGGGCTCCTTTATGGGACCTGTAAAAGGCGTCGGTTGCGCCGCACTGTTCAACGCTTCAACGGTTGTTGGGAGCTAACTGTTGAACGCACACTCCCACACTGACCTGACTCATCGCTCAAGCCGCAGCAAAACAAGAGGGGTCAGATGACTCTGGTTAGCACACCATAAGAGCTCATGAGTAACATAACCGTCGCCTGCTGCATCATCTTGGAAAAAAATGAGATTTTTGTCACCTCGTCTTTTTTGTTTGATTGCTTTTTGTTGTTGTTGGTTTTTTTGCATAATACCAACCCTGATCTTGTGATCGAAAGTTTGCTGTCTGCTTTGCAGTTTTCCTCTGAATAGATCTGATCTGCACTGATCAACACCAAGCTCAGTACATCTGCCCAAGCTATCGCGAGTCCAATTGGAAATTATGCATTTCAACACCTCTCAGTGGATGCAGCGCAATTCCACCGTTATATTAGATCATTACATGCAACTATACTGAATGAAGGACCTCTGAGATTCAATCAGTAAGACATCGTTTTCTCAATTAACCTGACACCCCTTTTAATTTACAGTTGACGACATCGCGCTGGCTACTTTAAGCCAAAGGCTCAACAAGTACTACAAACTCTTACAGAAAATATGAGGAAAGAAATATTTTTTGCCGATCATTATGGCACATCTCAAACTTTGTCCTCAACGCTCCCTTCTCCATGGACAATAGATTCGGGTCCGTTTGCGGTCGTTCTTACGCTGAAATCTTCAGTCTTCATCTTCTAAAGTTTTTGGGGTCAGAATTTATTGACATTTGGGACACTCAATAATTCCCTTCGCCTTGATGAAATTCCTCGGGAATACAATACAATACAACCTTATTTATATAGCGCATTTCACAGCAGCTACAGCTGTAACAAAGCACTTGAAGAAGAAGAAGAAAATCAGTCTCCAAGCATTCCAACGTACTTTCTTGGTCATGTGCAGTGTTGTTTTTGTTCCATGAACACCTTTGGGAATTGAGGCCAAATGGTTCAATCCTGTTCTCATAAAACCATAACTCCCTACCCCCCATAGACTTTTAGGAGATAAATGCATGTATATTTTAAGATGAATTTTGACCATGCTAAATGCATTTTCTGTTATGTAATGCAATGGACACATATTTTCTTCTTATTTTTCTCAAAAGACAGACTTGAGTTCCTGTGTTACCAGTTACTTTGGAAAAGCGCGTCTGCTTCTCTGCATTACACTGCTTACGCTTTGTGGACCGTGGCTTTTGGAACTATCCTGCTAGATCAGCTGAACTGCATTGCAATGTAATGTAATAGCAGCAACCTTCATTCCTGACAGATGAGGATTGAGTTGTATTTTACACAAATCTTAACTGCTGGGTGGCTCAGCAGCCAGCTCCTTCCTTGAGTCCCAAGCCACATGTTTGGTTTGTTGTCCTTTCTACAGTGGCACCCACGAAAAAATCCAAAGAAACGCACAAAATGATGGTGATTTTTGGCTAAGTTTACACTACAGGCCTAAATGCTCAATTCCGATTTTTGGGTAGAATCCAATTTTGGGGGGTAAGCGTTCACATGACATTATAAATGTGACTTCAGTCTGTGTGGTATGCGTCCTCAAAGTGTCCCGCATGCGCAGAAGAGGCGATGTCACTCACAACATAGTGTTTACGGGAGTAAATGTGGTGCAGCGTGTAGGGGCATTTCTACAGTGGAGCGATTTGGTAGGAGGGCAAAATGCAGTATTTGGGGTAATGATGAGGCGAGGCTTTTCAATCTCATTTCATGGCGTCGTCACACAAGGTGACACCACGTCATTGCTGCACAGTAAAAAAATGAACCGATCTATGTGGTTGAATTACTACTATCACCAGAAGTGTCCACTTTATGCTTCATGTTCAAAGTGGGATTATATTAAAGTCAAATATAAAGTCCATATTGTTACACAAAACAACTTTGCAGATCCGATCAGTGCTCTCCCTCCACTCACGAAGAGCGCATTTTGGGCTCCGGATAATGTCCGATGTCGGATATATGCGACCGGGCTGTTCAGACTGCGCTCGCATTACAAAAAATCCGATACTGGGACCACATATGAAAGTGGCACAAGTCGCTTTTGAAAAAAAAAAAAAAAAATGGAATTGAGCCGTTCAGACTGTCATGAAAAAAATGTGTACAGGTGGGATATGTGCAAAAAAATCTGTTGCATTTGCCTGCGGTGTGAACCTAGCCTTAGCTGACTTTAGATGGGTACTTTAAAAACACATTTGGTTGGAATTCAAATGATTACAGACAGGCTAACAGCACTTTTTCGGGACATACATCAGGTAGCAAGGTTAATATCAGATAATGTCAGAAACAACAGCTAGCGCACTTCTGGACAAGTCCAGACAAGCCACGTCCAACCTGAAACCGCCTCAGGTGCCTAAAATCAGCATGTCACAGTGAGAGTGCCTGCTCAGTCCTCCTTCATGCTCAGCCGCTAAGTAAACACCGTCTCTCAGCACTGCCGGGCCTTTCTATGAGCAACGCCAGACGAGGGGTGCAGACGAGAGAGCAGGCGCCCGGCCAGCGGGCATCCCGACCGAGTTCCCCCGCATCGGAACAGTACAGCGTGTTCTAAATTAACAGCAGCGCACCGCTGACTGCCAGTCGTGGAGTAGACTTCCCGCTGCGGGCCAGCATCGACGAAGTACAGACTGAGGAGCCCGTTTACACAACAAAAGTTTGAACTGAAAACATGGAAATGCGTATACATGACAACAGCCCTTTGGAGCCTTGTCATGCCAACATTTGAAATTGAAAACATTGCATATTGTTTGCATGACAACAGCATTTTGGAGCCCTTAAAAGGGCAACATTTGCAAACGGGCCTTAGGGCACATTTGCATCACAACGACTACGTTATTTGTGATGTGATTATGCGTACGGATGAAAATAGCTGGGAAACAAGCCTGCATTTGAACCATGACCTCTGAACTGTGAGGCATTTATGCGATGTCATTAATATCCATCTTAACGTCCTTGTGCTAGTACGCTTTGTCGTCACTCGAAAGCTAATTCAGCGCACGAGTAGAACAAGTGTCTTGGTTGAGTAAATTACTAGGGAATAGTTATCAGTAACATTTTTTCCAATATTGCATAACCTTTCGCCACACACACGTAGGGCAATTACGTGTTAGACGTGATCAACTGTGTCCAAGTTGACATTTGTGCCGAGCGCCGACTAGTCCTGCTAGTGAAGCGTGAGGCATTAATGAGTAAAATTGTATGATGTTAATAGTTCAGTAGCACGCAGTTAGAGCTGCAGCTGTCAAATATTTTTCAGAATATTCTACAAATTACCTCATCGATCAATCGGATAAAACTTTGTTATGCATAATTAAACCGCAACAAATGTGCATGTGAGGAACTTGTTATTGTTGTCCACTTGGGTTCGTCACATTCACTTTCTACACTGTAGCATCTGTGGCTTTGCGAACGTGAGGCTTTAAAAGGCAGCGCCTGACCTGGTGAGTGACATGGGAGTCAGCGAGTGAGACAAGAGTTGGCTGTTTTTAGCTAATGTTAGCAAGTCTGAGTGCTGAGTGACTGAGTGTGAGCTGTAAGAGACTTGTCCATAGATGTGCTCTTTGAATGTTTCTTTCATTACCGTTTGTTCAAAGAAGCAACTGAAAATGCACGGGCAACTGCGTCCGTCTGTATCCTTCCTTGACCACTTGCTGGGACATTACAATACGTAACGAGTGATTTCAGGCCATTGAATCGATGTCAACTGGCAAGTTCTGCAGTCTCTTGCAAGACGATTTGCCTCTCCTCGCAGCAGGAATCATCAGTTCATGCAAAAAGGCTTGGTTAGGACTAGACCAGCCTGAGTTGGTGCAGTGACAAGAGAAAAGCAATCTGGGCTACGCCGTCGTCAAGTGCAGTGAGGAATGCACAGATACATGAACCGGGGGAACCAAACGACCACGGAGCAGACACATGGCACAACACAGACGAGTGGGCTACCTCTTCATGTCAAGACTCAGCCGTTTACTGCACCTCAAAGACAAGCATCACTCTTTTGAGGACAAAAATGTGCAACTTCTTAACAGTGAACACAGATAGATACATGGTTTGAAAGAGTGAGAGAAGCCATTGACATGAGGGTGGAAAGAACATCTCTAAAGGGAGGAGGTGGATTAGCCTCGGAGCACCATCCATCCCCCCACACGTAAGGCCGTCCTTTCACCTAAAAGACTCACTGACCACGTTTACATGCAGTCTAGAACACTTTCAAAACCCGAATATTGGCAGGATATTCTGGGTTTTTAAAGGCCATGTTAGCGCGTAGAAACCCAGATATGCTTTTTAAAAAGCCGAATGTGACTCTTGGGTTAGCCTTTTTCGAAGCTGAATATTTGGTCATATTATACCTCCATTGGTTAGTGTTCTGCACATGCTCTCACATTACCGTAAGGAATCTTGGTGTTTGTAGTACAGAAAGTACTTGTATGCGGGCATGTCGATCCTAACTTGAATACGTTGATTTCTCTGATGCATTTTCACGTTACTTTCTGTCTCTACGGCGAAAATGACACAGCGCGTATGTAGCCACACACATACGTGAGTAAGTCCGGACGTGCCTCCAACTTGGAGCATAAATAGTTGGGGTTTCCACACCCACTCAGCTTCGGTTCATCAACAAGAATCATTGGGTGGAGACTCGCTAATTAACATTGCATTCAATTGTAAAAAGGTAAAGAAGCCACCTCAACGAGTCAAAAGCGATTGAGTTTTTTGGAGGCTAAATTATTGCGTCTCGCGTTAAATTTGCACGTGCATTATAACTAGTGGTGGTCGGCGATCCCTTGAATGCGCTAACATTGATACGTTAGCTTGTATTTGCGATCGTAAACGTGCTTTTGTCTTATGGCAGTAAAAACATTGCAACTTTATTTTTATATTATTTAGGGATGTCACGATATCCAAATGTCACGATACGATAATATCGATATGACCCGCACAATATGATAAGAAGAAAAAGAAGACGAAGGCCTTTATTGATCCCACAGTGGGGAAATTTTCAGTTACAGCAGCAAAGATATAGAATTATCCTGATATTGAGGAGACGCTGGCGATATATAAAAAGCTCACAATATTGTAAAAAAAAAAAAAAAAGCACATACAAAAAAAATTAAAACATCACAAGATTCTGTTTTTGTACATAACAGCATTCACAAAGAAATAAGCTTGACCAGTCATGCAAATTAAACTGCACGAATAACCTAACCACCAGAGGGTGGTGTAACTGCCCAAATGGAAAACAACATGGGCATTTAAGAGCGAATTGGGAATTTTAATATGGCGATATCCTGATATTGCAGATATTGTGATATCCCCAATTATGTGAACAGTGGCGCTTGCATTTGCAGTGACAGTGATTTGCTCTGATCTTTTTTTGTCATGAAATTGCTCATTTTATTTGATTGTTTCAGCTAGGGATTTTCAATACCACTTTTTTTCAGACCGGTAACAGTACAAGTATTCACTTTTTGTGTGCTCACTGATACCTCTCGCACTTTTGATCCATACAATTTAATTTAACACAATGACAACAAATTGTGAACAAAGACCTTTCTAATGCAAATGATGATTCGCCGGTGTCAAACTGCTGCCGTACAGCACCAACTACTGCCAAGGTCTTACTTGATGCCAGATTTTTGGGGCCTAAAATCAGGTGACGTATCGGCCCGCTACCTGGTATTGGTTGGAAAAAAGTGCAGTTTTGCCTTACTCACGTAACATGTCGTAGTCCTACTACTAGTATGCCAAAGTTGTTCTACTAGTGAAGACAAAAAGCGCACTAGCTATCATGCTATCAAGTAAATGCTCAACGGGATTTCCATTAAACAACCCTGATAACTTAAAAAAAAAAAAAAACATAAGTTGGAGCAGATGGAAGTCAAGGTACATGAAACGCAAAGACATGGAAAAAAATCCAGGTTGTACGCGGTCTTGTGGCGTGAACAGGCCACTCTCGCTGCATTGTGAATCCTGCCACCAGCCTTACAAAAGGCAAACACACAAAAGAGACCACGGCCATAAAGCATCTCGCTATCACTCAACCGGTCGTGACCGTCACGGCGGCGCATGACAGCCGCTGTCGCCATCTTACTGTTCACACTTGACCCAGCATGCCACGCTGCATTATGTAGGGATAGAAATTGCCCTTTATATTTGTTTGCTCCGTCACATCATCTGCTTCTGCACACAGGACGCCCTCCAAAAGCACGAGGTGCATGTCACCAACACAACTGTGTGACTTTCCGAAACTCGTCAAAACTCGCAGGGCCAACCTCGCGATTGACTGCAGCTAATCTCATCATGGCGCTGTCATTTGTGTGCAATCAATCACTAAATGCAGGGTTTTCCATAATCAGGAATACAGACGGCGTCTCCAAAAGAGCACCACGCACGGCTCGATGGAATTAACATAATCACAAACAAGGGTGTCCCCCCACGACTTGTCCCCGTTTCAACCTTATCACTGCTGCAGGCATGTAAACAGGTTGGCCAGCATAAGGCGGGTGCCTCATTTGCACACCAAAAAAACAAACAAACCAGCTGACACGGAGCAACAGAAAATGGGTGTCCTCCATGAATACAATGAGGCAACACTGACATCATCATGTCTCTTGGAAACTATTCGAAACACATATGGAGCCGTTGATGTGACATCATGTCCATTTTGGAGGTGTTCAACCTACCTCTCTCGGGCTTCATGTTGTCCAGTGTCATCAGGCTTGCTGGCTCTTCTCCCCTCTTCCCTTTGTCGACAGCAAACGGTGGCCCCGTCACCCCACGAAGCCGCGCTAAACTCGGCGTGAACAACCCCCTTCGCGTTACAGCCTGGCTGGGGCTGGCTTGGCCCTATCCCGCTACAAAGCGTCGCTTTGTTAGCATGCTACTGTACTCTGCCATTTTGCTCAAAAGACACCTGCGAGCCCCGCCGCGAACAGCCGTGCCTCGCTCGGGGGAGTAAACATGGAATGGATGTGGTGGGAGCCGAAGAAGCTTTTGTTGAAGCGGCAGCCTCTCTTGGTCAACAAACGGGCGAGCTGGCCTATCGTGACAGCCCCCTTTGAAATTGCACCACCTGAGCCATACTTTGGTCGCAACACAGCTCGCTAACTTCAACTACGCGACTCGTACGTGATCAGCGCGTCTCCCTCGTTGGTCGCCATCGACTTAGTTGCTGTTGACTCCTCATTTCAAAACTTTTCTCCTCCACAGAAACAACAACAACAACAAAAATGGCACGATACCGCGAGGGCTAGAGCTCACGTTTCAGTCGCGACCAGAAGCTGGCGAGCCAGTCGACTGCTAAATGGACGACTTAAGCGAACCGAGTACGGATGAAAGGAACACAGTGCGCCTGCCTCGTCGTGATGCTTATTACAGTCTGACCCCCTCTTCTTCTTCGTCGTCTTCTTCTTCTTCTTCTTCTTCTTCCTCCTCCTCCTCCTCCTCCTCCTCCTCAACACACACACTCCTCCATCGCTCCCCCTCCCCTCTCGGCTTGTCAAAACTAGTGCTGGGTCATCGCGAACGAGCAGGCACAAAGGAATCTTTTGTATCTTTTGTGAGTCGACTTATCTTACAATGAAATAAAATGTTGATTGTCTTATTGTATTTGGTTAATTAATTCTAATAGCGTCATTTATAAGCAGAACCATCTAAAATGAACATCATATAACCGTTTTATTGACAAATATAATTTTACATGAAATATAAAAACTAAAATAAACAGCAGAACTATGTCTTAAATGTTTTAAATGATCTACAATTGAATTCATGAAAATTACACAAGCAAAGATAATCATGAATAATGTTTCAAATGACCATATTTACATAATATCGTCACCATCTTGTGAAAAACACAAAAAACAATTTTCACGTTAATGCGATGTCTGTAACGCGGAAACACCATTCCCTTAAAAATAAGAAAATTGAAAAAAATGGGACATAAATGTTTTTCACAGGACAGCGACGATATACAAAAAGATAAGTAAAATTATATTTTACATTTTGAATGTTAAATCACTGGTTAGTTAAATTGATTAACAATTGTTCAATAACACATTTTAGAGGGAAAAATGCTAAACGAATACTTGTGGAATTTATTTTAATGATATTCGTGTGGACACAATCAAAGGCACTTGAAATTCGATAAAATGATCAAAACTACACGTTAGGGGAGCCAAAAGAGTCGATTGGAGCAGTGTCGAGCCAAAAGCTCCAAACCACTCCCACCGAGACGAAATGCCCATCTGGAGTCAAAACACACGAGCACAGCTCTCGTCACGTGTCCCAACAACAGCCCGCTCGTCGTCACTTCCCTCTTTTCTCCTCCACGTGAGCTTGCAACCATGGCAACGGTCAAGCGTTTCAAAGCGAAAACTTTCCACAAGAGCCAACATGCGTGTCGGACAGCAAACGTCGTAGGCGTCATGTTAGCGATGAGCACAACAAAGAGAAAGGGGGGCGGGTCGGCGCCACAATCTGCCATCTGATTGGTCGGGCGGGGATTTGGAAGCGCGTTCACGTGCGCACGTGCGGCGAACATTTTGTTCTGGCGTGTGGTTGGATAGTATGGAGTATGGACCCAAAGATCGTCTATATCAAGACATTGCGCTGTTTGGTTTCGCTTCTGTTGCTGAGTAGTTTAGGCACCCATGGGCACTTTACTGACATCAAGTAGGACCGATCACGTTTTTGGCTTGATAAAATACATAATGTCATAATATAATGTAATGTACATATCGTTTTGTAACATGCAATGCTGCTGACTATTCTTGCTCCCTTTCCATTCATGGCAGGGACGTGCTGTCGTTTCTCCTGCGCTTGTGAAGAGTAAAAAAAATAAATAAACCAAAAAACCTACTTATGAAATACTTGAAATTGTGTTCCATTTTAGCTCTATGGTATGTGTGTTACATTGATTTTTTTTTGCGAATTTACAGCCCGAGGACCGACCGACGGACTAACAGACTGACTAACTGACTGACTGACCAATTGGATTACAGGTTGGTTTGATTTGAAAAAAATGACGGACTGGCGAATGACGAACGCGTACCAAGGCCTCTGACGGATGATGAATGATGGACTGGCAAAATGGAATAAAATGCCCACATCTGGAGGTCATCAACCTTATCAAAACTGAGTGCCATCGTTGGTACTGATAAATGCAAATTTGATTCACACTTTTGAAATAACACATTTGCTCGAAATGCATTTAATAAAGTTATTAACAAAAATGATATTTGTGTGAAGAAGAAATGCATTTAATAAAGTAATTATCAAAAATGATATTTATGAGAAGAAACTGATCATATTAATCATATCAATAATGAATGAATGGTATGCAACACTTGTTTTATTTCGATAAATCTGCCAGTGTTTGCATTTTCAAATAATGATTGTACAATATTTCTAGAAAACTAAAATGTCCCATCTCTGCTGAGCTATTTTTGGAACAGGCCCAGTGCTACTCACGTGCTGCCCAGGGTCTACCTGCTGCCAGCGGGTAACACGTTGGTGACCCCGAGCAATGAGATTTGAATCCCAGAACTGTGTTGCAGTTGTGTGCTCACCACTGATTCACTTGGCTGCCCTGTTGTAAATATGTCCTGATATTTTTTTAATCTCTATATTTTGTGGTATCATCCACAAGGAATTTCCCCATCACGGGTTGATGAAAAGTTAGTTTCATTTGCACACAAATGTCTCAAATAAAAACTCCCAAGACTTCCAGGCAAGGAGTTTTTGTGACCTAACATCTGATACAAAAAAAAAGTGAAAGCAAAATCTTACTACTCTTACTACAAGGAGAGGTGGTGACTGCATTGTAGTTGAAAAATAAAATAAAGAGTGGGAACTCTTTATTATGCCCTCTTTGTTTTCACTTCGTGTTGTCGTTCTTTGTTAGATCCTGACACACTCAAGTGTCATCAGAAATACCATCTTTTCACATGTTTGGACTTTCTGCAAAGTAAAATGGATGCTGATTTTAAAGAAAGGGGTCCTCACCACTGCTTCACTTGATACCGCAGACAAAAGAGTAGGTGGGATGGGGTCAAAGTTCACAGGGTTAGTGCCAACAACAGCCAGTTGATAATGGGCCTATATCCAACAAAGGAACAAAGTTTACACAAATGGACTCCTATTCGAGCTTTACATCGAAATGTTTCTGAACAAAATAAGGATCTAAAAGACCATTAGCCTGTAAGGCCCTTTATTGCTGTTTTTTCCCTTGCAATACATGTTGATTGAATTAAAATTTGCTTAGTTAAAATTCATTTAATCTTTTTTTTTTTTTACATTGAATTTACATTGTACAAATTATTTTTATTCAAAATGTTACATTTCTTACATTTTCTGACAAGTGTAAATGTTCAACTTGATCACTATTCATGTTTGTTATGTGTTTGGTCAACGACACAGTTAAAAAAAAAAGTTGAAATGGCAACATATGGTGGAGGTCTGCTGCATGAACTAACGTTGTGATCAAAACAAAGAAGTGACCACGTCTCTGGCAAACTCGGGTTAGTAGCTCCATCTAGTGGATAAATGTCAATAATGCAATCCTCCCCTTGCCCTCCCTTTTGTCCACAGCTGATGCCCCACGCTCTCTCGCACAGAGATAAAAAACCAAAACCAAACACAGGTTAATGCCTAAAAAATCACGTGTTCAGCTCACGCACTGTTTAAGAAACAGGTCGAATAGGCCAATGCAAACAAATTTCAGAGAAGCTCCTGCATTCATATGATGTTTTTCTTCTGATTTTTACCAGATTTCTTTTTTTTTGCCCGGATTCTTTAGGATGCCGTAAAAAATGAATACTAGAGAGCAGACAAAATGACAGAATGATAAAAATATTACAGTCACAGCAGAATAATAATGCATAATTCGAATTCTGTGAGTTTCCAAAGGGGGCTGTGATTTTTGGTCCTCACACAATAATAGGTCGGCACAATGTGACAGTAAAGACTTTTGTCCCCACAAAGCCTTCAAACCAGGAACCACACTTGCTTGAAAAAGAGCAACCGCTTTCAACTTAATAGCTCTTGCATGTATGTGCATGTTATGGCGTTTCCCTTCCTGATTTATGGACCCCAAACCACAAAAGGTCCCATTGACATTAGAATAGATAAAAAGTGAACAGATAGCTTCAAAGTAGCTGCTGCCATCATCACAAGTGGTTTGTTTCCCTTATTATGATACCGCATATGTGGTGCCCACAATGTTTCGAATATCAGAATACATACACATTGGTGGCCAAATGGGCCACTACTAACAACTTCAGATATCTTCTCAATAGCGGCTACATGCCTATTATGAGCATTTGATTTTGGGTTCCCCTATGTCCCCACAATGCGACTGTTACCAGACTTTTGTACAAACACACACACAACCGAATATGAGCTACTCATCTGCAATGTCTCCTGCTCCAGACAAAATTGATGACTGATTTCGGCTATTTATCAAGCGCATTCTCCTCCAAGGCAGACCTGACATGTTTCATTTGACTTTCTAATCTGATTTGATGTCTTATTGATTCACTTTGCCTGCTTGTATGTGAGCAAAACTAGAAGAAAACACACAATTAATCATCACAAGAGGCTGAATTTTACACGGTGCAAATACCAACAGTTTATTCTCTATTTTCTTTTTTTGCGACTAGAAATGTTGAAAGATCTGAACACTGAAAAAAGCTGGATGACATCAGTTGCTTCCCAAGTCCTGTTGTCTTTTTTTGTGTGCGTGTGAGTGTGTGTGTGTGTGTGTGGGGGGGGGGGGGGTCTTGGTTTGCTTAGCAATCACAACAGTTGATATTGCACGGCACTGAGAAAGCAGTCGAAAAAGCTCTGTGGGATGAATACAGAAAATCAGATTGTACATGGGAGGCTAACACAACAGTAGGACACACCACACACTGCAAAATCAAAAAGCATCAGGAGTCCCCCCCGCCCCGAAAAAAAAAACAAAAAAACACATGGATGAGGCGGTGGGGAATGTTTGACTAGAAGTGGCCAGATTAAACGTCTGAAAAGTGAGCATCAAACAAACGGTGTGTTGTTGGCGGCACGGTGAGCGACTGGTTAGCACGTCCGCCTCACAGTTCAGAGGTCGTGGGTTCGATCCCGGCTCCGGCCTCCCTGTGTGGAGTTTGCATGTTCTCCCCGTGCCTGTGTGGGTTTTCTCCGGGTTCTCCGGTTTCCTCCTACATTCCAAAAACATGCTTGGTAGGCTAATTGGACACTCTAAATTGCCCCTGGGTGTGATTGTGATTGCAAATGTTTGTTTGTCTCTGTGTGCCCTGCGACTGGCTGGCAACCAATTCAGGGTGTCCCCCGCCTACTGCCCGAAGACAGCTGGGATAGGCTTCAGCACTCCCCGCGCCCCTTGTGAGGATGAGCGGTATAGATAATGGATGGATGTTGTCTTGTTGTTTTTTTCACTTGTGTTTAGAATTTCATTGTGGGCCAATCGAGGGACTTGTGACCCACGTGCCATACATTTAGATCTCCCAAAAGTTTGGGGTGAAATTTCAGGATTGGTTCAATTCAACTAGAAAGGTTAGAATCCATTGTACATTCATCCTGAAATTTGACTAATAAGTCCAATCCCCTTCACGTTTTTTGGAGTTGGGTCGGTTGCCCACCCCTGACATAAAACTGGAAATTGATTTATGACTCAAAATTGAGGACACAAAAGCTTGTTTAAGCTTCCAAAAAAAAAAAAAAAAAAAAGCAACAACCAAGCCTTCCTACATTTTTTGCCAAGTTTTGGGATGAAAGTCCTTCATGAGTGAGAAACAATACATTCCCCATGATTGTCTTAGGTGGCCTGTAGTATTTATTTGTTGTGAGACTAGGGACCAAGCTGTGCCCATCACACAGGAACTCCTTAAATGGACAAATGAGAGCATGTTGGTGGAGGATGCACGGAAATAGGCCCGCTTGCTACTATTCCTTTTTCTCTTTTCTTTTTTTGTACAAACACAGGAATTTTACGTAGTGCATTCTGCACTCGATTTCGTCGCTGCATAACATGCTGTAGTGTCATTAAAACAAACAAAAAATAAACATGTTAACTTTGCGTCAGAGTTTTAAGACATTCAATTCCACATTATTGCATTTAACAACAACAAAATGAAAACACACGAGTACATACATATATATATAAACATATATATGTATATATACACATATATATATACATATGCACATATATATATATATATACACATATACATATATATATATATATATACATACAAATATATATACACATATATATATATACACATATATATCCATATACATATATATATACACATATAAATATATATATATATACACACATATACATATATGTATATATATATATATATATATACACACATATATATACGCATATACATATATATACACACATATACATATATATGCACATATACATATATAAATACATATACATATATATATACATATATGTACACATACATATACATATATACATCTACATATATGTGTGTATATATATATATATGTGTGTGTGTATATATGTATATATATATATGTGTGTGTGTATATATATATATATGTATATATATATATGTGTGTGTGTATATATATATATATATATATGCATATATATATATATATATATATGCATATATATATATATATATATATATATATATTCATATATATGCATATATATATACATATATATATATATACACACACATATATATATATACATATATATACACACACATATATATATATATATACATATATATATATATATATATGCATATATATATATATATTCATATATATGCATATATATATATATATATATATATATATATATATATATATATATATATATATATATATATATATACATATGCATGTATATATATATGCATATATATAAGGGGTGTAAGGGTACGCTAAATCACATTTTGGTTCGGTTTCTTGGAAACTTCGGTTCGGTATATTTTCGATACAAAAAAAATGTTTTTTTTTAAATATGTTTATTTTGAAAAGATGACAAGTAAACGGTACATTATTTAGAAAAAATAAATAAAAGCAAACCATTCAGGTGATATGCTAAGAAATTACACCAGAATACAAAATACACTAACAATGGATGGATGGAATAAAGTTCCAATTTAATTAATTTTGTAAACTATTAAGACACTGACATCTTTGAACACTCAGCAGCAACAGCCTACGACTATGACACATCTAAGTATTCAAGTTCAAGACAAGTTGTCATTACAGTACATGTATGCACTTTTTGTGATGAAAAAATACATAACAGTTACAATTATTGCTAACTATATTAAAACTCTTTTGAAAATGAAAATACAGTAACTTTAAAACGTCTTAATGAAATGATATACACTTTTTAGGCATTGAAATCTTTGAATGTTCAACAGCATATGATAAATCTCGTTATTTAAGTTTGACGTTTTTGGCAAAAAGGACTGCTTTCTTCCTCATGGAAGGAACATTCACAGTCGGATGATACCGTTTTAAGTGCGTTATTATGTTAGAAGTGCTACTTGCAACATAGCCGCCGATCTCCAAGTAGCAATGTCGGCACACGACTTTGGGACTTATCCACATACCTTTCCCCATCGGCGATTTTAACAGGAAAGCCAAAATGTTCCCAAACAGGAGACCGCAGTGCGGGGGGGGGGGGGGGGGGTATCCTTCGGGCTCTGGCTTATCTGCGTATGCCATTATAATGCCATTATAATGCCATTTATCCGTGCATTTGTGGTGTACTGGCTCCTCATCTGTGCCCCGACTCTCCTACGCGTGCAACACTTAATAGCGTCCGTGTAAAAACTCGCCTACTCACGCGTAAGCCCGCTCTAATAATAAAAAACTGACCGAACCAAACCAATACCGAAACGTATTAATACACTCACGTATACCGTTACACCCCTATATATATATATTATATATATATATATATAGATATATATGTATATATGTGTGTGTGTGTATATATATATATATATATGTAAAAAAAAAAGAGGTGAAAGTCAATAAATTAAATTGAGCTAAAATGTTAAATTTCTAAGTGCCAGTGGCCTAAACATCAAATTTGCATAAAATCAAGATTATGCTATTAGATAACAAATCTAAACGTTCCCCAGCACATTTCCAGTTTATTCCCATGGAAAAGTTTACAACTAGCAACCCTGGTGATGATCTTTTGGAGTCTTTGGCATGACAAGAGAGGACATCCTACCGACAACAATCTGCAGTAAACACTTCCAAAAAGAATAAAAATAATACAGACGTTACATCAGACCCACACACACTTACGCACTGATTCCTCGGATCAGCTTTTTTGCACTTTTATTAGACTTTGCTCATATTCATGACCATGACACAAGGACGTAAAGAACAGATACTTGATGAGGCAAGGCAGCAGGGCCACGGCTTCGGGAAAACAAAGCCACAAGTAAAACCAAAATCATAATTAGAATGAACCCCCCCCACAAGACCAACATCTCCGTGGCACAGTGCCCCCCTCCTGGCAGACCGGCTGCCCGGCTCCCACTCCACCTGCTACTTGCCACTCGTGTGTGTACATGAAGGCAGCAAAGTGGGCAGGACTTGCAGCCCTCAAAATTTTCCAGCAGATTGTACATTTTGGACAGGAAATTCTCCCACGCGACTACGCCTTCTACATTCTATACCCGTGAGAATGGCACCAAAGAAAAAAAAAAAAAAAAATATATATATATATATATATCTAAATATATATATATATATCTAAATATATATATATATATCTAAATATATATATCTATCTATCTATCTCTATATATATATATATATATATATATATATATATATAACATAAAAATAAAAACACAACTTCGCAAACGCCAGTGCTTTTCAACATTATACATATTTTGCGCCATATTTTTGGGTTTGTTTTAAAAATCTTTGGATGTGCAGTACTGTAATACCCATTTAAAAACAATAGAAAAACACATATACATACAAACACTGGTTAACAAAGTTCAGCTTTTTTTGGGGGGTGGGTAGGGGGATGGCAGTGTTTAAAACACATGGAAATGTCTCACAAACGTAACGCTGTAACATAAAACTTTTATGTCTTTACTTTTCCCCCTAGTATATACAAATCTAGAATTTCTACAAATGCATAAATTAAATTAAATTAAAGCAGTGGTTAAGGAAGAAAAACAACATTTAACTTCAGAAGAAACCACAAGAAAAAAAGGGTGGGGTGGCGGAGCTATGAACACATCACAGCCGTTGGTTTTACCCTGTAAAAATCAATTGTCTACCATCAGAAATGGGCCAACTGTGCCAGTGGGCCAACTCCACATTTTCCACTTGTAACTTAAGTGCAGAAATGACCAGAGAAAAGAACTATACTGCTTTAGTTCCCATTTTGACATGTAGGCGGCAGTCCACTATTGCATTGAGCACTTCATTATAGCTTGGCTAATCTGCCTATTAAAATAAGTGAAATTGTATTTATCATTGTTGAGGAAATTGGATGCACTTGACCCACGTAGACAACTGTTGCGCAAAAGCTTTCGTTGCAGCCTTTGCGCGGCAACCAAAAAACATGCAAGCAAAAAAACGGAGTTAGCCCACTGTAGTCGTCGTTGGCTCAAAAATGATGAAAAATCTCCCTCCATTCGATATACATCAACCCTGAAACACTTCTTAAAACAACAACAACACAAAATGGGAAAACGATCAGACTTGGTCGCAAAAAAGTACACAAAGGAATCGTCACTATGAGGTATTCGGAGACATTTTGGAAAAGGCATGCACGGCCAGAGTGAGAGAAAAAAGGGGAAGGCAAGGGAAGGAGGTTCGGGAGAGTCGCTTTGGTATGTTTACATTGCATGCGCTGGCCATCAAAAGCACCACAGTGTGATTTGAAACAGAAACAAGAAAAAAA
Organism: Filicampus tigris; assembly: GCF_054856515.1. Taxonomy (NCBI): domain Eukaryota; kingdom Metazoa; phylum Chordata; class Actinopteri; order Syngnathiformes; family Syngnathidae; genus Filicampus; species Filicampus tigris. Next base: position 1,132,763 of record NC_141219.1, read on the forward strand.
ACAAAAACAAACGGGGGGGAGGGGTTTCCTTGGGGAGTGGCGGCCCTTCGACGGGCTTGAGGTAAGTCAAAGGAGAGAAAAGAGGTCAAGAGCGGTTCAACACTTTGGTTCAAGCAAGGCACTCGTCCTGGGGGTGTCAAGGGGGAGGAGGAGGAGGAGGAGGAGGAGGAGGAGGAGGAGGAGGAGGATGAAGACGATGGGGGTGTGCGGGAGCCACCAGCAAGCAAGAGGCAGAGCTTGTGAGGAGCCACAGTGGAACCTCTCAATTTGAAACCCTCAATTTCAGCAACATTTAGCACCCAAAAAACAACACCAAAACCTACAAGTGTGATTCTGAAAGTGTTGTGCCGCTTGGGGTATGTTGGCTCCCTCTAGTGGTAGGCAAAAGAATCACTGCTGATTAAGATGACACCGAATTGTGTTTCATTAAGACTTATTATTTATATTTTCATATTTTGAGCCGAATATAACTTGACTATTAATCCTAAGAGTCTGAATTTGGGAAATTTGGGGGGGCTACCCCCCAAGAAATGGAAAAAAAAGAAAACCTGCCTTATACCATTATTTCTCATGATTAAAATGCTACTTTTGACATGACTTATTTTGACTTGAGAGGATCCACAGAGCATGATTATTAGCAAAGAACCATTCTTCATCATTTTCTTGACAGCTTTTACATGTTCTGTGGCGAATTGAGATTTGAAGAGAAAGTTAAGTCAAAAACTGTCTTGTCGAGTCTCTGCACCCCCACTCGTCCAAGCACGGCATTCTGATCAATATTATGTTGGCGGAATAGCAATTAAGCAGCAACATCCGTAAGGATGACAAACATCACGGCTCTCCTGTTTTTGGGGGATTTGGTCGTTGGCGAGCTGAGCCCTGTGATGTCACCGCGATGTCCTTTCCCGTCAACAGCAAGTGGCAAAAAGGACCCTTAAAATGGATTTTGTTTCTTAATTCATACCCCACAAACGTAATATGAATCTGCATGCCGTGTTTGGACTAGTGGGGGCTCAAACTTTTGGAGTTCACCTCCACTTTAAATTGACCCCCGCAAATGTGCATTTTGTGTGTATCTTTGGCTAGATCAACATAATCGGCTTGTCTTTGCTTTCCAACAGAACAGCAATTTTTTCCAAATTTGGTGTCTTTGTTGCGAATCGGCAAATTTGAATATACGGTGTTCCCTCACTTCTCGCAGGTGATGCGTTCCGAGCCCACCCGCAAGTGGCGAATTTCTGCAAAGAATAAGTTGACTTTTAAAAAAATGTTTCTTTCATTTTTATTTTTGGGGGGGGATTTACGCCTCTATTAAGCCATTAACGTGCCGTCGCCATGACTCCCCATCGCTTCCTCATCGTCTTTTCTCTTCTTTTAAAAATGAAGAAGAAGAAGCACTAGTGAAGGTAACAAACTTTGCCTTCGCACATCAACACATTTAAAAAGGCGTGTCAATCTACCAGAAGACTGCGACACGGGATTGATGAAGGAAAGCTGTAAAATTGAACAAAAACGTTAACATAGCTATTAGACGATGTTTTGTCTTCCTCGTCCTCGTTTGCAGTCAAAGGCAAGAGCGCACTCGGCTGTTTGCTATCCGACTTGGAACGCCCGCATTGGGCTCCATTTTTTTTTTTTAAACAACGTTCTGAGTTTCCGAAGGCTCCGAGTGGAGCAGCGCACTTGGAGCGTATTTCTGAACGCGGCCACGACGAGGGAGCGGCTTTTTTGTGCGGGCGACGAGCTCCAGGTGGCGCTTGGGAATATGCTCCACCAAGCGCGACCTGCTTCACTCCAATCGTTCGGAAACTCCGAATGTTGTTCAAAAGTGCCGTTCGGCGATTCAGAAAAAAAGGAATATTCCTGGACTGGTCCGACCTAGAAGGACGAAAAATAGCAAAAAAACCCACAAAATAGCGACGTAAAACTGCCATAGATGTCGTTACGGCCAAAAATGAAAATCCGCCATCGAGTGACTGCGCAATAACCGAAGCGCCAAGTAAGGAGGGAACACCGCACGCTATTATGCTCGGTGTTGGACAGCGATAGTAACTGGGACTCTCGACACAGCTGGAATCAAGAGCAGGAGCGCATTCGGGGAAGATGGGGAGGGAGTGTGTGTGTGTGTGGGGGCGGGTGGGGGGAGGGGGTGGGGGGGTGGGTACAACAACATTCTTCCCACCACTCACACAGGCCGTGCATTAGAAAAGAAAAAAAAACCCCGCAACAACAACAACAACAACAACAACACACCTTTGGTTATCTTTGGTATCGTCAAAGTGATCGAAGTCACACATGGAACTTGAGTGAGGTAGCATCTTTGGTTTCACGCTGGAAAAGGTCAGCAGGTGACACATCGTTTGCTTAGGTGTTCGGGAAGCGTCTCTATCTTTGCTTTTTTTCCCTGCTCCTTCTGATAAATGTGGAAATGCGGAGCTGCTCACCGTGGCCTCGAGGAAAAGCAGGAGGACCACAAGGGGCCCGGCTACTTTCTTTCTCCGACATGCTCCGCTTGCCGTTGCGTAGTGCTTTCCTCCACGTGCTGAAATGCATAGCTTGCCGGGCTTTGGGTTCTTGGGGCGGGGGGCGGGGGGCGGGGGGCGGTGGGGCTGGCTTGGCGGTGACCGGACCGTTGACCGTGTCCACGTTTGATGGACACACACATCAACGGAAGGAATAAAAGCAAAAGAGGGTATTTGGCTCACAGCGACAACTCGTTTTGATTGGCCTGCACGGCGAGCAGTAACAGTAACATTCACACGGCCGGCTGCCGAGAGACAACTGATTAACGAGGCGTCCGCAAGGCAAAAAGTGTGACGCTTGTGTCATGCTGAATTATTCAAATATGATTACGGGTGGGAAGCCACTGCTCGCGGAGGGGTTCACATCGATTTTTCTTTGGTTAAATGTGAACTGGAACAGGCTCCAGCTCCTTCCTTCGCCCTGAACAGGATATGCCCCCGCCCCCAAAATAAAATGATGGAAGATTAGGAATGGTAATGTGCTGTGCTATTGGTAGTGGAGTGGTTCACATAGTGGACTTTTCTACAATTACGCTAAATGTCAGCTGGCATATGCTCCAGCTCCTGACCTGACACCAAACAGGGCAAATGCAATCGATGATTAAGGATGTTGCAGTAATTGGTAGTGGAGCGGTTCACACTTTCACCTCAACTCCCTATACATCACATGTGCAGACTTCATCTTCAGATGGGACCCTGAACAGAATAAATGCAAAAAAAAAAAAGAATGAATGGCTGCACAAAGAATATTGCAACATGGATAATGGAGTGGTTGACATTTGGACTTTGGTACCATTATATGACCCGAAACAGGATAAACGCAACAGAAAAGAGGCCGGCCACTCAAGAATATGATGCCATGAGTTGTGTAGTGGTTCCCATGGGCGACTTGAATCGATCATGCCGGAATGGACTGCATTCCGTGACATGACGCCGAAACAGAACGATCACCCCCCCAAAATTGACGACCACGACGAATGTTGCCCCGTCGTTACCGTAGCTGTTGACCTAGTCGACTTTCATGCAATTGCCGCATATGCGTCAACAAGATCAAGTTTCCACCACAAGTGTGAATATGATGAATGCAAAAAAAAAAAAAAAAAAAAAAAAAAAATGGATGGATGGGTGTCTGAACAATGTCGCCACAGGGGTAGTAGGGTAGTGGTTGACAGAGCTGACTTTTGTGCAACTGCCCTAAACCAGCCGAGATGTGCTCCTGCCATGAGCCTGAAGAGCATAAAGAACATGGAAGCGTGTATGACCGGGAAGTTTGAAAACTACACAATGTCATCTTTGGTCAATCGCACGAAACGACGTTTCAGCACGCCGGAAGGAAAGCACTACATCGTCGTCCGGGCTGAGAATTTCGGGCTAGCTGTCTACGCTGTGGGCTTGTTGGCCATCCCGTACCCCCCCCCCCCCCACCCCCCGCCCCCCTCATAACTGTCCATGGATCCAGGAAAAGAAAGAAAAGTTCAGCGGCAGCTGTCAGGCGCCACCCGGCGCTCGGCAGGGGCGAAATCGGAACAAAAAGCAAGCGTGCAGTGGCTCCGTCGTGAACATTGATTGGCCAAATCCCAGCGGAGCTCCGCGGATCGGACTGATTGCAACCTGGCTTTCGGGGCGTCGGATCGTGAGCGCGGCGTTGTCGGAAAGCTCGAGTCGGGAAAAGGGGCCGCTTGTGTCTTTGCGGTGCCGAACACAAACATGTCAAAGCGGGTCGAAGGAGAAAGAAGAAGTCAGTCTTTGGTTTGTTTTTTTTCTCATCTTTGGATACTATAAATATGAATAGAGTACAGATTTAAGGGCAAAAATGTGAGGTCTTTTGTAAGGTTCTGTGAAGTTTTAAAGCTTTTCCACCGAGTCGAGTCCATGAGTGAGGGTCAAAAGCGCGTTGGCGCCGCCGCCGCCGCCGGCGCGATCTTCAGGCTTTGGTGCAGGCGCTGAGGCCGGCGACGGCGGCGACGGCGGCGGCGGCGGCGGCGGCGTTCGGGTGTCCGGAGCCGTCGTCCAGCCACTTGTCCAGGCTGCGGCGGCGCGCGTTCATGAAGAAGTTGCTGACGGTGGCCAGCTCCAGGCCCAGCTGCTGCGCGATGGTCAGCTGCAGCTCTTTGGACGGACGCTTGTTCTCCTTGAAGATGGCGTGCAGGGTCCGCCGCTGCACGTCGGTGAACACCAGCCGGGGCTTCTTGGCCGCCGGGTTGCCCCGCTCGCTGCGGCCGTGGTCCTGTTCCTTGCGCTTGCACGCTGTGGAGAGGCCAGTAAAGACGAGAGGGAGCAGGGATGTGAGTGCTCGCAAACACAAGACCGCTTTGCAAATATCACAAACAAATACGACAGCGAAGGGAAGGACGAGCTCTTTGCCATTGAAAGGAATGAAAAGGCCACCACAAAAATGTTGCCGTCTTTCCAAATTGCCACACTTTATAATATTGTGCTTTCTGAACACGTACACTGACGGCATAATGAAACGCAATGTCAAGAAATGAAAGCGTTTTGGCATGCTGGCTACTTGTGCACTCCTTGGCCGCCTGGGGGCGGTATAATCCTGCAACGGACATGGGCTCAGTTCCCACCAGTATTACTCGACTATTGCCTCACAGGGAATAAAGAATATATGCCCGCGAGAGTTGTTTTTCATACACAGCATGCAATTGTCTTTTTCATGCTCAGTTTGACAAGAATTTTTTGCGGAACCTTTCCACTCGTCAAAGCGACGTGTGACTCGTGACCCTAGACCAGGAGCGGGCGGCTGGCAAACTGGCAAACTGCCAAACGCGGAGAGGCTCTCCATTCATTTTAGACGAGAACATTGTATCATGAAGCGGAGCAGTTTTACGTCGGGATAAAAGTTTTGGCCACTAGATGGCAGAAATCGCCGAAGGACACCTCCAAACATCAAGACTGCAGTCCACTGGGGGAGAAGAAGCGCAGTCTGCATGGGTGGACTTTTCTTTATTTTGTGCTACGCTCCGGGTGGGTGCTTTTTAAAATATTTTCCAGATGATAACTCACTCAATCATTTCATTCCCACAATGACTGAAAGGGACATGCTGTTGTCACACTGATGAGAGAAATCCAATGAGCTCAACCACGCACGCTCACAGAGCTCTGAATTTGTCTGCCTGCACCTGAATCAAATCAGCCTCCAAAAAATCCTGTTACACCACAACTTGGATGGCTTTTAGCCGGTCGAAATTCTAGTCTACTTTTTCTCACCAAACCTGTCAGGTGTGTCAGGGGCACGTAATACTTTTGTTTCTTTTTTACAAAACACCCGTGGACCGCCAGAACTCTCAGCGAGGCGCAACAAGGTCTGCCAAATCCCCACGGCAGACGAGACTTGGAAGATGTGCCAGATTTTATGCCGCGCGCACGTGTGCCTGTCGTCGAAGTTAAACACAAACTGCCTAGTTTGCTTCTAGAGACCCAACCTCAATCACCACCACGAGACCAACCTCAAAAGTACCTCAACAACTTTTTTTTTTTTTTAAATAACAACCACTAACAGTTGGTATGAGGTGTTACTAAATGTGTGTCCTCCAAAAAGATGGAGATATCCAACGCTCAATAGTGTGACAAAAGGTGTACGACCTTGAGTGCCCTCTACTGCACTGCGCTCACGCAGGTGAGTGAGTTTGCCTATTGCAAGTCGTTGGGGGATTCGGAATGACCTGTAAGGCAAACGCAGTCGTAAAATGGTCAAATCTTTGCGTGAGCGAAAACGTGTTGAAAATGCGTTTTGTGCACTTGATGTTGCTTTGCTGCTCAGCGCTTCGCTTTGTTTGTTTTCTTTGAATGGGAATTTCCATGCAGCAGAGCCCATTGTGCTTATTTCAAACAACTTCTTTGTCACACATCTGGCTAGGAAGCGCCGGTTCCCGCTGTTTATGTTGCTCGCCCCTGGCCTCGGCCTCTTGTGAACGCGCTGTTCACTGCAAGTCGCTGCACGGAAACAAAAGCATGTTTGCGCTCAGGTGAGAGCGGACTAGTTCTTCAAGTTCTCAAGTTCTCCTTTCTTCCAAGAAAGAAACTACAAAGTCGGCTTGCTGTGTTTGGCAGGATTTACTCAATGACTATCTGCATGACAGCTTTAACTGTTATGAAATGCGCTATATAAAGAAAATGTTATTGTATTGTACTGTATCCAACTTAGGGCTGTGCGGTTAATCCAAATTCAATTACAAGTCTGATTACTACACTCCACAATTACAAAATTGGCACAATCATCCAAAACGATTATTCATATGCATTTATATTCAAAGCACTATGTTTGTCTACTCACTAGGAAATCATACATTTGCACCTTTTCTTATTCTATAACTCATTTGATATATTTTGTTACAAACAACTTACATAAATGTTTCAAAGAAATCGATTTGTCGTTTACGTTTCAACATTTTCGCGTTTCGCACCCAAAAATAAATGATCGTTTGAATAATGGTGATTTCAATGATGACCAAAATAATTGCCATGAATATTTTTTTCATAATCGAGCAGCCCAACGATCTGAAAAGCAGTCAGCAGTCATATTGCTCATCATTGAAATATTCGAAAGATGTCTGAGTATGATGCAATTTATTTCTGCGCCTCGACAAGGACAACGGCGGCAACAAACCTTTTGGCCTTAAAAGCTGCTTGAAATTCAAAAAAAAAATTTGGAAAAGAAATGGGCGCTGCACGGCAGGCAAAAGCCCGACTTCCACAATTCACTCGTGCAATTATTGAAAACTCACTGCGACGTCATTGATTTATCGATCCCTGTGGGAAATGCGCTGTGTTACGCTGACTCTCAGTGAGGAAAAATAGGCGACGTACAAAAACGGGCTTACGATTAAAAACAACAGCAAACATAAGAATAAGAAATGAGGCAAAGAAAGGCAGGTCACACTGCACGCATGGAGCTTGAGCCTAACTGATGTCGGCAAGTCGGTCGCAGGGCACGTTCAATGTCGCCAAGCAAGCATTCGCACTCGCAGTCGTTCATATATGGCCAATTTGGAGTTTTCAAGGAGCTTCGCATGTGCGAGGTGGCCAGAGAAATCCGACACAAAGGACCTCTTGACCCACTAGGCCTGCGGCAGGACAATGAAAAGCAAAATATAACCGTTCCAACTTCCAACCATCTTTCGAGAGCATCCAGATGAATGAAAACCCTACGCTGCATCTCAGTTGACCAATTGTGGGTGTCACCACGAATCAAGACAAATGCATCTAAATGGCACATGAGACTGTCATCGATGAAGCCTTTTTTTGGTTTTGTTGCGTGACAAACTTTTTGACCACCGCAGTGCTGGTGAACAGCAGACAGCGGCGACAGCGAGGCAACGATGGCTGCTGTCCGCGGTGCTGAAAACACAACATTGGAACTCTGATGACACACAAAGTTGCACGCGAGCTGGACCCAGCCCTGAATTGGGCGCCGGACAATCGTGACTCTCACGAAAGGAGACATTGCAGCTGATGGAGGTGCCATTTTATCGCGTGCTGTCTTTTGAAACGGCTCACTTCTCTCATTCAACGTGAGATGTGACACACCGGCAGGGGGCACACTTGGGCTGCTCATAAGCACGTCAGAGGCGACAACGGGAGAAAACGTCCAAAATGCAAAGTCAAATAAAAGCAAAGAGGCCGCTGCGATGCTCGGTTTTGCTTGACGTGGAGATAAACAGCCTGGAATCCAAAATACAACCACACACACAATAAAAAAAAAAATAATTTTTTTAAAAAAACATGCGGCCAAATAAACATCTCACCGATAGCGTGTCAAAACACATTGGACTTGAAGTTTGAATCGTTTTCATCAGTTTATCTTCAAGATCAAACTTGGTGCGCTCATATCATATCTCAAGATAGAAAAAGTGGAGCATAATAATAATAATAATAATAATAATAATAATAATAATAATAATAACAATAATAATAATAATAACGATGAGCAGCAATGCTTGCCCCCACGCAGTGCCGCTAAACATTGACTGCTAGTGCAGAAGCTGCTACAATAAATCAGCAGGAGTGAAGGCCACGCAGACAGCGGCAGAGACCTGGCACGGCCTGGACCTCGGCTCGAAAAACACACACACACACACACACCCACACGCGCACACACACACACACACGCTCGCACACACTGTGGTTCCTGCCAGCTAATCATTACAAGCAACAGAGATAACTCTACACACTGCAGTCCGCTGGGGAGATAACTATAGAACTAACAACGTGTGTGTGCGTGCGTGTGTGTGTATATATACACACACACATATATATATATATATATATATATATATATATATATATATATATATATATATACACACCCCCCCCACACACACACACTAATTGTAGCAAGGCTTGTCATCAAACTATAGTCTTTGGGTCATGTACCGACCCTGAGAACATTTGGTTTGGCCATTGCGATGGCGATGGTGAACATTTAGCATTTAGCTCAAATGAAATGATAAACATTGATTTGATTGTTGCATTGTACATTTTCACGAGTTTATACAGAAGACTTTCTAAAAAAAACATCAACAGGACCAAACATGTTATTATTAAACAGCCAGACTAAATACATTTTGAATGCAATTGTGTACATGCCTAAAATCAATACGAATATCACTTCCACGAAAACACACGCGCGCGCACCTAACACACGCGCACACACACACAAGTTCGCATGGGACGAGCAGACAATTCACATAAACAACACCCAGTCCTCATCATTATCATTTGCTTTGAAATTATTTTGAAATTGTCCAACACAACTTTCATTCTGAAACAGTTTCTCAAAATACGGTTAATATTTTGATGTGTTTGAACAACAATTGTGCAATGTATACATGAAAAAATCCAAACATATTTAACAATATGGCTGCATGTGCAATTGCGATTTACGAGTCCTTTAAAATAATAAAGTAGCACATTTTCTTAGTTGAATAATGAAATCATATTTGAAGATGTCTGAATGTAATTATGATTCAAGAGCCATTTTGAAATAAAAAAAGGACATTTCCTCGACAGATGAAATCATAACACAAGGAATTAAATTGAACTTTAAACACGCACAATCATTTCCCTCCATAATTAAAAACAGCTCAAATTTAAATGCGTCTGTTGTTGTTTTTGTTTTAATTGTATAATCGTCAATAAAGCTCTCACGCGCACGCACACAACAGCAGAAGCCTTGGGAACGAATCAATTGCGATTAAATACACACGTGCGCACTTTCCATCCAGGCTGCAGACTTATCCTCATTTTCACCCCCACCCAAAAAAAACAAACAAACGCACACACACACACACACACACACACACACACACACACACGCACACACACACACACACACACACACACAAGCGCAGCCCATCGATTATCCTCGTCAACTTCAGGAGGAAAAAAAATCCATTTGAGTCTCTGTGAATGTGTGCGTACGCGCGCGCGCGTTCGTGTACGTGTTGGCGTTCGTGCCTTAATTGACTCCTGACTACCACAGGGACAAATTAATACAGAGGTCTATCAGTTAATTAGAGGGGGGTAAACCACACACAGCCCAGTGTGGAATAAATAAATCTAAGCATGCGCTACGGAAGTGCAAAGCATTTTGGGACAATAAAGTCTGACGGACAAAGTATAGGAGGGGATACAAATGAGGAGGCCTGTAAATGTGCCTTAGCACCCAGAACAAGGCCAGAAAAAAAGGGCGGGCGGAGGGCGGGGGGGGGGGGCGCTCGGTTGCATGTACACCAAAATAAACACGAACGAGTCCTCGTGCATGGGTCGACTTACTTTACAAGAGAGCGAGGTCGATATTGGGAAGTAAAACGACACCAAAAACCACCGTGCGCAAAAACAACCGCCACAAATTAGAAAAAAAAACACACACCAAAAAAAAAAAAAAAAAAAAAAACGTCAACATGCAGGCCACTCCTTATCTGAATTGGAACACATTGAAAAATACAAAAACATGCACTGGCAGTGATCTTTATATCAATGCATAAGCAGTCAAATACTAAAATACGGTAACCCAAAAAAATCACTTATTTGCACCAAAGAACATTGACACTGAAGGCTGTCGTAATTGATTAAGATTGTGTGGGGGGAAGTAGCAGTTTAAATACGCAAATGCATTCAAAAATACAACAAACATGCATTGGATCGATCAACCTCTTGAATAATAGCAAACAAACCAGCAACGAAACGAAGACTACTGCTGATATGTATTGATTATGAATATCACGGGATATTTGAATTGAAATGCACGCACGACACGAAATCGAATATGACCAAAATAAATCACGATTACGAAAATAAAAGAGTTGACAATTCCCAGCCCACTTGACCTGCTCATTGATTATTATGAATAATAATGCAGCAGCCTTGAGCGTCAATGGCGACGAGAGCATGCAGCATGCCTGCCTGCCTGCCTGCGTGCCTGCCTGCGTGCCTGCCTGCCTGCCTGCCTGCCTGCCTGCCTGCCTGCCTGCCTGCCTGCCTGCCTGCCTGCCTGCCTGCCTGCCTGCCTGCCTGCCTGCCTGCCTGCCTGCCTGCCTGCCTGCCTGCCTGCCTGCCTGCCTGCCTGCAATTGTCGTGGAAGGAAAGAGAATGAAAGGAGCTTTACCGAGGCTTCGCTCACCTGCGAGCCTGAGCGCACTCATGCGCTGGAACTCAGGCTCCTGCAGCCACTTCCACATGCGGCGGAAGGTCTCCCTGCCGGACTTGAGCTTGGACCAGGGCTTGGGGTTCCTCAGCAGGTCGGACAGGGTCCCCTGGGACCGGCACAGGACCCGCTGGGCGAAGATGGCTTGGGGGATGCTGTAGCGCTTCAGCTCCGTGGTGATCCTCTGCGCCACCTCTTTGGTATTCACCTCCTCCATCTGCCCGCCGCCAGCGCCGCCGCCGCCGCCGCCGCCTCCGACTCCTCCTCCTCCTCCCGCACCGCCGCCGTTGACGGCTCCTTGCTGGCCCAGCGCGGAGCCCTGCTCCCGGCCGCCTCCCAGCCCCTGGGCGTGGGCCTGCGCTCCGAGGTGGGCGTGCGGATGGTGGTGCAGGCCGCTGAGCGGCACCATGCCCGCCGCGGAGCTCACGTGCTGCTCCGCCGCGTGGCGGCCCAGCATGGCCGGGTGGTGCGCCTCGAAGCCGCTGGGCGTCAGCATCTTCTCCCCGGGCATGGCGGCGCCGGGGTGGGCGTAAGGCGGCAGGCCGGCTTGGCTGCTGTGGATGCCCGCCAGACCGGAGCCGGACAGCGGGGAGAGACTCTGGCCCATGCAGGGGTCCTTGTGGTGGTGGTAGGCGGGGTACAGGGTGTTCATGGGAGCCAGGCTGCGGTCCTCGCGCATGAGCGTGAAGCTGCCGCTGACGTTGCCCGCCAGCCTCTGGTGCGGATGCGGGGGGTGGTGGTGGTGCTGGGGGTGGTGGTGGTGGTGGTGGTGGTGGTGATGGGGCGCGGGAAACTTGTCGGACACGGTGGAGATGGGGGGCAAAGGCTGCAGGGGGGTCAAGGTGGTGTAGGTGCTGCTCGCGCTCATGCCGGGGGCTTCGCACATGCTGATGGCCGGGTGGAGGTGGCCCGGGTGGTGGTGGTGGTGATAGTCTCCGCCGTCCAGGAGGGTCGCCATGCCCATGGCGCGGTGGCTCAGCCCCCGCGGGCTCGGACGAGAGTGCGAGTGCGAGTGCGAGTGCGAGTGCGAGTGCGAGTGCGAGTGCGAGTGCGGACTGTGGCCGCTCAGCAGCTCGCCGTGGCTGCTCACCGAGTCATGGCCGTGCAGGTCGCCGATATTTTCCATCGACAGCTGGGCATTCATGGTCCGGGCGGCTCTGTGAACCGACCATCTATGTGACCTGCTTAGCTGGCGCCCCCAACCACCCCCCCACCCCCGAAAGTCCTCAAAGTTCAATTATTTGCTTCTTTTTCTTGTAATTAAAAAAAAAAAAAAAAAAAAATCACACTACCTCGGTTCCGTCTTCTAAATCCGCGTTTTCTTCATTTGTAAATCTATATCTTTTCAATGTTCTTGTATTATTTCCTTCCTTTGTAAATCAAGCCCCCCCACCGCCAGCCAGCTGTCCTTGCGCTCCGGTCGGGTGCCGCGCCATCTCTCTCTCTCTCTCTCTCTCTCGGATTGTGTGAGTCCACCGCCTCAGCGTCTGCACATGCGCACTACGCAGTCGCTCTCTCTCTCTCTCGCGCTATGGCAGAGTCACGCCCCTTAGGAATGACGTCGCACGCCGCATTTAAGGTAGACAGGTGGCATTTTCCTTTTAAAATACCTTCACTTTTTGTAGATGAAAAGTCGAGGGATTTGTGAAAGATATAACAGATTGGAAGATAAAAAAAAACAACTTTCGAATGCAAGTTGTCCTCTCTTATTTGGGGGATAGTATTGAAATAATCGCGATTAAACCGGCTTTCATCTTCGAGACACCTTAAATTAGGCAAGTAAGGCCCACTCGGGTTCATTTGCAGCCCCCAAAAATACGTTTTAACTCCCGATAACACGCAGACAATCGCAACACGTCATTTATTGAAATCAGGGTCGCCTCTGAAGTTCACATGCAGGCCCTTGTTCATGAGTGCAGCAGCCCCCTTCGTGGACGACCCCCACCCCGCTCCCAACGCCTGTTTGCCAAGAATGCGGCGGTTTAAACCAAACGAAGAAGGACGAGTCTGCGCTACCTTAATTCGCCTTTGATAGAAAACGATGAGCAGATGTGTCTATTGTTCAAGTACGCGGCTTAACGAACCAAGCCGAGCGCTGTGTGTGCGTGCGTGTGCGCGCGCGTGTGTTTGGAAGTCACACTGAACCCTAAAAGTTAAAGAACTACGTTTAACTTCAACTCCATTTGAGCACAAAACCACCTGATTTGCGGGGTATTCAAAATCGGGCCAGAGGACCGGTTGCAGCTCCTTTTTCTTAGAGGGTGCATAAGGAATAATAATAGCATCCCATGACCTACATTGGATTTTTTTGTTTATGTTTATTTCAGTTGAATTGTACATTGCAAAGTTATGGTTCATACAAAATGCACAGTTAAATACATCAAATCTCATATATAACCCCAAGAACTATGCAAATTGACCCAAGTCTTTATGTAAAATAGCAGCAGTCAAATCTGCTTTTTGGTCAAATGTCCCCAAGAAATCATCTCAAAACGTGACCATAGCTTAGAAGAATACATTTAGGTGTAAAATGTTTCAAATAATAGAACCTGAACCGATTCAGAGCAGCACCTCAACTGCCAGACCAGACAATTTCTTCTGACATCAAGTGCACATTTCGGGCCACCTTGCAATACGTCCCGATCATCAGATCAGAAATTCGACGCAAACATATTTGCACTCAGTGACAAAACAAATGAAAAGATATGAAAGTGTGCCTCCTGCATCCTGCAATTTGTCTGTTTGGAAAAATGTTTGGACATGAAAGAGCAGCTCTTTCATCATTTGCCAAAGCTTCTGTTGTACAAAACCACAGCCACAAGTGTGGCCACACGCAAAAAAAAAAAACATTTTACATTTACAACAATGTGGAGCCCGGAAGGTGTCTCAAAAAGGAGAAATGTTACGCAGCTTTTCATACCTCTCAACCTTTTTCCCCAAAAGCCAGCAGCAACCAATCTCGCCGCTTTTTGCGGAGACGATAAAGAAATCAGGAGATGCTCATGAAGCTACGTCCAGACTGCAAATGAACGGCGCATGCGTGGAGACACAACTGGCAATTTTAGCAAAACATCCTTTGGGACTTTTTCAACCCATTTCGCGACTATTTGAAAAAAATGTCAAGCAACTTTTTGTGGCGTCATCACAAACTTCTGGAGACTCCCTCCACAGCCGGACATGTTCAGCTCTCAAACGGCAAAACAATGGCATTTATGCAAAGCTAGCGCATTTCAAGGCAAAGTCAGGTAAAAAAAAAAAAAAAAAAAAAATCTTTTGAGTATGTGCCCTCAGTAGTCCAAAATATCGCTGAATATTGCATTTGTGGACCATGAGTTAAGCAGCATCTGAGGGGGCGGCCATTTTGTCACTCCTGTCGACCGAAAATGACATCACAGTTGCTCATGGCCTCGGCTAACGACCAATCACGGCTCACCTTACCTGCATGGTCGCATTTGCCGTTCAAGCTGCTCCGAAGTCGGTTCCGGAACGCCTCCAAAGGCCGGCCGGCCCCTGCGAACGTGACGTCGGGGGCCGCTTCCACTCATACGTCGGCAAAAGGCGAGGTGACAGCTTGCGGCGGTCAGTGTCCTGCTGGACCCCCCCTGGCCGTTGAATGGGGGGCACGTGTCAAAGGTGACGCTTCAAGACTCCTAAAGCCAACATCTGCGGCTGTGCAGGCGAGCCGGCACGGCGAGCCGGCCGGCGAGCCAGCCAGCGGCCGGTGGGTGGCCAACAGATTAACCTTTCAGACTTTTCCCTGTCCCGGACCTGCTAAGGGGGCCCCCGCATCTGTCAGGGGCTCCCTACAATGGAGACGCCGCTCGCTTGAAATGACGCAAACAAAAGGAAAGAAGAGGAGGAAGAAAAAAAAAAAACGAGTTAAAGAAGTTAAACTGTCTATGATGTGAAGTCAATGTCAACGGCGTGTGTGTGACACTCTGGACAGGAGGACACTCAATTCCTTCCCCCCAAAAAGTGTGCCAGGCCAAGCGTGCGCAGACTCGACACACACACACACACACACACACACGATTGGAAATCAAGTGGAAATGCTGACACGCTGTCAGGAAACGTATCGTGATTTACTTGGTCAGTGTACACAAAGGCGGTGATTGACGGCAAGTGGGAATTATTGCGTCAGGTTCGGCTGAATCTTGCAAAACGCATCACAAATGTTATTGTAATTTGTTGATATTACAATTCAATCAAATGCTTTCCAAATGGTCATTTCTTGAAAACAGGCCTGTGTCCAGAGCTGTCGAAGACGACCGTAGTCCTTCATTGCTTTTTTTTCCCATCAGGGCTGGGGACCCTTTTAAATATCATTTCAGGG
The DNA here is from genome assembly GCF_054856515.1 of Filicampus tigris. NCBI lineage: Eukaryota > Metazoa > Chordata > Actinopteri > Syngnathiformes > Syngnathidae > Filicampus > Filicampus tigris. The sequence goes on from NC_141219.1 coordinate 1,148,274, forward strand.
GCCATCTCAGATTTGATAAAAGAAGGAATAATTTAAAAAACACATTGTAACAATAACAAAACAAAAAAATCCTTATTATATGTTATAAGCATTCCTGGATCAAATATGTTTTTATTAGGGATGCAATGATTCACTCAAGTGCCGATTCGATTTTAGGTTCCCGATTTTGATTCGATTCAATTTTTAAAAAATCTTTTTTTTTCAAACGAAATAAATGATTCACTTTTGAATCAAAATATGTTTTTATTTTAACATCTGCACGTTGTCCTTGTTGCAAACAGTAACTTTTTGTAACGTTTCAAAAAATAATTTGAAATTGAACAAATAATTTTGACTGTTTGACTGCTACATTTTTGTCATATCAGTGCCAGAACTAACCATGGCAGTAGATCAATATATTTGACTGTTATCATTACTAATCCTTCTGCATTTATGTTGTATCAACCTGGCGTTGCAAATGGATTCTTTCATTTTTTTACATGGATGCCTATTTTAAGCATTTGAAATCAATTTTAAATAGATTTTCGCTGAATTGTTACATCCCTAGTCTTTATTTTTAGAATTGCAGAGCAGGCCGGATCAAATGCCGTCATGGGCTGAATATGGCCCACCGGCCGTAGGTCTCGGACCTCGGACGCCGTTAAGACCTTAGATCCGCCCTTATGTACCAAAAGTCGATACGCTCTCTCCTTGGTCGAGCCAGACACACCGTACGAGGTTTTGTGGTCATGCACGCTCAGTTACCGCCGCACTCATTTTTCATGCAAACATTGACTGCGCTTTTGACTTTACTACAGTGTTGGAGTTGGACTATGGCCTGCTTGGACTTGCGGATTTACGTTGCCGCCCCGCTAACCGAACTCCCTCGTAAACTGAAGACCGGCTGTCGCGTATTCGGCCTGATGACATCACCGAATGCCGACGATGGCGCGCCAACAATGAACCCCCATTTTTTCTGGGTCTAACGTTCCGGACGCACCCACGACAGAAGAAACTTTGCAATATAGAGCGACCACACTAAAAACACTTGGGTTGAAAATAACACCAAGTGGCTCAATTTGACCCAACTTTGTGAAAAATGGGTAGTTTTGTACAAAACAATGCGTCAAAGGTGAGTCAAATTGACCCAAGTAGGGGACCAGTCCATTTTTTTGACCCAATATGGTGTTATTTTTAACCCAACTGTTTTGATTGCATAGAAAAAAAAAACATCTTTCAAAATAGCCTTTGTTATCCACACATCAAGCACATTTAAACTCACTACAGTTTTTCTCAGTCTCTTTGGTACATTTCTCGGATCCCAATTGAAATTTGCAAAGCAGTAAGTGCATTCCTCAGATGTCCAAATGGCAAATCATCAGGTTTCCTCCGCAACAGCCAATTTCTGTCACAAAACCCTGAGCACAGCTCTCAAAAGTAAATATTTGTGTCACTGAACATTCGCGTGCGTGGAAGATGGATTGCAAGAGACTGGGCTGTGTTCACATTTCACGTTTCCTGTTTACACCGCAGTTGAAAACATTTCGCCGTGATGCAGAAAGGCAAAGACAGCAGCAGTGCACAGCGCGAAGAAAACAACAAATCACAAAAAGACAAACTGTGTGCGTGCATGGCACCTTCTCCTGAGGGCAAATTGTAGAACTGCATGAGCAGTCTTCCGACACCTTCCTGGTACATTCTTGGCTTTTGGCCCACGCATTTATATCGACTCCTGTATGTAATGTAGTTTTTGTTTGTCAGATATGCGCCTTTAAGAGGCGGGGCCTGGTGGGATGGCAGCTCATGTGTGTTACTCTTCTTCCCACATTCAATAAATGGCGTTCAAATGTGCATTGGCGACCGTGGCTCTCCTTTCCCACGCGCAACGGCATTTGAGCTCTATGCCTACTGGTTTAAAAAAAACAAAAGCGATACAGCCGGGACACGAATGAGGAACCGTGATTTTGCAGGGGAACACTGCACTAGCGATACATTCCTAAACGTATGCTTGTATTTGATGCCAATTTGTCAAATAGCCCTGGAAATTCTGCATATTCTGCATTCATGAATGCTAAATGACATATTTGATACGCCTTTTCATGTTTTTTTTTTCTGTATTGGCGTATAAAGTCAGCACCATCCACATTAAAACACTTCTGAATATAACTGCATATATCGCACACATACACACACACTGCATACACGATGGTCCTGCAAATGACATGCTAATCCTATAGTGAAATGAACAACCAGCACGTGGGATGATGTGATGATGATGATGATGATGATGATGATGATGGTGGTGGTCATACTGACAAGTGCCTATATGTGAATTGTCCAAATAAATACTAATTGAGTTACTGCTGTCACGGTCCTTAAAATAGCTTCATTTCTGAAAGACGGTCAAAGCCATGCTTTTCCTGAACCTCTTAAATTCAGACACCACAATCATATGTCGTTGTTGTTCTTTTTTTAAATCGCAAATTCATTGACTGTCGTGCTTTATAAAGACAGAAAAAAACACGATGTCACTGCCTGAATACTTCTGAACAGAAGGTATGCATGTATGGAAGTTAGAGTGACTTCAACTTCCGCTAGTTGTGGATGGATGGATGGATGGATGGATGATGGATCATCAATCAATGGAAGAAAATATTGCAAGAGCAATGGCTGGCCTTACATGCCATCTACAGTTTCTCATAGGGATCGATATGCCTCCTTCCAGGACGTCAGTGTGTGCGCGTGCGCGCGTGACATTTCCCTTATCCAGACAATGATAAGAAAGAGCCGCGTTCTTTCTTGCAGGAAAACACACAGTGCCCAGCACAAGTCACAATCCCGTCAATTAGCAAGCACGCAATTAGCTGTTGGGCGCACGCGCACTTGCCGAGGATTCAGATCATCTAAACAACACCGAGAAGGCTGCAGCCTGCAAGTGAGTGACTCGTCGGATGGCGTCCACGCTGATTATTTATCATTCCCGTGCAGGAGGACTAATATGATCAATAGGGACTCACACTGCAAGCGCGCGCGCACGCGCGCACGCGCGCACACACGCACACACACACACACACACGCACACACGGAAAACGACAATAATGGAGGTGGGGTGGGGGCGGGGTCGCTTGGTCAATAAATGACATTTGCCAGAGTCAAATTTAACAAATGAGCCCATATATGATCGTTTGAAGGGAAACTGAATTAGCCTTTGCAAAATTAAATGTCATTCCTTCCGCTTTTATCCTTTTTTTCTTTTTTACATCCCATCAACAAAATCCCACTTTACCTTTAAACGGCCATTAAATGAAAGCTGCCTTTAAATACGATCGAGGATTAAATCCTTCACGTTTAAAGCCTTAAGCAAATATGTTTAGAGAATGGAAACCGCCGATTTCTATCGTTTTAAGGGGAAAAAAGTGCATTGCGCGAAGACTGCGTGGCCTTCACTGCCTATTTGAAGTGCGCAGGCAGGCCTTGATAACACAGCATAATCGATACGGAATACATTTAGAATTCCTGCAGGGGGGCTCAAGCTGAGGCCTTTGAATTGGTGGAATAAATAAACAAAGCTCAAACAAATATTCCTCTTCTTCTTATTCTCCTTTATGCAACCACGTGTTGCATTAAAAAAAAGAGAAACACGTGGTTTGTAATAAGAATGATTCAGAGCCGATATAGGAAATGCCTTCTTAAATATGACCCATATCGGATAAATGTTTTACGATATTTAATGCAAGGTAAAATAGAGAAATATCAACGGCTACAAAAAGGTCAACAGTCGAAGGGGAAAGGAAAATATAAAATGAAGAAATAAACACGATTCATAATTATGAATATATATCTATACATATAATTGCCTCTTAAAAAAGACTTAATTGTAATGGTGAAATGAAACACACGCTTATAACCTATTTATGAAAAGACTATTGAGAGGCAAACTTCAACAATTTTAAAATTCATATTTTATCCCCACCCCCCGAAAAAACCCATCAGAGTAAAATGAAGTTATTAAAAAAGTCAAACAAAACGAAAGAGATAATACAGCCCTAAACTGTTTTGGAAATGACATCGAGACGCACAATATTGATTACCGAGTACATCATGATCTCGAATGTTGACTAACTGTTCAATTGATGACGATAATAACAATCATAATAACAATAATAATAACGATGATAATAATAATAATAATAATAATAATAATAAAAATAATAATAATAATAATAATAATGCACATGCAAAATGAGGAATGCACTTGTTATTTTTGGGCGGTACAGTATATTGAAGCGAAATGGTCCGCAGCCATCCTTCATCCAGCAGATGCCCAAGTGCTGCCTTGCTCACGGGAAGTCAGCTGCGTGCGTGAGTGCGTGCGCGCGTGTCGTTATTCCGCGTCACTTGCTCGCATTCGTGCAATTAACGAGGCCTGATTTGGCACGAAGAGGCTCCATATGCCGCCGACTCCAACTTTGGGCCAAACGCTCCAAATGAGGCGACAAAGCCTCGCTAACGATCGCCACATGCACGTCAACTTCAGCGCGCCCATTTAGCAGCTTTTCATCTTACTGCGTGCGCGCGTTCTTTCCAGCCAATGTAAACAGTGAAATACAACTAGAAAAAAAAGGGGGCTTCAAATGATTCGTCTCAAAACGATTCCAACATTCACTGATTTATGTGCACTCACTGGACACTTCATTAGGTACACCCGACATTCTGCCGCGTCTGTTAAGTTCAATTCTGAAGGATGCATTTAAACACATGCTTGTTATTGTGCCTTGCTGGCCCGAACAGCATCGTGCAGAGAGCTGTTCCTAATATTTTGACATTAAAAGCAAGAAATGACGAGAAGATTCAGGCACTATCAAATCCAGGAGCAGGGCAACATGATTTGTATTTTTAGAACTGCTTCAATATGTGAATATCCTCATAAGAATAAATAATCTCACGATTCCTAAATATTTCTCCAAGTCTTTTGAATGTTTTGCAGATTAGAGACGACATGTAAAAAGAACACGCACACACATACACGCACGAAAAAAAAGCCCATCAGTGCAGTGCGGAAAACGAATAAACGTCCTTTTTGACGTTTTTATTTTGGCTACAAATATGCATCGGCCACGGGTCGTCACGTGTTCTGTCTTGCAGGCAATCAATCAATAATCGAGTCAAATGCAAAATCATGCTGCTTCATTTTCAGTCACGAATCTACTTGTGTGCACCTAATCAACTGGCAAACAAAAACGAATGCTTGCACACAATCATTGTTGAAATGGCTATTATTATTATTATACTATTATTATTATTGTGCTCCTGTTAGATGTCATTAAGTGCACCTAATATTTTGTCCTCGTCGTGTATGTGCACGTTTAGTCTCCATATTGGCTGCCTTAAGGGGGGGGGGGATCAACAAGTATTTCGTCAGAATAGCACCCACAGCAACATAAGAATGGCGTTGAATGAAGCGAATGTTTGACTTTGTCAAACGGAACAAAATGCACGTTTACAAGGCGCGGATGGGTGGCACGTAGTTGTGCTCATCAAGCTGTGGTGCGTTCAAGTTCACCTGCGCACGCATACAAGGCAGCGAGATCTTGTTTTTTTCTCCCTTTCAAGTGGTCTCGCTATGACACGTAAACGCACCACACGAGCCCCCCCCCCCAACTGCCACACACACATTACACACGCTCACACACAAGCCAGAATTTACCGCACAGTGTGTCACGCAGCCCTCCGTGCAGCTTGCCATTGAATCAGAAAACAACAAGAAAATCCTCTTTTTCCCATCACCCTCTCTTCCTTCCTTCCTTCCTTCCTTCCACGTCCTGCGTGCCCTCCACCCCACTTTTTTCGTCCACCTTGCAGCCATCCCGTCGCGGGATAAAAATAATCAGCATCCTCGACGTCGCAGTCGTTAACAACAACAACAACAACAACAACAACAAGCAGCAGCAAAAAGATCCGAAAGAAGCAGAAGAGGAGGCAAAGGCGCCGGAGGTTTTCCTGGGCCGGCGTGTGCATGGTGCTTCTCTCCGGGCGAGCTCGCATTTGAATAGGCGGCCGGCCGCTCTCGTTATGGATCGGCGCCGCGCTCAAAGAGAATCACTATATGCAAATTGTTTCAGTATCAATCGAAAGGTTCGATCCGCCTTGCGGCGTCAGCCCCCCTTTTGGCTAGAGAGAGGCTGCTGCTGCTGCTGCCGCTGCTGCTACTGCTGCTGCTGCAACGCCACGACGCACGTGTACAAAAACAAGCCAGGCGGGCTGTTCGACACAAAACAAAACATTCTGCGGAATTCGTCGAAATGATTGCTGCCTTTTAAGTGACTTTACGCGAGTTTGCCCAAAACATGACTGGATTTAGGCTAACAGATCAGAAGAGAATGCTCAGTACAAGCACATTTCTCCTCGACCGCATCAACATCGAAATCATCCCAAAATCCAAATTGGCCTCACACGTTTTTTCTCATAATAAGCTTCCCCCTTAAATGGAGGCCTTCGGCACAACTGAAATGGTTCAAATAGAGTCACAATTATACACTCGCTGGCCCCAACATTAGGTACACTTCACACTCCAAATATCAACATTTCTTTAACCATACGCTCATAAATATAAATACAGTCTGTCTGCAGCTGTCATTATTCAAGTCAACAACATTGACCTTTTGCACAAATCTGAAAATGATCATTGTAATTATAATAATGAACATATTACTACGACTTTGCTCTTTGTCTTGCTGTTTAAAAAACAATCTTCCTTCCTAAGTACTAACTATAATGTGAAAATATTTATTGAAAGCGAATTTGAGCCATTCCCACATCTACTGACGCAGCAGTGATTGGCTTGGAGACGTCACGTGATCCTGCTGACCCCGAGGGAGGCGTGCGCAGGCGGCCGTTTCCCGAAAGAGAAAAATGGACCAACATTGAGGTTGTACTTTGCACTGGATCACCCCTTGGAAGAGTTGTGCTGGCACAATAAATGCTGCGCTACAAGCAAGCATTTAAGAGTTTGAGAGGCGCACGTTGTGGCTGTGGCAGGTGCATGTCGCGAAAATTGTGGAGCCGGCATGCAAGGAGAGGTGAAAGCAGATGAGCGGATGTGGTCAGCGGCAGATAAAGCGGCCGCTGCCTTATCCATCTGTCTCGGGGTTAGAGTTTGACCAGCTGAGGGTGGGCGGGAGTCAGGGGTCAACGGGGGTCACGCCACCCCTTGTGCTGACCCGAGGCCGGTCTGCTTGGTCAGTGCACCGACACACACGCACACACAAGCTCTCTCTGGATTGGAGGTGCTTGATTGGTGGCGATGAAGTTTGGCCCGGTGCATCTCAGAGATGATTAGGACACAGTATTTGCTCAAACCGGAAAGTCCCCAAGAGACCCTGTACTCCAATTAGTCACAAGTGAGAACAAATAAGCGCCTCCCCCAATAGTGGTCTCCGGTAGAGTAATTGGCACAGTTCATACGGTAGATGCAATTTTTCCTTGTTACAAAAAAAAAAACCATCAACCAAACCAAAACAGCAGCTCCTACCAAAGCATGGCACTCACCTTAGTCAGTGCTGTTGACCTCTACACCTCAACTCGTCAGCCTGTGTCATCCGTTTGAGAAACAGAAACAACCCCCTCAAATAGTTGCCTTCGACAGTAATTGGAATTAACAAGGTTCATCGACGCTGTTGTTCAGACATGAAAGAGTTCACCACTGAGAGCATCTGAGCTCAATTGCTAACTAAAACAGCAGCGCCGACTGAAGCGCTCACAGAAAAAAAAAATGGGGTGTAGAATTTGCTCAATTTTATTTGATCAAGTGGTTGCACAAAATAATTGATCATTTTTGAATTTGAGGTATACTTCAAAAATGTACCCGGATCCAGATGATTTGATTTCCTCCAACCACTTGACGATAAAAGTAAGTGAATAAAAGTGAATACATGAAACAAAAAGGGTTTTTTTTTCAGTTCATAAACAATCTGCCAGGTGACCGCTAAAGTAACTACCGGTAACTTAAACCTGGATTCCCTCAAATAATGGCTGTGCCTAAAAAAAATCAAAAAGAGGAAAAAAAAGTCACAATTAGCAGTGGGGTGCACCAAAGACTTCAAGAAACGTTAAACACTTTCCCGATTTTCATGGCTCAGCTAGTAACTTTCGTCATGTCAGTTCACGCGTACACACACATACTACGTAGCAGCTAACCACAGAGTCCATTTCAACTCAATTGCTAAGCAAAACAGCAGCACCCACTGAAGCACGTTTCTAATTTACGTGTTACAGGAACCAAGTCAGGAGAGATGAGCTGAACTTCCTCATCTATAGCGGCCGGCCTCTAATCCATTCGGAGCCGCATTTAGTCAGCACTGTGTTCTCCTAAAAAAAAAAGAAAGAAAAAGAAAAAGAAAGAAAAAAAGGAATGCCTCCCCACTATTAGACGCCTGACGGAATGACAGTCATACGATCGGAAAAACAGTCTTGCAATTGCGAATATGCTGCTGTGAATATCGGGTGGTGCAATCATCAAAAGAGGAGCAGGATGGGCCATTTGTCAGCGCTGTCATGCAGCGTCCCGATTGAACGGCCGCGCTGGCTCCTCATTAAGACGTTTGGCTCACTTGTCTCGTTTCAGATGCAAGTCGTCTTCCTGCTCGCCAATCGCAGGACCGCTCGTCTGTTTTTGTCACGCTGTACGACAGCGCCATAAATCTGACGTAATACATCGCATGGCATTATGACGAGATCATATGGTCGCTGTCCGGTGAAAAACTCTTATGTCCGATTTTGGAAATGTTTTTCATTTTCACATCAATGCGATGTCTGTAACGCGGAAAACGCCATTCACGTAAAAATAAGAACATTGAAAAAAAAATGGACGGAAGTGTTTTTCACAGGACAGCGGCGCTATGTTCTTGGGAGGGAAAAAGAAGAGGTCTTGGGGAGTTCGTACCTTCCTTTTTAAAAATCGATTGCATCATGCCAGAATGATGTCTTTGTGCGTTTTTCATTGGAGAGTTGGTTCGACACGTACACAAAAAAATGATGGGCACAGCGTATGTTCTGGCTGCAGTTCTAGTTCAGCTTTCGCACGACCCCCCAAATAATCCCAACCCCAATTCAATCTAACTTCCGTGTTAAACCCAAATTGCTACAGGAGTTAAAAAAGGTGACAACTTTACATTTTGGAGAAAAAGGTTGTCATGTTGGGAGAAAAAAGGCAAGGCAAGGCGAGCCAAGCCAAGGCAACTTTATTTACCGTCGATCGAGCACATTTCTTATGCAAGGTCACTAAAGTCGTATTGTTTCAGGGGGAAAAAAAAAAAATCTCAATCCTTCAATGAAAGTTTAACAAGGCAAGAAAGTCATTTGAAAGCACAACAATCATTTGCTCTCTCTTTATGCCGCCTTTGATTCTGGAAAAGACTTTATAATCTAAAGAAATAGCATGGTAAGATCCCCCAAATCGGTCTTTTTCTCTAAAAACAACAACAAGAACAACTTCATTCATGCAGGAAAGTCAAACGTATGTGATGATCCGTCGCCGGAGAGATTTGAATGGGTCCAAAGTACGGAGCAGTAACAGGTTAGCATGCTAGCGCTAGGTATGCACTTCCACACCAAAACGGTACAACATCATTTCTTGCTAATGTTTTGGCTAACTTCCACTTGTCTGACAGCTAGAAAAGCCAACTATGCTAGTATAGTTAAAAAAAACACTTTCAGGATGGACTCAGCACGACCCTGAAAGCGATCCAATCACCGCATGAGGCTACCGTTAGCCTCTTTTATCAAACGTTTGCGTAAGCCGGCCGTAAAAAAAAAAGTTCCTTGCTTTGCTGTTCTTTCACTTGTTTGCACACAACTTTACAACGTTGCCTCAGTGCGCGCGTGTGTGTGTGTGTGTGTTTTTTTGTGTTTTTTTTTTTTGATAAGACTGCCGCTCCGAAGCAGCGACCTGACATGTAGCTACCTCAAGCATGAGCCTACGAGGGTAACGTGCGCGTGAGCGGCTTACGACGGTACGCAATTTGACTTGCGTGGGAGGTGAAATTGCGCATTTGCTTGAGAGTTCAGGAGAATTTTACACCAAAAGAAATTTTACGACATTGTAACCCGAATGATACAAGAACTTTGGAAAAAAGTGTGTTCGAGTAGCTAAAGAGATTTGTGTTTGCATGTCCACTTATCGCCACTTCCTGGTTCACGGAAAAGGACAGGACGGTACCATTCTTGAAACTAGACGGAGAAATGAAAAAATTCAATGGCGAGCCATGCAGCAAAAAGAGAACAATGATTCCTTTCACAAAAGAAGAAAGGTCGTACTGGTGTAAATTTGCCCGGTTCATTGGGAACAGCGTTCAACCAACGGGGTTGCACCATTTGCAATCCTGAACGGGGGGAAAGTTCAATCGTCTCGACAATCGACTAGAAGAGAAAAGCAAACAGAAAAGTGACAAATACATGTTGACATGTGGTTTGTCTTTGAATATGTTAGCAGGCCACTTCCTGAGTGATGGAAAAAGACACAAGGTGTTCGGATTAAACAATCTGGATTGCAGGGTGGGCGACTCAAAGTGCTGGAAGGGTAAAGCGCACGAGCGCACGAGCGCGACTTGCGTCTCGGGGCGCAGTAGCGCCAGGGCGGGCCCGGATGGGCTCAATATTGAAAGTGTGTGGCGGAAGGACAACGTTTTAAAGAGGATTACACGGCTTCCCCTGTCATTGAATAGCTGCCGTGATGGGATTATGGCCGGCACCTCCATCTTGTCTAGTCAACATTGCAGCACAGGGCCACGACTCACACTCACTGGCAATGGACTCTCCTCTCAAGTGCATTCTGCTACAGGCAGAGCCATAGCGCTTAACGTGTTTTTACACTTGCAAGACAGCACATGGCGCTTCCTAAGAGTAAACAGGTACCAATGAAAAAAAATGATTATAGGAATGTTAGTTTTATCTTCTTAAAAAAAATAGGCTAGATGACATAAATAAAGGGATATATTAATCATAGCATTCGGTATATTGCCGATTATGATTATTTTTTAACTCGGCAATGACTATGACCTAAAACCGAGCCAAGTACAATACTCGCAAGACTGATTAGGCAATTTAGCGCTAGTGGGGCACACTTTACATATTGTCAAGAGAATTTTGGGGTTGACTTCCTCTTGAACTCTACTTTGAGCATGACTTGGCCAGCTCTGCTTAAAACTGAGATTTTCACTCTCAGATTGCCTAATTGCTCTGAAAATTCTCATGGTGTATTGACTCCAAATCCGGATAAATATTTCTGTTCATCTGTCCATGCCAGCAACATATCGCGAGAGGCTGACAAATTTGACTGGCGTGTCCGCCTGCTGTCACCTGCGCAGCAGAATTATGAGCGATATCATCGCCGATGGAGTCAGTCGTTCGTCATTTTGCTTTCTTGGTGTGTCACGACATGTTTCTGATGTCAAATGTGAGCCTCATCTCAATAAAGGCTGGGAAACACCGGCCCGATACACTTCCGGAATGTTGTAAAATGGCAACAGTTTGACTCTGGAACACATTAAGCCTATTTCTATGATTTCCCATGTGAACTTTCTTCAATAAACTCTGACAAAGTGAAATCCAAATCCAGCCCCTCTTACACAAGTATTTGTACTCTGTACTCTCTGAGGGGGAGTAAATAAACCCCCCCCCCCACGTTGCCAGCATATGAGTAAATGTGTCTCGCACTGAAGTGAAAGCCCACAATTTGCAACACACACACACACACGCGCACGCGCACCCTCCCGACAGGAGGCAATGGAGATTTAACAGTCTCTCATGATATCCATCGCTCATTAGTCACTCTTATTCCACTTTGATGCAGACCTAATGGGCTTCAGAGGTGTGCGCCGGCTTCCATAAAGAGCCCCGTTTAGGAGCGGCCACACTTTAAATGCTCTTAATGTGCCGCTGAGGTGTGGGGAGGGGCCGCTAAATCACGGCGGGGAGGACGAGGCGGCGGGGCTGTGGTGGTGCTGCTGGCGGGAGCTTGGTGACGCTGTGTGCGCCGTGGGCGGTAAGGACAGGAGCGATTACAGGGCAGGTTCAGGGACGGCCAAATCTAAAACGGCCATGCGTGCGCAGACAGGACTGTGTAAGCATAACATGGGTTTCGGGCAGACAAATCACACACACACACACACACACAGACGTAGGTAAGCCTGTTGTTAAGGTGCGTTTCGTTGTGAACACGCTTACACCGACTGACTTCACACCATTAGTGTGCGTGCGTGTGTGCCTGCGCTATCTGTCCCGTTCCCAGCAGCGCCCGTGCAAACAGACAGAGGCAGCTATCAGCGTCTCCATTGTATTCAGCCCATCCCTAATCTGCAATGGTTGAATCATTATCCACGCACCCACCGGCCCGGGCCAGGGGCCACGTCAACACTGGCGGGGCTGTCGCCGAGCAGCGCCGGGCCTCAGCGCCCGACCCGGACACGGAAAGGCCACACGCAAAGCCACTTAGCGAACCGGCCACCACATCAGGCACATCCGCACGGCGCTGTCGGAAAAAAAACACCGAGTGACACATTCTTCGCACGTGAATTCTTGAGAGGCTGAAGGAAATGTTGCCTTCTTATGTCTTATCTCATCATGTTCGAATGTGGGAGGAAAACGTTGCCTCGGCATCTGCGTAGATCTCAATCAAGACCAAAAGTGTCCGTCGCATTTGTCTCCACTCCGACAGTGAGCGAGGCGCGCTGGGAGCTTTGAAGTCCAACGCGATGCCTTCCGGGATGTTGCTTGACCGCTGACATCTTTCAAACCAGCAAACTTACTGAGAAAAGGGACACGTCATCGCAAATGGATGATTTATTGGCTTGATTACAAATGCTTGGTGTAAAATTAAACAAGGCAGTCTTTTCTGACCTACTTGGGAAAACGTGTCCCTTAGCAAGCAAGACGTAATTCTGGTGGACTCTGACATCATCATTTTCATCTTTAAACACTCCTCATTCCAAGTTTCTCCGCCCACGATTGGGCAACTCGGCTCATCGCGTCGGCCGTTGGCAAACGACTATCGTGCCAAAGCCAACAAGTAAGCGGAGCACAGATGACAGCGTGGGGCCTATTTGTGTTTGTCCGGCGCCACACTGCGACATGACAAGCGTCGTTTGGTGGATTGCTGACGAAATGCTGCCTCCGGGAGTGAAATAGTGTCCATTGAAATAGGAACGTGCTGTCACGTTGTGTGCTCAGGGCGGGCTGCGGCGGCGCTACTAAGTTCAATTAGCAACTTGGGGCTCTGGGTTCATTTGCACTGAGGGGTGAAAATCTTCTCCTCTTTAGTGAGTCTCGGACTTGACAGAAATTGCCCAAATCCAGACAAAAAGTTGCCAAATTTGTTGCTCGACGCTTCCAATATAGGACTTGAGGGATTGTAAAAGTTGCAAAATGATCCAGCGTCGGCTTTGGGCAAGCGCCGTTCATTGGCAGTCCGGACACAGAAGAGTGAACATCTGCTGCTCCGTCGAGAGCTCCGGACCGTAGCCCCCCAGAAATGACGCAGCAAAGACGTCCTACATTTGCTTGTGCATCAATGGCAGCAGGGGAAAAACAAAGAAGAAACGTTGCTCCATTAGCTTTATGCAAGTGCCGTTCGTGTTCAGTGTGGACGTGGAGGGTTGAACATCTCCTGCTCGGATGGCAGGTCAAAGTCTCCACAAGTCTTCGACACCACTAAAAGTTGCTCGATTGGTTGCTTGTCACTTGGGAAAAAAAAAAAAAAAAAGAAAGCTGTAAAGCGAGTCACCAAGTCGGCATCAGTGAGTGGCCAATTGCTTCATTGCATACGCTTGCTCCGCCCCAGTTGTCATGGTAATGCAAAGCCGTACTTGGCATTTTCATGACGCAGAACCACACCCCCAAAATCAAGACGTACACTATGTAGATGGTGTGCACCTCTTTATCCTTTGTGTAATTTGACCAAAGAATTCCAGAAAGCGAACGAAATACGATCACTCAAAAGTCAGCCTTATCATCCTTTTGTAGGAACAGCTTTCGTGTTGGCTTGTCATGAAAAGTCAGTTCAACGAATGCACCGTCCTGTATCGAAACACGCACGCGCGCACACGCGCGCACAGTCCAAGTTGTTGCCATGCGCAGCTGTGCGGCGCGTTCATCACTGGCCACTGCAAATCGAATTGCAGGTAAATGCACATCACGGCCGCTCTCCGCCGTCTCCTGTGTGGAGGAGATGGGAGGAGAGGAGCCCGGCGACGTGGTTAGTATTGGTCGCGGATGACTGATCAACTTAACCGCGTTAGAGCGCCGAGAAGCGCCCCAACAATCCACCCCGGCAGCCCTCCCCCCCCGCTCCTGCGGAGATATGACAAGAAGTAGTCGGCATCGGCGGCCGCATTGAGGGCGGATCTTGCCGGGGACGGCGCTTGATCGCAGCGCATTAAGCCGGAGCTAGTCCAGACCCGGCCGGCCGAGGCTCGGGCCGCGGGAGATCTGATCACAGCTTATTAGCAGTAAAGAGCCAGCGTGGATGAGGGCAGAGAGTCATCATTTACAGGGTCAGACGCTGGCCGCGCGCACGGTCATACACACACGGGACAATAAAGGGGCGGCTCATTACTCAGTAAGAGCTCGGGTTTCCAGTTTCGGCCTCTCCATTAGAGCCCCGGTTAGGAAGAAACGAATGGCCGCGGCTCCTCGCCACTCATAAAGCACGGCGGCATCCGCGGCCGGAGGAGGTGGCTTAGGCACGGAAAACTTTGGGGGGGGTGCGTGCGTGCGTGCCTGCCTGCGTGCCTGCGTGAGTGAGTGGGTGCGAGAGGTCCTCGGGGGTCTTTGAGATGGAAATGTCCAGCTGGCCGTCCGTCTGCTGCCTGACCCCTGAGCTCAAGGTCAAAAAGCCACAAGCACCCGCCCAACCCCCTGCACCCCTCGACCAACTGACCAACACCCACATATGCGCCTCATCCCTGAGTGTGTGTGTGTGTGTGTGTGTGTGTTGAAGGGGAGGGGCTTGGATGTGTGTCTAATTGGTCATCTCATCCAGTTGACATCATAATCCCTGACGCGTGTTTAACTAACTAAGAAAGAGCCGAGAGTCATTATTTCATCCGGACACGTTCATGAAAAGGGGTCCCAATGTACCCGCGTTGAATCGGTGCTTTCATGCACGTGCGGGCTATCGTGCGAAAGCTCCGCCGGGAAGTGGGACGCTGTGAATTGGTGGGGGCGTGTGTGCAAATTTCCCAACAAGGCAATAGAACGAGCGGAAACCATCGACGCAATGCTGCGATACGCAAAAGCCTCAACATGTTGCGTTGGGAAGCATGGCGATCACATTTAACAAAGAGCAGAGGACCCGCGTGCGTGCGTGCGTGCGCGCGTGGGGAAATTATTGCTATTGATTGAAGGCGGAGAAACGTGGAAACGTTAGCAGATGGGACATTTAGCTGTGAGGTGAGTGGCTGCGGATGAGACGAGTCATCGCGGAAAGGCCGCCACCACGCAGAGAGGCTGAGCGCTCGAGATGGAAAATGGCGTCGGGAGCCCGCCGGCGGGATGTGGGCCTTTCATTCTTTTTGCGAGCGAGGAAATGACAAGATTTGGAGCATTTTTGATGAATTCCTGCCTTTCGCATATCTCCTCATTTTGCCAAAATCAAAGAAATACCCCAGCCGCGCCATAGTAAAACTTTGATGAACCGCACCGCAAATTGGCAGTGGCTTATTTGCACGACACGGGACCACCCTGTAAGAACAGGCTCTTGTGGGCGAAACCCCTTGAATTAAAATCCAAAGAAAAAGCGATTCATCCTTTGCCGCTTGCATCATCCACCACTGCACCGAAACGTTCGGAAATAAAAAGCCAAAGAAAAAGCAAAGAGACTCATCAACTAATCGATTTTCTTTTCATGCTCTCTTGACATATTCCGACTTTTCGTCCGCTATCGCCAATTAACGAGCGTTTTGAATGAGGTTGTTATGCAAAAGCAAACACGATGCCCAGAGTTGACTCTTATAATGCCCATGGTAAAATGAAGCCAAATCCCGCTTCTATTCTCTCCACTGTGTCACGGGCGCAAGGTAGAGGACCCAAAAGCAGGAGTGCGCCGATCGAACGGTTTCATTTAAAAGTAAAGGCAAACGAGGTTCAGGGATGTTCAAAAACACTATCGTCCAAAAACAACAAGGATCAAATGAAACAACACAAACGCTAGGCCGGGACTTGGGTTAACAGACCGATGACCGTTGACAAACGACCACGAACCAACCGGGACTGACAGAAAGCGGGGAACTAAATGCGGACGAGTTGACCATGCAACGAGGAACACCTGGACAAGACACAGAGGCTGATTGGCTCACACCAGGGACCGGGATGACAAGCACAGGTGGACTCAATAACCTAACCAGAGACAGACAAAGGAACGCAAGGAAAAACAGGAAACAAAAGTCAAGAACCAAACGCAAAAGACACACTGGATCCTATTTAGAGCAGATTGTCCCTTTCCTCGTCCGTCTTATAGTTCACCTTAGTTCAGATGACACCAACGGCTCAATGGAGACAAAGTGGACGTGCTGCAGCAACCAAGCGCCCACGCGAACGCACGCGCGCACAGTCAACAGAAAATCGTACGCACACAAAGAGAAAAGCCAGGCAGTCTGGAGTTCCTCACATTCATTTGACACAGAATCGATTTGATCCCCGGTCATCTCAATAATGATAAAAAAGATGCTAAATGCAATAGAATCTGCGGAAATCTAATATCTGGGGGTCAAATCGCTTAATGAAGAGCAATCTGGCCGTGCATGTTGACTGTTTTGTGGCGCAACGCTATCTGTCAGCATGTTGTTGTCGTCTTTTTCCCCGGCCACGGAAGCTCGGCGCGGGACGAGCAGACCTTTGGAAACGGTCTCGATAACCAAATAACCTTCCCTTTCTTTTGGCGCTTCAGGAAGCCGCTCGAGCTCGACGGACACTGTCCAATGCTGTTTACATTTCGCACACTGCACTGTGTCGCGTCGTCGCGAAGGGATGCCGGCGGGATGAGCTCGTATACGTCCACGTACAAATCTTCACTTTCAGGCAAAAGAAGACATTTGCAAACATCGGCTTTTTACTTTGCACAACAACGATCGACATTTTCTGACACGTTGTGCTCCACACCAGTCAATGAATCATCGGCAATTTACGTTTCTGCATTTTCTGCACTTTCCATTTGAAATTACGTCCTGCTTTTGAATACGGGGATGAAAATGAAAGCTCGATCAAAAACAAAGCGGATCCATCCATTAAATCGACAAAATAATCGACGCATGAAAGGATGACTGAAATAATTGTTATTTGCAGCCCTACTATTTGCATGGAATGCGTTAAAACATGACTTCTCAAGTGGTGTGCAACATAGTTTTGTGTTCTGAATGGACGAGCCTCCCGGTAGTGGTCCGGTCAAATCCTTCGAGAGCAAACAACGCCGACGACTGAAGACGTGCATGTTTGAAAGGTGCAGCAATAAAAAGCAACCTTTCGAGCGCAACTTGATGGCGACTCCGATTGCGAGTCTGAGCTGAGGCTTAGTTGAAAAGACTTTGGCGATGTTGGTGTTGGCAATCATACCTTAACCTTATATGCGCCGCCGAGTCGTGTGTGTATACGGTGGTGCGTGCGCGTGTTGTGTGATTGCCCACGCTGTTATCAGTGGCAAGCCGCCATTCAGGCCGCCACCGGAATGAAAGCTTTTTCTCTGTCACAAAGCAGTTTCTTTGTTTCCATGGCGCTATGATTCTGTCAAAATCCCAGAGAAAACAGAGGGGGGAGTAAAAAAAAAAAAAAAAAAATCAATGTCTCCCCTGTCAGCAGAGGCAGTCTCAGCTGCCATACTATTAGACACATGCACGCGCGCACACACATGCACCCATACATACATACTTACATACATATACATATGTATATACATATACACACACACATATATATATATATATACATATATATATACATACATATATATACATACATATATATACATATATATATATATATATATGTATACATACATATATACATACATACACCACCCCCCACACCCCCACACATATTTACTCACATATACACGCACACACACAGTGTGGACTACTACACAGGGGCATTGGAAATGGCAACAATCCAGAGCAGGTTGCTCGCTGTAAGCGTGCGGACCCGCCGAGAGCGAGGCGTAATTTACTCTCGCCGGCCTCGTGTCTCCCAGCAGGCCCGTTTCATTTAAGTCGGCCAGACAACGAGCGACAGCGGCCAAATATTCTGACAGCGATCAGTGTTTGTCCTGAAGTGTGCTCGTAAAAGGCCACGCCAGAGGCCGCGGCAAAGCGTGTGTGCGTTGCACAGCTGTGTATTGACATGGACGCGTGGATCGGAAAATCCTGCAAGTTGCGGCAAAGAGCGTTGCAATCTCTCATACACAACCACTTGCATTGGCTGGAAAATAAAATGGCCGTCTCCGTTTGAAAAAAAACCCTTCCAGTGTGATGCAATGCAGTTTTGCACCACTAAAGGAACACATCCAGCGTCAAACACAACAAGGCGGTTTTCACGACAGCCACATTGCAAGTGTCCACACTTAGATGATGTTATTTCATGCCATCGCCACTGCAACATAAAAACAAAAACCCGCTTTTATTCTGCTCAGCCGGCAGCCCTTTTGCCACTTGCCGTCCACTGAAAATGACATCACAGTTGCATTTCCAATAGACAGCAAGCGGCAAAATGGCCGCCCACCCAGATCAATAAAAACGGCTGCTTAATTCATATTGCATCCATCCATGATCTAAACACGCTGTGTTTAGACTAGTGGGGGCGCAAAGAACATATAACTGTCGAGAAAAGTTGGGGGTTGACTTCCTGTTGAAATAGCCGTCGAATCTCGGAAGTTATTTCTCCCTGGAGACTGTCCGAAAAGAAATCCGTCAAGTGCGTTTAGTTGTGTGTTTGTGTGCTGCTGCTGACGCTGATTGATCATACAAGGCCATTAGTGTGTGCGTTTGTGTGTAAGTGAGTGTGCGTGTCCCTTTTAGAACTCCCGCCATGCTGTTAAGAAGCTTCGACACTACTTCAAGGTTGCCCATAAACACAAGGGGTCGTCGAAAGGGTGCGCGCGCGCCCGTGCGTTTGCGTGTGCGTGTGTGAAGCCACTTGCTGGTCTTCAAGGAAGCCGCTGTGAAGTTGGAGCCAAACAGGCCGGGCGGGCATCACAGCTCCTTCATTTCATTTCAAATAGACGCTCTCGCCGAAATAAAGACGCACAGCGCCGAGATGCCGATGATGAAGACGAGACCAGCCGAGAGCAAGAAGAAGAGCGCAAATGCACTCAATGCTTTCATCTCTTTCGCTCTTTAAGGCTCAAGTAGAAGAGTTTGAAGCCAGTAAATCAAAGGAAAAAGGGAAACGATCGATCGATAGATAGATGGGAGATCGCTGGCCAGTCTTTTGACAGGAAGCGTCGCTAAGTCGGGCGTCGGGGGTCAGGGGTCGGCTCTGCGCGGCTTGGGAACAGAAACGATATCATATCATTCGTTTCACGTCTGCTTATTAAGTCAAAGTTCCGAACTTTCGGTGATCAGCATTCGCCTTCTTCAGAGACGCTTGACGGCGGCTGCCCGCTGACACGCGGCGGCAAAACTGCACATTCTGCGCGTTCTGAACAAACGGTTTCATTTGTGTGTGTTGTGCGTGTTGTGAATTGTAAGATTATTGTGATCTCCAAATTTGAAAACAAAACGATCTATCGGCGCTGTTGGCCGAAAAGATCGGGAGTCCAAATATGGTCAAATTCTTTTTTTTCTCTCAAATCGATTATAATGATCCGTCCCTACTTTTTATGCAATTCTAGCCAATTTCAAGCGGTGAAAATAGCAAATACTCAAATAAAGCACAATTTCACGGCCGCAACTTACTGTACGTGTGTGTGTGTGTGTGTGTGCGTTTGGGAGGTGTGGGCGACACAATGACGTGTCCTCCGTCTGCGGAATGCGCTAGAGAGAGCAAACGGCTAACGAACGCATCCCGATAAGTAAGAAAAAAAGACTTGATCGATAGCTGAATTCATATTGTTGCTTTTTTTTTTCAGATTGTAAGTAAAGCTCACTAATGGAAACATACTCAAGCAATTCTATCGATACCACAAGACGTCTGCGAATCATGATTTTGCACAGATCATATCCAAGTTCTGTAAATGTAATTTCAAAGCTCAACACTAATGTGCCAAGAGCTCAAAGATCAATTTTTATTTGGCTAAAAAGAAGCCCACACTGGCCGAAAGTAGACAAAAATCAAAAATCATTTCCCCACGATATCATTCCTTTCTCACCCAACGCAAGCCTGTTCAAATGGATAAAGCGGATATTTATCTTTTTAAAAGGAGAAATTGCTCTGAGATGGAGTCGAAGTTCACACCATTACCTTTATTACCCAGGGGCCACCAGGAGAAGAAGCACTCGATGGGAAGGTGAGGCATCCCGTGGAAAAACGATTAGAGAGGCATGAGCGCTCCTCGCTGGGTGAGGTCATGCCCAAAAACCAACCAAAACCAACACTGCGCGCACACGCACTCGCACACGCGCGCACCCCCCCCCCCACACACGCACACGCAGTTCAATTGAAAGTGGTGCCTTGAAGTGGTCAACCACAACATTCTTTTTCAAGAATATGTTCCGAGCAGGCCCTCTCGTTGAAACATGGCATTCTGATGAATATTGCGTTTTTGGAATAAGAGTTAATCCAGCCATTTTTAGCCATCTCTGAGGGCGGCCATTTTGTCACTTCTGTCGACTGAAAATGACATCACAACGGCTCGGGGCTCAGGTAACGACCGATCACGACTGACCTGTTTTCTGAAGCTGAGCCGTTGAGCAGCTGCGATGTCATTTTCAGTCGACACAAGTGACAAAATGGCCGCCCCCTTGAGATGGCTAAAAACGAGTGGATTAACTCTGATTCCACAAACGCGATATTTATCAGAATGCCTTGTTTCAATGCCTTGAAACATATTCTTGAAAAAAAAAAAATGTGTGGGCTGACTTTGTCTTTAAGTGTGTGAATTACGCTTTTCTCCTTGCTTGATATTAGGGATGAATTAGAAGTAGACAGGGGACAAGTTTGAGGCACGCTCAGAGGTTGAAAGGAGCGTCCGGAAAGAGAGAGAGAGAGAGAAAAGCCGTTGTCAGGCGGGAGGGAGGGACGACTGGACGCGGGACGGAGGAGGGAAGAGTGGGCCTATTGATCCCTGGGACGTGTCGGCAGCCAGGCGGACGTCTGTCCCGGTGCTGCCGCTCTCTGGCCCGCAGACACCTTACCCCCGCCCCGGTGCTCCGACCGACCGGGGTGGCGTCAGACCGGAGGACTGCGGTGTGCGCGTGTGTGTGCGTTGCCTCTGAACCTGACCTACGGCTGCCCCGGGTCTTCCGGAGGCCTCACTCATGTGGAGCGTCCTCTCCTGAACGGAATCAAGCAGGAAACCGATCCGGTCGAAACAGACATCTCAGGAGTGGGGATTATTATTATTATTATTTTCTTAAATATCGATACAACAAGCCTCACTGCTGAAGAGACACAACTTCTGCTGCTGATGGCGTTCCCTGCACACGAACACAGAGCAAATGATTACAACGTGCATGAAAAAGGTGACGACTTCATCTTACGTCGCTGCACAAACGAGTTCGTTGTGTATTGGGACCGTTGTACCGACTAGGTCCTTGCAGCCATTTTCACAGGGAAGCGTTCAAATCCATCCGCCATGAAAATCCCAACGCAAACACGGCTGTTGCGAAAGCGCTACGTGAAGATAGATATCGCATCGTGTGTATTGCACAACTATTGATATGTGTGAGATGACAACAGCGCAGAGGATCTCGTCCACCTTTTCAGGCCACAAAATGTCGATAAGTCAGAAAAAGAGTCTTCGTTTTTTCCGCGAGTACTTTCCATCCTGCAGAATTCCTCTTCAGCTTGGTTGCTTGAATACAAATTCATACTCTCAACATTTTATGATATTTCTGCGTGGGCAAATGTACTGAATGATGCAATTACAAAGATAATTTGATAGATTTGGGGGTCGAGTCCCCCTTTCATCCATGTCCAATCAGTCCGTCCGTTTGCCCGCACGGGGCCGCAGGCGGAGCCAGTGGGTCACATCATCAGATAACAACCCGCAGCTCTTCTGCCTCGAGAGGGACAAGCCGGATGTTTCACAGGGGGATGCTGCCATGCAGAAAAGTTCATCAAAACGGCACAACAGACGCTGGCGTGCAAATGATCTGTAGACAGAATGTCAAACTAGAAGACGCACATGAGTAAAGTGTGGAGCAAAACTATCGGAGTCCTGCGCTGAAACTCCCCTCACAAATAATTGATGCCCCCTCCTTAAAATGAACGGCAATTGTTTCAACTGCAACGACACCAAAATCACGCAATTTCAAACCCACCTTAAATTCTAAGCCCCTAAAAATAAATGACTACATATGATTGGATTTGGAAAGCCAAAAATGCACCACAAGTGCACCTGTATGTTGGCAACTCGCGACTTTAAAAAATACCAATCGCCAAGCAATGGCGAGGCCTCCGTCTTTTGTAAGCTTTTAATAGCACCTGAGCAGTGCAAAAAGCAAGACTCTGCATGCCGCCCGTAACGTCAAACCGCTTTGATGCATTGGCTGAGGAACCGCTGGCAGGTGGAATTCTTCTTCTTCTTCTTTTGATGAGATGGTCAAGTTATAAGCAGAAGAAAATGATGAACCAGAAAATACAATGTTGCAAAAAAAGGTGCCCTTTGAAGCACTTTGGAAAACACGATCAAAATGTCAATCACTTCAAGCCCAAAATCCAAAAGTCCTTTCAAACCTTGAACATGTCGTTCAAAAAGGCTGCGGGCCGCGATCCCCGCTTGTTATTATTGTCCAGATTGGCCTTAAAGCAGATGGTTGCCCTGAATCAACGATTGAAGCAACCAAATGAAACCTCGGTAGCGGGCGGCTACAATGCAACAACACGAGGCTGAGGCTCCCCACGAGGGCCGCGGCTGAGATGGATAACGTGGGCCCGTCTCGGCCCACTTTGAGGCCGAGGTGCTCCCTGAAATAGTCGCCAGCCGCTCGCATGGGACAAAACCAGCATTCGCGCACAATTTGGAGTCTTCAATGGATAGCATTTGCAGGCTTTCTCAAATGCGGGAGGAAAGTCACCAAGCAAAGGGGACATTTGTAAATTCCGCACGGGAAGGCCAGAGCCAAGATTTGAACGTCAGAAGTGTGAGGCAGACGTGCTGTTAGCTTAGCATCTGCAGATGCCAAACGTGCAGCAGATGCTTGGATTTTCCTTCAAAGTCTTCCATGCGGGCCACCTGCCGTCGTTTTGTGACGGTTCTTTGCTGCTTAAATTGCAATGGTGAGAACAAATTGAAACACTGTTCTTTCAGCTCCTCTTTCACGGTTGAAATGTGGAATTTCCACGAGCAACAAAGTTTAAACATCTCCCAGTTAAGGGTCTCGTAAAAAAGAAAAAAAAAAAAAAAGAAGAAGAAGAAGAAGAAGAAGAGGGGAAAGACAGGTGGGACGTGAGAGGCGGCGGCGAGGAGAAATGAGTGCGGGAGAAGGTGAATCAGATTTCTCCCAGTAAATTGGACTCTCCTGCTTTCTCTAATTCCTATTTCAGGGGAGATGGAGAGAAAAGGAGGGCAAGGCGGAAGACAAATCCATGCAGTGGGGGCGGAGGGGGAAGCGCAGGGAGACTGCGGCCGCTCTCCCACAGGCAGACGGCGATCGATAAATCGATAGCAAAGTGTGGTTGGCTGGAGAAAGGCTGCGGCTGCAAGAGAGAGGCCCGAATCAAAGCGGCTCCGAGATGGAGAGGAAGAGGAGGCTCGGAGGAAGAAGCGCGCAGGAGGAGTCTGGTTGGAGGCGAGCGCTCCCGAGGCGGAGGTCCGAGCTCGTTTCGGGGGGGCGCCGGCCCGCTTGAGCGCCCGAGCCGGCCCGGCCGCATCGGGGCCGCGGTGATTGGGCTCGGCACGGCGCCGGCGCCCCGCCGCGGTCCCGGCAAAGAGCCCAGTGAAGCGCGGCCGTATGCGGGGCGGCGGGAGAGCCCCGGCCGGGCCCCTCAGCCCGCTGGGTGCCGCCCGCTTGACTGGCTGCCTGCCTGCTGGCTGCTCGGACATCGATCTCAGCGGGCTGAGGAGGGCAGCTGGACGCACGCTGAGAGCCGGGGCCAAATCTGGCTCCGGCTCAATCAACGCTTGCACCTGTCTTTTCCAAAGGGAATTCAGCGTACCGGATAGAGAGAAACAAGGAGTAATGGTGTGTGTGAGCCCGTCCGTCCGTGCGTGCGTGCGTGCGTGCGTGTGTGCGTGCGTGCATGACCCTGTGTGTGTGCTTAAGTGGACTTTACCAGAGATTGACCAATATGGGTTTTTTTCAGGGCCGATTCGATACCAATTATTTGGAGTCAAGGAGGCCGATAACCGGGAAAATGTGGGCGTCAAACTCTAAAAAAAAAAAATAAAACTCTAAACTTTGTTTGAATGCATTCAAGCAGATTTTCATTGAACATTTTTTTTCAGATTTGCATAATGTTGATTTTTTTTAAATGATCATCATCATCATCATCTTTGTTGTAAAATTCGAACAAAGTTCAGGGAGCTCCCAAGGTCATCGGGATGACTTATAAAGTTAAATCAAAACTTAAACAATAGCTCCCTATATTTTATAAAGTCCTGCAAAAATGTCAAAATGACAGAAATGTTGACATTTCACTTATCTCTGTTTTGATTTCAAACAAAAACAAAAAGGTGCAGAATGTTGCCAGGGTGAGTAGAATCGCTTATCAAGTTAACTGAAAATGGACATCAATAGTTGCTTGAAGTTAACACACTTTGAAATGGATTCATCATCAGCCATCAGATTTTTAAAAAAGGCCGATACCGATATTCGTCAAAATGCAGAATATGTGCGCCGATCTATCCGTGGAATTTACACGTGTTGTTGAATGTTTGCGAGGAAACGACCTGGATTTGTCTTCAGGCCGCATCCTTTTCCTGCAGCACCTGGAGGCGGAACTCCATGAAGGCCGGGAGACGAGCCTTCACTCTCACGCTGGAGCGCATCAAAGATTATGCTATATTTACAAACCGTTACCAAGGCGTATATTTGGCATGAGAAAACATGACAATACAGCACCCCCAAAAAATGGCAAACAAAGTATCGATGAAACAATAATGAGCTCATCTCAATTGACTCGTATGTTGTATGCATGGCAACAGGTTCCAGAGATGAGCACAAGTTTCCAAGGCCCAGTCAAATTTCAAGTCTTTGACCCACAAGTCCAAGTCAAGTCCAAGTCTTTAGGTTCCAAGTCAAGTCCAAGTCCCCGACCACCAGTCCAAGAAAGAAAAACGAAGCTGTGGCGATGTAGTCTGCCCTTGCTAGCGCTAGCACCCTGACTCACCTATCCAGGTGCATTTTTAAAATGTGTAACAAAGTTAGAGGTCGTCAAGAACAAGAATATGTTGTATGCTGCCCCATTAGACTTAACTTGATATGGTGATTAATGTTGCGTTTGTGGTATACGAATTAAGCAGCAAAATCCATTTCTAGGGGGGCGCGGCCATATTGTCATTTGCTGTCGACTGAAAATGACATCACAGTTGCTCAGGTAACGACCAATCGCGGCTCATCTTCAGAGAACAGGTCAGCCGTCAAATTATGGTAAGCGATTGACAGGCAGGTGGTTATACCAGGTAGGATTTATTTGTATACTTTATACTTTATTTTCATCCACAAACCGTTCATAATTGTCTGGTAAACATACTAACTCCGATGGCATGGAGGGGAGGGGGGTGGCTACTACTTCTCACGCATGCGCAGAAGGTCCGTAGCAGTTGGCGTCTCCGTCGGCTTTTGCAGTGCGTGCTTGGCCATTTTCTGGTCCGGCGTGCCGACTTGTAGGGCGACGCAACCGTTGGCCCCGACGGCCGATGTCGGGTTGGTGTGTAGAGGCCTTAAGCCGAACTTGCTTTTTGCTAGCTTGCAGAAAATTGTGCCAAATTGCCACACTGTAACCGAGGATGCACCCCGCCCCTCCGATAAAGAGGGTCCTCTGTATTGTTTACATTATTTTAGTCAAAGGACGTTTTGTGTCAATCAAATATTGATGAAGCATTTGGGGAAGCCATGCCGTTTGCTGGCTAGGACTGAGCATTCAAGTTTTCAACCAACCCTTTCAGAACTTGTTCTAATACAAGAGAGGGTTTTAAAAAATAGAAGACAAAAAACCCCCATACTTATTTCGTGATTGCTTTCACTACAGCTCTGTTTGTTAGGCTGGGTCTTCTCTTTTATCAGGTAAAATGCATGCTCTATGTTGCTGAAGTTTGGAGATGACTTCAATGCAAATGTTTCATGTCAATGGGCCGCCGGCTACCTGGATTTCCTTGCAGTGCATCGGGGCTCCTTGTTTTACTCGGCCAGCGACATGTGAGGTTATGAACGGCGCACAATAAACTAGTTTGCGCAAGAAAAGGCTCACATGGTCACGAAAGGGCGCAGCCTGTTAGCACTCTTCCTCCAAGATCATTCACGTTTGAAATTGGAGGCCTCCAAGTGTTTTTCATGCACCGAAACTGCGACCCTACCGCTGCTTTAGCATCGGCCTAGCGATCGGCTAGCGCGCTACCTGACTTGCGTACAAATTTGGGATCGGTCGTCAATCGAGCACCCCCTGGACTGACACAAGTGACGTACTGCTCATGTTAATATTCAGGCATGGAAAAATCTTTTCATTTGCCAATTTCCTTAACCTTCATCCTTTTGGTTTATTGTTGTAATTTCCCAACCCATATACGGTACAAAAAACAAACAAAACCAAAAAATCCCTTTGAAGGCAATTTCAAAAGGGCGTGTGACCTTTACTTACTCTTAAAGTGAACTCTGGGATACTTGGACTTGTCAGTAGTCCAATGTGGAATTCACTTGATGACACTGAGAGTCCAGTTATAGGTAGTGCACTGCTCCAAAGTCATAAAAGTGAAGAAATCATTCAATTTTGAGGGGGTACCACCACTTGTCCTTTGGGTTTTGCATTCTTGACACGCGACTTTTACAGCTCGGGAATGCACCCGGAACGTTCAGCTCCCGCAAAAGCTACGGGGGTTGTTACATTGGAGTCCGATGACAAGCCCGTTGGGCTACCTTAGCGTCGCTTGTCCCTTAAGGGGCAAAAACTGGATTGTTGTGACGCTGTTCCGTTGAAGTCAAATCACACGTCCACCATCCGAAGCAATCTTTTTCATCCTTCATCTTCCTCCCTTGACCTTTTCCTTGTTTTACTCTTCCCTCTCCCCCCATCTTTTTTTTTCCCCTCCTCCGTCCACCACTTTGCTCCCCTCTCTGGGGTCCCATCCCGGATCGGCCGCTCCCAGCCAGACACAGATGGCCCCCCGGATCAGATTTATCAAGGCCAGAGGAGCCCTCTGCAAAAGGTCACTCTCTTAAAAGCTGACCGATCAATGGTCCAACTCCTGATACCAGGAGCAGCCATGTTTTTTCCTTTCACGTGTTGGACCATGAGAGTCTATCTGCATGTGGGTCTTCTGAGGTGTGTGCGCGCGTGCGTGCGTGTGTGTGTGTGTGTGTGTACCTGCCTGACAGCTCCGGGCGTTACTAATCGAAGGTGCCATTCGTCAGACGCTCCCTCTTAACGACCCGGCCAATCTCTAATAGTGCAACCTTATTGAGGCGCTACTAAATATTTCAGCGAGTCATTAGCTCATTACGCGTCATTATCTACTGCCCGTCTGGATTAGCTGCCAGACTTTTAGCAACTTCTCCGCGGGAAATCAATAATCGGTACACACTTTCAATCATCGCCCGGGCCTGATGCAAATTCCCGCGATGCAGCAACTGTGCGTAGGAGTCGTGTTGCTTGATCGGTTCAATGAATTCAAGGTCCGCTTCGTCAATTGATTGTCCCGCGATGAATCCAATGTCGCCCAATCAATTAAATTCCACGCATTCAAAAAGCTCCTCAAATTTCAATGCGCACCTTCAAGTCGATGTCCGGGCTAGGGCTGCTTGATTATGAAATAAATATGAATCATCATTTTTTGGGTCATAATTGAAATCGCAATTATTCAAATGATCTTGATTTATTTTTGGGAACAAAAATAAACAAACAAATACATTTCTTTGAAACACTATAGTTATGTAAGTGCCTTTTGGACCAAACAAAATGTATAAAATTTGGTATTATAAAATAAAAAAAAGGTATGGTTTCCTTGCGTAGACAAACATAGTGCGTTGAATATGAATGCATATTAATAATCGTTTTTACAATGATGTCAATTTGTAATTGTAGGGTGTAATTATCCTAGTTGTGATTGAATTTCAACTCATTGCACGGCTGGTCCCGGCATCCAATTAGAGTCGTCTACAAGTCCCTTTTCAATGCATCTGACTCCACCAGCACATCCATCCCCAAAATGTTGCGACATTGCCTAAAGGGCAAATACGGCGCCAAATAAGCGCCAAGCAAGACCGTGGCCCAGCTTCGCACTGAAGCACTTTGAAGGGGCTGCGTTGCGTTCAGGCGTCACGCTCGCATTCTTATTGTGCATCGAAAACGGAGCCAACATTCCAGCCCTCGCTGATGTGTGTGTGTGTGTGTGTGTGTGTGTGAGCCATCTCTTTGTTTTGTAAGGGTCACGTTCCAAGGTCGAGGACTCGCCCGTGCGTGCGTGCGCGTTGCCGCTGCCGAGCTGTTTAAGGCAAGCACGAAACCTCGTTGACACACTTCGGCACTCACTCAACAATGGGCGGCGTGCGCGTGCTTAAGCG
The DNA here is from genome assembly GCF_054856515.1 of Filicampus tigris. NCBI lineage: Eukaryota > Metazoa > Chordata > Actinopteri > Syngnathiformes > Syngnathidae > Filicampus > Filicampus tigris. The sequence goes on from NC_141219.1 coordinate 1,177,109, forward strand.
TGTGACGAATTTCTTTTAAGGCACTGTGAGATTGAGAGACTTAATGCATGGGGGGCTAGTTAAGGAGTTCAGAGGTCAGACCGTCTTCAATGGAGCCACAAAGCCCCCAATTAATAACACAAAGAGGGACTTGCAAACGCACACCTCAGCACAAAGAGGAGATGCCTGTTAGAAGCTCCCACTTAGTGTGACGCGCGCCAGTGATATTGTGGCAGAAAAAGTCAAGTGATATTCTTCAGCTTTCTGCAGGCTGGGACGTTCGCGCCCTCTTCTTTAGAACTCAAGCTTTACGGTGACCGTGACGAGGCGGACAATGAACTTTTATTCGCGGATTCCCTCGCAGTTCATCAGAGTCCGAGGCCCGCGATTGGCTTGCGTCAAGCTACGACTCCTCCCACTTCTTGTACTGGTCTCTGCAAGGCTACTTGAAGCTTTTTGCTGCGTCCTACGAAAGACGCGTCCAGACAATTTGATGTCAGTCCGTCAAGATGGTGTCGGGGGCAACATTTTGTCCACTTTCAAAAAGGGGGGGCATTTCTTCTGACGTTGCGGCCCCCGGAAAGGAACAGCGATTCCAAAGTTGAAGGAAAGATTTCCACTTTGTTGGAAGTGCAGAAATCGATTCATTTGAAGATGATTGCGTGTGTGTGTGGAAGCTGGAAAAAAATGTGCCTCACACACTCTGAGTGGTTGGTTGGTTTTTCTTAAGCGTTTTTTGGCTTGTTTTCCCAGCACTCCAAGATTCATTATGATACGTCTATGCAGTGCTATGTTTGAAGAGCTGTCTCAATTGCTTGAATATTCTTTCCCTGTAGTTGCAGTTTTCACACTCTGGACTCTGCTTGGGCACGCGGAAGTTGCATGCCTCGCCCAAGCCCCTGGCGTCGCCCGCGCTCGTCTCAGCATTGCTTTGGTCGAAGAACAGGTGAAAAAGCCACACCAAGTCAACATGGTGAAGCTGCATTTAGCTGTTATGCTGCACACTAATGGCCAACAGCCGCCAACACAAGTGAAGTCAGCCCCGATTGTAAATGCTTTTAGATCCAGTTTCAAAACTCAGCTCCCCCCCCCCCCCCCCCCCCCCACAGCGTTGAGAACCTTCTCTGAACTATTTCAAATCATTTTTCTTGTCATTATTTTGGAAAGCTACTTTTATTTCTTGACTTTACCCTGAAATGTCTTAAACCCTGTTCATGTGTTTAAATGGTGTCAACGTACGTTCTGGTAATTTTTCATAAGCTACGTTTGTTTTCTCTGCTTCGAATATCGTTGACTGTCGTGTTTGTAAATGCTTGTGGCTGTCGTGTCTTTGCTTGCGTGAAGCACATTGAGTTGCCTTGTGCATGAAACGTGCCCTCGAAATAAAACCGCCTTGCCGCGCCGAAAATAATACGTTACTTTTTTACGACATCATGTCACGTTATGACGACAACTGAGAATTTTATGAAATGGTGAAAAAATGGATATTATGTCTCCTTTAAAACATTCAATGTGTCATGATGGCCACAGATTGACCCTGGCATAGATGATTTCCTTTTGGAAAAAAATTGTTTTGAGGTCGACCAACCTCTTGTAAATAGATTTGCATTCAACTTTCCAAACATCCAAACATGAAATACAACATCCCGTCGTCCTGATTGCAAGCAACCAGTTAGCTGACACGGTGTCAGAAAAAAAAAAAAAAAAAAAAAATCACCTCTTGCTCAATCAATAATGAACATACCACAGTTGCGCGCTCACACGATTCCAGCGGATGGAATTCAGCCCGATGCCTTTTGCAAGCAGCGGCACAAGTTTGTATCCTGAGCCTCCTCTAAGACGAGGATTTGTCCACGAGGCTTCCGCCTTTCATTATAAGACATCCGTCTTCCGTTTGGGGCCCATCCCAGCATTCGCACCGCACCTTTTTTTTCTTCTTCTTTTGTTCCACATCCTGATTTATTTCGGCCCTGGAATCATGTGACCCTAAATATTGTAACTGACCCCGGGCGTATCGATCCCCCCGCGCCCCTCCCCGGCGGCGGCCGCATCCTGCCTCGCAATGAAATCCTCTGGAATCGTTCATCATCCACATCATCATAGAGAAGAAGCTGTGCTTTATATATATATTTATATTTTTCAACAATGTTTTGGGGTTTTCTTGTATTGTTTTTCCGATAAACGGCCCTGTCCATCCATGCAAAATCCAGGAGAAAATATGATCAAACAATAGTTGATTCCGCTACTTTCTGAGCATGTTTGCGCTCATGGGCTTTTTGTCACAGTTCCTCTGAGGTTTGATTAGAAGCCATTCGTGGAATCGCCCTTTGTTATTATTGTATGCGTTTAGGAGGTCTTAACACCCTGAAAATGGAGCAACTTTTGCAAGCAGGTGTCTTTTGGGGAAAATGTGTGCAGTGTATTTGACAAGCTTGGAACACAACGTGCAAAAACGGTGAATGTAAAAAAAAGAAAAAAAAGAGCCAGAGAGAAGCTCCACCAAATGAAAATCAGAGAGGTCATACTTCAAGCAATTCCGACTAGGGGGGAATTCAACCAAATGAGCCCCAATGGGAAGCAGGTGACTTAGACGGGCGACGCTAAATAAGCAGATTGTTTTTTTCTGAGCTAAGTCTGCTGATGTTGGCGAAAGCATAGTGTCAAAGTTTTTATGATGTTTCTCCGAAAGAAAAAAATGAGCCTCCAACGCGAGTTTTTCTCATCGACACAAAATCGGCTCATGTCTTTGCCAAACTCCTCCTTGGGAAATGATCCAATCAGAAGCAGGTATTGTACATGGGCGAGTCCCGAGCGATAATGGCACAAAAATGATTCAGAGCTGGGCCTTCCGCCTATGTGACGGACCGGTTCGTCAATCCGTCACTGACGGACGGCCATTTTGCTGACGATCGCCGATTGATGGGAACCATTTTTAAAAAGGCGGACTAAACATAGACGGAAACACCTTTATTTCATCCGCCATTTGTCTGCCAGTGAAAGTTTAGTCGGAATCGCCGACGGAAGCCCGTTTAAAATGAGCATAGCGCAAAGACGGGTACTATTTTTTTACCCCCGGGAAAAAAGGCAAATGAGGGACGACGGAAGGGTACCCTCGCTGCTTACGGATGATGAATGACGGACGCTCAATTTCCAGTCGAATGCCCAGCTCTGGTCATTATGATCTTTGTTAATCTCTCTATGCTAGCGATGTAGAATGACAGGTGGGGCAAGTAAATGCTCTTCCACTACATGGCAGAAAATACATCCATTTTTGGGGACTTTTTTTCCTTGCTAGTGTGTTGTGACATTTGTCTAATATGGCTCAAAACGGCCTTTTTTTGGGGGGGGGGGGTAAAGCAAATATAACGTGGGCGGAAGGAGGCGCGAGGGCCTGTCGACCGCTGCTTGCAATTTGAATTTATTTGAAGACTTGGAGGAAAGGCTCTCATGGGCAGTCGACGGGCCGCAGGTTGCCCAGCCTGCAGTGATCATTTTTGTTTGCAAGTTGGAGGCGCGTGTGTCTAACGATGCTATTTTGCCAAAAGAAAAGCTTTGTCACTGTTCTAATGAGGGGCATTCATTTTGCTTTAGCTGGCAGTCATCCTCATGTCTCACTCCCGTAGACAGGTGTGTGTGTGTGTGTGTGTGTGTGTGTGTGTGTGTGTTTGGTATTTCGGGCGTGGACAAAAGTACCGCTTTTCATGTGAGTAAAGCACCAAGCGATCAATACATATTGCGCATACCTCACAATAAGCACGAGCTGTGTGTGTGCGTGTGAAGACAAAGAGGCCAAATTGAAAGGAAATGATGAGGGATGAGTCTGTGGCGCCCATTAGTGTTCGGCACTTTTTTCCCCCTCCACCATCATTGTCTGTTTCCTTGGATCGTGTGCATGTGCGTGTGTGTGACTAGTCGCCCGAGGCTAGACTTTTTGTATTTATCCTTATCTGCCGGTCCATGAGAGTGACATGACATCTTTGCGTTTGTGTGTTTCAACTTGAACTCCTGAGTGCAGGGTGCATGCGCTTGTGTGGGAAGGTGATGTTGCTGGTGGTTGGTAGAGGGCTGGGGGGGGGGGGGGGAGTTTGAGGCCGTATCCATGGTAACCTCCTACGGCCGCCACCCCCACTGGGCCCGAAAAGACAAAGCCGGCACACACACGCACAAATAGTGAGAGAAGGCACTACAGGGCCAGCTGAGCCAGATCAATATTTCTCCCCATTTAAAGAACAGAATTCACAGAATGGATGTTTAGCGCTCAGACTGCACACTAGCTTTAGACCTTGGATTTTTTTTCCCTACCCACTGAACAAGGCGTCTATAAAGTGGTGATTTTTTTTTTTAAATACCAAAATAGTTGGATTTTTTTTTTTTTTTTTTCCTTGGCAGGCCCTCGGGCCCCCTGCCAGTACCTCCATCAATGTTTTCCTCTATTGTGCTTCCAGCTTCTGTGTGTGTGTCAGCCTCTCACAGGCTGAGTGTCTGAGGCCCCCCCCCCTGTGACCGCCCCCCCCCCCCCCCCCCCCGCCCCCGAGGGCCGGACTGGCCTTGGCCCGGCGGGCCCCCGTAGCTGCCCTGGAGGCTTTGCGGAGAAGGGTGGGCTCCCTCTAGCACCGGAGAGATGCAACTGCAAAGGGCCGATTTGCCCCTCAAACCGAATGAAAGAAGACTTTGTAAACTTGGACACGTTGCCCAAACAAGTCCGAGCCATCTCTTAATGAGGAGCATATAAGACAATTTGAAAGGAGCCCGTTGGCAGGCCGAGGGGCAAAGGAGAGAATGGCCCGAGGCTGACTTGCAGCTTCGTCTTTGCGGAGCGTCCGTGGGAGGTATCCGCATCCTTTCTGCTTGGTTGGCTTGACAGCCCAGTTGCATTTCATTAAAGGCATCCTACATCTGTCACTCCCTGCCCTGCCCTCCCCTCCCCCTTCCAAAATGGAAGCCATCATTATTCCTTCATTTTTGTTGCTGTGGAATCTTCCATTTGCGACAAGGGGAAGTGATAATTGATTTCCTCCCGCTCGCACGGCGGCGGGCCAAAAATGAGACGTCGGAAAGGGGATTTTACCTGAGTGTGTCCACTCTGGACATAATCCACTTCCATCATCTCTCAGCCGCCGGCGGAGACGCGCGGCAGATTAGCGAGTAACACTGGCGTGGCTTGTTAACGCTCAGCTGGCCCGTCAAGTGCTCTTGAACGCAACGCAGGCCGACACTAATGAGTCCTCTTCCGACACAAGACTTTTACTTTCACCCACGTGGACACTTAAGCCGTCAGCGTGGTTCAAAATTCAGCGGTACCTTGACTTGGGAGTTTCATTTGTTCGGTGAACAAGCTTGTAACTCAATTTCCTTGAAAATGAAATCAACGGTCCCCTTTGGAGTGCACTGAAATTCCGCGAATCCCTTCCAGCCCCCAGAAACACCACAATGCCTTTTGCTATGTGGTTTGAATAAAGCAAAATCAGATGTCCAGGTACCACCTTGTAGATGAAATGCATTTTTGATCTGAGGGGCATTTTTAATTTTTTTTTTTTTATACACTGCACTGTGCGTATGTGGTAAACGGACATGCTATCAAGGACAAATACGCTCACCACACGGATAACTTGAGCGATAACGACGGCGGAGTTTGGTCATGGTTTGAAAGTGGCCGATCTTGACCAAGCCCGGCCGTAAAGTCATGGCTGCGGAAATTTGCCCAGGGTGGGCGGTTATTATGTCAGTTAGCTGCCCCGTTTCGTAACACCGCAGTCCACTGATTGGTCGACAGAACATTGCCGCTTGTCACTTTAGTGACTGTTCCGGTATGGTTGGCGTCTAAACAAAAGCGTTGTTCAAATCAGCCGTTCACACTTGACTTTTGAACAACGTAAGGCCAAAAATATGTCCGGGAATGATGCGCTCCAAAAAACAAAAGCCACTCACTGTCTTGCAAGCTGAAAATCCATTTCCCATAATTCTTTTGAGACAAATAGCATATCAGAGCATAGAAGGCAAGACCCACGACATAACCGGGCAAGAAATCATGTCAAATAAATATACACGAGAGGACTTTTTTTTTTTTGTATTACTTGACCTTTGTGGGCTGAAAAGGTAGATGAGAACGTTTGTGGTTTTGTCCTTTACGCAGATCAATAGTTACACTCAGCTCATGATGACACGGAATTGGATTTCAGCGGGTTAAAAAAACAAAGTTGATATCCAGTGACAGGGACTTTGGAAAAAAAAAAAAAAAAAAAAAAGGTTACTATTTTGTCTGGCCGGACCAAAACGCGGATAGACAGAGGGCGGAAGTGCACCCGGGCTGCAGGCGCTAAACGGACCGGGACATTTTGGTCAAATGTCCAGCTCTGTGAGGTGTTGTGGGTTTTTTTGAAGTGGACAAAAACAGTCAAACACAAATCCAAAATGAGATCACTTGCAAGGAGCTGCAATCAGCCAAAAGTCAGGCCCCGTCGCTCACACGCTAACACGAACTGGCCAAAGCGGGCCGACCCAACTCCACTTCTCGATGTCATTTTCACTTTTGTTTGGCCATTAAAAAACCCCCCAAAAAACAGCAAGTCCATTCCTTTACATTTTCTTTCATTATACTTGACTTTGTTTCCATACAACAGAGTGAAAATAAGTGGCGGAATGCTGCCCATCAACTTGCACGTCCTGTGATGATGTGTGCCATCATCCCTGAAGGAGGCCTTCATGCGGCGCTTACATTTTCCTGACTCTTCTTGTGGCCAACGCGACCTTTTCAGGCGAATGTGCACTCTTCCCTCTGTCAGGAAGCGATCAACAGTGCGTGACTGGCGGGCCTCCTTCCAGTCCTACTTTGACCTGCACGGACCGCTCGCTCTCTTTGTCTATTTGTGCCGCATGGGCTTCCTCCATCAGTCGCTCTCGAGTTGTCTTTTCAGCCCGAGTGTCGGCAGACACAGACACCGCCATATTTCCGCATGCGTCATGCGCACACGCACACACGCATAAGAAGGTACAAATACAGAGAGGGAGGGGCAGGAGGTGGTGGTGAAGTGTCAGGCTAAAGGGACAGAAGGAGGTGGGGGCAGGGGTTGTGTGACAAGAGGATTGGGACTTGCAGCCAGTTGCGTGTGTTAGTGGCGGTGATGTTTCCGTGTGTGCGTGTGTGTGTGTGCGTGCGACACAGACACCTCGAGGTGCTGCGGAGACAGCCGGCAGCCGCCTGTAAATAATGTGTCACCACTTGCAAAAACAATGAAATTCTTATGGAGGTCACATTTGCACTCGGTGGTCACAGTGACATCATGGTCAGGATCGGCACGATGGGTGCTTGCTTTATGGCTCACGGCGATTGGCGGTTGAACTACTTCGCCGGTTACTCTGCATTTCAATAATAGTGAACGTGTGCGGTTTAGAATTCCACCCAGTTTTTGTGATAAATAAACATGCGATTAAAGTTGTCACTGTCGCCGGTGTGCGAGACCTCATTTGAGCATCCTTGGATTAACTCTGGGCATATATTTTGCTTTTTATTGCTCTACCCCCCCTCCCCCACTCATTTCAAAAGAAGGAGCGGCCTCAACAAAAAGAATATGAAAATATATTTACAGATTCTTGTGTGTTTTTTTCTTTTAAAGTGAATAATTTCCTTCTACACTGGCATGCCACTGAATATGTTTAAATGCAGCCACTAACGCTTTAAAAACCTGAATATTGGCAGAATTCGGGTTTTCAAAGGCAAAAACCCCAAATATGCTCTTATTCGGCTTTCGAAAATCCTGAATAAGACACCGGGCTTACCCCTTTTCTAACCGGAACATTTGGCCCTCAAATGGAATCGCCTTACCTCTGAACAAACGATGCATTGGTTTGTGCTCTGCGCTTGCTCTCCCCGCAAGCAATCTTGGTCTTTGTATTAGAGGGAACACGCCATCCTCGCTACAGCGAGCCAAACTTGATGACGTACTGCGCAGTGTTTTCACGTTATTTTACGTCTCAACGGCAAAAATGACACCGGGTGTATACAGAGATATATGCGTGTATTATAAGTCCGTACGCGTAGGGCGGGCATTCCGTCCCTGGGACGGAAGCGCTTTAAAAGTTCGAAGACAGACGGGATTAAAGTACGATCATTTTTAAACCGATAAACCGAAATCGCTGTATTTTTATGTTTTGATACAAACAGATGACATTTTTTTACACCAAAATTGACGACATCTATACATCCACTTTCTGTACGGTGAGCTGCAGGCTATCCTGGCTGACCTCTTTCCCGGGTACTGTATACGAAGGCACACAACACTTTTCGGATTTATATTCACTAAAAATTTTGCAAACCGCATACAGCACCTGTTAATAAAACGTCTTACTTGGGGAATTAACATTTGCATTGGAATCATTTATACACAATTTGCAATCACACAGTTGTAACGATTCCCTTTCTTTGGTTTCTTTTGCTTCGTAATATGGGATTAATTGTCTTGACGTTGTCAGACAGAGCTGCAAGCCATTCACAGTGAAATCCTCCGACCGGGACGCCACGGAACTGACATGCCTTGCTACAAAAGCTACATTTGAAAGAACATGCTAAAGTGTTCAATGTGAGCGACACACATGCCACGTGACAGGTTTGTGTTTTGCGCGTTTGGACCAATGTTTGAATCAAATAAGGCACACTTTCCTCACAACTGATAACAAACGGACAATAAAAGCCATTTTTTGTGCGCCGACTCCAAAAATGAATAGCCAACTTGTCACCTGACATGTGGCATAAGTCACGTTGTCATTTATTAGCCTCCATCTTGTCCTGCACTACAGGACGCAACAGTGAAGCCAAGCAATCACACGCGATTGCTTTATGGCTCGCACATAAAATCACGAATCATCGGCGTTGACCAATATGAGGGCGACTCTTTGAGGCCATCTTTGCTGTGCGTATGTCGTGTGGACGAGGCAGAACAATGAGAGAAACGGTGTGTGTGTGCGTGTTGCAGCTGGTTGATTAAAGTGCTCTATACGCCGTCCACGCGCGCATGCAGAGACACCGAAGGCATCCCACAAACAAGATTTATACACACTCAAAGACGCTGCGCGATGAAGACGAGGTGTCACTCCTACGCATTTATCATCCCTTCATTGCGCGGCCAGCGCATTAGCTGAATGCCTGAAACGTAAATGTTCCCATACGACACAATAGCCAGGCAGGCCAGATGCAGCGCACGTCAACGGAAAAGGAGACGCTCTCGTACACAGAAATCCCACTCGGTTTTTCAAAATGGAGCGAGGACTGAATCCACAGCGCACTTGAGATCTTTCTATGCTTGGCTAATTGGTCTCACTGTCTGAGTGTCTTTGTGGTAGAAAAACATTTCAAAAAATTACAAGTGGAGGGCACGTTGCCCTCCACGGTTAGAAGTATGTGAATGCTTTAGTTGTTTTTTTGGGGGGGAGGGCAGAAATTGGTCATAAAATGTGATCACAAGTCGCAACAAAAACATACACTTTTCTTAATACTAAAAATACAAGAGCAGTCATTTGGACTGTTTTCAAACTTTGATGTGTTATTACTCTGCGCGTATGGATATAAGATGCTTCTAGCCTCTTGACTTTTCCTAATTCTGTATATATTTCACTACCATGGTGCAATTTTACGGTATTAAACAATATAAAAATAGTTATGAGTCATTACCCTTTTGACTACGGCGTGCCAGTCAATTTGACGGCTCAACTTAATCTTACGCACGTTGCGCTGGGACAGCGCCGCCGGGTTTCCATAGCAACCGGCAGCTGCGTTGAGAAATGCTGCTGGTCACCATGATCCGTCAAAACATTCTTTAGAGTACAAGGAGGCGTTACATCTGCTTCAAAATATTGACGAGTCTGAGGATGAATCGCCCGTCTGACACACGGCGAGTCAGAGTACAAAAGTCCCCATGGCCAAGAGGAGCCACGTTGCGTGCGGTTCAATCGGCTGTTAGATATGTTACTCTTGACGTTGTGGGTAGCACATGCCAGACATTTAAAATAAATAAAATAATGAGCTTATATGGTTTGAGCTTGCTGACATCATTCCCCAATGGAAAAAAAAACACTTCTGGGGTGCGATCGGGAAAGAGTTGTTTTGTGCGTCGAACATCCGCTTTATTTCTCCTTCTTCGAAGTGAAGTGCATTAAAGTCGCGTCTCCTTTTCCTTCGTCTCCAAACCGGCTGTATTTTAGAACAGCTGACATCGCACGGGACATCCTAGGCGCTGCACCAACTGTTTCTCATTCATTTTATATGGCATCATTGACACGAACTCATTCACTGCCGGGCATTTTCACTTCATTGGTTTTGGATCAACATCAAGCAAAATAAACATAGTTATTGCTTTGCTGTCCACTGTCCACCAACCTACCCCCACTGTCAGTATGCCTCTCACTTCCATTTTCTCTGCTCTCAAGCATTAGCCGCCCCCCCCCCCCCCCCCCATCTCTCTTTTCTGGACATCTCTGTCCATCTCACACCACCTCCCCCCCAACCCAAACGCTCATCAATTACCCTCCATCCCCGTGCGTTATCCCTCCTTCAATCTCGCTCCATCCTGGCCGGCCCGTCAAAGCAAAATGCTTCCCGGCGCTTGGCTACGGGCCACCCGTCCCCGCGCATCTCACTCAGCCTGCTTCTGGTGGCTGAGCGCCCACTGACAGCTTCGTGAGCCAATCAATGATAATCTTCCACCTGCGTAATCCGATACCCCAGGAGTTGCTTCGCCGACACCTCACCGGCACGCTTGGCATTTTCGTACTTGAGGTGAGCATGCGGACGGCAGACAAAAGACGCGCATGCAGGCCCGCAGCCTTACAAGCTTTGCTGTAATGCGCAAGGACGAGGCACACTCGCAGTCACTGCGCTGACTGTCACGGGGGGCCAAGGTCATCCGGTTTGATGTACGAGCCCACTCGTATGACAACCTTCATATGACGCCCGGGCCTTTTTGCTTTTCCCCTCTCCCCGGGAAAATAAGCAGAAAGAGCCGAAGGACTCCAAGAGGAGAGGCCATTGTTGAGATTGTGTCGTAAAAATAAAAGAGCAATAAAGCTTATTCTACTCTGTGCGGCTGCCAATCATTTGTGGCTGTTCTGCAGTGAGAATTACTGTCTAGTATCTGGAATTGGCACTTTGGACTTGAAGCTGGAAGCTTAGTCGGGTGGGACTGTTACCTTCTCGAAAGCGGGATACAAATACACACAGCCTGACAATTGGGCTGAATTTCAGCAATTGGGCTGAATTTCAGCATTGCTGTTCGATGTTGTATACGCTCCGCTTTAACGCGATGAAAGCCCAACTTCTGTGAAAAGTCTACTCGATCACCCAAGCGCCTGAATTCCCGTGTTTCATGATTACATATGGAGTGAACGGAGGTGGGCATTTCACAAAGGTTTCCGTGACTAACCAAATGAAAGTCGTCAGTTTGTCGGTCTGTCAGTCAGGCCAGCAGTTAAGTCCATCGGTTAGTCCGTCAGTACGTCCCACCCACAAAAAAAAAAAAAAAAAAAAAATCAGGAAAAACTGGCGTCTGCACCGTCCGCGACAAACGTGGTCAGTGACGATTACTCTGACGGACAAAAATCCACTTCTGACAGTGCTTAGTCCGTCATTTTTATAAGTTGTCCCGTCATTCCTCAATCGTCAGCAAAATGGGCATCTGTCAGTGTGACGAAATGCCCGCCTCTGGTAATGAATATCCCACAAGTGGACCCACCCAAGGACCACATGTGCAGCCCACGTAACCCTCTGAAACAGCTCAGCAGTGATGAGACATTGGGATTTCCAAGGACTGTTGTAGAAGTGGTCATTTGAAAAGTTAAACACTGGCAGACTGCTACAGAAATCAAGTGTTGATATTTCTCTCCGAACTATTGAAATCAGATCAATAACGTGGTTGCCTTTGCGTATATGAGTATCATTAGTTACGAATAATGGCATAATATTATGAAAGATAACTTGAGCAAATTTGTCATTTCAAAAGTGTTTCTCAAACTGGTAGCCCTTCGCATTAATCAGGATCCAAGAAGTAGCGCTCAGTCTGGAAAAGTTGATGACCCCAGGTTTCAACAGTACAAATGCCATAAAGCACTACTATTCTTCGAAATAAAGATGATTCCACTAGAAGCTTGCGTTCATGCGGCAAAGACTCTCTGTAACTTCCACTAAAAAACCCAGGCTAAACCTAGCTCCTCCCTGACAGGTACAAAGGTGTACGAATCACGACAACATTCTTCATTCACACCAATTACTACTTTCCTTTTACCCAGCGCTTTGACGACATCTTGCGACATCTTAAGAGTGTCCTAGAAAAAGCACAAACGGGATTTTCGGCAAATAGATGAGGATAAGTTCCAGAGACAAAATGCGACGAGCCGAACAGAGAGCCGCAAATAGGCAGGGGTTGGCCCGAGTCAAATGTTCTGCCATCGTTGTTTTGGTTGTGATGTGGTTCGTCACCAATGCCCAACGCCGGTGAATCTCAAAATATTTGCGTTTGCTCTTTCTCAAGGGCCATTGAAAAGCGGCGTTGAGTAACGAGCACCTGGGCGAGACTGCAGCATTATCTGGACTAGCCACGAAGAACCTTCGCACCTCTTCACGCTCTCCGCTTAATCCACTTTCCCTCGTGTGCGGGTCCCCGCGATAGCATCTCCATCTGCTGTAATTATGGAGACCCCCACCCCCCCGCTCTCAGCCCCCAGCCCCCTCCGAATACACGCACACGGAAGGCGCTGCCCACTGGTGTAATTCATGCTGCTTAGGGGGTCACGGGGAGATTATGAGTGGGATCGATGAGTGTGATGGCTCCCACACACAAACGCCTAAGCTCATCATCGATGAGGGCCTCCTCGGCTCCCCTCTCCTACTGAGGGACATCCTGCAGATAATGAGGACACACAAACGCCGCCGACGCTATCGACCACCTTTGCTTAACAAGGCACTTTATATATGGAGCCACTCCAGAGCCGTTTGCCACCGGAAAAGTGTGCTTAAAGACGTCGTTAGCGCGCAATAAGGCAGCATCCGGGTGCGGTCTTCGTTCTTTCCGACACGCTTTGTGTTGTTTTTCTTCTCGGATGGATGCGCCGATGCATGCGCACTCTTGACACAAGTGGCACATATAAACACGCAAGTCACAAAGTACACACGCAAGACCCGCAACACGAGTGTCAAAGAGCCCGGTAGCAGCCAGAGGTGGGACTCGACTCATAACCAAAGCTGGGCAGAGCAACCAAAAATTCTACAAATAGAATACTATGACTCATTTGGACACTTGAGGGTGTGAAACGATTCAAGGACCGTTCGATTTTAAAGTGGAACGATTGGATTCGATTCAGCTCACTTCCGATTCCGATTTGGTACAGCTCAGTTTGAGAGGGTATAATTCCAATCTCCGATGCGTTTTGTGCACATAGAAGATTTTGCATTATGATGTTAACTGTCATCGTGTGTCTTTTGCGTTTGGTTCTTGACTTTAGTTTCCTGTTTTTCCTTGCGTTCCTTTGTCTGTCTCTCGTTAGGTTATTGAGTCCACCTGTGCTTGTCACTCTGGTCCCTGGTGTTAGCCAGTCAACTCCCACCTACCCTCTGTGCTCAGGTGTTCATCGGCATATCCTCAACTCGTCTGGAAATAGATCCCCGCTTTTCTTTCAGTCCCGGTTGGTTCGTTGTCGTTTGTCCATGGTCATCAGTAGTGTTTTTTTACTTTCCTTTTTGATCCTTCTTATTTTTGGAATCATTCCAGTGCCTTGTGGCCTTTTTTTTTTTTTTTTTAATTCAATACCTTGTATTGCACTTCATTTTTGCCTGCTGCTGTTGGGTCCTCTTCCACGCATTTTGTGACAGTTAACAAACAACCAATCTCCCGACTCACGCTTTACTTTTAGTGCAAGTTATAAAAGACAAGAAACACAAAACATTTGGTATGAAATCCTCCCAAGTCTAACTGTGATTGCGATTTCCAGCTAAATTGGCAAAGATGAATCCAAATAAAGGTGTCACCAACACACACTCACAGTCTGCCTCTCCACATGGGATTGTGCGTTTTTATGACATTGATACATATTATCATCGTTCAGAGTCTATCTCATAAAAAGAAATATCCTCATGTGGTTGGAGTCAAGCAGGTTGTTGTGGGCAAATCGTAAAGTGTGTTGGTGTCAATATTGGTGTCCCGGCGCACATAATCATATGGCGCGCGTGCGTCTGTGCCTGTGCGCGGATGGACTTGGCCCAACGAGCGGTGCAGTCCAGCTCGGATGTTGGCTTGCTGCTGGGAACATGAAAGAGTCTCTTGGGTGGGAGATGAGAGGATGACCTTCGGCAATCAATGTCCCGACGACACCATCACAAGGACCGGCCCCATCAGAGGAGATGCCCAGCGAAAAATAGCACTTGGAAAGATGGAACAGTGTTGCCTGTATAATAAACCCATGAGTAGGAAAGATGTGCAAACGCAACGGCGCCAACATGCAAGCATTCGGATATAGCTGAGCAAAACACTGCCAGACATGCTGTTAAAAAAAATAATAAAAAAATCGTTGAAATCGATATTTATCAGCCTTACGAATGTGCTCATTTTAGGATTTGAGGTATTTGTTGGTCACTATCTTGACTGGAGCCAATATATTTTTTTATGTAATTGGTTTTGATCATACATTGTATTTTATGTTTTATTAAATGTGACATCATTTATATGTATTATTATGTAGACGTTATTTATAATCAAACGTATTCAGACTTAAATGGCTTGTTATTTGCACGTTGTTGGATGTTATTTATTGTAACGACATTTTGACTTTTACATTACTTTTTTAGCAAGTAATATTTATGAATGAACTGTTAGGCTCGGCAACAGGTGGATTTTTTATTTTCATTGTTATAAATGACAACGCAAGGTAAAAACCGTATTGTGCAACCTTTTATATGCCCCCCCCCCCCCCCCCCCCCAAAAAAAATTCCAAAACCTGATGTGCTAGAAAAAAAGATATTATAAGATATTTTTAAAATCTGCATCGAAAGATACATTTAGGGCCTAAAAATGTACTGTTGAGCAGTGTAACCGGAAATACAATTTGAGTTTTGAAGGAAGGTCACGGAACGAGTGACGGCACCGCTTTATCCGGCGCCACCCTTGAGTTCGTACCACAACACTGTGGGTGCTACCTCATTAGCTTGATGTCACTTTGAGCTAGCTTAGTAGCCTTGACAACAAAGGAAACAAACAAACGTGTACCATACCGCTCTGCTTTTTTTTTGGGGCCAAACAAAGTGGTCAGGACGCACCCAAGACACACAATGGTGACAACACAGACGCAGAGTGCGCACATGGCGGTGGGGGTCCAGCCAGAAGACCACTCTTGTATCGACACGCTGTGCCCTTTGCACGCAGCACAGCAGCGTGGGTCCGCCACGACAGGAACGGGGGCTTTCTTCCCCTAAAGGTCACCGATGTTGCCCACTGGCTTGTAAGTCCACCGGACACAAACACACTCAAACTTTCAGCGAAGCTAAAGGGACTATCGATTTTCAAGGCTATGCCACCACACCCGTTGGTTCAGTTTGCATTTGAACACTTTTAGCTACATGTCAAAGCAAGAACCGTGATGATTTCAATACATTTGCATGAGCGTCTTTGCAAGAAGCCTTTTTGATTGGAAAGAAAAAAAAAGATTCTTCTTCTGAAAGGCTGTTGTTTTCAGAGCAAGAAACAGATTGATTTGGACCCAAACGTTTGGCAGTGGATAATGTCAACGTCAGAATGGTAGCTCGCTGCATTTTCAACTGATCCCCGTTTCTGAGATTTGGTGTTGGAAGAACTCAACTGTTTTTCAAGGATGTCCGATTGGGAGACATTTTCAGATTTCTAACTCATCATCAAAGTTATCACAGTTTTTTGTATTTTTAAAAATGTATTTCCACTCGATTCAATATATAATATATCGTAAATATCGAAATATATTTTGGGCATCGTCAGTTTGGTGAGTCCGTCAGTGGGCTGCCGTCAGTATTTCAGGCAGGCCCATTCTGTCCGAGTCGTCCGCGACGGACCGGGCGGACCGACGGAAACGGTGACGGGCTGACGGAAGTTCCGCCTCTGCAAATGCCAGAGCAAGAACGCAATTGGCTTTGAAATAGGAGGTCAACTTCAGATTGGTGGCTAACTTGAGAGCACCATTTTCAACGAATCTCCTGAGATTATTCTTGTGCCAGAAGCCCACTGGGCATGGGCCGATATTACATTTTGACGGTTTGATAACTGTGAGGAAAAAACATTTGGGGAAATGAAAAGTGCATTTTTTTCCCCCATTGAACACAATCTATTCTATTCATTCATTCATTTGCCGAGATGCTTTTGAAACAAAATATAGAATATTTGGTGCAGTTGAAACGTGAGCCATGTTAAGTTTAAACAAATAAATGAATGCATGTTAAAATTTGAATTATTCTTAGTATGTCACATCTTCTCAGCACTGGTGAGCTATTTTTAGAACAGACCCGGGAATACTCACGCTGTCCTTGGGGCTAACTTGTACCCACTAGCAACATTTAAACATTTTTTTTAAGACAACCGACACGAACAGAGCCCAAAAAAGGCCTTTTTGCCGATTTAGAGGAGGAGGCTCCTCCTCCATGCGTAACCCACCCCTCTCTTCCCCTCTCTGCTGACTGAGAAGGAGAAAAAAACAGTTAATTGGAGACAGTTAACATCAACTAGGCGGCTCATTTACTCAACTTTGCAAGCAGCCAATCCTACTGTCACCTCCCAAAAGAATAGAAGAGCTCACTAAACCTTACTGATTTGAAAGGACACCCACAAATATTTTATGTCTGGTGACATTTTCGGCATTTTTGTTCTGTCTGAGCAAGAAGAGCCCTGTTGATTTTAGCCAAATATAAGCAGATACAACACCACATTTAACGTAAACTTTGAAGAAATAAGGCTCTATGATGGTCCAAGAACCCTTTTCCCTCACCTTAAAACCCAATTTTCAGTGGATCTTCCTTGTCAAGCTATTGATTTAAAACGGCATCTGACGAAGATGTTTGCCTTAACGGTGAAATAGGTAGTCAACTGACGAGCAGAGTTCCCAAGCCATCTTCTTCAAAGCTTGAGGCGTCACCGCGCTATAGCGTAGCGAGATCTCTGTTGATTTTATTGGATATCCATATCCAAGATGTTGGAGGTTTAGGACAAGCAGATTGGTCATTGTGAGGCTCGGTTTTCAACTGATATTTTTGGAGGAGGAGATTAAGGTGACGTATTTCTTTCAAATCAGAATGAAAACGTTTTAGTAAGCAGCGCAAACATCGCCCACTGAACAGTCCGCAAAACTGAGCATCAAAGGATTAAGTCTTGTGTCGTGGTTGCAGTTTTTCAACAACAAAAGAGTGTTTTCAGGAAGTACGTGACAAGGGAAGAATATACACATCAAGTCATTCCAAAACAAGCGTACTCACATTCAAGGTGAACATTGTTTCAACATTTTCACTGTGGTTAACTCATTCACTGCCATTGATGAATTTATTTGTCTTTTCACAATCCAGCCATCCAATCCCAGGAACTTATTTATATTTTTTCCCCACATTTTTTTCAAACTTTAGGCTAAAAGAGGCTCTGAAAATGTCTGGCAGTGAATGAGAATCTCTTCTTCACACAGGCATGCCAAAAAGTGTCCTAAGGGTGTGCGTTCGTCTTTCGCAATCAAATTTCTTTTACAATTTAAAAGCGTTCCTAGGCATCTTCACAAAAGGCCACAAAGGATAAAGAATGACCTCACCGGACACTTGAATATCGCCGCTTTTGCGGGGAGGGCCTTCCATCTCATGCGAATGCAGAGTTGGGCTTGTGCTACCACAAACGGGGGCGGAGCTCCGGCATTGTGACAATGGGAGAAGGCTCGGAAGTATTGACAGCTTTGCCACTGTTAACACTTATTTAGTGACATTTCCGCCCCTCTGGTGACTAATTTTTCCAGATTTTTGTGACGCTTTTGGGAGACCTCTGGAGACTCCCACCAGGGCACCCCTCCGCGTCCAGACTGCAAATGAATGGGCCTTGTATACAAGCCATGAAAAGTCCATTTTCAGTAATATTCTCCCTTTAGAGTGACATTTTTAAACAATTAAAGCAAAGCATCGAGCTTTGCTAATAATTTCATTCCGTCTAATGATGCTGCTTAAAAGAAGAGCGATGAAGAGCGTTGATCAGCGAGACGGCCCTTTGTGTTTCCCGAGAGGCACTTGGATGTGAGGAAGAGGAGGAGGAGGAAGAGGAGGGCCGAGAGTGAGAACGTATCGGACCGAGTGATGCCGCCAGAGCCAATTCATTACGAGTGCAGCTCTGTCAATCCCTGCTCATCTCCCGTAGCATTGGAGCGCTAATGGAATTAGTCCCTGTCACGCGCGCGCACCGACGCGGTCGCGCACGGACGCGGGCGCGCACGGCAGATGCGCGCTGCATTAACACAATGGCTCCCTCTGATATACTACCTCGGTGACAAAGCTCTCAAACTTACAGCCCATAAATCCTTGGAGGTCACACCGGCGCCGCATAAAAAATAACCACAGATAGAGGCAAACATCCTCCAAAGCAAATATGGAGCTTCAGCAACCTTTCATAGCCACATTTTGTCATTAAGATTGATGCAGTATTTACAGAAAGACTCCGGAGTCGAATCAATCAGAAACAATGCAAATAATCGCTATGATGCACACATAAAAACGGGGTCTTACGAATGTTTGAGAAATCGGAATTTGGACCTTAAACCGATGATCAATGCCTAAAAAAAACACACACACAGGTTTTGGTGGTGAAAAAAAAAAAAAAAAAAAAAAAGAAACCAAGCTCAAACATCCTTTTTTTCCCTTAATATTCTAATGATTGTATCATGTTTCTTTATGTACAGTATGTTACTAAAAGCCCTACTTTGCCCAGTCTTAAGCCCCGCCCCCCTCTGGCGCTCTTCCTGGCCTGCTGACAATCAGTCGACTCCAACGAGTCTGCAGCAAATATCCTCATAGCGCCATGTAAGGGAATAAGCTTAATCTCGATTACAAAGTGGCCGCGCTAAATAATTGATGGCCCCTTCTCGCAAGGGATGAACGAGAACCTGCCAAGGCGCACGACAGGACAAAGCCTGGTGACGGAGGGCCGCGGATCGCGTCTATTTTCTGATTGGATTGAGTAGAGGTCAACAGCGGCCGGACACTTCTGACGAGCCCCCTTGAAGTGCCCCCCCCCCGCCCCCCCTCCCCCACCCGCCTCAAACAAGTCCACTCCTCCTCCCTGCTGCCCTGAGTGAGCCGTCATTAGATTACGCCGACGGTCATGACCGTAAGGATGCTCCATCACTTTCCAGTAAAGTCCATTCCCCGAGAGCAGCGGGAGGCCAAACGGCGGCAAGGAAAACTCCTTCAATCCTGACCCGGTTGCTTGTGTTTTCAATCCGACAAGATGACATGAGGGCTTTACTCACGCCTACATCTGCGGATCGCACTTTTCAGCCACAAAACACACAAAGAAGACAATTAAAAGAGGCAAAGGGGACAGACGTTGCAAGACGTAGTCCACCACAAGTAACGCAGCTGAGCAAATTGGGTTCATTTTGACCCAATTATGTTCAGAGTGCACCGTTACTACGAGTACTAATATGAACGTTTTTTTTAGCCTTCACATATGATGGAAATTGGTTACCGTCACAACTATGACAATACAAATGATAAATATAATAAGATATCACAGTTTTTGTCGTCCTGCTACAAAATATGGATCCTGCCCAAAATGTAAAAAAAAAAAAAAAATTCTAAAAACGAATGTAAAATTCATTTACAATAATCTTGAATTAAATTTTTTTCATAGTCGATTAAAACACATAAAGGTACAAAAGAATATCACCTGGAAAATTGGAGGAAACCTGTTACAACAACGGCTACAATGTCACAAGTTACTTTCGCCATCTGACATCGCCGCAGGATTTGTTGCATGATTTCTTGACAAATTTATGTCTATTTACAAAACTGATGTAATATTATTAGAATCATTTGAACACTTAAATAAAAAAAATGACCATTAATAAGTATTTGTAGGTTTGATTAGCATTCCACAGGGAAATTAGGTTTGTATTGCAAATCGTCGCTGTCCTGTGAAAAACACGTATCTCCAATGTATGTAAACGCCACCCAATTTGGGGGCTTAAACACCTCAAACGTTCGTGGAGCTTTTCCATTTGAGTGAATTATTCAACATGTTTTTTTTTTAAATTTCCAAAACACCACAGTCCTCACTTGAGCTCAGCCATTGTAGGCAGACGCTACAGCATATGCTCCATCACAGCAGGAGGCTAGCTCTTCAGAGTCAGCTAAACACCCCCCCCCCCCCCCCCCCACCATCTTCCCCCACCGAAGCAAAGGCAACGGCCATTGGCTGCCTCTGACCAGATAACCTCGCGGGTCGAGGGCGAGCGACCCCGCGGGCTTGGTGAAGAGTCAATTCTCACCGGTTCAAAGGTCGGGAGTCGTGTCCGCACACTCCCCCCACCTCTGCAACGCCAACGACCGACAAACAGGTTCGGGAGAGTCATGGAGGGAGGGAGGGGGATGGGGGAGGAGCTGGGTTAAGACATGCCTGGATGCATCCCAGTCTGACATCACTGGAAAAGTGTGAAGGCTTTGATTGGGACGAGCTGATGAGGACGAGGGGGAGGGAAGAGTCAGCCCGATGCTTTTGACCTCCGCGTTGAACCTGTGATGAGTGCTCTCCATCCTATATTTCGGCCAAGCTAGCTTGCCCTCATCCAGCCATCCTGCCGCCATCTATCTGTCCGTCCGTCTGTCGTTTAGCGGTGGGATGGTACAGGTATGGTCCATAGTTTTGTACAATTTTGGCGCATAAAGATTGCTTTCTATCGCTCTCAAAATGCATTTGCTTGTCAACAAAAAACGGATGGCTTGTAGTGTACTCAATAAGGAAGACAACCGTTATGTCAAGACAACTGTTTCAAGATTCAAGACGTTGATTTGTCGTGTGCACAGTCAAAACCCAACGGTAGCGCTGAGCAATGAAATTCTGACTGTGCTCGTCTCGCTCCACTTATGCAAAGAATATAAATGATCCATTTTAAATAGTGAAAAAATAAATACTGAAGAAAAAGGGGCTGGGATAGGCAAGGTCCAAAAGAACCATTTCAAAATAATGACGATTAAAAAAAAAAAAAAAAAATAGACAGTTTATTCGGCAGTAGTACTAGTCTAGTGAGTGCAAAAAGGAAAAATCTGTTTAATATGCAAGTATGCAAGCGCGGCTAATTTATGGATTTTTACGGGCTCACAAGCTTCGTACCGCCTATCCATTTTGGGCCAATCTGAATTGTTGCCCTTAACCCTCGTTTCGCCCCTTAATGAGCTCTTGGTTGTGCACATTCACGAGAACGAAGGGGTGTCTCGATTCTCAGCGGGCTTGGTCTCACATCGAGAAGCGGCGACAGCGCCGAGATTTAGCCCGCAAACACGCGAGGTGTGGCCTAACATGACACCAAACCCTCTCGCGTGAAAAAAAAATAAACAAGAGGAGAAAAAAACCATCGTTCTGACTTTGAAGGTTTTCATCCTCCGTGTCTCACTGATGGCAAGGGGTGCAAGCTGCTCTTCCCTCCGCCCCGAGTCGATGTCGATCTCGATTTCGCCAGCTGAGTCGCCTCACTCCTGTAGGCTGTTTCTTCTACATCGGTGATCAGGCCAATGACTTTTTGTGTCATGAGCAAACTTGACGATGGCGCTGTCATCCAGGGAGCAGATGCACATCATGCAGGAGAGGACTGCATACAGAGCCTTGGGGCATCCCTGTGCTCAGCGTGCTTGTGCCTGACGTCTGGGTGCCAACTCTGACTTTCTGGGGTTTGTCTGTGAGGAAAACCAGCACCCTGTTGCAGAGTTAGTCCAAGGGGAAGCACTTTCTTAGCTAGCCTGCTTGAGATGAGCGCGTTGAATGCTGAGCCGTCGTCAACAACGCAGCATTCGATAACAAAAAAAGTGCCCTTTTCTTTCAAGGTGCGTGAGGGCTGTATGGAAGACTATTGAACGATTTGGTGAACTCATTTTTTGAACGGTGCTTTTTGATGAACTGTTTGTAAGGATTCAGTTCACTTAAAAGAACTGCCATGCCCATCGCTACAGGAAGTGAGCTATTTTGCTATGGGGTCATTTTAGAGGTGCATTTTGGCATATTGCTACAATTTGAACCACATATACATGGCGGAAACGCTAATAACCCCCCCGGTCTTGTGAGAGGTCACGGCTTTATTTATTTATTTTTATATATTTTTTTTTACTAAAACCAACTGTTTATCCATGCGGCCATTGTCCCGACTTTGGAGACACTCGCGGGACTTTTTTGCGGCAAGGCAGGAGTGGAAGAGCTTGCTTACACCAACCACAGGACACTGCTGGCTGAATAATTCATGAAGACCTATTTGTCAGCGCCTTGGTGTCACATTCAAAAGCAAAAACCGACACTGAATCCTTTTTAAGACGCAAAACATGACACCTCATAACACTATACAAGTGGAATATCTTTTATCTGTATTATACACTCATTTCTATGTGCTTTTCAACCTCATCATACATCTCTCTCCCTCCCCCTCTATGTATGTGGGCTGCACAATGTATCGAAACCATATCAACATCGCTTCTTTGCTAAATGCATATTGCAAAGATGTTTCTGATGGAATCGTCTGCTTTTATATCAATTTGACCCGTCAAATGCAAACTTAAATGTGCATCACCATCCAATACTTAAACATTGTCTAGGGAAATTACAATTGATTAGCTAAGACTACGTCGCGCTTGCTTATTATGCTGCATGAAAAAAAATGTATTTCATTGATAATAAAAAAGTCATTTCATTAGGTACATGTTAAATATCGCAATAATATCAATATCGCTGTATTCAACAACCATATTGTATATATATGTATGTATGAATACAAAAAATAAACATCACACACACACACACACACACACACATACGTACAAAGACACACACTCAGGCGACACGGCTGGTTATACGTGAAACTCCTGCCGGCATCTTAACGCCACAACTAGCAGTGGAAATGGGAAGACACACGCATTCACACACGCACACAAGTTGCACGCACACAGAGCGCACAAAGCATTGATACACAAATGATTACACTCGCCACCGATACACCCGTGCACAGAATAGGAATGTTTGGTGCGCACATTCTGTTATCCCGCACGCACACATGCAACTATATTTGTATACGTGCGCGTGTGTGTGCGCAGGCGCGTGTGCAGGGCTTTCGCAGTAGAACAGTGCGCCAGAGAGAGATTGAAATCAATACTTTGTGCTCCGTCATTTGTCACATCTTTACAAGGCTGAAGCCATCGCAGCGCCAGTCTATTCCACCTTGCCGTCATTTATCAAGTGACCCACCTTGCGTACACGCACACACACGCACGCACAGCTTTTATCTGGACTCTCATCCAAATATTTAGGCCATAGTGGACAGTGCATAAGCTATGGAAGAGCCAGTAGTTGTTGACGGCGAAAGAGGCGAGATGAAGGTCAGCAGTGAAGATCCACTTCATGCTGCTTGATGTGATTGATTTGGATAGTCAAGAGCCACCAGTTACTTTTGCGACAACACGCTTTTCACCGTGGAGAATGAACAACCGCAGCTTGTCCTTGATTCTGCCAAATTCTTGGAGAGACTTTGATTCTCTGAGGAAATGCTGATTTCTTTTTTTGAACAACCTAACTGATTTTTGAAGTGCAAGACCCCATACACGGTGAGGAAAATTGGTTCTTAAAAGCGTTTTTTTATTGCCTCCGTAGTTGGTGGTGTACTCCAGATGACCAATATCATGGGCGTCCGCCTATGACGGATGCCCATTTTGTAGGCGATAAAGGATAGACGGGAAACTTAAAAATAGACGGACTAAGCATAGTCGGGAGCCCATTTATTCCGTCTAACTAATTGTTTATTTTCGCTGCGAGGCTTCAATGGTTGCGGCGATGTATCCGTTTCCCGTTGGTCGCGGCCGAGGCTTTTTGACAGCTTCTGGGTCCTAAAAGGAGACGCATTTAGTCCGGCCACGGTGAGGCTTTCATTTCAAATATTGCCTAGAGGGGGGTTCTCACACATTTTCAATGACTACAGTTTTTAGCATTTGGTCATTGTCAAATTTCATAAAAACGTGTTCTCCCCCCCCAAATACTATTGGCTCTGTAAAAAAAAAAAATGACAGTCTTATTTCATTTTTTCTCTATAGAATTAGTGAAGAAAATACTGTATATTTATGCGAAGAAAAATGCCTTGAAGAAGGCAAAGTCTGAGGCTGAGCCCACTCACTCAGCCTCTTTAAATAAATTTGGGGATTTTTGCATTTATACTATGTTTCAAATTGCTTCAAATGCAATTTGCAAACATATTATTGGTCCTTATATTGTAAGACAGTTTATATATGGCCTACTGTAATTTAGAAGTATTGTATAGATTACATACTGATATGTAACAGTCAACATTTAAATTAGTTTGACCCAATCAGCATATTACATTTATAGTTTATCAGAAGCAAATAACTTTACCTTTGTTTACTATGTGTAAATATTACTTTAAAAACAAAACAAAAAAGGCTCCAGACAAAGGTCTAAATGTATAGATGAATTGCATGTCTGTTATTCTGTCAAAATTGGCATTTTACTCCAAGCAGTTTACTATTTTGGCAATTTATAAGTGCATAGCAAGTTAACTCGTTTGTTTATACAAGGAAACCGTACTTTAATTTATACATTGGCACTTTAAAAAAAAATAAAAAAATAATTTAAAAAATTTTAAAAATAATTAATTTCATAAATGTTGTTGGGTCCAAAACGAACTTAAATTGTTATAGCGTTTCAAAGAATTTTGTCTTAATATTTTTTACCTTGTTTAAACCTGTTCTTTTGTAACAAAAAATAAATCATCGTTTGAATAATCGTAATTTCAATTATGACCAAAATAATCGTGATTAATATTTTTTTCATGATCCAGCAGCCCTGGGTTGACATTTGGATAGTTTGCTTGGTTGTTCTGCTGCTACAGTCCAAGACCTTCGCAAACAGGCCTTGAGAACAAGCGCTGATAGAACTGAACGTCACTCTGCAGACCCATACAAAACGCCACCTACAGGTTGTGAAAAGTACAACACATCCACCACGGTGGTCAAAAAAAAAAAGGAAAAAAAAATAAAATAAAAATCCCCTCCCCCCTACGCTCCTCCCGCCGCCAATATTTACAGCGGGCCTTTTAATCTGCCCTCCAGCCTGCTTCTGGCCATCTCCTAATGAGAGCTCCACCATTGAGCACATCCTTTTGCCTTCGATTCTTACTGGTGACATGTGCTAATAAGACAGGGGCAATTAAATACGAATGGACAAAGACTGCGACGGTTCAAGTGGGGCCTGCACTCCTAGGCGACCGTACGGGGCCATTGCTTAAATGGCCGCTAAAATATGGGAATCACGTCAAATCACAATTACCTCAAGTACAACATTTCTAACGACTTTGATCAAAAGTAAGAGTAGCTGATAATCAGCCCATTGGGAGAAGAAAACTGATTTGCGGTGTGGGAAATCATGCACGTTACAGCGTGCTGCAAAAATAACATGTGGCCAACTTCTTGTACCCTACAAAAATGAACTGGGTGCTCGCCTAGATACCGCACACAGTGTCACAATAATCCCGTCGTCGAAGACAACCAGAACAGTCCAGTTGCGATTGATTCAATGTGCTGAGATGAATGAGAATTTTCACAGGCAAATTCACTATTAATATTGAGAAATAATCCGTGAACGTTTTCAGAAAAATGTCTTCGGTTTACCAACCGATGTCTCATGAACATTTTCTTCAAATTACCAACCGATAAATAACCAAATGAAGAGTTTAACCAATTTAACTTGGGCTAACTTTTGCTATCTTGAGTCAGATGTCATTCAAAAAGCAACAGTGCTCTTGCTTGGATATATTCAAATAATACATTGTACTCATAATAACAAATACTCTCTGAAAGCTTGAAGAAACATCGTTTTAGATCAATCGTACCCTGATTTAAAGGGGGAATCAACCCCAACGCATTTTTTTCAAGAATATGTTCCCAGCAGGCCCACTAGTTGGAGCAAGGCAATATGATTAACACGAAATATGATTTAAGCAGCAAAATCCAGCCCTTTTTTAGGCATCTCAGAGGGTGGCCATTTTGTCACCTCTGTCAACTGAAAATGACATCACAACTGCTCAGGTAACGACTAGTCACGGTTCAGCTTCAGAAAACAGGTCAGCCGTGATTGGTCGTTACCTGAGCCCTGAGCAGTTGTGATGTCATTTTCAGTCGACAGTGAAGTGGCACAATGGCCGCCTCCAGAGGGCCTAAAACGGCTGGATTAACTCTTATTTCACAAAGGCAATATTTATCAGAATCCCTTGTTTCAACTAATGGGCTTGCATAGAACATATTCTCGATAAAAATCTGTTTGGGTTGACTTCCCTTTAAGCCACCTACGCCTCTGGACCAAGGTGGATGCAGTATATGACAAACAATTAAATCGGGATATGTGTTTATGGAAAATGCAAGGACGGAAACACCAGAATCGAGTAACAACAACGCCACAGAAGGAGGGAGGCACGCACGCACGCACGCATGCGCGCATCCAGTTCAGAGTGAAGTTGACACCTTTGAGCGCTTGGCAGGCCCGGGACAAGGCCACCGGCTGCCTCCATTCACGCTCATTGATCTTGTGACGAACACGTGTTTTTAGCCCCGTTTGGCTAAAAGTCCAACTTTACGCACATTTAGGATCCGGAGTCATGTTCTCGAGACGAGTGTGCGAACACGACTCTTTCGCATTACACGTAGTAAGACTGGCACAACACGAGCGCCATTATTGAACCAGGTCAACGTCAGTCTGTTCGACAAAGTCTCGTACGTTGTTGTCTGCCCACGTAAAGCACTTTCAAATGTGTACATTTGAATGGAAATGCTGAGCATCAGGTCCAAGGCATACCCCGGTAGGAGCTTCTTAAAATGTTGTTAAATTTTGTTAAATGGAGGACACTTAGAAATATTGCTGAGCTACTTGTTCGAGATGTGGCTATTATTCCATTCTGCGCCGTTGTGAGCGCGAACGCAGCGCACACAAGCGACTCCTATCATTCCCTTCAAAATCAGCACGCGAGAGGCGCGCGGTCCTTGACATGGCGGAAGAAGAAACGTTCTGGAGTCCATGCGGGAGGTCGAAGTGCGATTATGAGGAACTGCAAGCAGACCCTCACGGGCGGCTGATGTAAAGTTGGTGATCCCGGATCTGTGAAGTGGGCGCTTGGAGACTGCCTTCCACCACGATAGAGTATAGATTTCCAGACAAATCGTATAGACTTCTAGACAAATCCACCACGAATGACCAGGTGGTAGAAAGTTTTTTTTTTCCCCTCATTAACAAAGGGTGCAGCAACATGAAAGGCGTCAGGTCCTATTTTTGAAGGATGCAGAGGTGATGTAGCGAGGCGGGGGGAGATGATGGGGGTGTCTCAGTTGTGACATCTTTACTCCAAAAGGACAGATAAGTTCAAACTCCCCCTTGAAGGGGGAACGTTCAAGATAAGCGCCAACGCCACAGTAGCGCAAGAAGAGACAATTACCGGCAATCATGCCGACTGCTAGCGGAGTGGTGTCTTATGCAAGCGTGTGTGTGTGCGCGCGCCCCCGTCTGCCATCCGCAAGGCGTCAGGACAGCCCCCCCGTCCGCCCGGCCAGTCATCTGTCACCATTACGGGACAAAGGCGGCGGCATCTCAGGGCCATTACCAAGATTGCTGCAGATGATTTGGAGTGTCCTCCTCTGCACAGAGAAAATCATTTCCTCACAAAAGGGGGCCGCCCTTCGACTCCGCGAACCCCCGAACAAAGTAAACAGCCTGACTTCAACCCCGGGTGGATGGGAGGGGAATGAATGAGGATGCACAAGAGAGAGCGCAGAGAGAATTAGTGCAGTCTCTCCTGGGATGAGGGAAGAAATCAGTACAGAATAATGAACTCAAAGTGAATCCTGCCAGGCACAAAAGTAAGTGTTGGATCATGTCGTTGAATTAGCCAATTGCTGAGAGACGCTTTCTGCATTTGGCGCACGCGCCCGCGCACGCACGCAGACGCAAAATCCACCACATGTACACAATTCTGACACACACGGATCATGATGAATTGTGCTCTTGGCTGGCCCAGATTGTTTTTAAGGTTTAATTCAGTTTCTTCCTGTGCTTGGATGAGCAGCTGTGTATGTGTGTGTGTGTGTGTGTGTGTGTGTGTGTGTGCGTGTGCGTGTATTGATGAGCGTCTTGGCATCGATGCAGCAGTACCCTGTGCCGGCGAGATGAAGAAAGGGTAGAAAAATAAGAGGGAGAAAGAAAGAAAAAGTAAAGGGAAGAAAAGAAAAAAATAATGAAGGAAGGAGCAAAGGCGCGTTCTGAATTTCAGATCTAATGCAATGCAGCGGCTCAGAGAGAAAGTGTGAATGTGAGAGAGAGGGAGCGAGTGAGCCTCCGGTCGCCATGGAAATGACAAAACCTGATCAATACTCAAGGTTACGACCTCTAAAGCCCCCCCCCCCCCCCCCCCCATATTACAGCGGCCCATTTATCGCATGCCATCTATCTATTACAGCTCGGACTCGCACCCAAAATTCCCATTCGCTATTCGTGTCAGCATGAACAAACGAGTTCCAAATCAACTTAAATGCTCATATCGCTGCACTTTTTTTTCCTCCCCAAAACACTTCATACGGTCCAATAAATGTAAATTTGAAAAAAAAATCTGTTTAATGGAGCGCACTTATACAACGATGTGTCTCCTATTTTTTATCTCCAAACAGCTTTCCAAAGCCTTATATTCCCTCATATGAAAATGTTCGTGTACAACGGCATGTTGACGCAGCGCCGCACAGGTGGCATAAACGCAGGGCAAAAGCGTGAGATAATAATATACACCGTTGTCAAACTCAGGGCCCGGGGGCCACATCTGGCCCGCCAACCTCTTTTTTTGTGGCGCGTGAAAGTACGTCATGTGCGCCGCCAACTTCCAAGATCCTTGCTACAATGTGTCCCAAATTTCAACTTGTCATATGTAATGAATAATAACTGAGATATCGCAAGCATTTTTGGTGAGCAAACCCATTTTCAAAGTAACTTGAACAAACTATTATCCTCGACTTCTGATTTCAAAACTAGAGAGAAACGTGAACAACAACGTAGCTCGTGACAAAGAGGACGTCGACACCCCTGCAATAATGCATACACGCATAACACAACATTTTCGAGGTAGATTGATATTATATTGACAAACGAAAAGTCTCTAGAGACGTTGCTCTTTTAAAAAACTCGTCGCCGGAAGGGGTCGGAGAAGTCGCAAAATATAACGACAAAGTTGTACCCGTACTGGGCATTTGCGTGAGTGAATTGAACCAGAGTGTTGGTGTGTATACACATGTGTATATACACATGTTACTGCGTATATCTACATAGGTTTGATTCTAAATGTTTGCCGTCAATGTTATACATTAATGGCCACATTATGCCGCCGCCCCTGTGTGACCTCTGTGATCTTTGCTACTGTAACAATGAAAATTTCCCCACTGTGGGATCAATAAAGGCATTCTTATTCTTATTCTTATTCTTATTCATTCTTGATGCCTTCGTGTATTTTGACGGAGAACGGCAGACATCTTTTTCTATGACAACTGGGAACACTGGTTGTCCATTTTAAGCGAAACTGATTTCTTTTGCGCCACAGACCGGTTTCACGTAATGCAATATTTTCTTCAGAGCGGTATAAAAACAAATAACTAAAATATAACTCACCATTACTCTGGAGGTCTTTCTTGTAATAAGTGGAAGCCCTGCGCTTGTTTCTCTACAATGGGCCAGTCCCATCTTGGGGTAATTGAAGACAATGATCCTCGTCCACTCGACTTTGCCATTTTGTTTTGGCCGGCGCCATTGCAGAAAATCCTGCATCTGAAAGACAGCAAGTTGGAAATGGAAGTGAGGAATTGTGTGCTTTTTTTTTTTTTTTTTTTGTCATTCCGGGTTTTCTGTCAACTTGGAATCCAGAACACAAATGCCATAGCAATTTTTGAAGGCTTTAATGCCTCGTTTGTGAGCCTGTCGCCACAAATACTGCGGAGTGGACTCGCTTCACGAGAATCACCTGTAAACTTGAAACATGTATTTTCGGTAGGACGGGCGCAGAGGGCGAGCGAGCGACTTGAAACCGGGTAAAAGCCCTCAGCCGACTGCACTGCTTTGACCAAGGCCGCTGAACTATCGAAATTGCCAGTTTTGTTGCGACTGGGCTGCCTCGTGCGCCCACTGAGATGACTGGTGAGGCGTGAGGCTGTCAGCCCACGTCAAAGCGCCTTTCTCTCGGCTCTTTCTTGCTGTTATCATCATCATCATCATCATCATCATCATCATCATCATCATCACCGCAGCCCTTTCAGACGCCAAACTTCACCCTGTCCCTTCGCCCCCCTCCCACTTGTGCCTCTACCTCCACGCGCCACTGAAATTACCCTTTCATTTTGTTGTGCCATAAAATTACAGACTGGCCAAGATTGGACGCCTGTTTCTGACAAGGGAGGGAGGGGCGGCGGGGAATCTACGTTTGTCTCCTCTGTGTGTGCGTGATCAAGTGGCATTGTCCACGCGTGTTGTCATGTCTCAGAGCGATCACTGAGGATAATAATGGGACTCTTGGTAATGCCAGACCGCAGGGGCAAAGACTCCTGTTTTTACTGGACAAGGCGAATTTGTCCAATCAGTAAAGAGGAAAGCGACAAAGTGGTGCCGCAGGTGAGTGTGGCAAAGTGCGCAAGGTGATCCCATGGCAGCACAACCGCACAGCGGACGCTTCAAAAGTCCAGGGCGGCACAGTCCGGGCCGACACAAATATTGTACACCTCTCATTTCACAAAGTACTTGAGAGGTTGAAACGGCGCGCAAGATTGTATGTCAGTGAGCATCGAAAACATTTCACTCGACGCTTTTGCATTTTCTTTGGGGTTTTTTTCCCGTGATGTCACCGCAGAGGGGTACCGTTGAGGGCAAATACGAAAAATGTGGAGACGTTTTTTCCCCAAGGAAACGAGGACATGTTTAAAGGAAAAAAAAGTTCAAACAAATAAGCAGAAATCTATTCCTTAGTTTTTTTGTGTTCAATTTAGTCATCTTAAATGAACACTCAATCCTAACCTCAAAAGGTAGGCACAAGTCACATTGATTTCACCAAATCAGTCATCTTTGAAGTTTTTCCATCATTTTTGGTTTTGCAGGCCATGACAGGCAGTCCGCTCGGAGGCGCGGCTCTATTTTGGTCGAAACGGCGCCTGTCGGCTTTTGCATTGGAACTCTTCACATCACTCCCGGATGTTCACGCGTGCGTCCCTTTGTAAGAGAGAAGTCGGTGGAGCGGCACCTTGGCGGCGATGGTTTTCGCAGAGACGGCGTCGGTCCTTATCAAGAGTATGACAGCCCGTTTCCTCCGATAACCCTGTCTGGTCAATTAATAACCAGCATCAATATTAGCCTGTTTGAATAAGGTGCGGGAGAGTACAAGCGTAATGCCGCCGTTTCGTTATCGGCCTTCATAGTTGACATTTTGATCCGCTGGTACACACTCACTTCCTTGTTGGCTCGGCGAGTCAAAACAAACAGTGGAAGCGTTGACGTCTCGTTGGCTAAGCGACAAGATGACATGATTGCGTAGCGAAGTGGACTCACTGGACACTCCATTAGGTACGCCTGCACTCACGAGATACAATACGCAAATTGTATCAAAAAGTCTGCCTTTGCAAAGTCAACCAGAATAGTTTTTGGTAGAGTTCATCCACAATAGTATCAAAATCATATCATACACCTTTACAGACACCCGGCTGCCTCGATGATGTCACTCTTCCTGTCTTCGGGTCACATTCACACCGCTCGGCATGTTCTTGTTCATGTCACTTCATACAACAATGTACTACTGTAACTTCTTAAAATGCCGATTGAACAAGTGGGGAAAAAGGGGGGGGGGGGGAATAATCACAGACATTCAACCACAATCTAGTTAAAAAGAAAAAAACATTTATTACTAATCCGAGCTCCTCAACCAAGATGATTTTAAAAGCTAGAGCAATTAAATAAAATGTTCAAAACCAAAATAAAATGTAATTTTCAAAGACCTGGATGGATGGATGGATGTCCAAATAGTATGATTAGTGTTAAAATCCAGAGTGTACAGTTTGGACGTCACTTCATCTGCCGCTAACGACTTTGGCCATGAAAGCTTTGTGGACGCTCGCCACCTGCGCGCGAGAGCGCTAAGGTGACCTTTCTGGCTTGTGAATAGCGCCGCGCTGCCGACGGACCTCTTCACCTGCCGCGGCGCGCTCTTTGTCGCGGCGAGGCCTTGCCACCCTCCGACAAAAGAACAGCACGAGAAACGCTCGCGACTTTTTCTCTCGCCGAGGTGAGGCGAGGAGACATGGGAGTGAAAGGGATGAAAACCTGTAAATGAAAATCAATAGCAGAAGCTAGGAAGGCATTGGGACGCAGGGAGGCTTGGTAATGGAATAGACTAAAGATAAATAATGAGGACAGCGGGGAGCGGAAAGGAATGGCAGCGAGAAAGAGACAAAGAAAAATGACGGGTGGCTCCAATCGGAAGAATGTATCGCTCGTCGCGAGCCTTGCCATCACTCGGCTTTCGGTGTGAGAGAGGAGCTGTTTTCTCTCTCTCTCCACAGCTTTCATCCAAGATGCGCGCTGACTCTGACTCTTCTTCTTTTGTGTCTGTTGAACATTCTTTAGCAAGTTACTCCGGGGTGACGCAGCAAGCAGACGCTGAAACGGTCGACACAATGACGACGTTAATGGAAGGACGCTGTGTCACAATGAAATATTGATAACGCACGCAACCATACCACGCCTATTTGGCAATTGGAATTTTCAAACAGTCCTTTGCAGAACTTTCTCTGATCCAAGAAGAGAAATTAAAAAAAAAAAAAAAAAGAGTGATGCTTTCATACCTTTGCATTTTTCATTTCTTGCTTGTTCGGGTGGATCTCCTCTTGAGTAGGGAATGCTCTATAGGGTTTAAGTATGGCGATGGACCAATTACATAGACGGGAAAAAAATGGGCTACGCTTAGTCTGTCTATTTCTGAAGTTTCCGCCGAGAAAATGGGCGTCCGTCTCACTGGCGGAATGCCCAGCTTTGGAAATAACAATGGTATAAATAATAAAGGCAAAAAATACATGATCTATCTAGAATGCTGTCAAGTTTGCAACACTTACTCCATTCAAATAGCACTTCCCGGTATGAAGCGCTCCTACGGAAAGACAACGTGCACTTGTTCCCGTAGCGGAAGTACTGTAGCTGACACTGTTCACAAGACGGTAACCTTTGCTAGTTCATGTCACAAAACATACTTGTATAAGCAGTCGGGTGCAACAAGTAATGGCTTTTGCAAACACGTTAACACGCGTCGTTATTGAAATGGAACACTCCGTACGCACGCGCTACAGACTGAGTCGCGTGCTCTGATTCGGGCCGTCCAGACACGAAAGCCCGTACGCAAGAATTGGTCCGCTCCAACAACAAACTCAACCTCAAAGTGATACATAAAGGCCCCTTCTGCACGGTAAACTCCTTTGCCCTCACAATGACTGACTGAGGCCATTTTAGAAAGCCGTCGCTGTATTGCTGGACCGGAGACAAGTCTGTCTGCCTGTCCAAGTGCTGACTCCAAGACATTTTTCAATTAGGGCACGCGTGGCACACGGGAGCCGCCAACCTGGTGCGCGCAAGCCTCCCACACGCACTGAAAAATGGATGACTTGAAACGAAGGTACTGTATGCCACCATCCACCCGCTAGCAGGGACGGCAGGCCGAGGCTTTCAATGTCTTCATCCGAACCGAAACCTCCATCCTGGAGCTGCTCCGACGTGGCGCGGTGCAGCTCTCTGGAGTCGGGACAAGCAGCAATTACAGAGTACAGACGTCCACGCGGAGCACGCGGAGGCCAGCTCCGCGTGATCCTTCAAAGAGTTTGGCTGCTATCGATTTGGATGCCAAGGTTAGCGGCTCATTCAGGCACAGCCGAGCTTTCGGGAGCGCGGCGCGCAGACCTTGAGCTCAAACGCGCGGGCCTCAGAGCCTCGGCCCGCGCCCTGACGGCTCTCCCGGCGCAAATCACGGGCGCGTCGCGGAGACAAACAAACGCGGCGTACTGTGCGGATTGCGTGCGCCCCCCCCCCCCCCCCCACCACCACCTCCCCCTCCACTCCTGCAGGAAATGTAGAGTAGGATGGAGGGCAGGAGAGTGTGGGAGGGGTGTTGTTGTGCTGTGGAGGTACAGAAGATTAGTTGTGTGTGTTGTGTGTTTTTTTTTTTTTTTTTTTTGGTAGAGTGATTGAGGCTCTTCAATCCCCCTCCAGCGCACCTCTGGGTGGAAGCTGTGTTGCGCAACGCTCCGCGTGTGCTTTGTGCTGAGCGGTGCCATTTTTCATTGCCACAGCGGCTGTGATCTCGCCAATAAAACATTCGGCCAGCGCTGCGCTTAATGCCTGCTTAATTCATCTAATGAGTTTTCATTATGACAGCAGACGGGACCTCTCATGCATCGAGCACACATTAGCCAGACTGGAGCTAAAGTATGGAGGCATGCAGTCAACATCACCATGTGACCAGCGATGCCAGCAACGCTATACTAAGTCACGCATATATATGTGAACTCAGATAATTCTATATACCAGTACTACTTTTTTTTTGGGTGGAAAAAAGAGAGGCATATATTGTATATTTGAAGCAGGCATTTATTTTGAATGTATTTGTTATTTATTTTTTAACATGCATGTGTGTGCGTGTGCGTGTATTTAGACATACTATATGAATTATATGCATGGCACATCAAACTAATGAAAAATAAATGCCTCCCTCAAATAAGACGCATAACTTTTCACCACGGAAAAAAATATATAGCACTGGTATGTGGAATTATCTCAGTTCATATATGCTATTGTCCACATAAAAACCTTGTACACTTTACTAAAGGTAGTTCCGGGGTGACTAATGGGAGGGCGGGCAAAAGAAGACCCTGCAAGGGTGTTCGTATACTTTTGAGAGGCCCAGCAACCTTTTGCTAACCATATCTGATGGGAGCCTTCTACTTCCAGGAGTCACAAGTACAGGGGGGCCTCAGTTCATGACAAACCTCTCTCCCTTGTCTCTCTGGAATCGAGGCTAATGCAGAAACCGACTCAGGATTACTGTCATCGTTTATATGAGAAAATACTTCTAGGCCATGCATATAAATCCCAAATCGGTAAGTACTGAGTGTGCCTTCTGGTGCCGTGTGACAATGTGTTCTTGCGCCCCTGCTTCAATTAGCTCCTTTGTGTGCCGTTGGTAACCTCAAAAGCCCATGTTGGGACCATCCGTCCAAACCCAAGAGCCCCTTGACTAAATGGTCGTCCTTCAGTCAGGAGTAGACATGTCTGCTCGCTCTTACTTTCAGACTACAAGGCGCATGTACACGCAAGGGCATGCGCGCGCATGGACGCGCGTCAACCTTCCTCTGCCGTCATCATTCCGACTTAATCCCCTCACAGACCCCTCGTGTTGCTCTTTGAACGTGGTACAAAGCGTGTCGGGGAGCTTAAAATGGCAGCACAAAGACACAAATAAAAAAAAAAGAAAAAACCTGCTGAGACTTTTGACCTTTCAGCTGGGATTACAGTTTTCAAACGGCGTGAGAGGAATTCAGCTCGCGCATCCACTCCAAACGTTGCCAGCGTTCCCTTCATCTGACAACTTGAACGGCCTTCACTTTTTTCTTCCCGTTTTTATTTTATTCTATTTTTTTTTTAAATACCACCACAAGCCAAATGGAAGTGGTTCTTTTCTTTTTGTTGTAATTCATCTCCTTGACGATTGTGATTTTATATCCATGCTGTATTATACTAACCGAATAAAAGCTACTATGCAGGCTGTAGGTCGAATACCTGGAATTCAAACGTGTATTCATAAATGTGTGTAAAAAGTTCTGAAAACCTTGAACAATATCAACCAAAACCACACCGCCAATAATACTGGTTATGACATGTGGGATTACATCACTGGCTGCTTGCCTTGAGTGTTTTTTCGTGGTATTGATTCTATGGTTGCACAAAGAAAAATGTAGGTGGAAATCAGATCATGGTAACATCTTTGGGGGTTTTAGTGGACATTTAGGGGTTCAGGTGATGGATGCGCATGAAATCACATGAAAACACTTACCATACCGACACTCAAGCAAAATGTCATCACGTGCCTGAAATGGGCCAAAAATAAAAATAGTGGACTGCGATGCTGTGCGTGCGTGCGTCTGTGCGTGCATGTGTGTGCGTGGTCTCACTTCAACCTCCCTACAGCTCCCCCCCAAAACACACACACACACACATTTTTCTTCTCACTCCTGCTCGACGCTGAAGCCCCGGCGGATCAATACCAGCAATTCTGGAGACATACTGCGTCGCCATGGTAACCGGGCCCCCGGTCCTCCGCTCTGCTATGCATGGGGGAAATTACAGTCTGGCTCATTGGCGTGCCATTTTTTCTCCTCGTCTGATCGTTTTGACTGCTTACGAGAGAACATTGCATCCAAGTTTTAGGTGAAGATCGCCACTTCTGAGCCCAGTGTTAACTGTTATTTAGGAAACATTCTCACCATCCATCCAGTCATGCTTTTCCAATCAAGAACGAGCGTTTGGATCCCCTGCGTATGACGGGTGAGCAGTCCAGGGCGTACCCCGCCTCTCGCCCAAAGTCCGCCGGAAGAGGCTCCAGCGTACACGTGAGCCTCAAAAGGGCGAGCTCTGGCTTTTAAAAGAGAGCTTAAAACGGTCGAAAATAAAAGTTTCCAATAATTCATTAATTAATTAAGAGTCTTTCCTGATGGAAGTCTAATGCTTCACCTTTGACTAAAACATGTTTTAAGTTAGCGTGAAAAATGCATATAAACTTCCTTACTACTAGCCAAGGACCGGTCATCTTTATTATGATTTCTGGAGACAACATTTGAGAAAACGTGCGTAAAGGAACCACCGTCGGCCGTCTTACCAAGTGGTTATGGGAGAATTATTTCACCAAATTTCTCCTGAGCAAAATTCCAACTTAACTTTTCTTTCAAAGCGTTTCAAGCGGCCACTTGTGGCACATGGCCTCGGGTAAGGTCCTTTCTAGCAAAGTCAAATCAATGGCGGATTCATGAAAGACAATTTCAATGTCATTGAACAATTCAAATTTACCACCAGAGGCCATTTCCAGCTTCGGGGGATCGCGCAACATGGGGGCGAACATGAATTACTGCATCACTTCAAACATGAAGACGGAGAGGGGCAAATGCATTTTCCATCCCCTGCTGAATTTGCTCACTTAAGCCCCCCGCCGCCCCCGAAAAAAAAAAGTTACATTCTCCAAGTGTATGGTTGATTATCAATTACGTTGATAAATAGAATATCACCCAAAACAAAACAATTTATGAAATGCTCAAAGTTTGTGCATTTCAGTGAGTGAAAAAAGCATTCGATTACAAATGAAATTCAACTAAAAGAATTGATCTAAACTCGGAATAGCGCTATTCAGTCTGGAGGCCAAGAGGCGCACATTAACGACAGCCGCGCAGGCAAGCGACAGAACAAAAGGCATACTCGGGCCAGGTTTTATGACACCGCAACGCCTCAGCAGGTCTGGGAGGGCATCAGGGCAATCGCAGACTATAAGAGGAACTTAAAGTGACCGCCGCCTCCTCCGAAACATCTTGGATGGCCGTTTTGACAGAGAGAACGCAGACCGTGCGATCCCACGTATCCTTCCCCTAAGCACCAGGAAGGCTCCGGGGCCAGATGCAGCGCTGGGACGGCTGCTCAAAGACTGTAAAGCACAGTTGTCGGGCGTCTTCACCTCCGGCGCCAATATTTCACCGTGGACGTCAGGGGTCGCAGCCTGCTTCGAGAATAGTTCCCCTTCCCAAACAATCCAATGTCACATGTCTGAATGACAACAAGCCTGTGGCACTCGCCTCCGTCCCTGCCAAATGCCACCACACCATCCATATCAGTTTGCTTACGGGGAGAGCCAGTCAACCGAGGATGCATAAGAACGCGGCTCGTCTTTGCGGACTGCGGCTCGGCTTTTCATACCATCCGGCCAAGCAGACTCTCGTCTAAACCCCACCGACCGGGGTTTAATAACACCTTGTGCAACTGGACGGTGGATTTCCTGGCAGATCGCACACAGAGTGTTAGAGTGGACAATAAAAGCTCTTCCACTCTTGTCGTCAGCGCTGGGGCCCCCCAAGGGTGTGCGCCGAGCCCCCTCCTCTACACTCGATTCCCCCACAACCGCTCCGCCTCTTCCCCTTCCTACCTCAACGTCAAGTTCGCCGACCACACCGCGGTTCTCGGACACATCGCCAACGACGATGAGACGGATTACAGGACCGAGGTGCAACTTCTAGCGGCACGGAGTGACAACTAGACGGCGTACTGTCGGTCCGCGCACGCCCGGACGACAAGGGCGTCCGACAGCCTGCGTCCTCAGGCTGTGAGACTGCTGAACACCGTCCCCCCTCTTCTCCCCTCTCTGCCCCCCTCCCATGGACAATGACCACATCCACCAGGAGAATAGCTTGGATCACGACTACGCATTGTTGCACTGTGACACCACCTTCATGAATTTGACAATCTGTCCTTGCCTGGCACTTTATTTTCTAGTTTTCACATGCCCTCCGATGCTGCTTTAGCTGCAACTAGAACAATGCATAACAGCGATTGGTACTTTTGTTTTTTGTTGAATTAAATAGTGTCGACGCTCCAAGCAATTTGTTGTTTTCTGCGACAATGACAATACATCTGGAATCGGAATCTGTAAGTGTGCAGATTCATTACTTTCCATTCATTCATTTTGCTTATCAAACTTCTCAGTCAGCTCTTCGTTTCTTGTAGTCTGTCACTCGCGGCTCAAAGACCTTTGGGAAAGGGTTATTGGAAGATGATGTAACTGCACCAATTTGTATGTTGGCAATATTTAAGGCCTTTTCCCTGGCTGGTGGATCAGCATGAGCCCAACTTGCAAATAAAGTGAGCAAACTTCAGAACAAATTCAGCAGGGTACCAAATCATTATTTCCCCAACTATAACTTCCATTAGAAGTTTACTTTGGTCGTTTCAGACACGTCTTTGTGGCAAATAAACCATGTTTGGATGTACTAGCGAGACATGAAAGTATTCTTATCCATCGGTCCAAACCCGAATTACGCAGCGGCTCATCAAAAGGAAATCAGGCTGGCACTGTGAGAGAGAGAAAAAAAAAAAAAAAAAAATCAATCAAGGACAAAATCATCTGACGCATTAACGTTGGATGATTCAATGTGCTGAAAGGAGCCCAAGGAGAAAAACAAGCAAATACACCAGTCATTATCCTGCACGCCTACATAATGATCAATACATTTTTCCTACTTTTTTTTTTTTTTTTTTCCTGTAATGCACAACGCGGAACATCCCTGAGCACTTCCAAGTAGTGGGAGGTGATCTTCTAAGCGCACATACTCATTAAAAGCAAGGCAAGAAGAAGAAGTGAGACAGGTGGTCGGCTTTACTTTACTTTTACTTTACCACTGAAATGCGTAGGAAAATTATTCGCGTTTTTTTAAACGCCTCCAATATACATTTTGTACGACACGTGGGTGTTATTTTTATTAATTTTTTTGAATTGGAAAATAAGTGAATATTTTCTACCTGTATCTGTGTGAGGGTCCACTGTTGTAGAGGAAACATATTTATAATAAAAAACAAACAATCAATCATTTTTCTTTCATTTTTTTTTTTTTTTTAATTAATCACGGGCCGCTAGTTTGCCATCCCTGATGTAGACCTTTGTAATCTTCCAAAGATGGAGGGAAGAGGCTGGGTAAAGGAAGGAAGCCAGGCAAGAACGCAACATAATTGATACCCAAAAAGAAACGCAAGTGACTTTGCCCAGCTCAGCTCGCGACTGTGCAACATATTTGGCAAATGCAGCAAGTATATATATATATATATATATATATATATATATATATATATATATATATATATATTCCCCCCCCCTTTGATTAACTCTCCCGCCGGATTGCATGCCATAGAATGAAAAGCAAATATGCTGTGAGTGAATTGGGCATCTTCAATCTTCCCCAATCACTTGGAGGCTGCGCATCAATGCGTGTCATCCATCATGCAACGCACACAAACGCCGCATCAGCATTCTGCGCCAAGCTCGGCGAGGCAGACGTCATCGGTGGACACGCTGCAACTAAAACCCTCTGAAAAGAACGTCGGCGCTCTTAAATTGAAGGATATCATTCTCGCGGGGGCGTCGGCAGGACCGGAAGCACGGCAACTTGTCAACACGAGCCACGCGCATTCAGGGAAGCCGGGAAAAAGGATGTGGATGATAGACTTAGGAACACACACGCGGGAGTGTACCGGCAGACGCACGGAGATGTCGCATGGCCGGGTAACCACGGCAACAAGTCACTAGAGCGCACTGGAGCTTATTACTAAGTGCTTGACCCACACCTTGGCCCGCTCTCAGACTGAAGGAGCCATCTCGCGAAGGCCGAACCTAATCCCCAGACGGGGGCCTTGTTTAATGGATTACTACCTTGTGGCGACGCAAGACAAGACATCACCTGGACATTCTCGCGCAGAGCACATTTCATTTGGTCAAGCCTCCCTCGTGACATCCGTCCCCATATGTTGCTTTGAAGTTACGCGGAAGGACGCAAGGCCGCAAAAGGTTGCCAGGACGTTCGCCAGGCATTCACTGACAGCTTCATTTTTTCTTTGCGCAAACACATTTTCAACGTGGTCAAAATTCGATTGCGACCTTGAACCAAAGCTGACCAAAAAAAACAACATCATTCACTATGTTTGCCAACAGTCGCAAGCCTTTGCCGCTCGACGACATACAGGCTTAAGAAGAACACATTTTGCGCCCACGGCCCACTCTCCACAACAAGTATAAATCGTATGATTTTGCCTAGGAAATTGTTCAAAGTACACCTCTGCATTACATTGTAATTAACAAAGACTAAGAAAGAAATGTGGATCAATTTACGACAAAGAATAACATGGCGATTCTTTTTTTTTCGTCTGTCAGAAAATATTTGAAGTGCATCAATTTGCCTGAATTTAGAAAGAATAAATCAATAAAAGAAAGTGCTATTGACACCTACAGTAGCGGACATGCAAGTATGACAAAAAAAAACCCAACAAAAAACAAAGAGAAGCATGTTCCCCAGATCCGAAGCGCAGCACCTAGCGTCGCGCCTCACCCCAACCGCAGGTTTTTTTTTGCACCCTTTTTTTTCTTTGTTCTCATCCGCTACAGGAAATCCTGTTTGTCTGAAAAGTCTGAAAGCTCTAAGCTTCACTAATGCAGTATTTAAATGCCACAATTCCAGTGAATATTTGGATGACAAAAACACACCAAGACCATGAATGCGAAACAAAATAAAATATTGAATGAGAAAGTAACGTGTACGAGTTCATTGCTTGCCGTTTGTAATTTTGAAACGTACGTCATTAACCATCGCAAGCGCCGACCGCCTGTGCACTTGCCGACACTCCTGCTCAGCAAGTTCCGTTCGATGTATTCGGCAATTACGGCAAACAAGCACTTTGACATGCAGAAGAATCTCCTGACTTCAAACCCCATCGAGGCTGAGGTCACTGAATGTGATTTTGGTTCCACATTCCTTCATTGGATCAGAACAAGAAAGTTGAAGCGTCCCGAGGGTTGCCTTGACTGGTGACTGGGTCACCTGCCCACAACTCAATAGTCATTGAAAAGAC
This sequence comes from Filicampus tigris, assembly GCF_054856515.1. Classification (NCBI taxonomy): domain Eukaryota; kingdom Metazoa; phylum Chordata; class Actinopteri; order Syngnathiformes; family Syngnathidae; genus Filicampus; species Filicampus tigris. The sequence goes on from NC_141219.1 coordinate 1,219,057, forward strand.
TTGAACCTGAGACAAGCGCCTCAAGCCAGGGCCACTCCCAATTTTATTCACATTCTATCGCCTGCATTTCCCTTTTCATTTGATCCGTTGGCATCCCTTCACTGGCACTTAACTTGCAGCGACTACGGCATTCCAGGCAGCGGCTGCCTTGCAAACAAGCAAGGCAAGCAGACTGGCTGGCTGGCTGGCAGGCAGACAAGGAGGAGCCCGCTGATGCGCCCTTCCAGGCGGAGCCCTCCCCCGAGCAAAGCCATGGACAGGACAAACATCAAGGAGTCCCTCTCGCTCCGCGGGCCTCGCTCTCGTCAGTGTGTCAAAGCACACCCCCGCGACCTGGACGCTCCGCCCGCTCGTCACATCAAACGCCAAACGGGGCCGACTATAGAGTCTGTGTGACACCGCACGGCATTCATGCGGGCTCAGGCGCACAACATTTACGGGGCCAAAGCACGTGAGAGGACCAAAAAAAAAAAGAGTTCCGGATCCCTACGGGGACCTTCCACTTTCAATGGTCCATATCGGGGGAAAAAAAATGAATTTTGAATTTCTTGTATACAAATTGTTGGGTCTCTGAGCTGCCATGTCCACTTGTCAAATGTGATAGTACACCGCCAAGCATTGTCTTTGTGAGCTAAGCCTTTTGGAAATTGTGTTTGTGAGACCAATGGTCCTCAGTTCCACCCCACTGTTAGAAAACAGCGGAGGTTCATTTACATTGAAGTACCCCCCACGCCAGGCTTCTTCACCCCCGACTGGACTGCTAGGCTAGTTGATCAAGTGATTGCCGGAGCTAAGTGAAGCTGCTCTGAGCTTTGTTCGATGCATAAAAAAAAACTGTAGTCGCCTTTGCAGAGGCTAACTTCCTCAAGACAAGAACTAGGGTGTGTAAAGTAAGATATCATTCTTTAGGTTTGTGGTATTTTGACAAAAACAAGTCACAGACATTTAACGAAGAAACATGGGAACTGGTTTTATGAGCGCACAGACGAAAACAAATATGTCGCTTTGACCGTTCAAAGAGTTTTGTTGTTTTTTTCATGAGTTTGCTTAGGTTTTGCTTCTACCGCGTGACCAAATTCTTTCAACCTTAAGTTAAAATGGAACTGGACTGGCCAGACAAACGCAGAGACTCGTAGACAAACTCTTCGGTACGCCCAACGTGCTTTCTTCGTGTGTTTACGGAATGTCGTAGGAACCCGGAATACCAGAAGAAAACCCACGCGAGCTTGCCCACATTGCTGCCAGCAGTTTGCAGAGGTGGGCACGACATCAGACTGACGGACCGGTGTAATCGTCACTAATGTCACGGTCGGAAGGGTCCATCATTGACGGCCGTCCGTTTTGCTGATGATTGACGGGACACTTTTTAAAATTGGCGGAATGAGCACGAACGGAAGTGGGTTTTCATCCGTCAGTGTAAACCACACTAATGTGACTGACTGAGAGGTCCGTCATTGATGGACGCCCGTTTGGCTGATTGGGGTTGGAGTAAAGGCGGGACGGACTTCTGTCGGACTAACTGACAGACTTAACTGATGGACTGACGAACTGACGATTACAAATCGTTTGGTCCCGAAAAGTGACGGACGGGTATCCAGGCTGCTGACGGATGACAGACTGGCAAAATTGAGTTAAATTGCCCACGGCTGCCATTTGGAATAACAATGGTAATTTTTCTCTTTTGTTTTTAAAGTCAACCAAATCGATGACCAATTGAGGTCCAATTTCCAATTCTCACTGGATACTGCAAATGTGCTGTGGTGCTTCCCTTTAAATCGTGCCGTATGTTGCGTTTTTCTGTCAAGATGTGTAAGGGGGTGTGTGCCTTGAAAAGTTTGGCGGGAAAAAGCTGCCATAGAGGAATTTGCAGTGAGATTTAGCCTCTTTCGAAGCACATTAGGACGTCATGACACTCCCAATGTAATCCTAGAGTGAGGGAGCAGCACTCTCCCCGTCGTCATTAGCAGACGTTCACATTCCGGCGGCCTCTCCGAGCGCTCCGCGCCTATGGGGGAGTGCTCAGGGCGGGGGTGGCGGGAACCGTATCCCACGCCGCACCGGGGCAGACGGGGGTGGCGCCTCTGCAATTTCATTCTGTTTAAAAATACTCGCCAAACGTCGTTAAGGCTGCATTAAAGGATCCTGTGTTAAAACAGGCGCGAGGGCAGGATCGCTCCGCTCCGCATTAGCCGGCCTGTAGGGTTATACTACACTACACGCTACGCGCGGCGGGAGACAGCCCATACTAACTGCATTAATTCCCCACCGTGTTGTTCGATATACGGCACCTGTGGATACACACTCGCGCTGCTGTCGGTAATTACTGTCTGAGCAGCAAAGCAAACAGACGCCGGCAGCGGCCTCGGACACGGCCAATGGGGAAGCTCCCCTGGCAACCTTCCGAAGGGAGGCCGAGAGGAAGTCCAGCACAACTTCGGTGCTGTGAATCTCAACAAGTTACTCTTTGAAAACTCACCGCTAATGGAAAATCAAAGCTCAAAGGCGACAAATGATGGATACCTCACCTTCTAAGTGCTTGTTGGATACAAATAGATGCGTCTCTGGAATGCCTTCCCACCCAATAAGAGTGAAATGAAAACTCCAAGTCAACCATGAGTCATTTGATGGGGAATTTTTACAGTGCTCAACTTGATTTGGTAACAAGGAACATATTAGACCTGGTTTTGCAAAATAGATCATGCACGATCATAGAAAGACATTTTTGAGAAATTGCCACATCCAGAGAGAGCTGGGGGAGGCACGGAGCAGGACGCCAGTGGCGAGCCCACCGCCCCCTTGACGGCCAACCATTTTTGTTCTCGGACTCGCCGTCGCCGTCTCGGCCAATCGAGGCCGAGAACGAGGCGCTTGAAACGGCCTTCGCAGCAGACTATCCCAGGTCAAAGTGCGTTTTTTTGTCTTTTTTGCTTTTGTTTTTGCTAAGCGGAAACAATGCACGGAGCCAACAAGCAAGCAGACAAACGATTCCTAGGAATCCGATTAGTAGCAACCGGTTCTTAAAAATCCCCATCCCTAACGACGATGCTATAGCACATACATTGCTGTGCACCATTTTTCCCAGTGAAAAAATAAGATTCTACCATTTCAAGCTGGGTAGTGGCTTATAGCTTCCATTTCATTACAATTCATTAAAAAGGAGTGAACGCATTTCCCTCAAGAATGGAACCGTTTTCTAGCACAACCTACTTGAACTTGCAAGAAGAGAAATCTCTGGCATGAATCTAAATGCAAACAATCTCCAAAGCTGTATTAGATGCACAGGCGGTCAAAAAAAAAAAAAATATGAATACCATTTTGTTGAAAGGAGGCCATTTTGTCTTCAAATAAAGATACATACCACAAAGAAAATACAAAATATGAGGATGGGACTCTTTTGTGGCCCAAACATCATAAAGATGCAAAGAGAAACTCACACTGTTGTTCATCTTTCAAGGTTTGAGAGCTCATCCCTCTTCCAAATGCACAAATGTGGAATCTTTCAGCCAAACACACAACACCTCGGGAAAATTCATCTGTATGTGGCAAGTACACTATTGATTTTTTTTTTTTTTTTTGTAACCCCCCCCCAACCAACCCCTGCTGTCTGAAAGTGCGAGATCGGGTGGGATGTTTTTGTGTGTCTCTCTGTCATCGCTATTTGAGAAGGCTGCAACCACTTTGTCTTGATTTGCATTCGTCTGACTTGAAACCCCCGAATGACCGGAGGCAGACTTTGGGAAAATAAAGTCAAGTTTTTCAATTCTGCGTCAGCAAGCCAAATATCGTTTATGATCAGTGGCTCCCCTGTTACTGGTCAATATCTCATTGAGTTGTTTTGGCAGTTTTGTCGGGCAACACAACACCAGAAACTATTTCATTTAATACTTTTTATGTTGGCTTTTAAAAATGTCCATTCAATTATGACAATTTATGGGTAAATTGTGATGACATTTGGTTGACTGGCAGAAATCACACACACTAAGGTGTGTGGCCAAAGTTGACAAAGCACACAAATTTCTCTCAGAGAGCAATGCATTGTATTGAGTGTCGAACTTGCGAAGTAAATATGAGTTGGATTATATAAAATACCCCAAAAAATCCAATACAAACTAAATTATTCAAATTATCATTTCATTCAATCATATAGCATATATAAGATATACTGTACACTGTATTTACGCTATCCATCCATCCATCTATATTTAGTCTCCTAAAGGCCCAAACGGATGTCAGTCTATTACAAAGTAAAGTAACCAACATAAAGCCATGCATTAATTAAGAGACAATGACTCTGAGAAATTGCAACGGACACAAATTAGAATCCCCCTCAAACACACACACACACACACGCACGCACGCACGCACGCACACCACAGAGGGGTGAGAGTGAAGTCTCGGGGGTCTTTCTTCTTCCTTTTGTGTAGGCTCCAGTCACTTCCGGCTAACAGATGGACACGCTCCCTCCCCTTATGGACTCTGATTGACTCCCCAAATCAAGACGGATCTGGGCGCCTTCGCATTTGCACCCGCTGAAAAGGCCCCGCACATTCATCAAAATGACATCACGGGAGGAGAGGAATATAAGAAGTAGCCGTCGAAGAAGAATTGATGGGTGCGTCTGCCGTGTGGACAAACAGTTTGCCCCGAAAAGAGATTTTAGTCAACATTTAAAGGAAGAATGATGTCGAAATTTGAACTTAAACTCCGTTTCAATATACATTTGCCGTCTTACAATAAAGAGGGCAGCGCCTGCCTCGTCGCCTCGACAACGGCGCATCACCTACAGTACTGTACGCATCAATATGGTCGGACCAGCCAGGACACCTCTCGCGTTGTGCAACTGTTAGCATCCGTCCTCATTTGACTTTTCAAAGTTGTGTTTGTAAAAACATTCCCACATACTTAAGAGTAAAGAAATATTCTATTCTACCAAATAATAGACTGAGCTGAGAATGAAGGGAAATTCATCTGAATTTGTGATCATGTATACAAATATGCAAAAAAAAAAGCAAATATGATCTTTTTGGGGGTCTATGGGGTCACTTTCAGAAAATTTGAAACTCCTGTTTCCATGTAAGGATTATTTGTGTCACAGGTCGGGCGTCGAGCTTGACTTCATGATGTTTCACCATTCTTCTGCCATCACCGCCACCTACTTTAGGCTTACCCAAGATGAGCAGTTCAGCACACCACAAACATACAAACAACATACAGCACAACAAAGAAATGTAACAATCACTCATGACTTGTTTTCTGAAGGTGAGCCGTGATCGGTCGTTACTACTCGAGCCCTGAACAGTTGTGATGTCGACAGAAGTGACAAAATGGCCGCCCCCTGAGATGGCTAAAAATGCCGCTTAACTCATATTTCATATCAACCAGAATGCCTTGTTTCAACTAGTGGGCCTGCATAGAACATATTCTTGAAAAAAAAAAAAAATGTTTGGGTTGATTTCCCCTTGAAAGGCAGAAGGGGACTAAGTATTTGAAAAACAAAAAAATGCTTTTAGTTGGTCTCCTATTATGTGCCATAAATGAGGGTTCCTGCAAACTTCTTGAAGCACTCGTATCCGTGGGTTATTGTGAGCGAGGCTGTCGCTCATTGATTAGCGTTCTATCGGCGACAATGGCGCAATCGCGCAGGTTTGCGAGACTAGCCCGAACAAAACGGCACTTTGATAATCCAAGCCAATGAAGGAGGCTTTCCGGCCTAATCGTTGGGCTTAACCACGACGAGGCCATTCACCGGCACCTTTTGTCGATTTAGTTGCGCTTGACGTTTTGTTCTGGTTTTGTTTGGTGTGTGGTGAGACCCAGCTGGCGAAGGCAGCGGCACCGGCGCGGCTAGCGCCTCTCTCGCCAAACGTCGAGTGCATGGCGGGAACAAAACCTCGCCGGATCCCAATGAGTCCTTTTATCAGGCGTCGGGCAGCCCAGTGGGAGACCTTGAGAGCCCAAACTGTGTTTTAAGTGAGACTGCAACCGGTGAGGCCATTATCCTTTCACTCTTGAACCTGTCTCTTGCCTGTATATGCGTGCGCATGTGTGTAGCCATACCTCTGTGTATGTGTGTGTCCGTCCTTCCCCTGCCTTGAAAGGCCCCGCAGCCTCGGGGAGCCGCGGAAAATCAATACTCTTCGGCAGCTCCCCCCCTCTTTATTCATTTAATAACTCACTACCATTGCATTACTGTTCCACTGATCTCCCATCACAGAGCCCAGACTGACACCTTTGTGCTCTTTCACCGCACTGGAGTTTGATGTAATCAGTTCAACCCGCACCCTGGTGCCCGACACATGCGTTCAATGGCGGCCAAATATGAAGAAGAGCCCAGTCAAAGAGGAGCGTGTGAGGGAACGGGGCCGCGAACGGGAAGGGGGCGGCGTCAAACGGCTCCAACGGGAACAAAATAAGAGACAACAAAAATGCGAGAGTGGTGCGAAGACACCACCTTTGAAATATTCCTCATGAAGCTAAATGAGGTGCGCCATTGCTAACTACTACCACAACAATTAGCATCGTGCTCATGGCGGGGAGTAAGTGTGACTAACTGGCGCCCCCCATGCCCCGAAGGAAAACCTCAAATAATTTATGAAGAATTTCAAATGGTTTTGTATGTACACTTTTGTGTCTCAATACATTTGAATATCGGGGGACATTTTACAGCGCAATTTAACGGAAACCCCAAATTTGGCATATCAATCAAATTGTCATGTTTGGTCTGGTTTCTTTTGTAGTTTTGTTTGCTCAGTATTTCTGTTTCGTCAAGGTGTTTCACGTTGTCTCGTCGGTGTGCCGGTATTTAAGTTCCTAGTTCTCGTTCCGTCCTAGTTGCTGTCATGTTGTTTTGTTTCTTCTCGTGTTGTCTTTTCTTTGTTACTTTGGTTTTGGATTTTTCAGGACTTAGTTTATGCTATTTTTGTTGTTGTTGTTGTTAATAAATAGTTTTGTTCATTGCATGCATTTGGGTCCTCTACCTCGCAAACATGACACAAATAATACATAAGACCCAATCTAAAATAATTGAAATATAGAAATGAGGTAGGAATTGGCTTCGGAAAAGTACTTTTTGAATGTGTTGAAAACATCGTTATGAGTTTTGTTGGGTTTGAGTTTTATGATTTTTTTCAACTGAACTACTGTTCCTTAACTTTTCTGCTGTAATCAAGCAACATTTCTGTTAATGCCCCTGTCTTAATGAAAGGAAAACACGCAATGTTCACAAAAATAACAATAACACAGCAGCTAAAAAAAAAAAAAGAAAGAGAAAAAAGAGTGAGAATTACCAATGAAAAGCAGGCATTGTTCTATTTTTGTGGTCTACAGAAACAAATTGAAACTGGCCGGCACCAAATCATGCCATCCCTTCACTTAATATTTCACTGCACAGCCTTTAGAGGGAATGGCTGCAATCAAATTACGTCTTTAGCTCTCAAAGAGTCTTTTAGCATCTCCAGAGGAATTTGATTAGATTTCTGAAAAATGCGATTTGACCTCGACTTATCCAGATAAGGCAATGGACAACAGATTGATATTTGCAGTGTCAACCTGGCCGCGGACGTAAAAGCGTAAAAGAGGGCCAAAATAAAGCCAAAGACAGGCCGTAGACGACAAAGTGTCATGTGATGAAGTTGAACGTTCCCGCATTGCATTGCGTCATAGCATCTGCTGAATAAAAGGTACAGTGATCATGATCATCCCAACCAACTTTGGCAACGAGCATACTGGAATGAATGAGGGAAGCTTTATCATTGCTTGCAGAGCGTTGCAGTCATTTGGGGCAGAAAACTGAAAACAAGATGGACCAAAAGTGTAGTTTGCACTAGTAGCACTGCCGGTCGTATTTTGGTGAGCAAACCTTTGCCGGTTTGAAGAGTGCCTTCGCCACACTGTTGGCTTCAGCGTTTTTCACAGACTTTTCAAAATAGGCTGACTTTTTGAGTCATTGTTTTTTTTTTCTTTTTTTTTTTAATGAGACCTATCAATTGTATATAGTGTTTTATGTTCATTTATGGGCTTTATTTATTTATATTTTTATTTATATTTTATTTATTTATATCTATATTTATTAATACGTGTATCACAGCCTTTTATTGTTTTTTTTATGGATTGTATTGTTTGTAGAGTGCTTTGTTACAGCTCCAGCTGTTATGAAATGCGCTATACAAATAAAATGGCATTGTATTGTATTGTATTATGAAAAAAATATGAATCACCATTATTTTGGTGATAATTGAAAACACAATTAATTAAACGATCATTTATTTTTGGGTGTACAAAACAAGAAAATGTTTCAACATAATGAATGTAAAAAAAGACAAATAAATGTAAGTAAGTTCCTTTTAGACCAAACAACATTCATAACATTTATTATAACATTTTAAAAAAGGTGCAAATGCATCAACTCAAGTATGATTTCCTTGTGGAAACAGACTGCGTTGGTTAGAAATGCAAATGAATAATCTTTTTTTTACAATCATGCCAAATTTGTAATCGTGGAGTGTAATAATCGTAATTGTATTGGAATTTCAACAAATTGCACAGCCCTAACAGTAGCTGCAGTTCTTTTCTTTGCACACGCGGCACCGGCAACGTTGTTTTGTACGAGAAAGAAAAACCCACAATCGTCCCCGAAGCATTTTGGCCTGTCAGTACGCATTTCGGCAAATTTCACTCCCGTCACTTTCACGTTATTCCAGAGACCAGGTTTGTAAGCTTCAGTGAAGACAACGAGGTACGTATTACATTACATAAAGGTGACAACATGGCCAGTTGTTGCATAATGTTCCTTTTCACCGGGTCAGGACTTTCATCCGTGTGAGAGTCACATTGCTGCAAACTGTGTATAAATGTGTGCATGTGAGTGTGTGTGTGTGGCAGTGATGGGAGGAAGGAGGAGTGGGGGGAGGTTGCAGGGGCGTGGTGCCCCCCCCCCTCCCCTCCATTCGGGGCTGTGAGCAGAGAGCAGGTGGGCTCGGGATGGAGCAGAGAATCTGTATTGATTGTTTTTGTGCCTCAGAGCTGTTTAGCCATTGTCGACGCTGCCTCGACCAGCTGAGAGGCAAATTGCAGCGTTTACACCGGGAGGCATTTTCTTCTTTTTTTTTTTTTTTAATCCATTTATTTATTTTTTTCACCCCTCTCCCATCCAGATTTTTTTTTTTTTTTTTTAACAATAGCGGTTGTATCTACTGTCTAGCGTGTCTGAGGATATTTGAGCACTTCATCGGCAGGCTTTGAGGCGAGCATTCAGAAAAAAGTTTTCCTTTTGTCTGTCAACCAAACAGTTGTGAAGTCGTCGTTCATTTTAGCACAGCTTGGGCGTGCACTACATGCATCCTCCTTTAATAATGCATACATGTCACACATCTCGTTAATGTTTAATGCACAATTTCCCCTTGCGTATATATCAATAGAGCTTAAATCAAAGGGTACAATATCAACACATTTACTTGCTTGTTCCACCAGATTGTAATCGTTTTCCTACCTTGTCATTTTTGAAGGTATTGGAGGTTGCTTTTTTGCCATCCTTTATCAAAAGGAGATGCACGCGTTGTCCGGTGATTAGAAGTCAGAGTAGTCTGCTGGGTTTGCATCATTTTCATCATTGCTGAGGCTCTATTGAGACAAGAAAGGGGAAAAAAAAGATTCAATAGACAGACACTGACACTAGTATTAATAATGTAGTACAACAAACGATTAGGGGTGTAACAAAAAACGTTTTGAACCGGAAAACTGTTTTTTTTTATTTAAAAGGTGCGAGTGCATCGAACCGAATCGTTCCACTTTGAAATATATCGAGATACGTATCTAATCGTCTTTTATTGGAGGGATGTATCTTAGAAGCCATTGGCGCATTGACAGTACGGACCAAGTCATTCAAATGTGTGTAAAATAACAACCAAAAGCCATTGCATCATACACTACCGAATTGAGCCAAACTACATTGAATCGAATCGTAATCTCACCGAGTCCAACCGAACCGAATCGTTTGGCACCGAACATATCGAAAACCGCATCGAATCGTCTTTTGTGGAGGGATGCACACCCCTAGTTTCGATGCATAATATGTGCAGTATAGTTCTGTTGTTGAGATCGTGTAGCAAAAAGAAAGCCCGTATGAATCAATATATTACCGCTTTGTGATGTTATTGACACTCAGCCCCCAAGATATTTTGCTACGACACTATGCGTCAACATATAGTTAGGTGTAGACGTTTTATTTCACCGTTACTTATCCAGGTACGGCAATTTGGAGCATTTGCATGAAATTGCTCCATTCTTAAGTGTCCAATGCCCGATTTGCGGGAAAACTCTTTGTTTGAAGGCGAAAGTCTGCACTTGACAAATTGACAAATCCATCATGGCAAGTGAATTAGGGCGGCATAAGATGAAGGAAAGCGCGGGTCCGGTGTGCAGCCGCGCAACAACGTCAAGCGGCAGGATGCAGACAAGCAGACGGCGCAGCAAAGGGGGCCGATGTTTTATCACCCCGGAGCAGCAAACGATGCCAGCGCCGCTTTACAATGTTGTTCTACCTGATAGCCGACGCCGGACGGCTAAAGTGTGCGATTTGATGATGGTGCTCGAGCACATTAGGCACGCGCTGCGCCGTGTTTGCTCATCCAATCACCGGCAGGGAAAGTTAATGGCATGAGAGGAGCTGCTGTTTGCCAAACGCACCATTGATTGATTGCCCGGAGTGCCTCAATGCCTTTGTATTACTACAATCTAGTGCAGTGCAGTAGTTGTGTAGTACGGGACTCGTGTCAGGCTGTGTGTAATATGGACTTACGCCGTACGCGTGCGAAAGCATGCGAAGGTTGTTGCAGTAATTGGGAAGCAGAGCAAAATACAGTATGGAATGGTATAGTATAGCATTGTAATATATCGGAGCTAGTACTGTAGAGGAGTTTGTAGTAGCGTGTAACACTTCGGACTTGCATAGCATATCGTCGCTGTCCTGTGAAAAACACGTCCGTCCAATTTTGTCTTTTTTTAATTTTTTTTATCGTTTTGTAGATTGTTCCAAACGCTATCCTCTGATATTCACAGGAAAGCTCACATAGACTATGTGTGGTTTTGGTTCGCAGGCCCTAGCCCTGTCGAATGGTGTATAGTGTAAAGATAATGTACCCCAGCATTCTACACGACAGTACGGTGTGCTACGGTATCAGGCTAGGCAATATAGGGCAAATAGCATTGTGTAGGAGTTATGTGACAATGCGTTACAGTCTGGTATAAAATCGTCAGCAAAAGTCAACTATTATATAGCATAGCAATATTACTGTAGTATAGTCGTTGAAGTGTCACGTAATCAAGAGTTATGCATGATTGGTACGGGATGGTCAGTTTTGTTTCGGTATAGGATTGCGGCGTAGTGCAGCATAGCATCATGCAGTTTAGTATCGCGAGGCATCGCGTCATCGACGAGTGCACTTTGTACCTGAGCGGTGTAGCGTTGCGCAATACGGTGTAGCGTAGCACCGTACAGCCATATCGTAACAGTGCGTAGTCCGGTGTAATCGAGTGGCTGTAAAGCATGCTTGGACTGTAGAAGCAGTTGCATGCTCACTGCCTCGAACATCAAATTCTGCTTGAATAATAGTACTTGCTACTTGTTGTAAACGCGTCAAGTAAAGTCATTCTGCCCCAGTCATTTTTTTTTGGGGGGGGGGGGGATGTCAGCTCATTGAGTCAATATTTGTGTTCCCATTGTCATTGCTCCCATGAACACTGACCAAGCAGCCGAGTGCGTGTTGTTGTGCTGCTGCGCGGCTTCATGCGGCGAGCTTGACATTCAATCGGGAATTGGGTTCGTTTGCATGTGTACGTGCGTGCGCGCGTGCGTGCGGCCTTATTGATCGGCTTACGCAGCTTTATAGCGCTCGGCTGTAAATGTCATGTTTTTACAGGCGACTGTTTGATATAAGCGCCATTAAAGTATTTGCTCGCCATCGCAGATTACTCAGCAATTAAAGGGGCCGAGTGTATATGGCTGCCGGATGTGGCCGAGTACACAAAATGTGGCACGTCACAACCTCGCCCCCACCGTGCGGCCTGAAGTCACTTCCTCTCATGTTTGATGCATGCATTTTTTATGGGGGGGGGGGTGCTCACTTATACTTGAAAAGTAACCGATCCACTTGTTGACAAATACACTCCTCATTCAAATAGAAGCTCTTTTCCCAAAAGGGGAAAAAAACAAAACAAAACAGGAAGTAACTGTAATGATCTTTGTTCACAGGATGATGATGATGATGTACATTTTCAACCCATTTCAACTCTGCTGCTAACCAAAACAGCAGCACATAGCAAGGCACATCACGCCAACGGATGGAAATGCAATTACTAAATGGCGCATGACATAAAATAAGATGAATGGCGACAACCTCCATCGCACTTTGTTTCTGAAGTGTTGCTAACTAAAACAGCGGCATATAAAGCACCAAGACATGTCACTCAGTTGGATTCAAATGCGATTCTGAAATGTTATGCTTGTAAACAGGGCTGCAACTGATGATTATTTTTAATTATTGATTATTTTATTGATTAATCGGTCTAAAAAAAAAACAACTTTTAATTTCTACCCTTTAATTCAAAAACCTCCCACTACTTCAAACTGACCGTGCAGAAAGTGCACACACATAAATTATGATTCCGTCCATAACATGTCAGCAAAAATGTTGATAATTGTTTTTCCAAAGTAAAATCAAATGTTTTATTTCGATTCAACTCAACATGAATCAGTCTGCTTTCACGGAAGACTACAGAAATTGGACAATGTTACTCTAGAGTTCTAGATAATGAATTGATTACAAAAAATCAATTGATTTTGATAATCGATTAATTGGGGTATTAAACTGCTGTTAACCAAAAGTGCAGCACATAAAAATTCACATCTGAATGAAAGCATGATTCCTAAACGGTCAATGCCATGTTTGTGAAACCTCTTCAATTAAAGCTTTAAGGTGACACCTTAATCACAAATGGCTGTTTTTTTTTTTAAACCCTTACTAACCAAAACAGCAGCCCATACTAGCATATACATCACTTGTATGAATTCCGGTATGAATTCCGGTCCAGTACGACTCATTTCTTGCTGCTACACTACTAATAGTCCTCTTCACTTTGGATTAATGGATGGATTTTCTACTTGAAATCCAAAGCATGGACGTCCGTCTGGTTTGGCCTTCTGCAGAGGTTCAGCTCCTCTAAGTGGTTCACCTGTGCAACTGTGACTGTGTGACACATTTATCCCAGGCAGCATTACAGCAAGCAAAAAGAACAAATCCTAGTTTTATCATAGGACAAGGATTTTTTTTCAGCAGTAAAAATGCTCATGTTGTCTCTAAGGTTTGCTCATGCATTGACAACCGCATTAAGGACACAGGTTGCTACATTTGTAAGTGCTACATCAATCATCATCATCATCATCATCATCATCATCATCATCATCATCATCCTTCTTCTTTGTATTATCATCTGTTTCTGCCAAAGACGTACACAAACAAGTATTATTAAGTAAAAAGTCCAGGGCGGATGCTCATTTTGTGGACGGCGGACGAGAAGTCATTTAAAACGGACGGACTAAGCGGGGACTGAGGTGTTGTGTTGGATTCTTTTCAAAAGCAAGACCACTGTTGTCTTCGGCGATTTGAACGGAGCCGCCTTCATTAACAGCCTGCACAACACGTTTCATGTATACCTTCCCTGCAGTAAGATTGCACAGGCATAGTCTGCCCTCTCGTGGCTCAACACATGTAATGCCATGGATTGGCCCATTTCACCGACCGACACGCCCAGCCTGTTTTGTGGGTGTAGTAATCCGCCATAAAGTATGCATTGGTCGTAGGGAAAAGGTGGATGGCAATTTTGTTTTCTTAACTAACTAAAGAGTCGAAGCGGCAGCAGGCTCCCACGTACAGTTCAATGGATTGGCAAATAATTACCATTTTAACCAAATTGGTTCAGATAATACATAGCTGGATGTGTCATCCTTTTTTTCCCCCCAGGATTGACGATTGACGGACTGCCGTACCTTTGATGATTTACCGATGGAAGTTGGACGGTTAAAATAACATGACAGACTGACCGACTACATTGCAGTTTGGTTCGGCTTGAAAAATTGACGGATTGGCGCACCCAGGCTGCTGACTGATGACGAACGACGGACCGGCAAACTTGAGTAAAATGCCCACCTCTGGCATTTATAAATAATGCAGAGTCATGTTTGTGTTTATCATCAGGCTACTACTGTGACAGGCAGGCTAGATACTACAGGGTAGATACTTCCATTACTGCGATATTGAGTCAAAATAAGTTTAAAAAAAAAAAGAATAAAATAAAAATAAAAACAATTGTTTAAAAAATATCTGTAATGGGGTGTGGACGATGAACCATAGCGGAGGCATCAATATGTTGGTATTCCCCATTGGCACTACAGGATGAGAGAGGGTGTGGGTTTTGTGAATATGCATGGCTCTCTGCATTCATTCACGCATTAATAGGATGTGCAAATGTCAGCAAACGATGGAAGAATGCAGATGTGACGAGCCCCCTGCAGCACCAAAAGATCAGTCTCACATGCACAGGAAAGTTGCACGCAAATGCAAGCAGCGCAGTCGTAAAAGAAACCCAACAATTCACAATTCTTGCAGGTTGTGTTTGCTCATGATGAAAGCAGGAAAACGAACTCCTCAGTTGTGTTGCAGTGCCACCTACGGACGTAAAGTGGCCTTGCAACCACTTACAGTATGTAGTGTATACATTATTCCTACATTGCATCTTACTTCTTGTGACAACACAAATTTACCGTCGTTATATTTGGAATTCGTTCAATTATTATTATTATTATTCATCTTTCATTTGTCTTAACAAAACTACATTAATCATGTAATATTAGAATGTCATTCTTGTAACAGTTTTTATTCCTGCAACGTTGCAACTTTATTTTTGTAATATCCTCATTCTTGAATTATTAAAAAAAAATCGACTCTTTCATATGATGGTGTAATTATTGTAATATGATTATTTTCTGTTGACAGAACAACTCTTTTCACATAATGCGAAGAATGAATGAGCAAATATTGTTTCTGACAATCGAATATATGACACGAATATATGAATCAAATACATTCTTCTTGTAATTTTACAAACTGTAACATGACAACTATTCCTTAAAAATATAGAACATTATTCTTGTACCATTACAATTTTAAGATTTCGATATTGTTTTCCACCTATTTTATTTTTGTGGAATGACTTCTCAATGATCTTATATGGATGATTTCTTGTAAGAGTACAACTTTATTTTTGCAATATTAGGACTTAATTCTCGTACTGCATCAGTCTTTTAATAACTTTTTCTAAAACCAAAACAACTATATATATTTTTTTTACTTTTGCAGTACTGTGTTAGGAATGAAGTACTGTAAATCTATGATTATAAACTGTCTGCATATGTGCATATACATATATATATATATACATATATATATATATATACATATATATATATATACATATATATATATATACATATATATATATATACATATATATACGTATATATATATATATATACATATATATATATATACATATATATATATATATATACATATATATATACATAAATATATACATATATATATACATATATATATACATATATATATATATACACACACTACGTGGTCAAGCTGCAACACGGATTTACACAGGTGATTTATGCAGTGTAGGAAAATGTATGATTACTTATCCCCGTGCTTGATTTTTGGATGGAAGTTGCTCGGATGAATGTGTTTATCCTTCCCTTCCTCCCACCCACTCCCTTGGCTTCCTCATCCAACCGCATCAGTCAGGACGCAACCTATACACCACAAAGACAGCTGGATAGAACTCATAACATTATACATGAGTAGTATTTTTGCACTTCCAAATTCATCCTGTCGGCCAGTTTTGGCCCATGTGCCACATGGACTTTTTTGGTCTTTTTTTTTAATGACAACCGGCAAAAAGTCTGAAGCGCATTGAGCTGCCTTGTGTATGAAACGTACTCTAGAAATCAAAGTGTCTTTGCCTTGCCTTGAAGCCCGTATTGACAAGAGCTTGCGTGCGTTACTGGTGACCACCAGAGGTCACTGTTGTCCCGTCCGCTGGACACGCGGGGCGGTTCCCCAAACATTCGGTCAATGGCAGGCAGCATCTCCTCAGGCTGGCACTTGGGCCAGAACCTTTTGGAGCGAGGTGATGTCACTCCGAATAAATTAAGGACAAATTGGAGGTAGCTGCTGAGTCGGCACCTTTCTTTCTTCTCTTTGTACTGCTAACCCCAGCAGTACAAAACCCGGGAAAGAGTGGCCGTCAGCTGTTTGCTGTTGTCAAACAGGCGGGGGAGCGCTTGAGCAAACGGAATGCGGGGAGCTCAGTTGGCGCGGGAGTATTGACGAAAAGTGAAAAGGGTTGAAGGGAGGCTGACACGTGACACCAATGACAATATAGCCAAGCTGCACGTTGAACTTAAACACTGTGGGAACGACACACAGGGGGACGGACGTGTTGGATTTGGAGTGCTTTGTTCACTGTTGCTCAACATTAGGACCGACTTAATAACGCTACTTGACATTTGAATGCGGACGGAATGATGACTGCAATTTGCCAACGCTCACACTAAGGACAGCGACTTTAAAAGATGGTTTTAGCCGAGATCGCAAGTGAAAATTCAGACACTGCCCAGCGAGATGCATCGTGGTTGTCTACGACCTTGCAGTTCCAATTCATGCATAATTACAAAGACATTTTGGGCAACTGCACGCTTGTAACGCTGAGGGACAAATTTGGGAAAAGGCCCTTTTCTGTTTACAGAGCACCTTTGACCTCGGATTAGTAACCTCTGACCCCCAAAAGTCGAAAAATCATACTAATGATCCAAAAAAAGAGTAAAACACTTCATTCTTTGAGTAGTATACCTTTTTAGTTATTCAAATGTATTCTCATAAAATGAATGCTTTGTTCTTTGAATATTGCAACTTATGGTAAAATGATGACTTCATGTATCATTAAAACATACATAATACAACTTCATTCTTATGATATTCCATTTTCTTATATATAAATAAGTTTATCATAACATTTCAAATGATTGTACTTTTTTTTTTAAATTGAGACTTTGAAATTGTAATGACTTTATTCTCATAACATGAAAGCTTTATGATTGTAAAACAGTGAATGTCATGACTTTTTCCCCTGTGATATTACAGTGGAATCATCTGAACATCACTTTATTCTGCTCTCTGATGCCACTTTCATGTGGTAGTCTCTATGCATGTGCCACAATATTATGTCCATTTTGTGACCAAAAAAATAAATAAACTGCATACAAGTAAAGGTGCCCAAATAAACACCTTACCCTAAAAAAATAAAAATAAGAATTAAAAACATGCCTCTGTTGTACGATCTAAAAAGGTGAGAATTCTCCGACCTCGTTGGTGGTCGCCGCACATCCTGTTTACCTGAGAGTGAAACCTGAACGTGAATAAATCAACCATAGGACTCATAAATGCAGGTGCCGTGTTGGTTTGACTTTTTTGCTACATGCACAAGCAGAATGGGCTGCAACAGGCTATTTACTTTTTTTGCCTTGAAGCAACAGGGAAAGGCCAACGTCAGCCTTGTCATGAATTGTTGGAATTGGAATGGATGAGCGGCCCCGGGCTGTTTGTGTATGTGTGTGTGTGTGCGCGCTTGTAGACATGACTAGTAAGGCCCAATATATCCAGTGTATATCGCCAAGTGTCTACGCTCTGCCCTTTAACGCTGGTCAGTGTGTCAGAGCAGGCCTGTCCTCGTGGTGTCATAAATCGCAGTCTTGGCCGCCAGAGCACATGCGCGACCTCCACTCATCATCGTGATTGGTCGGCCGGCTGCCGAGGCGGCTTTCGCCAAATCATAACGTTGATCACACAAAAGCTGCTGCGGATGGCGGCTACCTTCGAGGCCACGCGTATTTGGACAGCGACGGACGGCGCTTTGACGGTTTTGCATCCGTACGCTGGCTGCAGTGCATTTGAAATCACACAATCAACATTTGCCTTTCCACTCGGATCCAAGACATTTCTGAACGTGAAAGCGTTGAGCCAAGTGACACCACCTGATTTCGACATTTATGTTGCGCATGGCACAGTGAGCCCTCTCCGTTTGTGGCGAGGAAAAACAATTGTAGGTACAACCGCAGAGTGAGTAACAGATGAAACTGTATTCACGGTTTGATATTCAAACATTCACCTAGTCGTGTGTTTTGACGCGTTCCAAGATGCCACAAGACGGGGGCCCCGTTGGAAAGGGAAAGCAATCCATTGGTGTCAAGGTACAATGCCGACGAGACGCATCTTGACTGACGGACAAGCGTCGTTTTAGCCTGGGTTGTTAGCAGAAGAAGTTAGGAGAGCGTCTTTGCAATGTTCCAAGACGACTTTGAAATGATATGGAACCGCTTTAGGATCATAGCTTGTGGCAGATTTACGGGTTTGAAGTTCTAATAAAGGCAATTCTAAAACTGACCTTCTTGTAGCGATGACGAGCATCTTTACTGTCTTTTGGAAGAGAGTCATGTCATAAAATGTGCTTTTATTGTTTGCTTGGGTTGATGCCGTTTGACAGAAATGCGTTTTATAGCTGCAGCTGCACAGTGGAACCGCTCACAAGAGTTGTACACACCAGTTACTGTACGCAAAGTAATAATCGGTACTCATTAGCTTTATTCATTGTTAGCGGATGGCTAATTATGTTCCAAAGATAATAAGAGTGAGCCTTGTTTGATGAATTGCTGAAATTCATTCAAAAGCGGCGCAGTAGTCAAAATGTCACAAGTGGAATCCTGCTACGTTCTTCCTTTTCCTCACTTGCATATTTGCAAGCGTGACATTTTCTGCGTTGCTTCATTGCCCGGAAGGAAGACGCAAACACTTGTGACAGGCAAGACGTTCCTTTGGGATATCGCGAGTGCCGGGCTTGCGCCGCCATGCTGTTCTTCGACAACGCTGGACGGGGATCATCGCTGGGTCAAATTCAGGCGGGAAGAATGTACATAATGTAGTCTGTGTTTTGCATGCGATTCAATAAGGAACATTAGAATAAGATGACATAGGTGGCGTGTGGAGGTTAGCTAACCCGGCGACACGCGAGCACGCGTGCGTGCGTGACTTTTGCTTCAGAGTTACATCCCGATGGATAGCAAGGTCGCAAATTAGGATGCATCTAATCTTATCTAATCCAATAAAGCCGCAATATGAAACACATCCACGCGCATTGTCATTAATTTGGCAGGGAGCAAAATCCAAAACGCATTTACGTAGATAACGCTTTAATGGGGTTCAGCGCAGAGACGTAAACATAGTTGGCGGTACCTTTCGAGATTGCTTCGCTCCGACAGGGAAGGCAGAGAGTCGCGCCGCTGATCATTATTGGGAGAGTTTCAATTCTTACCCCAAAACGGTTTTAAAAACACTATGGAATGACTGAGTAGGAAAGACGGTACAAAAAGACCAAACCATCCAGATTTAGATCGGCATTATTTAGTTTCGAGAAATCGACCTTTTAATTGCCTGTGTCCAAATAGCCGGATCTCTGGTATGCCTGCTCACCCATCAAGTGAGGAATTCATCATCCAAGTAAATCTTTTGTCAAGTGCCAATTTCTGAAAAGGAGTCTGTCCAGCCCTTGACAAGGGCGGTTGAAGATCCAGAGCCATTTTCAAGCACGAGTGGGAGCAGTCGGAAGCGACCTCACGCAGAGGCGCTATCGTGTGGAAACACCCACATGCCTTAAATGTTATCGTTTGAAAGCCAAAAGATAAGCAGATGTGCTTTGCCTTTTCTTGGATGCGCAGATTGGCGTGAGCGTCTGATAAGCGCCACATACTTGATTACTTGGGGAAGCTGGTGGCGCTTCAGGGACTATTTGTGTTTGGTGATGTGGCACAAGGGAACTCTCGCATCTCAAAGTTGTCCCCCCCCCTCCGAGAGACAGCCGTCCGAAAGTCATGTAAAAAAGATCATCCTGAAAATGATGCCTTTCAAGGCTTCATTCGGACATTCTGACTTCATTTACAGGGGCTGCTTGTCGCCCCGTGCGAGTGTCACTAATGTGATAAAGAAAAAAAAAAAAAAAAAAAGAGCCGCGACAACGAAGATGACCGCATGTAAAGTAAGGCCACGTCTGCATTAATTGGGTCTTTACATGTACAATTTGCATCGCTGAGATGCATGAACGCAGAGGAGAGTAAACGGCACAATGACAGCCTGAAGGTTGACCGATGGAGAAAGGACGAGCGCGGTTGCTCTCATGTGCAAGTCAAAGGTGTGTCTGGATCAGACATTCTAGCTTGTCAAGCACATTTCGATACGTTCAACGTATTGAACTGCGCACGACAATCTTTTAGCGTGTTAGCATTGCTGTAGTGGTGAAGTATTTACGTTTTTAGAAGGCCACTAAGGTCGTACTAAATATATGGGGGTCGGGGGTGGGGGGGATGCTGCAAAGTTTGAACAATTTCTCTTTTTTTTTTTTAAACAGTTCTGACATTTTGTTGTTGTTTTTTGTATTTAGAATTGCGTTGGCCGCTGACATTCAATGCTACGGCAACCCGTATAAGGCCACTGAGCACTGGTTACCGTTTAAGGAAGTCGAATTTCAGACATTTAAATCCACAACAACAACCACCTGAAGCGGGAGACACGGGACGACATAATAGCAACACGGCATTTGAAGAAAATGATGATTCGACCTAAATCAATGGACAAAATTGCCGGTACCCCAGCGTTTATGCGAGAAAACCCCACAATGGTCACTTAAATAAGTCGAAAGTAATAGCATATTCAACATTACAAAAATATAACCGATGACGATAAGGCATTGCTTTATTTGTCGTGTTGCAACATTTAATGACAAATACATGAAAGCGGACTGGAATAAATGAATAAAACCGTTGGCTTTATTTCTTTGGTTGCACCATCGCAATTCCTCCCACTGTCGGTCAGACTTCTGAACTATGAAGTATTTTGACCATCGGCGCCCTCTCCATGCAGACTTCATTTTTTCAGAAGGCTAACTGTGTCGAATAGATGAACTCGAATAAAGTGGAACGACACCAACAAAACAAAATCAAAAACTCATACATTTAACTCTAACGTGTAACCCGGGCACCGGCTTGAATACATTCAAGGATTAGATTTGCATTACTTGAGGATTAGGACAAAGTCTTACGGAAAAGTCATACGATGTCAAACCATGAATCCAAACTGTTCTTGCATACCTAATCGGTCCGAACGCCGACAAAGACGCGCAAGTGTATATGTGCAGTATAAAAAAAATAAAAAAAAACGAGTCCTCATTTCAAAGTGGTCAGAGGGAGCTTGCGCCAACAAAGATGAGATGAGCTCGGTTTAGGCCCAATGCCCTCAGGAGCCACAAAGCAGCATCGGGCCTCCAAATGTTCGGCTTTACAGTGCGCTGACCAGAAGTAATGGCTAATGTTGAAGGGCAGCGAGGGGGGAGCATGGAGACTTTCGAGGATTTGGTCATCGGTGTTTTTTTCCAAAAGAAGACTTTTGTTCTGCTTTTACGCGGCACTTTCCTTGACATTTTAGGTCAAACCCTGCCCTGCAGTGCCACTTCTGTTTGGGTACCAACCGAAACGCTGCAACCGCTCAAGTGTGGAGCTCGACCCTTGAACATGTCAACCTAAAAAGATCCAAAAGGTTCCAACTGAATGGAATTCAATCCACTATTTAGCTATCGTCGCTAGCTGAGGCACAACATCGACATTAACTTAGTTGATGATTATATTAGCAACATTCACCCCCAGAGCCCCGGGGCTTGATTTATCTAACCTTTTAAACCCCGAGCCATTTGGCTGAAAAATGAAAAATAAACCCTTGTTTCCGCATCTTACGAGGTCTACATGCAGTAGATGACCTTGACATCGGAGTAAAGGGGAGACTTTGATGGTTGCTGTCATCGCACAAAGTAAACGATCCATGCAAATCACAGACTATCAATGAGGGTTTCGATGTCAACAATTTGATTCTAGCTCAGATTCTTTCGACTTCCATTCTTTCCAAAAAGAATTTTGTTGTCATCTGAACAGCGTCCTGGATTGCATTGTATTCGTTGTTTGAGGTTTCGCGGCGTTCAAGGATGGGCAACCCTTGAGTTTGACCTTTTTAAATGGACCAATGGGCAAAAGGTTAGTCGCGGACATAATTAAAAGAAAGAGGTGTATTGATAATTCACTCATTTGGTGTGTCTAACTAATTCATTATAATTAATTCAAGTATTTCATGAAATAAAATATGTTACAAATTGCTTATTTTAAGACTGATCGTGAAAATAAATCAAGTAACCAATTAATTTGATTAATGATTAAAAATGAATACAAATGAATGCATTCTAATCTTGAAGCGAAAAGAAATGATGAAATGAATGTAAAAAATGGGTAATGTGTCTTTCGGTATACTATTGTGCATACGGAATGCATGCAGTGCCCAGCAATCAGTGTCGTCGCCATGTTGAAAGTTACGATTATTTATGAAGTAGAGTACATTTTTCAGCTGCCGCATTTGACACCTTGCACGGGGCTACAGTTGGAAACTAGCTTTTTAGCTGAAACTGCTGCATTTACAGAAATGTTGATTAAAGTGCACTGTCCCTGTTTTCAAAATGAATGAATTCAAGATATATATATATATTTCTTTTATTTGCTGACTATTGATAATGCAAATCAATTGTAGAACGGAGCCGGCTGTAGGCCATGCTTGGCCCAGCCCCGCTTGAAAACATCTCTTGACCCAAACACTGATTTTGGTCTTCACAAAGACGACACGGCACAAGAAAAGCTCCAAAACCTCCCGCACAACTTTCCACTCTTGTTCGGTTCAATCTTGCGCTTTTATGTTGAGTGGGGAAAAAGTTTGTCCTGAATGCGAGAGGGAAAAGCTAAACAGCTTCGATAAAGAAGAGAGGGAAGTCGTAATCCCTGCAAGTGCAGCTAACAGATTGTGTGCCGCGATGAAAGGTGACACCGCTCTCGAGCAGTAAACGCGGCCATGAATCAAAGTTCCACTAAAGCTCCTTCTCCTCCTGTGGCGTATGGAACATCACTGTGGATTTGCCACTCGGGCCGCAGTGCCGTTGGAGTCGTGCGGATGAGACGCGGCGCGTTTGTCACGGCGGTCACGTGGCATGCACTTCTGATCTCTCTGTTGGGCTCATCACTTGTCAGTTTACACACCAGCTGCTGCCTCTCTCATTACTGGGGCCGGCATGTAGTGGAACGAGATGACGCATCAAATCAAAGCAAAAAAAGAAAAGAAAATCCTTTGTGCACCTCTGCTTACAATCGCTGACTTGGAAATTAGATTTCTACACTTTGACTTATGGTGGAGCAAAAATGTCCGACAGTAAGCTATTTTATTCGCGCTCGACTTGCTACAGATGCAGATTCATTTACGTCACTGACCTCCACCGAGGCTGAACATTCAATTAAAAACATATCGAAAACCTTTTGCAGATATTTTTATAAAAACGTTCCTTTGATCCCGGATACAAGCGGCCAAAATGATTTTCCTCCGCAGGGTGTCCGGGCTCCCCCTTAGAGATAGGGTGAGAAGCTCAGCTATCCGGGAGGGACTCAGAATGGAGCCGCCGCTCCTCCACGTCGAGAGGAGCCAGACGAGGTGGCTCGGGCACCTCCCTGGTGAGGTGATCTGGGCATGTCCCACCGGCAGAAAGCACAGCAGATGACTCACAACACGCTGGGGGAGATGATGTCTCCCGGCTGGCCTGGGAACGCCTCGGGATCCCCCGGGGAGGGCTGGAAGAAGTGGCTAGGGAGAGGGAAGTCTGGCCTTACATGCTAAAGCTGCTGCACCCCGGATAAGAAGTACAGATTGGATGGATGGATGGATGGGCCTTTTCTTTGTCAAAATAGGAGTTGGCATGGGGGGGGCGAAGAAGTACATTTGTGACTATTGAACCGCAACTATGCGGATTACTGGATTTATAATGTACGTGGAAATGGATGGTCAAAGAAGAAATGAATTAGATGCATTATTTTGTGAGGTGGTTTTCAGATCTAAGTTATACACTTTTTGAAGGTTTAAAAAAAAGTGGAAAAAAACCCACAGAAGATCACTTTTTAGCTAGAAAAGCATTATGGGGTGGGAGGGGTTGTTGCGGAGGTAACGGAGCCACTGTGATAGATTGAAGGACTTTTATAGTCATGCCAAACATTTTCTAGGGCATTTGGCTCTGCTAATGTTTCACCTCTGGCCATCTAAACACAACCCATAGAAGTCGTTGCGTGCAGTGACCAACATTTTCATAATGGATGATTCGGGAGGCCTCGTTTCTGCCCAACGTCCAATCTTAATAATCAGAGATTACATCAGAATAACAAGCGAGCGTCAGCCACGTTAGCTCGCACACGGGGGGAAAAAAAACGGATCGAAAATAGAAGCTCCTGAAGCGAGCGGCCGGCACTGCCGATAATCGGAGCTGACATGCGGGGGAGCGAGCGGGCCGCCGCTGGGTGATGAGGTACGCTGGGGAAGCCGCACTTCAGGCTCTCTGGGTTCATCGGCATGTTGTTGTGTTTACAGTCTGAAGGCAAGAGAAAAAGCCCACTGCGAGCGAGATGTTGATTGATGAGAGGACGTGTGCTTGGCGGGTACAAAAATATCCCAAATTCCAGCCAAGATCTCCCCAGAGTGGAGGCCGCCAGGCAACGAACGCGACATACACTCGTTGACCCCTCCCCATAGAGTGCCCTGCAATCGATGCCGTCGCCGTGTCGAAAGGGACGATTATTTAGGAAATACAGTACACGTTTGAACCCTTACGTAATAGGGGTGGCAATCTATGGGTACCTCACGATTATATCGGATTCCGATTCTGAGGCTCACGATTCGATTCGATTCCGAGTCAGAGGCCTATGATTCGATTCCAATTCCGACGCATCGCTACATTTGTTTACATTTTATAGTCCATGTAAAACACCGCTACCTTTTTTGAAACCAAAAACTCAAGGAAGAGCAAGGATTCCTATTTCACACTTTGACTTGGCTCCGCTCGTATGAGGTTTTCTTGTTCCGCCATCTTGTCACGTATTAGCTTAGCCTAGCACAGACGTCTGATGTGCAAACACACATAATCACTTGCGCATGCTTTTAGT
The DNA here is from genome assembly GCF_054856515.1 of Filicampus tigris. Taxonomy (NCBI): domain Eukaryota; kingdom Metazoa; phylum Chordata; class Actinopteri; order Syngnathiformes; family Syngnathidae; genus Filicampus; species Filicampus tigris. The sequence continues at coordinate 1,244,291 of NC_141219.1, forward strand.
TGTTTTATTTAAACTTTAGATATCAAATATGAATACCTATGAATCGATTCAGAATCTTTTTAATACGCCAAACGATGTATGAAAAACGATTATCGTTCCCACCCCTATTATGTAATGTTTAAGTCAAAATAGACTTCAATGTCAGTCATAATAGTGCCACTTGGAGAGTACTTAGCGTACCAAGTTTGAGAACAATTGAAGAAGCGCAAATAACGATATATGTGAAGAGGCAGCAACGGCAATGGAACATTTTCAGCAAAGCTGAAGCCACGCGGCGTTTCGACGTCTCCCCGCAGCCTTTGCCAGGCAATTTGGATTTGCAAAAGCCCTCAAGTGGCTCCAAACGCAGGCTGTGAGAGGAAGACGAGCGCAGCAATTCAATTTGTTTTGTGCTCTCAGGCTTTCATACATGCAGTAGCTGGAATTTTTTTTTCTCAGGTGGGGAAGAGAGAAGAAGACAGCTGCCAGCAAGAGGCCCAATTTTGCCTGTCGTGCAGATGTCCTAAAGCAACTTTACCAGAACATTGTGCTAATGACCGAATGCATCTTTGGAGGTTAATCTGTTAATAAAAAAAAAAAAAAAAAAATGTAAAAAATTGCCTACTGTGCCGTAGATTCTTGAACTCGATTAGCTTAATCTCTCACAAATGAATATGCCCCCCCCACACAATAGATTTAATTAAAATGATTTTTTTCGACTTACTATAATACTTCAAAAGGAAATTCAACTCACTTTCTGACAAAGTGTATATTTGTGTTGCACAGCACACTTGAAACCAGTTTACACACACATGCAGGCATGCAAGGCGGAATTCAAAGTGAGAAGGGGATGCAAACCGAGCTGCGCCGCTTGAGCTGCAGGTGGGGACAATGCCTTGCTCAAGGGCACCCTGACAGCAGCCAGCAAGTAGACTCGCATGTCTCCAACAACCCAGATGCCATTATCACAGTTTTTGTCCGCCGTGGGACTCAAACGAGCGACCCTCTGTGTCCAAAGGCCAAGTCTGGACAGGTGAGACATTGCTGAACCAAATGAAGAACTTGCTGACGCTTTGCTATTGGGCAAAGTCTGTTCAAGTGTAAAAGCGTGCACATTTGTCAAAGGATAAAAAGACGGAAGTGTTGATGCGGCGCGTCAAAAGGCCAGGCAGACTTTTGGCAAAAGGCCACTCACGATCTGGGCCAAAATTGTCCTCGGATGCCGCTGCCGCGGGGAAGTAAGTTAACACGGACATGCCGCCGCTGAGCTGAAGCCCAAGCGGAGCGCCGTGAGAACCAAATTCTCCGCCTCGGCTCGCACATGAGCCACGCGCAAGTGTGCGAGCGTGGCCCACCGGCGCTCCGCTTCATTTAACTGCAGCGGAGGAGGACGTGGCCTTCACGCCCTCTTCAGTGGACGTGCTCGGAGGGCAGCGAGGAGCACATTCAGATCAAGATAAGGAACTCAGGTGAGCATTGCTTTTCAAATGGGAGTGTAACTTGTACGATGACCTTGATCGAAACTCAAAACAATCATTTCCATTTATTGTACATTTTCCATTTCAGACAGCGGATGAATAAATACATTTGAGAGATGTTAAAATGTCACTACAAGTAAATGCAATGTAAAGTTTCACCTTCCTGGGTCACTTTATCTTTAAATTTAGTACGTAAGAGGAAAGCCACAGAAGTTCAAATTGACAGGCAGCGCCCACATTTTACGGTTGCTCCACCCAGAACGCCGATTTGGCATCAAGGTGTTTAAATGACAGACTTGGATTGCTTCTGATGCAGCTAATGGGAATTGTTCAACTTTTTTTTTTTTCCAAGTCAAATAAATTACAAGGTATGAAATTCAAAACAAAAGTGACTTTGTTGTCGCTCGCATATGAACTATTTGCCTCTGCGTCAACAAAAAACACAAGCTAACGACCACAGTGCGTTCCATCAAACATCGAATTATTCATGATTCTGTTGAAGTACTGAAAAAAGTACATGTTGCAAATACACAAAGATTTAAGATGATTGCATTATTAGAATTATTTTATCTATTGAATTGTATTTGTCTTCAAAACACACACGAGTCCTCCTTGAGCCGGCCCCTTATTGTGGTTGGAGGGCTTTGTGTGTTCCTCGTGATTCTTGGACTCAAAGACCTCCAACGACGGCTCGTTCTTATAATGACAAATCTATTCAGGCAAGGTTACGACTTTCTTTTCTTCTTACGACTTAATTCTTGCTGCACTGTGACATACGTCACCCCGACTTAATTCTTGTAATATTTCATAATAACCTTTCATTCTTGTAATTATGATTTTATTCTTGCTGTATTTTCCATACAAAATGGCCCCTTTTAAATGTAAGAGACTTTACAAGAGACACAATCCAAAAGATGCACTGCATGTATACAGTCTATGGCGCATTATTTTTTTGCATTATTTAGCAGCACTGTCCATTGTGTATGACGTGACCGCAAGACGAGGTCCGTTGAGAAGTGTGTTGCTGCATTCTCTGACATTAACACGAGGATGAATATATGACTCCGGTCCTCATTGACTGCATATTAAATAAACAGAAAAACGCGTGCAACATCATGGACTAAGATATACTCAATAAACATGCACGTGGTTTAGATGCTCCGGATTAGTCATGTCAACACAATAATTCAATATTGAGAATGAAGATCAACAGACAGATTCCAGTCATTGGCATTGGCCGCGATGAGGCAAGAACTCCTTTTCAAGGGCTGTGATTCAATTAAAATGCTTTTAGCACATTTCCTCAAGCTCATTATGGATCTTTAATTTGCTGCTTGCATTGCTGTGTCAGTGGATGAGGAGGCCACTTCAAATACAGAACAACTCCTCTGTCCGCCATCTTGGTTGAAGTCCTCGAAGTGGGTTTCAGCTTTGCAACTTTTTGGTGTATTTTGATTCTGGGAACAAGGATCAATAACTTAGAGCATCGACTATTTTTTGGAACGTGTTTGCCCGATGTCAGAGCAACAGTAAGAGCGCTCATTGTACTGTCTTTTCATTCATCGAGGCAGCACAATCGTAATGGCAATCTTAATACAACTCAAAAGCGTATTTGAAATCTTTCGTTTTTTTGTCATTACCTTAAGTTCACAAAAAACAAACTGACTGTACTGCAAAAGTCAATATCAAATTCCCAATGAAGTGAGGACATATATTAAAATGGCTGCTCAAATAGCCACCCAAGATAAATCATTAACGGCAGACTCTCTTTTTAATAAGATATACTTGCCAAAACGTTTTTCCAGTATTTTTTTTTCTTGCTGCAGTAATGATTTCCTCTGCGGCCATCATAAACGGTACATTAAAATTGATATATGAGTTCTTGCAACAGTGCAACTACTTCAATATTGAGCATAAATAGAGCGTTGGAAGCAAGACTCTAATCATGGCAATTTTCTATCAGTTACTTTTTAATTCGTTGTTTTTTGCTGCGTTAATGCTGCTGCCATTTGAATTATTTTGCATCGCAGCTAATGTCATGGCCAGCGCGAGCGAACGCAAACAAGACAAGATGTTACACTACAGTTAGTGTAAATCAACCTTGGTGAGCCACACCGCTTGATCGCTGGCTTGATCATTCTTGAGCTAAGCCTGCCACTTGTCTTGGTGTGACGGAGTGGCTCCGTCAGGTGCTGCGGGAAGAACAGCGTCGCCAGCCTACTGCCGTACGCGCATTCGCACGCCCGTGCCTCCAGCCTGTTTTCCACGTGTCCTGTCCTCGTTCGTCCACTCGGTCCGTCCGCATGTATTTTCTTGGTTGGCCATCGCGGTGAATGTGAGCGCGCAGCATGTGCCCACCGTCGGGCCGGTTTCCGTGCCATAGTCTCGTGTTCCACAAACTTTTCTCCAGCGTCCGCCTACGATTCACAACTCTCCACCGTCAAACCGAGTACCGGCGTTATTTCCGGGTTTTGCAGCGTCATGCGTGGGCCGTCGCCGTGTGACGTCATTGGGACGTCATGTGGCGGAATACCGGGTTCTTAAGTCAAATAATTGTTTTGTTGTTTTTGAGCAGTCTAAGCGCGCAGGGTTATGACTGGTTGAATGATTCCGTTTTTCTACAATGATGAATATTTTTGTTGGTAATATGCATGTGTTTTGACGAAGAAAACAGTTACTCTGGGAATTAATTGGCTTAGGGGCGGGGCCTAGCGTTTTAAAAGCCGGCCATCCTCTGTTGTTGGGGTAATGTGAGCCAGGGCTTGCAACAGAGAAGAGCAACGCTTTTTGTGCATGCAAGAACTATTTTTGGACTTTATGTTTAAATACATTGGAAGAAAAACACAACACTCTTCGGCGATGCCATATTATTATTGAGGGCTATTTTGAACCCCGTCACACTTTACATGTTTCAATTAGCATCAAGTGTTGCGAGCACATTTGAGCATGCACAGAAGCGGATATACAGTATGTGTCCGAACCAAACATATGGTGAAGTACTTCATTGCAGACTGTCAACATCAGGAAACCTTTATTAACCAAGACTAATGATGACATAACCAATAATGTTTTAAATCATCGAATTAAATGTAATCCAACTGCAAAGGACTTGCCCAAAGTTAGGCTACGTGCTATGGAGTTGGGTGACATATCCATGCGCCACGTACACGCAGTCAAGTGTATGAACTGTTGCTTTCGTGAGTTCAAACGCTTGGCTTGGCTTGGCGTGTTATGAAGACAATGGAGAAATGTTTCATAAGATGTCTCCTGCAAGCATACGGAGTCTCCAATGTCTCCCGTATGGAAATACCTTTCAAGTAAAGTCCTTGAAGCACATGTAAGCAGACTTTGGAACGCTCTTTCCGTCAAGCGCGGGAATATCAATTATGTCCTTGCTTTGCTTTTCATACAAAGCGCCCGGCGAGTGAAGACGACCTCTGCCGTGCACATGTTAGAGGGTGGATTACATCTGTTGTGCTTTTGCTCTATTGTGGCTTTAGATGTAACAAAATCCCTATCGTCCGTAGAGGTCAAAGACAATTTGCCAAGTCGGAAATATCTCCAATAAAGTACTCCCCTTCAATCTCTGTGACATAGTTACATAAAAGTGAGACAATGTGACCACTTGACAAATAATAGAACATACACGGGTTCCTTGGTTTCCTATGGCAGCAACGTGACCCGAATTTATATCACTAAACTACGCTAAAGCATTTAATAATGACATTCAATTGTGTTCAATTCAAGCTTCGTAGCTCGCTGCAAAGCACTTCTTCCACTAACAACTTGGCTGCAAACACAGAGGAGCTCCTTTCCAAAAGCACAGGCAGTGTTGCCAACTTGGCGATGAGGTCACTATACTGAGCGACTTTTCCAACCGCTCTGACTAGCCACTTTAATTACTGCTAAGAAATGGACAACTTTAGCCAACTGGAAGACCATCACGGAGTCAATTGAGTTGAACGTTACCTACGTTTCGGTGCCCGTTTTCAGGCTGCAAAAGCAGGAAGGTTCAGTATATGTGCTTCCATGCCACAAATATGTTGCCGAGGTCGCCTTGCCTTACCTGCCCAAACCGCGCAGGAAGAAAAAAATGTGAGTGAGCTAGAAATGTGGCACATAGGCAAGGATGTCACGTTTATGTGATACGTCAGAATCATAACAGAGCTTTTAATTGGTCCAAAGCTACTGTCGGAAGCTGTAATTGGTTATTTGTGGGGAAAAAAAATAAGGCCAAAAAAACAAAACTAACATCTTGAGGTGACGATTTTCAAGCAACTACATGCAATTAGCTTGCAAAAGAGCCAACCACTAAAGGCAACATTAGACTTGGGTAGGTCAGTTTCTCCATTAATTAAGGTCATCTAGTCTGTACGAGAAATAAATAAAAATGAATATCAAAATAAGTAAAACATCAGCAACGGTGACAATGGTGAAACTCATCACAAAAATAAAAATAACATAAATACAACTAAAATGTGAAGACGCGTTCATAAAGCCATTCTTTCATTTTGCCAACAAAACTGTCTTTCGACACAACTTTGCTCGTAACACGCTAGTAATATGAGTAATAATAGTAATAATAATAATAATAACGAATGAATGGAATCAAGAGATGGAAGTGCAATTTTATGCTTGTTTATAGGCTAGGTTATAGCACAGCAGGAGATATTTATAGTGGGTAGTCCAAGGGGGATTGCGCAGGTCGAAGGTGAACCTGACAGGAAGCAGGGATAACACATCCGTCCGGGATTCAAGCAGCGCGCGGACAGTGCCACGGATTACCGATACAAAAGCGCAGTAGAGCCGCCGATACTACTGGAGCGTTCGTCAGGTAACCTCGCTCGCATAACCGATCAATAGCAAGACTAACTTGGACCCCTGCGCACATTCTCTTTGGGTAGTAAAGGACAGACAGACAGAATGAATGACAACAAACTGGAGCCACGATTGCAAATATGATATTCAACGCAGTGCGTGTGTGTTTGTGTGCTCGGACGACAAGCAAAGTCCTGGCGCTCGGAGGGATGACCGGGTGTCACTAGACTGGCCGCGCACAGCGTGGAATATTAACATGCCTGCCCAAAGAACAGCACAAACACACAGAATGAAAGATGTAAAAGGATGCAAAGGCACAAGTGGTGATTAATGACAAGCACGTATGCGCTCGGGCTGGCAACAAGACACGCGCGCGGAAGGATTATGACGGAGAAGCCCGCTGTTGGACTCCCCGGACGTGATTTACGAGGAACGCCAGCAACATTCTGCGCTGTGGCGGCGTGATGCTAGAGCGTGCCTCCGGAGAGCGTGCCTCCGGAGAGCGTGCCTCCGGAGAGCTCACGCAAATGTACGAGCATCATCCGGCGTACATCGTCCGGGTGCCTCACACACTCCCACATGGACAAACATTGGGGAGCGCTGACCAATGACACAGACAGGAAATGGAGGACGAGTAGAAATGGCGACTTTGGCTATCGGATACAGAGTGTGTGTGTAGGTGTGGCTTTACAGTGTTTTCATCATCGGGCTTCAAAACGACAGATCACAGTAAATCCTGTGTGTGTGTGCGTGCGTGCGTAAGCCTGCAGGCATGCGCACGAGGACTCCCACAGTGTACACTCTGTGTGTGTTCCATGTGGAGTTAATCCTTAGTTTGGATGCGGGAATTACTCTCCCACTTGTACAGTGCTGGCGGGATTAAGGCTGTCAGATTACATCTTCTAGGTCCTCGACTTGGTGCGTGTGATAAATTGCGTGCACGCTAGCGTGCTAGTTGTCTGTAATTGTATCTATTAGTGTCCCGTTTTAGCGGATTTTCTCACTTTATTGTTGTTTTGGGCCAAAAAAGATTTTACGTAATGCTCTTAGCGGCCGGTGATTTGGAATGTTCAGAGATTACATCCAAGCAAACTCATGGCGCCAATGCCACGTCTTTATGTGCCTCAAGACTCCGACAAAAACTCCGTCACACATTCAGCATGTAATCTCAGCGAGCATCTAATACAGAGGTGTCAAACTCACTTTGGTCGCGGGCCACATTGTGCTTACGGTTTCCCTCGGAGGGCCGTTTTGAGTGTGAAACCATGTAAATGTTTCACCTCCTCCACATTATTGCTACACATACAGCACACAACAAATGGATGGATAACTAGTTTTGAAAGTCAGATTCATAGTTTGCTCCACTATTGTTCAAATTGCTGTAATAACAAGAAAATGCTTGCAATATCTCTATTATTTATTACATATGACAATTTGAAATTTTTTTACAGATTTTCGCAAGCATCATGGAAGTTGACATGCTGGGTTTGCTCTCACGGGCCACATAAAAGGATGTGGCGGGCCGGATCTGGCCCCCGGGCCTTGAGTTTGACACCGGTGATCTAATACAATGAACTAAGTGGCTTTTTCTTTTTCTTCTTGTCTTTGTTGTGTTGTGTGGTTCAGAAGGATGCCAGATGGATGGCGTGACACTTTGGTTTTGAAAATGTGTCCTACTCACTTCAGCATTGAGCAGAGTTTGGTGTAAGTCCCAAATTAGTTTTGAGTCATAACGTTCAAGACTCAAGCAAGGCCCAAAATACTATGGATTTCTTATTTTTATTTTTAAATCAAGCAACAAGTGGAGTCAAGTCATGATGACTCCAAACAGACACACAATGAGCAAATAGCAGACATACGTTGAGGGTTATTCGGCCTTTGGTGAAGTCTTTGTCGTTCCTGCTCGTGCGGCGTGACGAAATGTGACATCTGAAAAGCGTCCGCACAGTGTTGCACTTTGGCTTCTGGTTTTAATGGCTTCTAAATCATCTCAATGATTTGACACCCAAGCTGTATTCACTTCTTTCACATCATCATTTCAGCAATAAGTGAAGTCTCCAAATTGCACATTTGGAAGTTTCCTGTAGATCTGGCAGTAAAGATGTTGCCGTGCGCAAATTATAAGCCAATTCCCATTTCCTCTGCAGACAGCGTGCAGTCAGCAAGTGCTCACCCGACTCATCACTTCTCTCATCACTCCTGCGCACGCACGCACGCACGCACGCACGCACGCACGCGATCTCTTCCACAAGGTGAGCAAGCGCAGTTCTACAGTCACAATTGATCATTTGTTTAAGAACAGACACATTGGATGTTGGTTTTACGGTGACGATGCAGCTTCCATTGGGGATACGTTTATCATTTAAAATGAAACTAGCTAGCAGTAAATGTTACCATAAATGTGAAGTTTTGAAATAGAAATTAAAATACACATTTCATAACATATGACAGCTTAAATCTATTTTTGAGGTGAATACAACATTACCAGTTGGTCCTTTTTAGGAAAGCGCTGTTTACCTCCCGAGTAATGTAAAACATCAACAGATTGTCTAAACTACAACATCAACCATTTGACTTCTTTTGAAGAGAGTGCAACATCAATAGTTTGATTTTATGGTAGGAAAGTCTAGCAGTTTTTTTTTTTTTTTTTTAGGAAAAGCAAAGTGAACAGTTTGCTTTCTTTTTAGGAAAGCGCAGTGTGAACAGTCGTGTCTTGTTTTGGCAAAGCACGTCAACGGCTTGTCTTCACTTCAGGAAATGAACAATAGCCTATAGACAAGTAACAGAACCAACTCCATTATTAGGCTATAAAAACACCACTGGTATTTATATGACAAAACATTTGAAAATGGATATTCTTTTTTTCAATCATGTCCACGTGATGTCGTTTTAAACAAGCTTGATATAATGCCAAGCTAGCCTTGAGGCCAGTCTGCCAGAGGCTGAGCTGCACTGTGTTTCTTGATGAAGTCGACGAGTCTCCTGAGCGCAAGGCGGTGAGTTGCATGTCCTTTCCATGACCGAATCTGCGCCGTTTGGGAACTTGGTAGGCTCTGTAGCAAAGAATCACCAATAGTTGGCGTTCTGGGGTCCGAATCAGTTTTTGACTTTGGCCACTTTCCAACTGGCTTTCGTTCCAAGGGAATCAAATTGCTACCACCCCTCCCCTCCCCACACCCCCCATAAAAAAATAATCATCACTGATCTTTCTTCTTATTGGTCGGTTTAGCAAATAGTTTTCTGGCACAGGTTGGTTGTCGTGTTGGTTCCCATGATTCAGCATACGGATCATAGATAATGGATGGATAAATGGGTTTCACTTGAATCTCATTAGAGGATTTACTCTTGTGTTTACTGCTGGATTCCGCATTTACTGACGCCGGATGAAAAATATCCGAAAGCGCTTGAACATCCTGTGTTAATATGTGAAGGGGATGTTGAAAATGCCCATTTTTAGTCTCTGTTCCCGAACTGAAATCAGCCACTTTAAAATGACTCCCGAGTTGCGTTGGATACGGGGGCAAACCTAGTTGCAGCTTAGAAGCTCAAAAGGTTGGGAATCATCCGACTTCTCACTGGGGATTATAGCCAGCCAGCGACCAAGGAAGAGCACTTACACTAAGACCGGCTGTACATCACAAAGATAGAATGCCAAAGTCACGCTGAAAGTCAGGCAACTGGGCCATGGGTCAAATATTGATTTCAACGGAAAGGTAACACTGGCCTGCCTGCCTGCAAAGAGGTCGTCGATATCACGGAGGCTTCCGTGTCATTTTCAAGACATCGCTCCGCTACAGTGTATTGACCACGAAAGCTAAATATTATTGGCGGGAGCCACGTAAACTCAACTTGCAATAGATTGCTCATTTTATTGGCTTTAGAATTGATCAAACGCGTGGAACTGATTGTTGATTCAACACGCCCTGAAGCAACTGAAAGCAGACAGAGTGCGCTACTTTGCTGCACTGCTGACTTTGTCTCTGTGAATTTGCCCAACCGGGGGGCGGGGAGGGGGTCCACGGTTGATAACGCAATTCCGCCCGTACGGTGGCGACGCACCCGGAATCACACGCAAGTCACAGCATGCTGCGGTCCATCACTAACATAAAAGTCAGAATTGCGTAATCATATGAAAAACCTGACGAATCCATACATAAACAAAGGATCAAATGAAAAACTGTAAGAGGGTGGCCTACTTGCGCCGAGTGAAGATGTATTCTTCCACCCCTGCTCAGATGAGTTGGGATCTAACGTCGAAAGATCGTTTGTCGGCACGGTCGTACACGGCAAGGTGAGCTCGATTCACGCCGAGCTCCACTGTGGCACGACCTCTCTGGCCAATAGAACTGATTGTACAATGTTAAGGGCGTAACGGTACAGGGCAAAGGCGAGCCCGCGCTACTCTGACATATCTGCGGTACGCTTTTGGCAGCGGGTCTGGCTTCTTTCAAAGAGGATGGCGTCAGAGCAGGGTGCAGACACATTAAACGCGCCTTCCGTCGGCGCATGCCAAAGCAATCGCAATTGCTGTTGTTCATTTTATGTAGCAGAATAATTCATACTGCATAATTGATTTCCTGAAAAGAAGACAAACCACTGATTTTGCATTTTTCTAAAAAGAAGACAAACCATTGATGTGACGGTTTACAAACAAGGCAGTTTTCAACGAACTTCACAAAAAAGATAAACTTGTGGTTCCTAAAAATAAAATATGTAAGTTGTTGCGGATTAATAATTGTTTATTTTTTACATATACATTATTTTGTTTCTTGAGAATCTTCAACCAGCCATTTGTCGGTGCCAGTAGTTGGCTTTTGTCTTTTATTTGAGTTGCCTTGAAATCTGTTGCAGGCTACGCAAAAGAGAAGCGTTCTTTTGTCTTGCATTTTCTTCCCTACCAAAACCGAACGCAAACCCAACTGTGACCTTAAAGGCAAGTCAACCCAAATATATTTTTCCTAGAATATGTTCTATGCAAGCTCACTAGTCTAAACGCGGCAGTCGGATAAATATTGCGTTTATGGAATAAGAGTTAATTACGCGTTTTTATCCATCTCTGGATGTCGATTTCAGTAAGTAACAAAATGGCCGCAAAAGCGGTTGCATTTTGCTGCCTAACTCATATTCCACGAAGGAATGCCGTCTTTAGATTGGTGAAGGCGCACAGAACATATAAATGCAAATGATTTCAGGGGTTGACTTCCCCGGTCAAAAAACACACACGTCAACATTGAGCTCATTGGCGCAGCACTCCGGTTGTGTGGCAATGACTGCACTTTGCGTGAGGAAATGGAGTCCATGAAATTGATCATTCACTCACACACGGGATGCCATGTGTAAACCCAACCAATGCATCACGTTGCAAACGTGTCTGATTAGCCCCGAGGCAAAATCCATTTGTCCGGGGAAACACGATTCATCATAACTCCGCATGGAGGAAGGCGCTCAGGCTTCATGTCACCGGTCCAAGTAAATGTATGAGTGTAGCCACGGTGTGGTCATGGGTGTGGCTTGTTTGCAAATACCAGCTATTTATCATTGTTTACAAGATGACCATGCTTGCTTTATGACTCCCACACGCCCCTCTCCCCCCTAGGTGATGCTGTCGAGGATGGGCTGTCACCACATATTGCGTAACGCAAAATCTCCTTAAATCGCTTTCCATCCAGCTGAGGAAGTGTAGGCGGCAATAATTAAGAAAGCAAACGCCACCTCGGACCAGGAAGGAGCCCGAGGCGCGATGCCGATGTCTCGCCATGGAGGGTCGACCCCAAAAAGAGTTTTAGCTTTTCACCTCCCACACAATTACGGTGATTGCAGGCTCACTTTCTTGTGGCAGCCATCACATCACTTTAGGAACTCTTGCACGCATGTTGAGGTGAGGGAATATATCTTTCTCATAAAAACGAGTATGGGAATCAAGAAAATGGACAATGAGAATGAAGACAAAACTAGAAGATAATCAAGTACAACTTACTGTAAATGTATTACTGACTATGGGTGAAATGTGAAATATGACACAATGTCAACTTTTTTCCCCAAAACAGTCAAATTGTTACTATACAGGAATAAGCCCAATACGATAGAATACCAAGAATATTTTTTATGAGGACATTTTATTTAAAAAAAAGTGCAAATCATTTTAAAGACATTGGTAAATGACTCCATTTTACAAGAATATTAGTATTTCTTTTCCATTTTGCAAAAAACAGTCCATTTTGCAAGGAAATATAATCTTCACAAATAAATAATGGATCATTTTAATTAATAACGATATATTTTTGTTGTTGTACTCAGTGTGATTAACTCATTCACTGCCAGACATTTTCAGACCCTCTTTTATCCCAACGTTTGAAAAAATTTGAAAACAAACATAAAGACGTTCCTGGGTTGAATGGCTGGACTGTGAAAAGACAAGTCAACTTGTCAATGGCATTGAATGAGTTCAAAACCTTTTTTTAAAATGAATACAGCGGTCTTCGGCTGATCGTGGTATTTCTTTCCAACGACGCAGATTTAACCTGACTGCACTTTAGTCTTTGACTAACATACACCACAGCAGTACTAAAGTCAAAAATGACGATGCAGTAAGGAACTATTTGGAAAAACACTTCAAGGGCGTACATGTAATCAAGTCCAGTATCAGCGATACCTTACCTTTAATCCTGTGGTTGGCTGGCACAGTGGAAAGGTGGAAATGCAATTCTTTGCACGCTTTTCATGGCCATGAAACGTCTTCGGTTGTCAACGGAGAACCTCCTGCAAGTAAAAGACAAACAGGAGGTGTTCAGTTTCGCTTCCACAATACATTTGCATTCATACAGACGGACGTGTAGAGGTTAAGGCGAGGCCATGGATAGTACTGCCTCCAATTTTTTTTTCAGTTTGTTGTCAGATTTGATCAAGTACAAACCCCTATTTTGTTTGACTTTTCAACAAATATTCCCGCATTTTGCAATAATAGACATTTGGAAACTGAGGACACTAATTGTTGAAGCTTTGTCGGTGGAATTCTTTGCCTTTCTTGCTTGATATACAACTTCTGTTGCCGTATTTTCCTAACGCACCGCCCATTTTCAATGGGAAACGGGTCCGCACTGCTGGCACGCCAGTCGACTACTCGCACATGAAGCCAAAGTGTAACACATGCAGAATGTGGCTTGGAATTGTCTTACTGAAACAAGAAGGGATGACCCTGGAAAACAAGTTGCTCAGTTGGGAGCAAATTTGAATGTACCTCACAACGTTAACACGTCAATATGTACAGGTGTTTTTCGTGTGTTTACAATGTATTTATGATAATGTATTTAGTTGTATTATTATTTAAGTACTGTTAATATGTTTAAATCTGTTAAAATGATGTGGAAAGGGGAAACCTTTTCATATGGTTTGTCTATATCTTCGATTTTCACCAATTGTGGGTGTGTCTTGAACATGTATGTCACGATAAACAGGGCTTGACTGTAGTCCACATTCATAGTGAATGACGCTCACCCAAAGCAATCATTTGTTGACGACAAAAGTGAACAAACAGTGCTTGCACTGCAGATCATGTTGTTTATTCTTGGTTGAGTGTGTCTCAGACAATCTGAACGGTCCTCCTGAGAGTTTTGTCTACCAAAATAAATCTACATAACAGCAATCATCTGGCGTAATCTCATCGTCTCCCATTATTCGGAACATGCCGTGCACTTGTTGCAATACATCACACGGGTTCGCGCGGGGCTGCCCGCAGGTTGTTTTCTTTCTTCCGTTGAAAGCTGCCCGTACTACATTATTCATCGAATCCATCCGAACACTCAACATGCTTGATAATTCAGTCAGAATGTGATACATTCAATAGGCACCTCAAGCACAAACAGATTGTGACACAAAATCTTTCTGGTCTGCAACTTTTGTCAAATGCTTAAAACGTACGTCGTCCTCGAAGATAAAAATTGACGGTAGTTTTACCTCAATTCAAATTTGACGGTTCAGCTCAGGAGAATTTGGAAGTTGCGGTCCTTAACACAAACATCATGTTTAACAACATGATGTTTAACTGTATAACAGTGCCAAATATTCATCGTGAGGAGTTGTATCAGTGTCTAACGTGCAATTGTATTTGTATTCTTAATAATATTCACTGACTTAAAGTGCATTTAAATGTAACGAAATCAAACAAGTGCTTGAACATGACGTCCTGTAACGCCTGAAAAAACAAAACTAAATGCTCATGTTATTGTTCATTCTTACCGACATTATTCACACTTCAATGTGACCCACTATATGTTTAACCATTAAAAAATAGAGTAACAAAATGTAAAGGATTTTTTTCTAGATAAAAAAAAAGAAAAGAAAAAACATATGGCCAACAGAATACATTTAATTATAATTGATTAAAATGCTTGTTTTCCCCCTAGATTTTCAAACTGATGAATTTGGCCGGCAACATAACAGGATGGTTAAGAAAATATATTATGAAACTATATCATCGAAATAAAAAAACAAACACATGTACAATAAAAAGAAAAGTCATACGCTGTAATTCTTTGCCTCAAGACCTTTGCCTTTGTAATGGTCAAATTTGAGGCATAACAAAACAGGTTCAGTTGGCAACTAAAGGAAGGTGCTGTAATCCAGGTGATTGATTTGAATTTCCATTGCTGACTTTGACATTGCTTTTGGTTCATCTCCACCAAATGAAACAATTGGAGAGAGAAGCAAACTGCTGCAAAGCATCCTTCCACACAGAAGGTCCAAACAATCTCTTGTCACTGGGATGCAATTAGGAGATGAGTGAAAGGGATTGACTCCCCCCATTCACAATGAATTGTCTTTGAAGCCTTGCGCTGTTTTCCACAATCAATTCAAGGAGCTCATTTGCACTGTGACATCTCTTTTGATGGGTAGCATTGAGTATTTTGGGGGAGGTGATCCACACCGATTGCACATTAAGCCCGACCTCATTGAACCTCTTAACAGGAAAAGGCTTTCTCAATATGACATTTGTGCTGAACTTTTGCCTGGCCAGTCAGGACGCCTTGACAGACATGCGCAGTTGCACTCGACGTGAGCGGAGGTCTTCTTCGCAACCCGGCACATCCACAACAACTAGTTATTGGACTTTATAATAAAATATAAAATAAACATAATATGGCCTCACCTGACTTTTCTATTCCTCTGCTCAAAGCGATTTTAAAATGGTCTCAGTGCCATAATTGTAAAACTGTAGAACCGCACGTGAAATCAATGTACAGAAGCTATAACACTTGAGAGGTATACACCTACACAACCAATATCCTAAATAGCAATTGTGTTTTATTGTGTACATGTGTTATAATTCATTGTTAAACTGATGTACAAGCGCTTGCACTCTTTACTAGCAAATATCTTTTTTCGTTGCAGGGGGAGAGCATGCAGAAGTGCACAGATATCGTGCCCGAATATAACCATCTCGGATGTAATTGTGTTGTTGATTCATGTATTTCTTACTCTGTCTCTGTCAACCAAATGTATGAGAATAATATACAATATTTCATGAGTCACAGCGGTTACCAAAAACTCAAAAGTACACGCTTTGGGGGCTCAAATGTCGGCTCTGGCCTTCCCCCAAAATTCATGTTTTGTTCATTAAAGACTCAAAATTTCCCATAGTTGTGAATGTGAGAGCGTATGCTTGTATGTCTCAACTGCGTATGCCCTGCAAGCGACCGATGGCCAGTCCAGGGTGTAGCCCACCCTTCCCCGAAAGCCAGCTGGGACAGGCTCCAGCTAACCCATGACCCAGTGAGGACAAGCGCTATAGAAAAGCATCCTTTCCCTGCGAGTCCCGATGCTAAGAAACTCAGTTGCTCTGTGCAGAGCAATTCTGTGGCATTGCTTTTGAAGGTTTTCCACAGGCAGCACCGCGAGCCCGCACACAGTGTGTGTCACAGATGAACGCGGGCAAACTCTTCAACACACATTCATACGACGCCTCCGCTTGGTCACGAGCAACGCTGACCTCCAAATGCAATTAAGATCGAACCAGTGCTGACTGTCTAGAGGATAAGTTCATGTTTTCAAGCAGAGACTGCGTGTTCATTTTGAAGGATATAACCGTATTGACGTCTGACATTCTCTACGCCGTCTGACACGAGATGCCCACGTTCATCGAGATTAAAGGCCAAATCAATAGCATGTGTGTTCTTTTTCAGCCGCAATTGTCTACCCATCATTGCCAAACTCCTTGAGAGTATTTCTTATCGTCAAAGCATAAAGTGTTTTAATACTGTATCGGCCAGCTATTCAATCACAGGAACTTAGTTGTATTTTTTTTCCAAATTTTTTCAAACGTTAGGGTAAAAGTGGGGTTGAAAATGTCTGGCAGTGAAAGAGTTAATGGCTTTTATAATAATGAAAAAAAAACAAACGGAGTGATTTGGACCACTGTGTGACGAGGGGCTGTAATTACTGATTTTGACCAATTCGACGATTTCTTCGAGATACGTTGAGTAAGGACAAGAAAAATTGACAATGTTGGAGTTTTCCACCTGTTCCCTTATAATCAGTGATGGCATCTTGCATTCGCCATCTGCTTCACATTACCAGTTTCTCGTTGGTGTCAGACACCACACCGATAGAAAATATATTCAGAAGCGCTGCAAAGGACGTTGCCAGATAAGAAATCAATGGAATGGGATCTTGCATAGCACCTCTTTCTCAGTTTCAAGCGCCACTGAAGATGCCCTTTGGAATGAGATGCTATCCTCACAAAAGGCGGCAGGAAACTTGAGTCTTTGCTGGGCTCTTGGGAAGTATGCACGTGTAATCATGCAGTCGGTTGGCAACCGCTGATCGTCGAGCAGCTGCAGATGTGGTCATGTCTGTTTAGCACGAGCTCCTCTCAATTATCGCAGAGTGGCTGAGCCAAACTCCAAGACATCATTGCTTGGAGATTGTATAAGATGAACCTAAAATAAGCTAAAGAAAGCTAAGGCTGAAATAAGATAAGAAACTTTACTTTGGAACAGATCACTTTTGGAGGGCCGCTGTTTGTTAAGGCCACAGGGAACAATTATGCAAATTGAGTTCCAGCGTTCGCATTGATTGCGTCCAAAACAAGCCACAAATGCTCTAAATATATAAAGACATCATTAGTTTGAAGCTACTGAGGCAAAATCAAGGACTTGGCTACTGTTGATTCCGTCTCAACGAGTATGCAGTCCAATGACGACAAAACAACATGAGGTCAACTTTGGGATGTTGAGGCAAAATTGTTCGGCTCAGTGCAACGCAAGCATTGAAAAAGGAGGGCAAAACATTCAGGAATCCTCACATTTCAACAAAAGTATTTGTTTTTATAAAAACAAATGCCTCATTTCCACCATAAGCCAGGCAGAGAAATGTATTCAAATGCCCATCGGAGTACCAGGCCGATTATAGCAATTCGGTATGGGACAGAGAGAATTAGAGTGAGAGACGTTCGTTAAAAATGCAGGCGCACTGCCGCTCAGGTTGGTTTGCGCAATTTTAACCAAAAGTCTAATGCACAGCCACTCACAGTCTCCTCTTCCGCCTACAACAAGGGCGGGGCACTTTTATCCAGATGAAAACATACGCATTCATTGTTATCGTCATTCGAAGAAACGTTGCCCCAACCTCAAAGTCGTCTTTGATGACGGCTTGGAACTTCCCGAAGAGTCGCAAAGAGCCGAGCAAGATCATCAAATTTGTTCTTGGGAGTCTTACACGGAACTGTCTTGAGATAATTACGACCACCGACACGTTCATTAACAGGCATCGACCTTGATGCTGTACGCCAAAGCGGCCGCCGTCAATCTGATAATGGAGCCCGTCATTAAATTGTTTGCAGCCAACAACATAAGCCGTTTCTCTGAGCCTTGAAGAGGAGAGTCGAAAAATAACAATGTAAACGTCAAGTAAGGCCTGGTGGATGTAAGGCAAGCACGGCCACTTTACTGTACGACTTTACGTCTACACAGTCATTCAACTGCGGTTGCCCATGGTAACTAAACCAAATGGATGACACTAATTCCTCATATAGTGGTCGGGGGTTTTCTCAAGTGAAGATTGGGGGAGGCGTCGAAACTACCGCGGGTGTGTTTACATCCGATAAGACTCCACATTTTAATTGATCGGAGACAGCAGTGTTTCCATCCTTTAGTAGGTCGAGTTCAAATGGCTCCGCATCATATACTGGAATGATAACATTTAATACTGCAAGGAACTCCTTTCGCGAGTCTCCACATTTTGAGACTGGTGACAGGCTTTTTTCTTTTTTTTTAGGTTCTGCTGTTTCATCAGCAACTATGTTAAAATGGCCTGAATAGTTCTTGAAGTCAAGTCAGGTTTCTTTGTATAGCCCTTAATCACAAAAGAGTCTCGAAGGGTTTCACGTAATCTTTACGTGGGCACGAAAGTATCGACATAATTACAATTGAAGTATACTCATTTTTTTCCTTTTCATGACTGGAAAATGCTAGCCGCTTATTTGGGGACAGTCATTTAGTTGTTAACGCAACCAAATGAGATGTGCCAATTACGTAAATTAAGGGCAACTTAAGAAGAACCAACTCTCCTGACTTACAGAGTCCGCTGTGAATCAATGCTTTGGCATCTTGCCTTTGCTTCCTTTTCTATTTCCGTCCAAGGGATGCTACCTGCTCATCATTTTCAAAGAGATGCTCTCCCAACAGGCTAAAGCTGCTAGCGGTGCCTCAGACCTTATTTTTCCTCTCATCTCACGCTGAAACGGCGTCCTTTCTAATGTGGTAAACACCACCGCCCCATTGGAGTGCGGGTGGGTTGCTTGTAGAAAGTGCTAAGGCAAGAAGAAATCGGAGCTGTGATCTCCAAACTCTTGATTCATTTTATCCGCTTGGAGATTCCTTCCTGAAACAGAGGCGCCGTGATCTGCCTTCAGGGATTTGGAAGGGAAGGATGAGGATGGGGTGTCGGGTTCGGCGGGTGGTGTGAAAGAGGAAATGTGGCAAGCGGAGGAAAGAGTTCACGGGCTATCGGGTTCTGACAACTGGAAGGCGCTCAGGGAAATGACAGTGGCACAATGTTTTTGTCTTATGCGTTTCTCTCCCGATAAGCGACGTTGCGCAATTTTAGGAATGGACTTATATTGGCGCCGGCGAACTAATTATGCTGCGGCTAGGAATTGCTTGTGAACACTATTAATGGTGCATCGTGAACAAAAAGCCAAAGAACGACGTTCATTTAGCACGATAATGCTGCTTAAAATGTCACGGAAATCAGGTGAGGTGACGTAAAAATGCCCTCAAACATCAACATGGACTCAACATTGTGGATTGACCACACGTCAGAGTGTACTTGAACGCTAATCTGCAGAGGAATGGCAAGCAAGCCGACTGAACTAGTGCAGAACTACTAGAGTTGCTTAGTTCCTTGGCACTGTACATGGACACATAAAACCTTGTGGAAAAACTGCAATTAACACTAATCGTCTTATTGTCACATTGTTATATCGTCAGGACTACGCAGTGGTTACGTGTGGCAAGTCTCCACACAGAAATGAATCTGTGGGACTATGTGCACGCCTCAGTCGGTGCTCCTGTTTTGGTTAGCAAGTGACTTTCAATTTAATTCAAGTGCAGAAGCTAACTCTTAATTGTCAGTCTGTCCATGTAATGAGATAATGGCAGTTGCTTCCCATTTTTCCCTCATAGGCATTTGTTTGAGGGAAGTCTTTATTCTACTCGGGTGGATGATGCAACAAATAGATTGCATTGCAGCGTGCCCTCCTATTTGAGAAGGACTGATCAAACCAGAAAAAAAAACACAACATGGGAGACAAACCGTGAGAAAGTCCACAAGGTGGTTAGCATCTCCACTTTTGCATGTTTGCATGCATAATCAAGGCTGCGCCTGTTTTTGAGTGCAAATGTTGTATTTGGAGCAAATTCAGTTAACCCACCCACAATTAGTTTTAATCTGTAGTGAGATGCTGCGGTTAAAGGTGACGAACGCTAGCATGAGAATGGCTTTCTTTACTTTCATTACTTTGCTGTCAAATGCGATGATGTTTCCTGATGTTGAAACAGTTGTGATTTTGCAGTTTTTGTCATGGACCAACACATCTTTTCTACAGTCTCAGCATTCATACAACAAGGAGTGATTTAAGTTCAAGTGACATCACTCCGTTTTTCTAAAGCGGAACGGCTGGAATGTGTGACGGCAGCTTAGATAGAAAAAAAAAAATGCATTCAATTGCAGGCGTTAAATTGGAATTGGGCCCTTGGAACTGCAGTGTAAATCCAACATTAAGCAGGTAAATGTTTTTATTTCTCAAGCACTATTATTGTTTTTCCGTATTTATACAAAATAGCTTTCACATAAATCCATGTCCCTTATCATCGACACAATCACTTTCTTCATTTGGTAAAAGCCTACTTTGTGGGGTTTTTTTTTCCACATTTACCGCCTGTCCCTTTCATTTGAAATTGCAATTTGTTTTTCTCCTCTTGAATTTGCACGTTCACTTTATCTGTGAACGCCACGTGAATGTTGCCGCCGAGGAGCTGTTGGTTGGATGGGGCGGGGGACACAAGACGTGGGCGAGTGTCACGCCAGATTAAGTCCCACCGGGCTCATTTCTCTGGCAAGCACACACCAGAAAGCTCGTGACTTGATGTAAACGGTCACGCAGCCAAAGGAGGAAGAGCGGAGTCATCATCATTCCCATTTTTATGATCTCAGTCTTCCCACCTTGATTCCGGGGGACGAACGCCCCACGGGCCTCTTGGACAGATCTTGATAACTTGAGACAGAAAGACGTAGGCTTTCTTCAATATGAGGCGAGAGTGTCGGAAACGCAATGGTGCAGTTTGGTGGTGTCTCATTCCAGGCTTGAAATACAAGCAAACAATATATTACATAATACGGAAGCCATCGACCTAATTCAGTGCTCTTCACATTGGAACATCGAAAAAAAAACGGGGAATAAAGCACGTTTTGCTCGTTCAGTTAATTTCGGTAACAATTCCAATTTGGAAAATTTCCAATATTTTTCATCTTAACTTCCCATGAAAGTGAATTTCTCCACACCTTTGCAACCTTAATCCTAACATACGTATTTTTGGAACGTGTGAGGAAGACAAAGTACCCGCTAAAAACATACGCAAACACGGGGCGATAAAATGATAGCAGATTTCACACACACACACATGCATATTCAAACTGAAGGATCTGAATCTATAAGAATGGCTTTATATTCGCCAACAGGTCAACCAAAAACCAAATTGGGGATTGCACATCGCGTAATCAGCGTGCCCTGATCTGAGCACGGGACCAGCTGGTGAAGATCAGCCCCATAGGCAGGGCCAGCCAGGGAGGAGACAAACCCACATTATGTTTGGATTTTGAAGACAGTATAAATGTGAGGGCTGCATGTTAGACCGCGCCCCCTTTTCTGCCCTCGCCCATCTCGGGTGAGAGCATTCGCGAGGACGGAAAAGCTGCCAGAACTTCAGAGATAGAAAAGAAAACTGACGAGAAAATTCAATCGATTTGTGCGAGTCTTTATTTATATTGGATACCTTCTTGAAAGATAAAACCAACACGCATCGAGTAAGCAGTTGTTTTGTAAATTGCTAATTGGGCTTATGGACTCGAGACCTACAAGACTCCAACAAAATATATGTGTTTATATTCAGAATGGATCAGTGGCAGCGACCCAGCATGCGGTCCCGCAGGGGGTTAGCAAAGGTGTGAAAAAGACTTTGTATCGATTGCTCTTTTCCGTCAGACGCACTTCACTTGCAACCGTCAACAATTAACTCCACCGTGTCGCTTTGGGCCGCGCGCCCTTCACGTTGACCTGTAATTAGAGATGTCACCATGCAGCCGTCTCAGCCGCTGGTGACGTTCCTTTGGAGCCGCCTTGCCCCGCATCGTCCATAGCCAGAGAAGGATCAGGAATGTCTTCTCCCAAGGCATCTTGCGCTGTATTTTGTCGAGCTTGTGTCTGTGTGCATTTGTCTCTGACTTACAGTACACGAGCGTTAACGCAAACGCGGTTACGTAAAGCAAATGCCACAAATATGTTTGTCACATGAAGAGCCAGCGCCATGAGTCATGTTCAAACGTGCTCGTTCAGCACAAACAACAGCGCATGCCTTTCATTCGGCTTTTGGGATTACTGCTTAGTAAACATACATGGTTTCTCTCCGTCTCCGGTATTGAGGGAGCAGTCAAATCGATGAGGGGTTTCTCAACTGAAGCGGGGTACGCACAAAATAACCATCGGACCGAATTTGAGCATTTGTGCAAAGAGTGATTTTTCCTCCCTGATCTGATATAATATGACACAACGCACATAGACTGACGTGTTTGTATAAACGCATAGTGACAAGCGAGCTGGAAGCTATACCTCAATGAACCTGCATTGGACAGAAACACACTTGTTACGCACTGGAAACTGATACCTGATGCGGGCCGCCAATCTCTTTATGTTCCTTTGTAGGCGTAAAGATTATTCGCAGAATCAAGGGTGCGCAATCACGCGACCAAAGCGATCAAAAACAGCACTCACCGAAGGGGTTAGCTGTGAACCATTGCGCGTGGTTGCGTCCGCTAGCATTAGTGCTACCTGGCTATTATTAGCGCTACCGAACACTGCCGCGACTCATTAATAAATGAGAAAAAGAGTTGCGTGTGCCTAGGGAGAACGGATTGGACGCATGCGGACCAAAACGGGTTTCAGACGCCGTTCCACCGCAATGTTTATGTGTTTGTGCGTGTGACTTACGATTGTTGGCGGGGATATGGTTACGTTTGGCGATTTTTGTCCTTGTCGTAGTGTGGGGTCTTCCACATTTTAAAAACCGGCACGTGTGCACTCTTCTTAACACCAAGCGACCGCGTGGCAGCGGAGGCTCTTCTGCATGCAGCCGCGTTGCGATACACGACCTTGGCCGGCGGTCGCAATGCGTTCGTCCGATCCATAATTTCTCCAGATGACATCTGACGGCTCTGCGCGCCCGAGGGGATGGGGAATGCAGCGCACAACAGAACTGCACTGCACACACTTAAGAGAATATCCGCTGCTAAGGAGGAAGGCGTTTACGGAGTAAAAACATTGCCTTGTTCCGCAAAGTCTTCACATGGGAGGAAGATTTTGCCCGTGGAAATGTTGGGACAAAAAGGCTAATGGCGTCAGCGTTGTTGATGTGGTTTACCATTCAGTCAATGAGTTATGCATTAAAGGCGACATATTATGAAAATGTGACCTTTTTTATTGTTTGCACTCCAACAGTTGTGTTTCTAGCGTGCCTACCCACTCATCAAGTGTGAAATTAAACAGCCAAGTAAATCTTTTTTTTCTTATCTGCCTACTTCTGGAAGGGAATCCATGGCATACATACCGTTAGGGTTCAGTTGCAGCATTTCAGATTCAAACTGATTTACAAGATTTTGGGGGTGCAGTGAGAGGCACAATTTCTACGTGTTAGGACCGCCCATATCGTCTTTGGGATTATGGTGCGAATTTTCACATGAGCACGATGGCGTTCGCGTAGCTGAAATATAGTCCAATCTTATCTATGTTATTTTCATGTTTTTTTGATGTCACATTAAATTGGATTTGTTTAAAATTCTCACTTATGTTCTTGAAAAACGTGCACGTGTTTTAAAGTGTGCAAATCTATCCTCCAAAAGATATGCTACCGGACGGCATTTGAATTTAGAAGTTTCGTTAACCTTACTGAAAAGGACACGTTTCCCAAAATATTCTCGAGCGCCTGTTCTCACTCTATCGCTGTCCGGAAAGAGGATTCACCGACATCATTTTGAGGAAAAGTACAGAAAATGTTGCTGGCACTTTCTGTCCACAATTCGTTTTGTGTTTTGTTTTTCACTAAATTGCAAAAAGCCTGTGCCCAATATGTACTGTGCTTGTTTCTCACACAACTGCAGGTTTCCCTGTAAAGCGAGAGGTGTTACGGTTGTAAAACAAAGACGAGAGGATTGATGACAGTGGAGAATAAAAGGTGCTATGCTGGCAGAGTCATCTGCATTTCAATGCCTCACCCAATCACATCTCAGCAGTTTAGGGATTTGTCAGATAGGAGTGTCGAGTGATTAACAAATGCATTGTGGAACCTCGAGTTTTACCAGATAAGAGTCATCGATTGGACAATTTTTTTCTTTTGAGTTGAGAGCAAAAATTTGAGTGTGTGTGTGTGCTAGGTATGGTAGCAGTGAACTTGACAACAAGCGTTAAGAAGAGCAAAGCAGAGGATCTCGTCAAGTTTTTTTGTTATTTAAATGTGAAAATACAAACATACTAAATACTTAATCAACATGACAATACGATCAGTACGAGGACTTTGCAGCGGCTGCAAAACATTTTGGAGTGTTCCCGAAGAAAGAAGCATACGGACATGGAGCAAAATTCAATCCCCAAGCCAATGGAGCAACCATATAAGAATTTTTAAAAGCCTACTTTACTGCACCTAAACATCACCGGCTTTCACAAACCCCTCCCCTATGCCGAGCTGATTAAAATGAAAAGATGAGAGCATGCACAGTCGACGAGAGAAGTCAACCAACAAATGAAAGGACTTTTGTCCCCCTTCATTTTCAGGCTTCGTATGCTTGCATTGCACTGACAAAGGTTAATATCTTGAGCATCGTCTGCACCGCTGCGATAGCGTAGCTAGAAAGTAGCATGCAAAACCAAAATTAAGGTGCTTCTACGATGACATATGAATGGAGAACTTCAAAAGATCAGTCGAATTTATTTGACATTATGATCACTCTGCGCTTCCTGTCAGATGAAATGACTCATGCAAAGAGAACAAATATGGGGAGTTGCTCCATGAACTCACACCCCAGCATAATTAAGAACTAATATCTGTATCATTCAATTTGTCGAACCAGATTATAGCGCTAACCTACTGACGTAAAACATGAGTAAAATATCTTTCTCATTTGTACCCTTTGACAATCTGTCCGCTTCCCCAAAAGTGCTGGAAAATATTCATATTCATTCGACGTTCCAGAGAAGTCAATCTTGTAAAACTACTTTAGCGTGAAATGTAGACATCAAATATGAATTATATTGTTGTGACTTAATTCATCAAACTATATATATATATATATATATATATATATATATATATATATATATATATATATATATATATATATATATATATATATATATATATATATATTAGGGATGTCACAGTATCGTTGATATCGTGACATTGCGATATTAAAATTGCCACAATATCGCCGTCGTCATGCCACGATATTAATAGCGGCAAATCTGTTTCAAAGCCCATTTGTGCAGTTCCAGCACGCTCTGGTGGTTAGTTTATTAGTGCAATTTAATCTGATGCCTCCTACAGGATGTTTAAGACCACAGCTAATTAGCAATGTGTCGAGACATTTACATGCAGCTGCTCATGTTTATTTTCTTTGTATTTCATGTTGTAAAGAAACCATACACACACACACACAATCAAATTAATAAGAAATTAAACAGATTATTGCTCATATGAACAAAACTATGTTCTAACCAGTAAAAGGTTAGATAAATCAGTCATACCATATATATGTACAGTGTGTATATATGTATGTAAAATGATTGATAGCATTTCCAAAGGTTTTCAATTTGACACTTTTTTCGTCCCGAGGAACAAAATTGTTCCTTTATGTGTGGAGCGTTGACGTTTTAGGCTCTTTTTATTTTATTTTTTAACAAAGATGACACTTTTTAATGAATAACCCCTTGTAAATTTGACCGATACACATTCAACAGAGCCAATATGATTTTGACAGCACAAAACGTCTTTCGGAGTTTAAAAAAGGAGTAATGGGTTGGGCGTCGTCATCGAACAAGGCTGCTGACAACAACAACAACAATAAGGCCAGCCAACATTGGCAGAATGTCCACTGGTTTTCTTGTCAGTGGCGAGTCAGGTTAGTTACGAGGCGTCGGTCAGGGTCAACAACAGGGGTTCGGAAGGCAAGCCGAGGTGAGAGCGTGACAGATGGCCTTTCTCCGGACGTCCTCCATTGGCCGCACGACAAGAGCGCGCGCACGCGGCCAGCATCCGACGACCACATATGACCAATCGATGGCTCGCAGATGACCAGGAAATTGCGCTTCCTGTTTAGTCAAGCTTGAGAAACCTTCCAAGTCTTAACGCTCATAGACGACAGAGCAACTGGACAGCCAATGAATGAATGGGTTGAAAACAAAAATTTGCAAATGTGATTGATAACAATTTGAAGTAGAGAGGAAGCATAACATCTTTGTGGCTGTGCAATGCAGACAAATGTGCCTTTCTAGTAGGCCCGGGCGAGTAATTGATTTTATTGTTATTTCAAGTTTATTTGTCAGAATTATTATTCATATTGAATTCCATTGTTTTGCGGCTCCCGTTGTTCAAAGCGCGTCCTCGCTGATGTGCGCTGCTCACACTAACAACATGGCAGCCAACAGATAGGAGCTACTGTAAAAATGCACATCTGTTGTTGCAAATTTAGCCATTTGGTCGCTATATTTAGCAACTTTTCCCACGCCTTTTGCCGCCGTTTTAAAAAAAAAAAGGGAGTTTAATTCTCACTAACAAACAGTCAAATCAGTTCGACATTGTTTTGCGTACAACAAGAAAGGAGCCTGGTGGAAGGCAATCACAGTGATTTGTGCTCAGCATTGCCAACGACATGGTGCCCAAATAGACCTCGCAAAAGTAGTGATTCATCACATTGGAAACTTTTGACATGAAGTATTTGAAATACTTTACCCACATATTTTGTTGACCTTGCCTTGCGGCTGTAAAACTCTGCATGAGAAAAGACTGAGAAAGTTGGAGAGGATGCGCAGTCTTAACTGTTTCACAACAGACATGCAACATTTCGAGCGTCGTAGTCTGGCGGAAACCTCGAATGTCAAATTCATTTTTTTCCCCCACAAATCGATGATCCGTCCCTACTTCGCCTGTAATTTTTACCCAACGTTAGCCAATTTAAAGCGGTGAAAACAGCCAATACACTCTAGAACGCAACTTATGTTTGAATGTTGCAAATGTTGTTTGAAGTCTCTTAATGACGATGTACTGTTAATCAATAAGGCGTTGTCTTTGGTCTCATGATATCAAAATGTGAACAAGATTAAGAGGACTGCTTTAATCCAAATCACACAGGTCAACAGCAAATTTTAATTTGAGATGTGTTCTTAAACAGACTTTTGACTGAATGTATTTTTTACAGCACATCAGGCTTTTGAGATATTTTCTTTTTTTTTTTACCATGCATTGTAATTTATAGCTATTATTGCATTTCAGAGGAAAATTCCACCTGTTGCTGAACCTACTAACCCTTACTTCATAAATAGTACTAAATATATTACAATACTATATTGTTTTTGTATCAATGTCATTTTATTTTTTATTATGATGAAAACCTGACAGCAAGTTATGCACATAGTCGAATGTATCCCAAACTTTTTGCAAGTAGTAGTAGTAGTAGTATATTTATATTATTTCTGTGGAGGTTGATGGTAATTAATGCTCAGAGAAAAACAGCTTCAAACTTTGTTTGGTATGAGGAAAGCAAAGTTGAGAAGGGAGAAAAAAAAGTCAAAAGTCAAAAAAGAAAAATTGCCCATCATTTGCCGGTTTTCTGCAGAGGGTGGAAAATTAATTGAAATCTGGAATATTTTGGTAAAAAAAACAAAAAAAAACCACACTGATTTTATCAGCCACCCTTGACCTAAGGTCTGAAACTTGAGAACTCCGTTAAGTGAGCATCAAAGGAGTAACTGAGCTTTTCGTTGGCTCTCAACGGCCCGGCCGCATAACACTTCCGCCGAAAGAAAAGAGCAGCCTCAACAAGGGGCTGTTAAGTGGATTATGACAGTGCCGCTGAGGCACTCCGCTGGTCATTGAGTTGATCGTCCCTCAACGCTCGCCAATAGCGGGCGAGCCACCGGGCTTTCTTTACGTCAGCTTATTTGCGCCCGCAATTATAGGCTGCAGTAAAAGCCACGGCCCTGGACTTGTCCAGTAAATAACGGCCGTACTCTCGCGGCAAAAGTCGACACAGAGATGAATAACTTTAGGCCCATACTGTAGAAGTCCGCCATAATTGCTCTCATGGGGCGCGGGGGCCTGATACACGCGCACGGTGACGGCGAGGCGGTGAATAGTCGAAGAGCGGCGGTGGAATAAATCAAAGCGGGGACTGCATTCGTCACACTTGCGGGGACATAATTAGTCTGTTGTAGCAAGGCCAGGTGTGTTCTACGACAGCAGACGCATGCAGGAAAATCGGTGCCTTATATAGCGCTGCTGCCATTGTGGACTATCGGAAACATAGGCCAAATCTTGAAGGTGTCGCAACTCTGTCAAACCGCCGGCAGGAATCTACATTCAAGCACATCACAACAGTATGAAATCTTTTGACTGCTGTCGCAGATGCTAGCGCTGCAGCAGCATGTTTTGGAACACCTCATTAGCATAATCAGCAATCCCTAAGCCACTAAGCAGCGGCGGCTATTCAGACAAATAAAAATCATGTCAACCCGCTTGTGATTTCCATTCCTCTCGTTGACGTAGCTCGCTTTACGGCATCCGCACATGCTGCAAAACATACGGTGCGGTACAGTATGTACAGCGCGCAAACATAACCGTGCGCTTTCAACCATGCATCATTGTGTCAGCCCTGCAATAAAGCATAGAAGCAGCCGATATAGTAATGAGGCTGCATTTCATTGCCACTCATAAACATACACAAAAGTGCTGCCATGCCCCTAATATCAAACACGCGCGCACGCACGCACGCACACACACACACACACACACACGCAGGAGCGTGCTCAGGTGCAGACGCCTAATGCTTCCACAATGAGCGAGAGCGAGCGAGTTACTGATTATCATTCAAATGAGCTCGGCAAGAGAGTACGGCGTCTGGGGCATCGCCGTGTCAGCAAAGCACTTCCTGTTTGCCGCTAAGTCGCGCAACGGGGCTGCGGGAGCGAGATAACGAGGATCACAAAGCATGCTGGGAGATCAAAATAAAGAAATAAAAAGGGCAAAGGGAGACCCCCTGAAGCGGCATTCGCTGCCTGATGCGGCATCGGTCGTTGGTGCCGCTGGGAACGCCGCTCCTCAAAAGTAAGGAGAAATTGTACGGTGGGGAGAAAACATGTTATATCACATGAGTGTTAACTGAGAGCCAGTTAGAAAGCTTTTATGGCTATGATGTGAAAATTTGCTCTGCTACTTCATCGTGTCTGCTTGCGACCGGACGATCGCATAAAGTATTAGGTTTAGGAGCCGCAAAGAAGCCAACGTCATAATGCAGGCTTCAAACCCTTCTTTGAAATATCAACCTAGGCTTGAAAACCTCATTTCAAACCTTAAACCCTACCACTTGCTTGAAATAATAACGCCCACTCAAAACCATCATTACGAATCTTAATCTTGACTTGAAACCAGAGATGGGCACAAATGTCAAAGGATAAATCCAAATCAACTCTTTAGGTTCCAAATCAAGACTCGAGTCCAAGTCAAGCCCAAGTCTTTAGATTCCAAGTCAAGTCTCGAGTCCCTGACCACGAGTCCAAGTCAAAAGCTGTAACAAACGGCAGCCCCGTTGCTCCGACTTTGCCATGCTGGTGATTGTTGTCGCACTTGTCCACTCCCCGTCATTATCATTGGACGTCGCTTGCTCGACTACACGAAAAGATGGGGAACCAGAGAGAGGGACAACTTGGGGCGAGGAGAGAAAATGAGAGCAAACCACACCACAGAGACTCGTAATGTTCACCAGTCCCAAGACAAGAGTCTGAGTCAAGTCTCGAGTCTTTAGCGGACGAGTTGCGAGTCTCAAAAAATAGCGACTTAAGTTTCTCATGAGTCCGAGTTGCGAGTCCCCATCGCTGCTTGAGATCCAAACAAACCTAATGTAGATGAAGTTTTTCGTTTTTGTGCAATCCTGCTGTATCTGTCCTAATGAACGGTGTCGTATATATGTCAATCTTCTCCCGTGTTCTGTGCATGTTTGGCCCACTAAATAGGGCAACATTTTCAAAAGGAACCGAAAGGTCTTGGGGAGGATGTGATTAACTGAGCCGTGCGGACCTGCATGGGATTCAAAGGTGAGGCATCCATTGTGCCTTTAAAGGTCAGAAATAACGGTTGGACTGGACGGCCTCCCTAATGATTCCTTCTCAAGAGTTCAAAAGCAATTTTTAGAGTCGCAAAGAGGTGGCAGTTACTTCCACTGTCAGAGGACTCCATTGGGAGCTGCACTGCTGCCCGTGGCGTTGACCTCATTAAGTGCCAGTGCAAACTTCAAACTTTGTACTTGCTCAAACTTAATCAAACAAACGCAAGTAGCATTGGAATCATGGCCTGTTACACGGTGCGCTGGCATGCGTTGTCATTTCGAGCCGTGTATCCAAAATTGTTACAACCACAAATCTGCTGGACCAGAGAGACCGGCAGTGATTTGTACCCGTGCGGATCTGCATGGCACAACTGGAACCGGGTCCTAGTAGCTTAGTAGAAACAAGCTACACATTTTACCAAAGGAAAAGGGAAGTTAGTGATAAGAGTCAAGTGGATACTGTGCAGACGAAATGGGGCAAGAATGGGCGCCATTTCTCAGTTAACCAGCTGGTGCGTCAGTCTGCACTTAAAGAATTATGTGGGGGTTTTTTTTTTGTTTGTTTTTTGTTTAATAAAGCAACTGAAAGTGCAGAGACATCAGTGTCTATTCTGGGCACGAGTGATGGTAGGCTATCGTCGCTGTCCTGTGAAAAACACTCATGTCCATTTTTCAAAATGTTCTTATTTTTACATGAATGAGTTTCCGCGTTACTTCGTATTAACGTGTACATTTTGAAAAATTCCGAAATTGGACATAAGTGTTTTTCACAGCACAGCGACATTATATTAAATTAGCAAACGTCGATTCGTTACCTTGTGTAGGGTTAAGGTAGAGACTATATGACTAACTATATCGATAATGAAACTGTCCTGAGTTTTCATCTTTTTCAATTAATAGAGCGTTCTGAGTTCATTTAAATCTATTTAGTTTGGTATTTCTGTACATCCGTAGAGAAGAAGGAAGGTCACATAATCGTTTGAAAATTGTAGTTTATCACACAACACTTAGTGACTTTATTATTTTTTATCTTGCACTTGACAAATTCTCCGTATATTACAATAAACTAAAACTAACACTAAAACGAATAAACTCAACTAAAATGAAGCATTTAAAAAAAAGCAAACAAACCTGCTCCAAAACAAATTAAAACTACCGGAAATTAAACAAAAGTCAAAATGATATAAAAACAAAATATAATAAAAAAAAAAAAACAAACCCAATTTTCCAAAGTATGCCCCATCTGAAGAGCAAACCTGGCTCACTTTGCGGTGTACAATATGTCACTTCTCAGGCAGAGTGAGAAGCGAAAAAAAAGAAAAACTCCAGACACGAAATCCGGAGGCAAAAGGATTTTTTTTTTTTTCTAATTATCTATGTTTTGCTTTGAATGTTTTAAAGCACTTTGAGTTGCATTTTTATGTATGAAAAGTGCTATAGAAATAAAATGTGATTGATTGATTGATTGATTGATGTGATTACAACTGCGAGGCAGACGTGTTCGTCATCTGACTGAGATTGACACGTCCCTCCGTTTGTGGGTGGAATTTCTCATTTCCAGTCTCTCTTTCTTTTTTTCTTTTTTTTTTTTGTCCCTGGCGACCAGTCCAGGGTGTAGCCGGATTCTCCCCCAAAGTCAGCTGCGACAGGCTCCAGCTCCAGCTCAGGCAAGCAGGAAAAGCGATGAATGGATGGATTGTTTTTCCTCATTCTTGTTCAAAATGCTAAAAAGAAAAGCTGGCTGACGTGCAAAGCGTCCGCATGAAAGTACTTGATACCGTCTGGTCACTCCTCGGCTTTAGACGCCCGGCGGTCAACGACATCTGTTAAGCGGTGAAGGGCGAGGCAAAAGGTGCCTTGCAATAAAGGTTTTATTTTTATCTGCAATGCAGCAGCCGAGCAAAGCGGGCGGCGTACTTTGACTCTGCCAAGGACTTAAGCCCCCGCCCATCGATTTGGGAGCATCTCTATCGTGCTGGCACGATCCAAAGCAAACACTCCATCTCCGATCCAGGTTGCTGCCCATTCTTGATCCGCCATGACTAAGAAGAGTCGGCGTGGAGGTTTAAAGAAATGCGGATTGGTCGCAGCCGAGTGTGAAAAGGTCCGGAAGGACTTTTGCACATCGTGGCTTGTTCAAGCTTTGTGCACTTGCGGCTTCACACTCTCGGTCATTTACTGCGCAAGCCAAAGTAGTCAAAGTAGTCAATCTTCTTTGGAGTGGCGTTCAAAAGCCAGACAAACATTGCCATAAAGTGGATTGGAGGAAACAATACAGTGTGCATTCTCGGTAGAACCGACCCGAAAGGAACGGACAGAAAATAATCAGTGCCCAGTCCGCTCAAGACGGCTCATCTCAAGCAGCCGCTTAAGTCTTTTACTTCCAGAATTTGAAAATTATAAAGAAAGGAAAAATCTACTGTAATGGGTGTGCCAAAAATGGTACTTTGATATGGACAATTGGCTCCAATGGATGACTCCTTCTGCCAATTAGTCTGTTACATGGCGGTTCCACTGTACTGTAAAAATCGATTTATAATCAAATGTTATTGGTATTATTCATCTATTGTAAATACCAAATACCTCAGGGTTGGCCATAAAACATTTATTAAAAAAAAAAAAAAAAAAGACAGGGCCAGATCATTCAAAGATGAGGTCAACTTTTTGACTAAATATTTCAAAGATGAAATACGCAAAATTGTTCATTTCACTGAATCATGCTCATTTATTGTATTATTTAAGCATTATTTATAATTCAATTTTAATAAATTAACCAATTATTCAATTTAAATTCCTAAAACGGAGTTTCTTCTCATTTATTAATTATCCAATGATTTCTTCTGATAATTACTCAAACAAATAAGCAAGGGGCAATGGCAAAACGATTGCACCAAATCTAGAAATACAAACGCTTGAATAGCTCTCTGCGCGGGTGTACCTCATCAAGCATCCAATGAGTGTATTTTCCTCCAATAATGCTGCCTTGCTAAATCATTTTTGTGATGCCATACGGTGATACTGCGACGAAGATGCTGAAGCTGACGGCAGGTTATCGTCAAGTCACTCAGAGCTCCTCTCATCATAAATGAAAGAATATTTTGCGAGCACGTGATGGCTTCCGCGCTACGTGAGTCCTTTCCATTTGAACCTCCAAAGCACCAGCGTAAAGGCCATCTGCTTGTCTCGTTAGCGCTGAGGTTGCAGCGTTTGCGGCTCCAGAGGATGAAGGTCCGTCATGGAAGACGGTTGACTGTTGCACATACGGATTTTTTTTTTCTTCTTCTCCAATGTCCGTGTGTTTCTTCTCGGTTAAGATAAAAGCGTCATGGCTCTGAAAGTGTGCCCTCGGGGGAGTGCGAAAAGTCACGGCGCAAAGCAGCCTTGGAGCCTGTTTGAATTGAACATGAACTGCCTGCGGTTTGGTTTTCGGCCTCTCGCTCTGTCGTGCGGAATTTTGACAAAGTATTATAAAGCGAGACAAATTATGCTTTTTTTTTTTTTTTTTTTACATTGTGTAATGCAGTTCCCTGGTGTCTTCATAAATGTCTCTTAACAGTTTTGTCCTCTGAACACACAAAGGATACATCATTAAAGCTCATTTAAAGCAATTTTACATCCACTTGGAACACTTTGGTGGAAAATGTTGACTGCTCACACAACTTTTCCGTCCAAGTGTGCGTCGCTTATCGAAAGCTAATAATACGAACGCTAATCCCTGCATCCAGATGTCACTTGAAAATGGCAGATCTTGGCCCAGCAAGGCCCCAAGTCACGGGCGGCATTATGTCAATTAGCCACACTGTTACATCATTTTCTGAACAAGGCATATTTACGTACACGGCTGTGCGAATTCCGAGCGTGATGGGTGGGCAGCCTCTCTGAAACCCCGGCAACCATTTGGATGCAAACATTTAGAAGATCCGTTTTGCACAAGATGTCGCTTTCAACATACCAGGGCAGAAAACAGGAAGCGTTCACTAACTCGGCATCGACAGGAAGCTCTTCGAGTGTCTTATTCAAACGGTGAAGCTGATTCATATACTTATATTTTGCAAGTGAGAGAATTAGGACGTCTTTTCAAATCGAAATTGTTCTGGTTAATGAGCTGAACGCTCAATTGGTTTCTAACGGTGGCATCAAGTTGAAGTTTCAATTTGAATTTCGTCAAATTGAAAGCGTTGTGCTCTAAATTGAGGACATGGTGGGAATACAAGGGCTGAGATTTATTATTCATCCTTGTGTTTGTTCATGACGGCAGGCTGCTTTATTGCATCGAAACAGTTTTCATTAGGCGCACCTGCTTTGGGACCCAATACTTCATAAAAGTGACTATGATAAGAGACACAAAACAACGCAATAACAACATGTCATGATAAAGTCTTTGGATTTGACAGGTTACTGTATATCATGAACATGACAGTTTTACCAAAAGATCATGTGTTCATCTATCAAACACAGTGGAGCCTGAATGGAGCCTGAATGGAGCCTGAATGGAGCCTGAATGGAGCCTGAATGGAGCCTGAATCCCCAAAGGTTGACCCCCCCCAAACGGTTCAACTTCAGTCAAAAATGGGTCATCATAATGTCTCGTAAGGCCTCCGCGTTCCTCACTAAAACTCTCTTCAGTGATGATCCAAGGATCAACTGTTTTGGGAGTGTTGAGCGTTTCCTTCCCATCCAGTTTTCTTTCAGGCTTGTCCTGATACGTGTTGAGGGTGAGCACGAGCCTACCCCAGCTGACTTTGGGTGCGAAGCTGTGAAGCGCGTATGGGGCTCCCCATCCATCATGAAAGGAGACGTCTTACAATTTCAAACAGTTCCGGTCTCTTTGCCACGTCTGCGTGACGCGCTTTTATCAAAATACGCAAAGGATCAAGAATTTCGACACATTTTTCGTGTCTCGCTGGATTGAGCCTGTTTTAAGGGCTGGCCCTGTCTCGTGCAAATGAGCAACGGTACCCCGCCCAATATACTGCTGGGCCAATAGCAAGTCCGGGTGAGGTTCAGCATAATGGTTGCGGGCTGGATCCTGAGCAATGAGACTAGAGTGGTTTAAACTCGCAGGGTATGGCTGCTCGATTATGAAAAAAATAGTAATCACGATTATTTTGGTCATGATTGAAATCACGATTGTTCAAACGATGATTTATTTTTGGTACGAAACAAGAAAATGTTGAAATGTAAAAAAAATATAACGTCACCAAAACGAGAAAATGTTGAAATGCATGTCTTTGAAACACTAGAATTATGTAAGTTTCTTTTGGACCAAACAAAATTGATAAAATTTGTTATTATAATTTTTTTTTAAAAAGGTGCAAATGTATAAATCCACGTATAGTTTCTTTGTGTAAACAAATATAGTGCGTTGGATATAAATAGATATTAATAATCGTTTTTTACAATTATGCCAATTTTGTAATCGTGTTGTGTAATAATCGTAATTGTAATTTAATTTCGATTAATTGCACAGCCCTATCGCAGAGTGGAAAAAACAAAAACCCCTGCGGACAATAAGAGCTTTTCAGACTACACTGTGTGTACGTATGTGACACACGGCTACATTAGCAAACACACACACACACACACACACACACACAAAAACAAAACAAAAAACACAGCCCTTGCGTAGACAACTTCAAGTATGCGGCAAATGCTAATCTATGCATCCAACAATGCAGTCCTGCTTTCCGTTTAGCTTTGAGGAAAATCACACGACAGCGTTGCACAGCGTGTAGTCCAGCTGCCTGTCCAGTTCCTAAAATATGCCAGATAGTTTGGAAGAGTGCACAAACCTCTCGGGAGCTATAAATGAATGCTTATTAAAACCAGTTGAAGTGGTCACTGAAGCGCAGCAAAGCTGTTGTGGATTTGTCTTTTTTTTTTTTTTCTCCAGTCTTGCAACATTGCCAAGATTGGGCTGCAAATTCACTGTAATCGGAGGAACGGTTTCACTTTATTTCCCCAGTCAATAGAAAAACGCTGCACTTGAAGACAATCGAAATAATCTGAGATGGCTCGTGGAATAAACTCAATATGAAAACAAACGACAAGGTGTAATCACCGCTACGGAATGGGGATGGATGTTTGTATCCAGCCGTCCCGCTACAAACTAAGTGGATTCACATATTACACAGCGCGTTAGGAGAACACGCAAAAGACAAGAGAGAAAGGTCTGATTTGCATTTGACGCGACAAACATTTCACAACTGAACTCCTCCGTTATCGTCTCTCTTCGACACAACTGATCTCCCGTTACTCCACTCTGGGCTGCATTGGACTCGAAGTGAAGCATGGCAACATTGCTTAAATAAATGACTTGCGCTTCTGCTCTGTTTATATGACAACAAGTCACGGGGTGCGATTTGTTTCAGGGTGCAGTCACAGCTGTCACCAGCAGGGGGTGAAAGGGGGCCACGCACTGACCACGTAGCATCCTCCCTCTCCATCTTCCCACCTCCCATTTGACATCGAGAGAATGGGGAGAGAGGGATGTGACTTCGCTGGGAGGCCAGACAATTAGTGGCTGCTGGAGGAAAGCAAGCTGACAGAGAGGGAGGGGGTGGGGGGGGTAATGAGTGGGGGCGTGGGGGGGAAATTCAGGCACGTGACACATCTCCGTTTGTTGGCGTCAACACAAAATGAAGGCCTCAATCAAAGCGCTGTACCGATTGTTCACATCGTAACCATTTTTTTCATCACATAACAAATGCATATATTATGAGGGGAAAAAGTGTCGGAGTTTTCTGACTGCCCTTATAGGTTGGGACAGAACTGGCCGTTCTGCCTATGTGACCGACCGGTCCGACGGAAACCCCTTTATTTAGCCCGCTGTGACCAGGCTTCCAAATATATATATATATATATATATATATATGTATATGCACATATGTATAGCATCTCATCCAGCAGCCAGGGTATTGCCTGCAGGTAGGGGTGGGCGATATGGGCAAAAAAAAATTATCTCGATATTTTTTCCAAAAACTCAATAACGATAATTTGACGATATTCTACAAAAAATATTTTAAATCTGCACTTGCTTCACAGACCAATTGTGGATAGACAGCGTTTGTGAACTACATCTTTTTTAAATTGCTCAATACAGCTTCTGCAAAACAATGATATTGTATGACAATATTTAACAAAAAAATATGTATAGACTTACATTGATTTTTGGGAATATTTATGTCATTGAAATGTCTCTGCTGCTATTCCATAATGATGCGACATTTTGAGCTGCAGTAAGTACTGGTGTACCACTGCCAACTACAAGAGCAATCAGAAGGAGAAAAAGGTGTTAACTACAGCAATCAGAATGAGAAATACATGTATTTGATCCGTGACGTGTGACAAAGTGTCACCCAGCGGGAGGAAAAAAAAAAAGACGTCGTCATGACAACACCCGTTCTCATATATTGGCCACCGTACTAGGAATAAAGTTGAATAACAAAACTGCAATTCACCGAAAAGTGCATTTTCCCACTCATTCATCGCTGTGACTTGTGACTTGATTCATGTTTGGGTGTATGCTGGCGTCACACTAATAAACCGTCGTAGTTTGTGCCATATGCCTCGGGAATACAGGCTAGTTATGAATGATGCGGACTCAAAGCGTGTAAACTGAATGTTAACCGATCATCCAGGATGTCACGTTTGACTTGCTCGCTAAAGTACTGAGTGTGTGCGTGCGTGCGTTTATATTTGTTGGTTCAACTCGGCGACTGTTTTCTGAGTGTGAGTGTTTAAGCTTTTGTTTAGCGTGCTTGCGCGGTCGCCAAGTTTTCCACGTAACCCATGTGGCTCGTGGTGCAACAGAATTGCTCTTTGAGCGTCAGCGTTTTGTTATTCCCAGCGACGTCAGTCTTGTCAATCCTATTTGACAAAAGCTGAGGCAAAGCGCAAAGGGTCTAATAACAAGTATCCAGAACAAGCCATCGCTGCCATATAAATCACAAAGATAAACAAATCCCCCGCATTTTTTTGCGGACGTAAAACTTAAAATCTCTCTTCTGCAAAATGACAAAAATAGAGTTACCCCACTTGTTCACTGTGACTTGTTTAATATTTATGAGCATGAAGTATTTTTCAAAGAAATATTTACTGGAATTATGACTTCACTACTGCATTGGCATCGGTTAGTAACACTCTCTTTAAAAAAAATAAATAAATAATATGTATTGTTCAAATGAAACGGTATGAATGGAGGACAATCTGTATGAATAGTATATGGACAAATATCATTCCAAAAATTCGGGTCAAATACAGCCCGGTTAAAAAAAAAAGTGCGCAAGCTAATCACAAGAGTAGTGGTAGATAATTGCCTTCCTCCTTTTCATGATTCATTGCCTCAAAATGCACAAAATCGGGTTACGTTGGAGCCCCGGACCGTCTTGAAGATAGGAATATTTGGTTGGCATGTCTGTCTCCTATTACAGCGTTCTGCTCTTTTGCATGGGAATACGCAGACTTGCATGAAGGTGCCGTTTGCACACCGCACTTTGCGCTGAAAGAAGGGGTGGCAAGAGAGAGAGCGAGAGCGAGAGCGAAAGGGGGAGGATGGTGAGAGAGTGAGTTTCGTCCAAGGGAGGGGACAGACATTCTCCAAGCAGGGGAGCACAGCTTCAGTCTGGCCAGCAAGGAGGAGAAGGAGAAGGAGAAGCGGCAGCAGCAGCGGCAGCAGCGGCAGCAGCGGCAGCAGCAGCAGCGGCAGCGGCAGCAGCAGCAGCAGCAGCAGCGCTGTCTGCCTCCCCCAGTTACAACCACCGCCAGCAGTCTGCGTCCAGCTTTCGGACTATCCACGCCCCAGGCCAACAAGAGAGGAGGTCGGAGTGGATTTTTGTGCTGTCCTTTGTTTGGCAAGGGCTGAGAAAGTGAAAGATGCAGGTGGAGAGGCGCGGAGGCGCGGCTGCGGGATGCGTGCGGTCTGACGGGCGCCCGGCGACCATGACGCCGCTGCTGTGAGCGCCTCCCGTGAGCTGCGCAGCCAGCCGCCCTCGTCCCCTCCCTCTCCTCTCCCCTCCTTCCCTCTCCTCCCCTCACCTCGCCAGCGTCGCCGATCGGCACTCATTTGAACGCGGGGACTCGGAAACACCACCACCAGCGCCGCTGGCGTCCTGCACAGGAACTTGACATAAACAGGTATTTTCTTGTGTGAGCGTGTGTGTGTGTGTGTGTGTGTGTGCGCGCGTGTGGCTTCTCCATGCATGCATGTGAATGAATGGACTTGATCCCATTTGTTGTTCCCACCAGCAGCATCCATCCACCCATTGTCTCTCGGTGGCCCTGCCATCGCATCCATGACATGCTGCTTGACCGGAATGCGGAAGGATCATGTGGATTGCTCTCATTTTATTTCAAGAGAACGAAAAATGGTGCACATGCCTTGCATCCTCTCCTTTGCGGATGCAATGACACGCGCTGCTCTTACTCTTAAGAAAAAAAAAAAAGAACAAAAAAAAAAAAAGGAAGGTATTGTCATGTTTTGGGGTTGGCTTTATCAGGGAAATGAACAGGTTGAAAATACAGGCAATATGATGTGAAGCTGCTACCCCCACACCCCCCCCCCCCCCCACGCCATCACAGTGGTGAGCTCCTCTCCTCTCCCCTCTCTCTCACTCTCTCGCTCCGTCGGGTGGTACAGAAAGCAATCATGCACATGTGTGTGCATGCATGTGAGAGATGCGACGCACACGCCCACATTCATCCACACTCCACCGTAATCCGTGATCACGTGCTCCCGGAGACATGACGTAACGCACATGCATATACAGTACGTACAATGTGTTGATCCCCCCCCGCCACCCCCTCCCGCCCCACCCCACCACAAGCAAGATCCCCCCCAACCCCCGCCCGCCCCACCCCGCCACAAGCAAATGACCCCGATCCGGCAATCGGGAGAAATGGGTTAGCATGAGAGTAACGCGTTTTGTAAGGCTGTGACAAACGTGCGTGTTTGCCGATCACACGGCCCTCAAGGGAAATGGAGCAAAAGGGTCCCTGGTTACGAGTGATGACGGCCTCGTGCTTGCTCAAGGGAGTAGGTGTGGCTGTGGTGGCTGCCCTCCTTGTTTTATTTCCTCTGGACTTTTCTCAAAGCGGAGCGGCACTAGGACCTGCAGGAATTCTTCACACACACCAATGCAAGCAACTCATGTTTAGGGCGATTGGCTTGACCTCAATAATCAATCCTTTTTTTATTATTGAATAAGTCAATAGTATGAGTCAAGTGTATAGTTCCAGCTCTACATTGACTGTAAATGTTTGATTGGAAAGTCAGGAAAAGGAGCGCTGTTATTTCCACAACTTCAATTTGTGAGAGGTCAATGAAAGATATTGAAGGAGACATATTATGCCCTTTTTCCCACCGATTCAAACAGTTGCCAGTTCTCTTGAAGTGGACATATGATGAACATCTACTTTGTAATGTACCCACAAAAAATGCTGTGTTTGCCTGGGCAGCTGACTGTCATGTTGACTTATTGGTGCTTTAGCCATATTGTGCTGAGCAGTCAGGACAGTCGCATATGTTCCACTTTCCTGTGGCGCAACAAGTTCCATTCACCGTTTTATGCAGGTCGCATATTCCCTATTTGACATCGACGGTAGGCTTCTGCTGGGCAATCAGAAAAACACAACACAATAAGCCAAAGAAAAAGCAAAACAATTCGAGTTGAAGTCCCATTCAATATCGTAGTGTCAATTTCGATTTTTCGCCGCAAAAACGTCACTTGCATGCCAAATTGTACTTGGACATGAAATCTCCAGGGTTCCACTGTAAAAACTAGTGGCAACAAACTTAAAGCTTCACTGACATAGCTGCTCACTCACTGACTAAGAAATGCTAAGCTAGGGAAAAAGTTTTGAAAGTCTGAATGGAAAAAATAACAACGAAGAAATGACTGTATATTTCATGGCGAAATAAACTCAATGTGCCCTATTTTGGTAGACAGCACTTGGGTGCTCCGGTGTAAAAACTGGTGCTTGGAGCTTTTCATGCAGATGCAAGCCTCCCTTAGCGTGTTTGGGAATTTGGCACACAGCGCCGCGCCATGCTGGCCGTTCCGGCGGGCCCAGGGCGTTTTCTTTTTCTGACAACGAGGTGGCAGAAAGTAGACTCATCTCTTGAGCAGCTAAAAGCAGGCCTGAGTTGTGGCGCAGGCGGTGTAACGTGATTTGACTTTGGTAGATTTGATCCAGGCGCAGGCAGACAGATTGGGAGCTCTGCGGACGTGTGTGGTTGATGTCATATGATGTCATATTTCATTCCTAAATATGACAACGGCGCAAATTCTACCATCTGAATCATTGTAGAACTCAATTCCTTGAACGCATTATTATCATCATGATCTTATACAGCTTAGCGATCGGCGGGAGCCGACGGGGGTGAGTGCTTGTTGTTATCTGCCTGTTTAGGACATTTTGAGACAACTTTACATAATAACCGCCCCGCACAGAGTTTCTCCATGATTGGACAATCCCCCCTCCTCCATCCGCCGTTGTCAAATTAGCCGGTGGTGGCTTTTGTCACGTCTTCGTCTGTAGTCTGGATGCGCAGGTGTGAACATCTGCTCTGGAGGGAGTCTCCTAATCTGCACAAGTCTCCAGTAACACCAGAAAAAGTCGCCAGAGTTGTGACAAAAGTCAGCAATTATCCAAGCCGTGAGGAGCAAAGGAGTATACTTCAGTCGAAGTTCAAGTCTCAAGTCGGTCTCCTTTTTAAAATGAAATTAGTTGAGCGCTGGTTGCAGGCAAGTAGTGCATGCCAATTTGCCTCAGTGCTATTCAATGTCACCACATACAGACAGATATCCGAAGCATCAATCAATCCACGCAGTTGTTCTTAGGCCTGCACCGCAATGATACAGGATGGCGGGCAGCGTGCCGTCTCCATCCTAAACGACAAACGTCTGCTTCTTAAGCTCCCTAGATTGAACCAGCGGTGATTTATACTCACTAGGATGCAACATTAGAAGCTCTCACAAGACACTCCGGTTATGCTATGGAGCAAATGACCAATAGGGCGATCAGATGAGCTGCAAGCACTCGTGAGATCATTTCCCATGTCCCAGGTATTATGGCTGGGAATGAATGATCTTTGCATTTGCGGCGGTCAAACTGAGAAAACGCAAATGGGGCGCAGAAGGTGATACAGTCATCCGTCAACCCTTCCGCCTAATTCCTGCGTCATTACACCCTAACGGGACAATGCAGGCGATACCTCGCGGGTATTATCGAGTCATTTGTGTGGCAACGCTAGCTCGGGTAAGAGGCTGACTGCTTCATTTGTCAAGGCCTAACATGCACATGTCAGGATGTTGGCTCCGTGGAGCCTTGCGAGGCGGCGCACTAATTGTTAATCAGCACTCATTTAAAGACGACCGCTCTTTTACTGTCATTTGTTCAGACAGCAGGCGGACATGGAAAGTACTTTATGTTCCAGAACTGAAACATGTGCTACGGCATTTTCTTCAGAAAGTGGCGCAACTGCAGATGAACTGTAGAAGGCAGCGCCATGACGTGGTCCTCATTAGATGGCAAACAACCATTCACATTTACAGTATGGACTAGATTTGTCACACATCTCATCAACTGGATCCAATTGGCAGATGTTTGGCACTGTATCCAAAATTGGCGATCGGTTGTACTATCATAATTTGCGTCATTGATCGGATCCGCAAAATAAGACATTACGGCAAACATAATACACATTCTTGTTCGCTCCGGGGACGTTCATACGATCTTTTAGAATCCAAGGCTTCTCAGCATATACAGTCAGTCCATTTTTTCCCAATATTTTTCAATAATTACTGTTTTGGGGGAGGGTGTCAGTTTTTTCCCCCCACATATTCCATGTTTTGAACGTGCATCAACATGTTTGGAAGAATTTTTAAGGTTTCATTGTTTTTTTTCCTAGTGCATTCTAATGGGCTTCAATTACAGTATTCTGTCCCAATCACCCACCAATAGCGCAGATAAACTGTACGCTAAATAAACAAGTTGTTTAAATAGATAGGTCAATCTTCTGATCGGATCGGTGACCAGTTACCTTTTTTTGTTTTTTCAAACACGCTGGTCGGCTCTAAAATCCTGATGGTGTAAAGCCTAGTATGGGCAATTTAGAGCCTTTGATAAACCAAACATGCATTTCTAACTTCCATTAAGGTAGTAGCCGAGATTCAAACCAAGAACCGCAGAAGTGTGAGGCAGACATGCCAACCACAAGACTAGAATGCTGCA
This sequence comes from Filicampus tigris, assembly GCF_054856515.1. Taxonomy (NCBI): domain Eukaryota; kingdom Metazoa; phylum Chordata; class Actinopteri; order Syngnathiformes; family Syngnathidae; genus Filicampus; species Filicampus tigris. The sequence continues at coordinate 1,287,934 of NC_141219.1, forward strand.
CAGGGGTAGTTGCGTGTCATTTACTTTCAGGTTGTACGGACTAGCCGACAAGTCAACATTTGTACTCTACAAGTCGATTCTTGTTGAGCATGTTGAATAAAAATGTACGTATATTGTCTTCTATTTCTGAATGCGCATCTTTTGTAAGTAAGGAAGAACCAGTGAAAGGGAGGAAAGCCAAACTTGAGAAGATTTGGGAAAAACGTTTTGGCCCACACCATCAAGGTGGCAGGAAACGATTGCACCGCACACCAGGAGGTCGGTGATTATTTGTAAACACTGCAACTGCTCACCATGCAGAACCCGTTGCTGTGTTAGGCCTAAATCGAGGTCACGTCACCCCGTCTGGTGTGCAAAGGTTATCCCAGCGGCAACCACAACGAGTGAGGGGATATTTTCTGGAAACATTCGACACCGAGCCCACATCGATTCTCTTAAATTTTGTTCATGAGCATTCCTTCAGGTGACTGCTATTGTTATCGTAGCTTATTAGAGTATTGTACTACAAAACTAGAAATGAGAGTATCAGCGACACGTCGATCTCAATTTGACTTTCATCACATTAGCGGTGACTCACAAAAAAAAAATTCCTAAAACCCCTACAAGCTACTATGCTAATAACAAAAGCGTGACAAAGACATGGTTAGAAGCTGAAGCAGTCATGCTCGGTTCATCTTCATCGAGCTGCCATAATAATTTAGGTCTTCAATTATCCAAACAAGCACATGTTGGTAATATGGGACTCAAACCCAGAAGCGCTCTCCACTTCCTACCAGTATATAATGAGACTTACTTAAAATACTGTACTGTAAATTACAAAATAAGTCAAGCAAAAATGGAGTTACAAAAACAACAAAAATGACTATCCCGGAGAAGCGCAGATGAACGGAATGAACCGAGGCTGACTGGGGGAACTAAAATGATGCATAGCTCCCCGGAACAAAACGAAGATCATTGGGAAGCCACCACTTGTCAGCATCTACTAGACTTGTCGGCAAAGATGCCATCTGCGCATAACGCATGATCACCTTTTATACTGTGCAGGAAATGATCGGAAAATCTTCCCATTCCGGTGCCTCAGTAGGTGCTGCTGTTTGCCTTAGCAAAAGACTTTGAATGGGCTCACCAATTAAACCATTAAAGGAGACATATTATACAATTTTCACAAATGCAAACAGTTCGTCTCACTCTCAATTCAAGCCAATGAACCACTGCTCGCCCCATCGTCTTCTATAGCGGGGTACGGCTCTACGTCACCATGATGACCCGGGGTCAAGCTAGCTGGTGGCTAGTGGTTACTTGTGCGCAAGCCTTGCGTCTGAAAAAAAATTTCAGTGGGAAGTGAAACAGAGCCCCCACACAAGCAGTAAAATGGTTATTTTGCACTTTTTTTGCACTTCATCACCAAGCTGCCAAATTACACTTGGCAGATTATGGTGAAGATCCATGCATGGTGCATACAGAACAGTCACGCCGAAAACATACATGCACCTCCGTAACAACACAGCCACCTCATCAGAAGACAACGCTGATCACACGTTACGTAGCGTTTTGGCTTTAACATTGCCATATTTCTGTCTACTCTGGCCCAAAGGAACATGGCGGCCAGCCAAACTCGGTGTGGGGGCGGTATTATTCAAATGAGTCGGACTGCTATCACAGAGACTAAACGGCTTTCAAACTGACACATTTTCTGCCATATGTAGCTCACAAAAGATTTGACTTTGTTGTGTAATTTCACACATGGTGGCACTCCACAAACGAAACTGTTTCGCACACAAGCAATTAATGTGAAACATTGTGTCTATGAATGGAATAATTACTTCGTTTTTTCCTGAGGGGGAAAAAGCAGGCATCTACTTGAGGGAGGTGATAAGTTGTCTTAAGTGGATGTTGCACCCGCCATCTAAATAGGAAGCCATTCCAGGTACGGACAATATTTGAGGAACTGATAATACTCCATGGGGGTGGATGTGTTACACAAAAGCCACTATCGTTATTTTTTTACTCGCATGTCGGGTCAGCACGTGACATTGACATCAAACACCAGCCTGGCTATAAAAACTGCAAAGAAAGAGGTTCATCATTTGGGCTTTTTCTTCCCTCGCTGAACGTTCCATGTGGGACGAGAACTGAAAATACATGTTGTCTATAATATATTTGTAGTTACGACATTGTCACGGGCCGAAACGTAATCGTCAACAGGGGGGAACGGCATCGTCGCATGCTGTAATTGTTGATGGGGGGCCAATATGCCACGGTGGACGTTATGAAAGTCTGTGACGGAGCGCAAGGTGCGGCTGTGACATCGGTCCTGGAACTTTTCTGACACACCTCATGCATGTGCCGGTATATGATTTGCTGGACAGCTGGACTTGCTGAATTAGGTCACATACGTGGTCGTGTTTTAAAAGCATCCATCCATTAGCGGCAAGGCTTATCCACAAAAGGGTAGCAGAGAGACTGGAGCTCGTCCAGGGAGACAACTAAATGTGATCTATTGTTTTTTTTTTGTTTGTTTTGTTTGAACAATCTTCCATTCATGAATGAATTCACTGACGACGAAGCAAGCTGTTCCTGCCGCTTTTACCTTCACTTTGTTCATTTGAATTCATCTCATTATTTCCCCCAATCTTACATTGGCTGCCGGATCCTCCCTTTGCTGCTCATTACATTGTATTATTCAAGTGTGCAGATCATATTCAATTATTACTCTCATTTCTGTGCGCAAGCCACAATACAGGAAACCACTGGAAAGGAACTCGCTTATTTTAGATTGTCGGATTAAACGTAAAAAAAATAAAAAATAGACGGTTCCCTTTCCAATTAAGTGTTTCATCTCATAAATGCATAATAATAGCTTCCTGATTATTATGATGGTTGTGGATCATCTGTTACTTGTCAATCAGGTTTTCTAACAGACTTTAAAAGGCACTAAGGTAAATTCACATTTTAAAGGCGTGCAAATAGTTTGGTAGCTGCAGTGCCTGCCGCCCACCAAATGTGAAACTAAACAAGTAGGTAAATCTTTAGTTATCTGTTTGTGAAAATGTGTCCGTGAGCAAGATATTCTGCACATCCACCCCGCTCTTAACCAACCGCCATTCAGTGGTAGTCTGGACTCCAAGAAATGAAAAACTACATCACACTCAAAAGCAGTTTGCGGTTTACTACTTGTGAATTCAATTATTCACTGATTTTCAGGGAGAACCTATCCTCAGTTATTTGTTGAAAACTTGCTTATTTGCTTTTTTTTGCCTGTCCTTTAATGGCCTAAGATGATTCAAGATGGCGGCAAGGAACTATGTTGAAGTGTGAGAAGGCAGTGAGGTTAGCCGAGCTGGCGGAAGAAGTTACAAGAAAGGTGTCAGCGCATCTACCTGCATACTTCGGGTGCAAAAAAATGAAACATCAAACTGTTTAAGGATCATGCTTTGTGCTATATTTGTAGTTGTAACTATTCATTTAGTCAACTATAAACATCTAGGGGTCTTTAATTACTTGCGTTTTTCCCAATTCACGGCACAGCTCAATCTCTAGGATTACTCTCTCACTGAATCCAAATTGAAACATCGCTTTGGCCTTTTCACTGGTTGCAAAGTGGCAACATACACGCAAGCATCATTGCACTTCTGGTGCTTTTTTCTCACATCAAATCATCTGTAAGCTATTTATTTTGAAGGGCAATGTTGTACGATGTGTTTCAAATAAGAAGGTCATACTTTTTTTTCCACACTCTGGGCTAAGGTACCCTAAGTCCAAGAAAGCAGCCGGCATGTCAAATCGGATAAAATTCTTCATTCTTGAGTTATTTTGATGAAAATAGTCTCATTATTAAAACACATGGGAACGGTTTTAAAATGTGTGTACTAGAGTACTTCTTTAAGGCAACAGCTTGAATTGTTATTCAAAACAATCACAGTTTGTATTTACTCATTTCAAGCGACAGGGATATGAAGAGCCCATATTAAAGTATCATGTCATTCCCTACATCCCTCCCCTTAACGTAAAGCCATCAGCCAGGGATGATGCGTTGATGATGACTGAGCTAGTTGGACTTACTTTTTAGCCACCGAGGGTAATGATGCCACTGAAGCGCTATCATCTTTTGAGCGAGTCAATGTGTTTCGACTCACAGCTCTTGTATTTTTTAACGAAACAGGAGCGTGTGAAACAGACGGCGGGCTGTGTTTGTGTCTAAACAGGAAACACTACTGAGGGAGGTGTCAACAACACTCGCAGACAAGGGGTTGTTTGGAGGATAATTGGCAATCAACCTGTGCCGCCCTTCGGAAATGAGAATGCGTTTGCCTTTTTGGTACGCCGTGAGCTGGTCAGGTGATTAGTGTTTCAGATGATTTTGTTATTGAATTACGATGAATGAGCCAGCAAGGTGCAACAGTAAAGTTGCAGCTGGGCAGTTAGCCCGATAAAGCTCTCATGGAGGTTTGTACCTAGGGGTGATGCTTGAGAAATGCTCCACCTAGATGGCCAACAATTACTCATGAGACAAGTCGATATATTTGTTTACACTGGTGTGCAAAGCATATCGTCATAAATAGTCCTGTAGTAGGATTCCAGAACTTCCTGAAGGATCAGTACTCATGTGCCCAACAAGGCCAATTATTGGACCCCAAGGTAAATTGTCATTAGCAAGACTTGCAAATATACAGTCCATGTATCATCCATCATCAACTCCAAATTGCACACTCATCATTCAAGGTCGTTGGCAATTAAGACACTAATAAACAAGTAACGATGTTCTGCTGCAATCTTGACAGTGCTGCTGAAGGATCTGTGATTGCCAGAAAGTTCAAAACACAAGGTCATCGAACATGCTTTCATTGATCGCTTTTAAATTAAGATTTCACAATTGATTGACTTTATTTGTGATCATATTTCCACAATTCAATTTACTTACGGCTATATTTACATTTAAAATGCGGGCTCTGCTGCACATCTAATGAAGTACTTTTGAAATCTCTCGTCGGCCAAGAACCAGGAGGCGAATGTGTGGTTCGGGCTTTCGAAAGCTGCCGAACCAACAAGCGAGCACGCGATGCAGCGGGAGCCTCGAGTTACTCGTTGGACTGGGCGGAGCGAGTCATGTCGCGAGAAGAACGTACAGTGAAAATTGGGAATGAGGAGCATCATGGTGAGAAAGCCGTGCCTCCACAGCGATCAAAATCCATTGTCTGGACTGGTTAATAGCTTGTTTATTCACTTAGCCCCTTGGTAAACTTGAAATTCGTATTTTTTTTAAGGATCTTTCATATCAGGTGTTTGTTTATTTGAGTTCTTGTGAGAATCGTGCCCCTCGTGCAGTGCGTACAAATGAAATGAAAATGCTTTAGTCACATTACCGTCTCTGAATGGTCATGCATTACACACCAGCTGCTTTACTTTCATCAAAAAAGCTTTGACATTAAAGTCAGTGCCGCTTTTATGATTGACATGTAAGATTGTTCAATCATTTTATAATTAGTGACTAAAAGGAAGACCATGTATAGTGAAACATCATTCAGGAAGGTGGGACTCAAACTGGTCAAAGACTGCTAGCGGACATGTCTGGATTGAAGAGTGCACCTGGTCACAGGAAGCTGTGGATGCTCTGTAACATGTTACTAAGAATAGAAGGGTGTGATATTACCCCAAATTGTACAAGTAATGCCCTTACGTATTTGTGTTGTTTTTGTTACTGGTTACTCCCGACTGCTGGTTACTATTACTACCAGTAGCAAGCTAATCTTAGCCCACAACAGCATGGGGTAGAAAATTGATGAAGACACAACATACTGCATGATATTACCACAGCTCAGCACTGTTGATTCTTACAAATGGCCCAGAAGTGTTTTTGTGTTAGATTAGGTTCGTAATAGAGCATGGTACGGCCAACATACAAATTAGAGTGATGTCACCGTCGTATTAAAGTAACTCCGTCATGAACCTACGATGCCCTGTATTTTTTTCTTATCATAATTCTGTGCCAGCAACCCAAACCTTAGGCCATATAATGTGAATTGTATACAACAGGAAGTCAGAGCAGTGGCAGTAAATTAGAAGTACATTTTTTTTCACTGCCTCCAAATTGTGAGCCTAATTTGGTTTTTGTCCGTTCCCCGATAAACAGCCCAGAGGAAATTCTTTGCAAATGTAGTTAAAGTCCCCGCCGTCAAAAACTCAAAGGTGTTTCTGATGAGGCTGGCTGGTAAAAAAGGACTGTTGGCGTTGGAGTTGGAGAGCTATAAAGAGAGTTACATATCTCCAGGCCTCTCTGAATTAATGCTATAATGAAGTTAAAAAAAAAAAACCTCAGTAACTCTGATCCAATAAAAAGAAAAGAACCGTGTACGCGAGACGTCAATCAAGTGCTATCTGTGCCCACACTGTCTCCAGAGGAGGTCAGTCAGTAGAAGTTGTGTAGGTGGACTATGACTGCAGGCCTAGCAATGTTTGAAATTGAAAAAAAAGCAGCAGTCCTGGAGGAATGATGTTAATGGGTTAACTTCACATGGGCCAACACGAAAGGTGTCCCGAGCAACCCTTAGCGGCATGCCGATTAACCGAATCCGACAGCACTATTACGTCACTTCTTAGTCTGTGTGGCAATGTCAGGCCAGATAAAATCGTTCTCATTTTCATGCAAGGTGTACAGAAGTTGTGCTAAGTTTCATTTTTTTAAAAACGGGTCTTCCACAACATCCTAATAGATTACTGCTCAATTTTCCAGCCATACATTTTCTATGGTGCTTGTACTCATCAGAGTCACAGAATTACTGGCGCCTATCCCAGCTGATTTAGGGCGAGAGGCGGGGCACACCCTGGGCTGGTAACGAGCAGGCAATTTTGTTATTGCTAATACCATGCTATTGCTCAATATCTTCAGTAATACAGCGGACGCTCCAAAGTGCAATATCCAGACCATGTTATTGAGACAAATGGTCAGCTATTTGTAATTAATCCATTCAACCTATTCAATATACTTGCCAAACGTTAATGTTGACATGCTAACAGTGTCCTCCTTGACTGACATTGAGATTGTCCACTGATCCCAACAACAACTACTTTACAAAAAGATGTCAGATGATGGTGGGGGTGTGTGTGGGGGGGGGGTGTCATGCCGCTAAAGCTACACAAAACCTCAAAAACAACGTCAGCATTTCAGGCAAGTGAATCTCAGCAGTTAAGTTCATCATCATGTAACGAGCATCAAAGGATGAACACATGATTGCTTTGCTTTTTCTTTGACGTTTACTTGCCTCAAGGACGTAAGACAAGGACGTAACTTTATCAAAGTTAAGGATGTGTGACTTTTACTTTTAACGATGCTAACTTATTTTATAACTTGAGTGACAGAGACCTAATTCATATTCCCATCATGATTTGGCATTTACGTTAGGAATGAATGTTTTATCATGTCTCTGTCCAGTCATGCATCTAAAACTTCTGTCCAAAGCCAAATACCCCATTTTTTGTGAGTGCTATAAAAATTCCAGCAAAGCTCATTGTTTCACAATGGCAACAGTTTGAACCTAGAAGGCATTTTAACTACTGCAGTTTCTTCTAGGAGATAAACTGCTTGAACAATCCAATTGTGTTGCACTTTACATGTTCACCCGTCCCACTCATATGAAAAGTGCCCGTCCTTTATCTTTACCACGAAAACAGCAACTCGTCAAATCTCATGTCTAATGTACGGTGCAAGAAGATACATAACCATACACACTCAAACTGAAAGTATATGCAGATGTCCGTCTCTACTAAAGCCAAACAGTGAGGCTGTGTTTTACAACTCATTTGACGTTTGCAGGTCTTTGTGGGCATGAGGCTGGAGTAGACTGTTGTATCACCACTGTAAATCCCAGGACTAATAATGAAGCAGCTGTCGAAACCTCTGGATGACAAGCACTGCTCTTTCGACTCAGTTGGCCGGTTTCACTCATCAGTAAACAAACGTCTACAGCAGCTACTCCAGACTGTTTAAATTTTCAACACGATGCCCTTGCAAGCGTACAGTCTGCTGCACCCGAGTATTATCAGCACATGATTGATTCAAATACGACGCGGTACACATCATGACTTTGCACGTGAAACAAATAGCAGCACAGATCATTAACTTTCAATGTTTAATTAGTTCATACGTCATACTTGTTATTGTAATCAATGAATGGAAAGCGCTGCACTGTATCCGACAACACCATTCGTCTTGTGTTGGAACTTGATTTGAGAAGACTAATAATTTGGCATCCAACATTGAATGACATCCTTTTTGCCATTATTTGATTTTTCATTCATTTTACCATTGACAAGTGGTATTTTTGTTTGTACTGTATGAATGGTTCAGCTATGTTACAGTGTAAAACGGTAATCTGCTGAAACAATCTAATCATTTTCTTTTTCACCTTTCAGGGGGATTTTCTCTACCGGATCAATACCCAGTTGCTTCACCACATGCTTTGGGCAAAAAGTGGTCTGCTCTTCACAAGAACAAGCTGACAATCCTCAGTGCCAGAGCTCTCTTCTCCATGTACTCCTTCTCTTGTTAATGCTACAGAGTCTTCAGGGTTGCCATCCATGGTTTCTACCCTCATTAAGATTATATCAGTTTACATTGAAAAGATTTGCAAAGGAATGTTTACAAAGAAATTGGCAAAACCAATCAAGAAGAAAGAGAGAAGTAAAAATAAAGAGCCAACAAAATTGACCACTGACCTGCAAGCACACAATCCAACTCTGTCCAACACAGTGAAAACCACTGTTAAAAAGTTCTCCAAATGCTCCTCAGCACGTAACGTATCGCTGGAAGACGACGACGGGAAGAACGACTGCTCGTCCCTGTCACCCACTTTCAGTTATCGCGTGGCCATCGCAAATGGACTCCCTAAAACCGCCCCTTTTTTGAACAACAACAATGAAAGCATCTTTCCCGAGGTTCTTTCAATCGACAGTAGCTACTCTGACACACTGAGCGACGCGAAGCCTATCCGGAGGCTGGATGAGCATAAATCGCACACGATGCCAGTAAGACGGAACCGGAAGAGCCTCATCAGTTTGGCTCCCTCCGATGGGAGCTCTGAGGGCGAACGAGTGGAACGCTCCAGTCTACACACGCTCCGGCTGGGAGCTCTTCGTAAGTTGAGGAAATGGAAAAAAAGTCAGGAATGTGTCTCCTCGGACTCCGAGGTGAGCAACTGGAGGAAGACCTTTGGCATACGGAGCAAGTCCTTGGACCGGGCGGGACGGCAGCAGAAGAGCTCAACTCTGGAACCCGGCTCCTCCTCCACTGGATGCATCAGTCAGACACAAGATGTCATGGAGATGATCTTCAAGGAACTTCAGGGGATCAGCCAGATAGAGACAGAGCTGTCCGAGCTACGTGGCCACGTCAACGCCCTGAAGAGCTCGATCGACGAGATCTCCAGCAGTGTGGAAGTAGTTCAGAGCGAGATTGAGCAGCTTCGCTCTGGATTTGTCCAGTCAAGAAGGGAAACACGTGACATCCATGATTACATAAAACAAATTAGCCACCAGGCCAATAATTCTACTCTGCGTTTCCTCAATGTTCCAGAAGAAAGGTCAGAGAAAACAGAACACCTGATATATAAATTACTCAAAGACAAAATGGGTCTCACCGATGCTCATAAAACAATTAAAATCGAGCTCGCTCACAGGTTAGGACAACAACGGGAATGTTCTAACGCAAAACCTCGTCCCATCATAGTTATATTTGCAACACCCCAAGACAGGGATTTAGTCTTGAAAAAATGCTATAAACTTAAAGGAACCGGAATTACAGTTTCCACAGACAGCTTAACTCGGGAAGGGAAAGAGCGAAAGGACAAGGCAATGTCCTCCTCACAAACCTATGAAAGCATGGATATCAAGGTATCAGGGAAAGATAAAGTAGTAGAGAGTGATGACTGGGATTCCATGGACAGTGACAAGGAATTAGATGAGCTAAGCAGAAACAAATATGCAATGGTCATTTCAAAGCCCGCTCACAAAAGCAAATCAGAGAAAAAACGATCCCATGACCACAGCCGGTCAGGGGAGGAAGCAAGCTACTCAGGTGCAGTTCACTATGCCGATGACACATACTATGACCCCGACAAGCATGCGAAGGCTTACTACTCTGATGTCACCTCCGGTTGGCTCTCTCAGAGTGACTATTCCACACCGAAACTCAGCCGCTCTGAATCGGACTGCTCAAAACTTTGCCAGTCGTACTCGGAGGACTTTTCAGAGAGCCAGTACTTTACACGGGCCAATGGCTGCTCCCTGTTATCCTCCTCGGATCAAGAACTGTGGCAGAGGAAACAAGAGGACATGGCCTCCTCTTGGTATGCTAGCCCCAGTCACCCCCTCAACAGTGAGAATCAACCTTATGAACACAATGAGATTGAGACGACTGAGACTGTTGACAGTGGGGTGAGCAATGGACTTGTTTGCATGTCTGGGGACAGAAGCCACTACAGTGGCTCCCAACTTTCTCTGCAAGCTGACCTGTCACCTTGGAAAGACTGGCATCATATAGAGCAAGGAGCCGATTCAGGTCTGGAAGTGTCCATAGAAGTCAGCAGTCCATTTGACCCATCCACCATCCCGGGTTTTCCAGAGAATATCACTAAATGCCAAGAAGTTGATCTACAATTTGAAGGGGAGGAGGAGTTCATGATGCTTGACAGAGAACCCACCCTGCCACAAATAACCACTCACATTATTACACCCGTTGTGGAGCGTGAGTCCACCAAAGCACATGTGCGTCAATCAAAAGGGAGTTCCAAGGGGTTAGCAAAAGAAAGTGCAAAAGTACCCTCTAAAGATACGGCAAAAGCTACACCTAAAATGATAAATAAACAAATTAAAATTGGGTCCAAAGATGAAACCCCCAAAACACAGGAAAAGGAAACTATAAAAGTATCTGCAAAGACTTCATCTAAAATGACATCAAATGCCACTATAAAAGAGCCACTGAAAGAGAAGAAATCCACAGCTAAAGAGACCACTGAATCCTTCCCTAAAGACAGCCCAAAACCTACAATTAAATATTCCACAAAGCCTGCTGTTGAAGACGCTTCTAAAGTAGCACCTAAGGTCATTTGCAGTGAGACAGTTAAAGTCAGCAGAGCGGCCCCGAAGGTTTCCCAGGCAATGACACCGAAACAAAGTCCAAGAGAGTCACCAAAAGAGAGCCCTAAAATCACCCCAATAGTGAGCCCAGCTTCAACTCCCAAAGAGTCCCCAAAAGAATCCCCTAAACAGTCCCCTGTGGTCAGTGTTAAGGAACCCCTACAAGGCACACATAAACTTGCTGCAAAGGAGGTTACCAAAGAAGCTACAAAAGTACTCCCAAAAGAGATACCGAAAGTACAGAATAAGGAGAGCAACGACAATAATAAAGTACCCCCCAAAAAGGATTCTAGCATTCCAATCAGAGAAGCACCAGTTTCTAAAGAGGCCCCAAAGGTGTCCGTCAAAGAAGCCCCTAAGGCATCTCCAAGTCAATCACCTCAGGTAGTCTCTCCAGATGCCCCAAAAGTAGTTGTTAAAGATGCCCCCAAGGAAGCTTCAAAAGCAGTGCCGAAAGAAAAATTTCCTGAAATCGATGTCAATCACAGCTTTCACCAAACTCAAAGTAAATCCACAACTATGTACCGCAGTCAGAGTGAGATTCGAACAGAAAAGGTTGAGGAAGTGCCTAAGTCATGGAGCAGCAGGCTCAGTATAGATCTCAGCGAGAAGTCTTTTGGTTTTGGCTTTGGTTCTACGTTGCAAAGGGCTAAATCAGCTCTGGAGGTCGTATGGAAATCTGGCCCTCAGAATACTCCCACACCTCCTGAAGAACCCACAAACTCTTCTTCGTCATTCATGGGGCGTTTCCGCACACTCTCCGCCTCCAACTCGCCCCCTCCGGCAGACCCGGCTGCTCACAAAGAACCGGTTTACTACAAACCGGAGGAGGAGGTAAAAGGTGAAGAGACGGAAGCTCTTGAACAATCAGAGGATGGCGAGACCCACTACGTTGAGGTGATGGAACAGGTTCTGGCTAATTTGGAGAATAGGACTAATGTTAACGAAACTGAAGAGCTTGTGCAGGAATGTGAGCCTTCTCAGGACAATGATGCATCTGAGGACATCCAGGCTTCTCAGGACAATGATGTCCCTGAAGAATTTGAGACCGTTGAAGATTTCAGCACCACAAGAGACATCGATGCGAGCCAAGAGGCACATGTTCTAGAGTACGACTGCGGCTTGGATGAGCAGTATGATGAGGAGTACAGCGAGGAGTACGAAACCAACGTGACCGAGGACACGGCTGAGTATGACGCCATGGTGGAGTATTTGGATGTCGAGGAACCCGACGAGACAGAGGACAATGACATAACTGAAGAGATGGAAGAGGGCGACGAGGATATAGAGGCGATTGAGGAGCTGGTTGAGGAGACCGCCGAGGTCTCTGAGAAAGTGGATGAACATGAGGAGGCTGACAGAAAAAGCATGGATGAAGAGAAGCCCGCAGTCACAGAAGCACCACCGAAGAAGCGAATACGACCGACGTTTAAAGAGGCTGCTCTGAGGGCGTACCGGAAACAGATGGCTGAACTGGAGCAACAGATCTTGGCAGGAGGTAAGACTTCTTCACATTGGTTACAATAATTTTGATATACCTACTTTTGACAACTTGCAGTGAAGACAGAAATCTGCCTACGCTGGGCATTATCCTCCTAGATCTCCCGTAGCCTTTCTTTCAGATGTACAATAATTTTCATAATAATACATAATTTTCAGTGTACGGTAATTCAAAAACCGTATTGAGGTGATCATAGTGGCTGCAATAACATAGGTGTGTAATTGTTTCGTGCTTGTGAATAAGAAGCGAGGGATTTGATGAAATGTGAATAAAGCTAAATGGTCCGTAATTTGGTATCCTGAGATGAGAGCACATTTGGCAATCAGGGCATTGTTGCATCCACTGGTCCATAAAAAAAAAAGCCAGTGGCGTGATGAAGGCCAAGCCTTAGAAATTTTTAGGTACAAAATCACGACATACTGTACCTGTATATTTCAAACGGCATCACGGTATGACGTCAACAAACTTAACTGTCAGGAACTATCGTCACGTAATATATAATCAGTGCACCACTGCAATCTCTGTCAGTGCATTTTAACTTGTGTCGACTTTTTCGGCTAACAGAGTGGCGCCATTTTGACAAGACTGACTCAGTGACAGATTGAATCACCCGTCAGTGTTGCATGTTCGAGGTGATGCATGCAGTGGACTCCGGGCGTAGGACTCGTAATAACTTCTGAAAGTTTAGGGAAATTTCTGAGCCTAACATCCCATTCGGGCAAGTTTCTAAAAGATCCAATGAGAAAACCCATCCTCTCTGAAAGTTTGCGGATATTCCCTGGTGTAAACGGCTCTACTGAATCAGTATAATTTGAAATCTGGGGGTATCACCTACACAATACCAGAGGCTCTTCTCTCCCCTTAAGTGCATTTTTCACAGCCACACTTTCCAAAGAAATGATGCACTAAGCATAAAAAGGGTATACCTCCTTCAAACTTCACTAGCAGCAGACCTCTATAAATATTCCAAGCAAGGCTGACCTGGTTACAGAATGCCCTTGGGAGTGTGAATTAGCATCTGAATACAAACACTGCTGTAGCCAGTTGAAGAAGGGGGAGCTGGCAGGAGTGGCAGGCGGCATTGCTGAGACTCCCTTCACAGCTCGCACACAGACCAGCCAGCACGCATCAGAGCACACTCATGACGAGCACACATTGGCTACATGGGATGGAGGCGTAAAGCTAATGAGGGGTGGAATATGCATGTGTGTGCTTCCAATTATGGCCCCCTTTTCACCATCTGTAGTGCGATGTTTCTTTTGTTGGATGCATTTTTGGACACGTACTAGCTACTGTAAGTAGGAGCGAATATTAAAACGCATCTTGGGGTCGATTCTTATTGGAGGGGCTTTTGTGTCTGATGGAATACTGTTCCTAAGATGGCAACTTCACCCTAATGCACATGAATTGGAACAAGGCAATGACGATCACTAATTTATGGTAACACAGTTGAAAAATCATTTCCTCAAGTACGAAAGTAATTGAGCGTGCATTCTTGTGCCGCGTGACCGCGTATTTCTTTGCCGCTGCGCCAACTTGTTAATTGCGAGCAATTCGCAATCTCAAAATCTTAGAACCCTTTAACACCAGGTCGTACAGTTCTGAATTTAGCATGATATTTTGTGAATTGTCTCAAAGTTGCACAAAAATTTTGGAAGGCAGTCATACGTGACATTGGCGGATAACTCGCTAATCCTGAATTACCTAGTTTACTCGATGCTGAGCATAGTTTTTGGTCTTTTGTAGCTTTTCTGTGGCAAATGAGGGCTCTACAATGGGTGTTACAAGAAGATGATTGTGCAAAGAGAAAATAATATACATCGAAATTACGTTTTACAGTGGTCAACTTATTTTGACACCTGTTGGACAATGATGAGTGATGAATCCGCAACATGAATCTTTTTCATTGTCCGCTTGTATTTGTAATTGAAGTGTTTGTTTGTACTTTTTATTTCATGGTTCTTTTGGTTGTCATGACCCTGAGACTGCAGTTTTGTGGGATTTCTGTGTAATGGAGTCTTCTGAAATTACCCAGGACATCTGATGCTGGTCTCTGCTAAGAACAATTATTGAGATTTTTTCCGCCCCCCCCCCCCAAAAAAACTATTGAAAATGTTAAAATATATTCTAAGATATTATATATATATATATATATATATATATATATATATATATATATATTTTTTTTTTTTTTTTTCTCACAGCAGTAACGGGCAAATGTTTACTCTTAGCTGAAAAAACACAAAATAGATGTTATGTGTGAGTGCAACTTTTAGAGTATATTATTTGTACATTCTCTGTTATGCTGTGGTGGGCCTTAGGCAGTGCTGGAGTCTTAGCAAGTAATGAGTGCTGTAACCAACTCACAACTAATGACTCCCGAGTCTTGTAAAAGCTAAAATTACGTGGCCCAGAGAGCTGTGAAGTTGCCAACACATCTCGCTTTCTGTCCCAAGTATTATTGTCATGGAAGTAGTGTGAGGTATTAGAAATGACAAGGCCTTTAATTACCTCTGTGAGGAGGTTTCCTTTGGTATAGGCATTTTTCGATGGTGGGTTGAGTTTTCATGTTTTCAGCCTTGCTGTAAGTTTGGCATTACCTCTACAGATTAGATCTGAATCTCATGTTCTGATTATGGGTGTTAGCTGTCAGCTGGAAGTCAGGCAGACTACGCCCTGGACTGGTTGCCAGCCAATCGCGTGACACATATTGAGCCAGACAAGACAATCGTTCACAATGACACCATCACAGAGTGGAAACTGAAGCCACGCTTCCTGCACGGATGTCAGGGAAGTGAATCACGATACCATCAATGAGCAAATCCTTGCTTTTGTTTTCCTCACTGTGTGCTGTCAGTTAGAAGAAGCGATGGCTTTAATTCTGGGACTGGGGTGATATCACAGGTGAAAAAGCACCTGCTATTTGGACACTAGCAGTTCATAAGAATAGACTGGACTTTGAGAGTTGAGGGAAATCATTTGTGCCATCATTTGTTTTCCCATATGGCCTAGTTAGGATATGCATTATTATTATTATCTGAAAGCATCGGCTCTGAATCAGTTCTGATTCGGGGTGCTTAGACCTGCAGTTTACATCCAGTATGAACTGACCCGAGTATAGAACAAAATCTGTCAGTTGCCATTTGAGACAGAGTGCAAGGTGCGTTGGCGCCAATATAGCTCAAGACCAAAGAACAAATTCTTTCCGTCTAGGCGCAGCGGCAATTGAACTCGCGACAGCTGCCTGATTACTACATCCGTGCCTTCCTCCAGAAAGTGCCTCCATCCAGAAATGCCTGGGTGTCACTTTGAGCACCGCAGCTTGCCACCTAACCGTGTGGTTTGCCAATCAAAACGCATCTAAGCGTGTGAAGATCAACAGTGATCTCATTGAGCACGGATACCTCGATGCGCTCGGGTCGACGGCCCAACGGGCCAAACGAGTGCTGTTGAGTAGCGCTCGCCAGCACTCATTGGCAAGTGAAGTGTTAACCTCGTATCAGCAACAGCAACAACAACAACAACAAAAAGCCTCACTGAAGTTGGTCCACTTGAAAACATTGTCTGCAACCTGTTGCTTTCTTTTCAACGATTTGTCATCGCGCTTGCCAAGATCAGTAATTACACTCTCAGATGCTACGCTCTGAAGTCTCGATGGGCTAAGGCAAAGAACATTAATTCACTTTTCATTTGATCCCTCTGACTCATCCAGCACTCTACGCACTGAAGCATTCTTTTCATTTCGGATGAAATGCACTGTTTGTTACTGTGTGAGCATACCAATTTTAAAATATGCCACAACAGTTACTTGCTGATAGCTTTTATTGATGACGCTATTTGAGGATGTCATCCTTTTGACATCTCCCTCTTATCTTTTGTCACTGCTAAACAGGAGTGAGTTTTCGCGTGGCCCGCTATCCTCACGCTCGGTGTTGTCCCTCCTGTGACAGTTCCGGGGTAATCAACAGAGCGTGAAGACCACTCTTCAGCCGGTTTCATGCCCACAATTTCATCTGAAGCCAATGACCTCACTTCTTTTGAGAGGGGGACTGGCTTGTTTCATTTGAAGTCAACTTCCGCTAACCACACGCCACAAAGAAAGGCTTACAGTTGAAGGCATGCACATCAATGTCTGCTTGTGGTCTAATCTAATCAAATTCATAATTCTGACTCATAATTTCATCATTCAAGCACATTCAAACCACTTCCTGTGTGAAGCTAGATGAGATGTTGCACTGATGCATTATGTACTACAGCTCACGAACCCTGGCAATATACATGAGCCACAAACACAGATGCTCTTTTCTATTCTTCCGCTGTAGAAATAAGTAGCGCAATAGAAATAAGTAGCTCAAAAAGTTAAGACTTTGCAGCTTTTTTGCTACAGTACTTATCCATTCCGCAACATGTTACCAAAATGAAACTGAATAATGCGTTGACACGTGTGGGATGAAGGCCAGGTTTGGCTTCAACATGCAGACATGTTGTTCAAAGTGATACAAATAGATTTTATTCTGTTGTTGCGGTGCTGCTTAAAGTATCGTCTATTGTTTTGAAATGAACTCTGTCAGAATTGGTGATTGCTTGCAAGATCACTGCTTTTAAGCCGTTTGGTATTAATATTTGTCAGTGTGTCAGCTGCATGTGTCACAGACACTGATCGACAAGTGTAATTTGGCGGCCTGGTAATGAAGTGCTGCCTCCACAATTGAAAATAAAACCAGTGCTTTTACTGTCTTCATTGGGGCTCACGCGCACTTCCCGACGCAATGGATGCCGTCAAATTCCTGCTAGCTTAATGCTAATACATAATGGGAAAAGCTATAGACGGGGCTTGTTGTTGTTGTTGCCTTAACATTTGACTTTAATTTAATCCCACTTGAACCATGAAACATAACGTGGACATTTGTAGTGATAGTCGTTATTCACCCAGGCAGACGGTTCAGTTATTACGCACAGTAATGACGTGACGTCATTTTTAGTAGACGTCTCCATCAAATGAAGAGATCAAGGAGCGTCGCCTCATAACCCCAAATTGTACCTCCTCCCGCTACTCTGGCGATATGAGATGATAAAATGAGCCCCTACACGTGGAGCATATTTACTTCCGTAAACACGTGTCAAGTGACGTCTTTTTTCGGGCGCACATCACCCGACGTCGTGCATTGTGCGCATGCGCATCACATCACGGACGCGTTGTCCTCACATTAGAAGTCGCATTTGTCTTTGGAACGTGAACGAGTACCAATAAAAGATTGGATTTAACAAAAAATCCAAATTGTTCATCACGCCCTGCAGTGTGAACGGAGCCGATGTGTCTTGATTGGCCAAACAGTGAAGGTTTGGGAAATACTGATCTAGGCCACTGATAGCGATCTCAATAGCAATAGCAAAAAGGGAATCGTTGTACTTTGAATATCCCGCCTCTCTCCTTTGTCGACGGTGTTATCAAATCCTCTCGTAAGATGTGAGCTAATGTGATCAGCATCAGTGAAATCCCTCCCATCAGTTTGAGACGAGGTTCAAGCTCTTCAACTGCAGTCCAGCCTTGTGTCATGCAGCTACGATTGAATCGGGGGCTTGTTTTTGGATGATGTAACGATTGTTTCACTCACTCTGAAGATTTTTGTTTACCTCTCCTACGAGTAAATAGAAACACGCCAGCAGCATAGATTGACTGTGTCTCTGTTGTGTCCGTCCTGGAACGAATGTTGTTGTGTATTTTCCACTATCAGCCAAAAGCAGGCTTTTCTGCTCCGGTGAGCGCTGATCCACGCGAGGTGTGATCACGCGTGTCGGCTCCAAGATGCTAAATTTACTGCGATTGTTACTCGCGCAACACTTTTGCCCACAGCACGGGAGGAGGCCTCGGGCGCTATCTTTGTGACTGCGCCCCCTACGCCCCCGAGATTTAGGACACCTGCGAAATGAGGTTCATCCCGAGCGGCTGTAAGGCTTTTATCTCGTGCAGCTGTGGCCGAGCGATGGCTCAATCTTGTCAGGCTGCGGCTCAAAGTAGCTTAGCTGATTGCTGTCCACGGTGCCTGCGCACACAGCTGAGTGCTGCTCCCCTGCTTGGCTGCAGCCACATCCCAGACAGTACATTGCGGATGCGGGCACAGTTTTGCACTGTGCAGCTGGATGGGCTGTTTACAAAATAAAAAAAAAATAAAAAAGGATGCAAGCCTCCACGGGGAAACACCAGTGTTGATTTGATTAGCAAAAACTCCAAAATGTAAAGCAGACTCAAAATGGGACACGGTAAAGAAAGGATAACAATTGCTTGGCCAAAAGACATCTTGGAGAAGTAAGCTGTGGCCAAGTTTCAGAAGGACTGATTTGTCACCATGCCCCTTAAAGGCACACATAAAACAATAGAGCTGTTGTTGTGGTGACTCGTCTTGTCCCAACGGAGAGGAATTACGCTCTATCAAAGCGGTTTATTTCGTTATATTCGCTTCCATTACAGAGTGCTATTTTTCTGGAACAAAACCACAAAACAAAAACATTGCTCCTTTCTGGGGGGCTGCAACAAATGATTTGACAATACGGATTTGAAATACGACTAAATTGAATCACGAGCTTGGTCACGAAACGAATTAAGTACGTACGCCAAGGTACCACTCCATTTACAAGGTATTTTGCAAGATGCTCCAACATGGCCAATCTAATTGTTCCAGTGTCGCCCCCAAGGCTGCTGATAGCTATTTAGGGGCCTTATGTTTGTGCCCGGTGGGCTGGAGTTTTCTTTCTTTTGCCATTTTCTTCGACAGGCGCAGCCATTGTGGGAGTGACCAAAACCGACTTGATTCCCGCCCAATCAGAGGAGTCATATTTGCATTGTAACTTGTAAAATCACAGCGCTTCCACTGATTGTCCAATCACATGGCTCCAATCTTATCCTCTAAATTGCTGATTGCCGTTAGGTGTAGCAAAAGGGTATTATGGAAGGTCTATGTGGTTCATTTGCATCCAATCCATTTGCTCCAAGGCTTTCCCCTCATAGAGTGAAGGTTTACATTGCTATGATTTCAACAGTATTACCAGTCCTCATTTATTTTCCTTCATTGGCATTTTTGCTCAGTGATTGCATTCCTGGGGATGGAAAAAGCCATTTTAGTTGCTGCATTGACATTTTAATGTAAAGTCATTAATGGCGTAATAGGTGTTAACGTTGAAGTACACGGTGCATCATCTAATATTGTCTGAAGAGTCCTCTTGTCGTCATGTCAACAGCAAACAAAATTGCCTGGGGGTGTTTTAATTACAGCTGCAATTTAATCACCCTCTTATAAACACCTGTGTGTAGTTTGTAGTACGTTTGCTAAGGACAAGCGGCGCCAGCTATCACGCGCGGATCAATAGTGGACTAATTACGTCTCTGCGGTCCGGCTTGCGCTCTTGCGGGTTCGCGCAAAAATTGCTATCCGATAGCGAACTGTTGGCGCGCCCCTAAATGTACCGTGTCTACATGCCTGTTAAATCACGTGTTCGATCAAAGATGCCGTTTATATCGTGTTGCATTGATCCAAGTTAGTTCATGTGCATGGATGGTCATTTAGCTCAGCCCTCCTGTGTCATCGGAACACATGTACAGTATCACGCTATATGCTGCATTCACAGAGGGCTGTGTTAACTGCTTCTATAGGCGACCAGCTTAAGGATTTGAATATGGTTGAAAATTTCATTTATTTAAGAATAAGAAAAAGAATAAGAAGGCCTTTATTGATCCCACAGTGGGGACATTTTCAGCGTTACAGCAGCAAAGATCACAGAGGTCACACAGACACGGCGGTATAATGTAGCCATTAATGTATAACATGAACAGCAAACATTCAGAATCAAACCTATGTAAATATACGCAGTAACTATTTGCATACACACACCAACATACATCTACATATAAAGTATGAAGGAACACTCATTTTAGCCTGTACATAGTACAGAGGAAAAATACTGTAAGTAAGTGAGAGTGCTGCAGTGCTGCAGTGAAATATAAGGAGCAGCATTGGATAAAAATACAAATAAAATTACAGTCGTGGGGAATGTTGAGTATTGCACAATATAAGCTCAGGTGCAGGACTGCACAATTGCACTAATGTCCGCCAGTTTGTAGAGACTACCCAATGTTCTTGTTAAAGAGTCTGACAGCAGCAGGCAAGAAGGAGCGGCGGAATCTCTTCTTTGCACAGCGAGGGTGTAACAGTCTGTCACTGAAGGAGCGGAAGGATATTTCAGTATTCATTTGCAGATTCATTAACCATATGGGAAAATAATTTACAGAAGGCCTTTTGTATGAAAAGCTATTTTGATCTTAAAAGGATGGTGATTTTTTTGAAATGCTAAACAAACCTTCACTGTCTCTATAATATGAGTTTCACTTCGAATTGAAGAATTGAGAGCAAGCGCCAGCTTGCCTAGAGACAGACATTTTCACTCATAGAGGCAGCACTTCATCACTAAGCCACCGGAATGACATTTGCCAAGCAGTGTAGCGGATCAGCGCATATGGCGAATGAAGCGGCAACATCAAGCAAAAAAATACCCGCTCTCCACATTGCCAACTTGGCCGAAATTGCGCCGATAGCCGAAAGCAAATGCTGAGAATTCTGTTAGGCAAAGGTAATCTGCATCCAACAAAAAACTTGTTGTAATTTTGCTTACCTTTCCGCTCAGACACATTTGCAGAAAGTCATTTAACAAAAATAGGGCCGCAACTAACAATTAATTAATTAATTAATTATCCTGTTTGTTGATTGATTGATCGTAAAAAAAAATCTTTTTTTTAAATCTTTCTTTCCGGTCATTGAAAAACCCGGACTTTATTGCAAATTGACAGTGCAAAAAATGTACATGCACAAATTAGTTATGATTCAGTTACTGGTTTGGTCTGTAACATGTCAGAAAACAGGCAAACATGATTGATTGATTATTGTTTTTCAAAGTGAAAACACTTATTTGCAAAGGTCTTATTTTGAGTCATCATAAAGTTAATCAGTTTGCTCTCATGGAGGACTGCAGAAATCAGACGATGATTTTGAGAAGCAGACACTCAGAGGACTTGGACAACTCTATATTAAACTACATATCGAAACAATTATTTGATGCTCAAAATAATTATCAATGAATTTGATGATCGATGAGTGATCGATTAACCATTGCACCTTGAACACCAGCTTTACTTGGTTGTGTAATTTCACACTTGATGGGTGGCCAAACACTCCAGAGAGCCAACAATTCAAAGGTAAATCCATAGTACAGTGTGTCCACTTTAATAAAATAATTAACTTTGGAACTTCAATTTCACATATCGGCTTTTCATTTGACTATAAAATCTATGGTAGCATTGTGAGAGAAATGTGGCTTTGTATGGATAAGACTGTAGATATAAATGCTTCCTTAATGGTCAGTGACAAAATTATACTGTAATGATTTCACCTGACAAGACACCACTAAGGCTAAATTGTGATATCACTGTTCTCCTCATTGGACATTACGAGTTACATGCCTATTCACTAGCTGACCGTTGATTGTTGATTAAATTCCTTGTCATTTTCTCCTTTCAGACTGCAGTGCTTTGGATACTCAGGTTTTAAGTCACTGTTGATTATCGTACAAGTGATGTCCACGCATGTGCATGTGTTTGTGTCAGCACAGTGAGATGCGCCATCCCGCAACCAAATGTGAAGTCACAAATGTATTGGTGTATCAGTTAAAAAGAAAATCCCGCATGTGTTAAAAAATTTTTTTTTAAAAATCCATGTCGTCATTTTGTCCCAATCCATTTCACTACTCCTGCTTTTTTGTTGTTGTTTTTCCTGAGGAATTTGTGTGTGGTATTCTTTTGGTCAGTGAACAGGGAGCATTACACAATAGGCACATCCAGGCCCGAAGCACCAAGAGCGACATCATTTTCAGTCTTGAGCCCACAAATTTCATTGATGTGGAATAATTTGGTCCATTTTTGCCTTTGGTGCATCCCTCCCTTCACGCTGTGCTCTCCTCCGCCTATTCCTACTGCTCGCCCATCATTTAATTTATCCTGACTCGACTCCTGAAGGTGGGAGCGATTTGTTCTGAATGAGCCATTTTGTGATTGGCCGCGTACAGTAGCTCGGAAACTGAGATGTTTTTAACAGCAAATTTGTCTTCTTTCTTCCAGCCGCGCAGTATTTTGGACCCCAAAGTGCTCGGCTTGCAGTCTGGAGGGTGAGTTCTGGCTCACTTTTTCATCTAATCGCTTCCAAATTTTGGGTTGGGCTGTTTTTTGTTTTACCCTGCAAACAGAGGCAGCAAAATGTGACAGGAATCTTTTGTTTCTCTGCCAAGCAGCCCCAATTAGATAAGGCAGCATGCCCCCTATAATTTGCGGAATAGGCCAAGCTAAACTCAAAGTATGGGAGCAGTCGGGCCAATTTCTTGGCATTTGCTGTGGACTGTAAACATTTGGGCTTCATGTTGAGATGAATATGAGACCATAGATCAACATTTCAGCTTTTATTCCCCGGTAGTTACATCTGGATCACACACGCGACTTATGCAACATGATTCGAGCCAGCCCATTTTTCATGTGAGCAAAAGTATTGGAACACATTTCTGTTGCACTGAGAGTTGTCTACAGTTGAAAAGCAAGCAACTCGGATGCTGAGACACAATGTAAATAGTTTCAAACTATAAATAACGCGGAATATCGGAAGCCACTGAAGACTTTTTTTTTTTTGCGTAGTGTCAGCCAACCCCTCGCCTCGCCGATGACCTTCCGGAGGACAATACAAGTCGAGCTGGGTGATTATATGATTGAGAATCGTGATCTTACGTGACCAAATGCGAGCATATTTACTCCATCAGACGTGGTGGAGACGTGCACGACTGCAGCCAATCAGACTCCAGCTTTTCCTTCTAACTTTGGTTTGCAAGTGGAAGTCAAGAGAATCTGCCAATAAATGAAAGAAGAAGCGATAAACAGAAAGTCGTTGTAACAAAATGACCGAATGTGCAGCTGAAGGCGCATCTGATGGGCAGCCATGATTTCGGGAGATGAAGCTATTTTAACATGAGAAGTTCCCCTCCATCGCTTTTGTGAAGGACGGAGGCAATACAACAAACCTGTTGAATCATTTGAACAAGCAGCACCCAAATGGAAAGCATGAAACGCCAGCAGAGTTTGCAGCAATGTAACCCGCATGCTAAACCGGCTCTGTTTGTAGCACGACATATTGGCGCATATAAAAGTTTCCCAAAACGTTCAAACTATTGAGCCTACATGACCCCTGCTCACTATTCGGCCATCTGGAGCATGCCCTTCGCATACATCCAGCGAGAGTCAAGGGGCCCCCGGGGTGAGGCAAGGGCCCGCCCTGCCGTCCGTCACATTGTGTATGCAACTCGGGGGCGGGTCGTACAGCCTGACACAAAGGCTTGAGGAGCCCCAGCAGCACAGAGGAGCAACTTGCTGCCGAGGTCATTAGCCAGGCTTTGACTGACAGTTGAGGTGATGCCGCCCAGAGCCTCGTGGTGGAGCAACCGGGTTGGTGGGACAGCGGGGGGAAGGAAGGATGCGGAGCGGGCGGGCGGACCTCAGGGGACTGTGACAATTGAGAGAGTCCACAGGACAGTGTACACCTAAATGGCACACTGACAGAACCAATCGGCATCCTCCACACAATGGGATACAAGGACTGAATGGAAAGCGACGCAACAAAATTATGACCGCACTTCTGCGTTGGCCTTGGTTCCCCCGTGCATACAAATCCGGGGTACAACGGAATTGCGACGTAAATCGTGGACCTCGTTCACGAAGTTCAATATTCCCGCATACATTACGTAAGTCCAACCATGCCAAAAAAAAAAAAAAAGGCATCCGTCGCAAAGAAACTACACTCCCACACATAAAATGAAATAATACAAATGCAAATAAACAACCTTTTTCCATCAAGAAAAAGGGGCGGTCTCTGACGAGGATCATGAATGAATTTAGCGCTGGGCCCATTTCACCAAAACGAACCAAAACAGCAGCACCTACCAAAGCATTTGAACTTCTTTAAGATGCATGAAGGTGAGTGGGTGGACTTATTGCATGATGCAAGCAAGTTACCGGCGCCATCTGAAAGACGATCTTAGGTTGTGTGGAGACGTCATCTTTAGATGTCCGCCGAGACTCGCACGCCGCCGTTGCTTTTGTGTGCATCCGTTTTTATGAACCTTGCACTTGTATTTCTCCAAATGTGTCCACTGTTTCTATATTAAACTTGCCATACGTTGTAATACGTCAGTAACATCGGTAGATATTATTCCAAAAATGCTTTATACAATTAAACACGTCCTCAAATGTATGGCTGCTGCCGGGCCATCAAAAACAGACCGCTAGCCTCTCAAATGTTTTTCTTTTCACAAATCTCCTCTAACGGTCAGCCCACACCACGCGTCTTGGTGTTAGTTTTACAAAGTCATCTCAAGTGGTGAAAAATCCGTTTTTGGGGTATTCTTAGAGCATTCCGCCCGGCACCAGCGATATGAACGCTAACGTAGCTTGGATGATGTCAAGCAATATTGCAATGGAATGCAATGAAGTCACATCCAAAGGTGAGACAGGTGAAGGCAGGAGGCGTCATCCATGCTGCTCGCCGGTCCGCGTAAATCAAAAGACCTCTTGGTGGTTATGTCTCCCTTCGCATGGCGTTATTATGATATTAATGCACTTTTAAATCTGTTTGCTTTTCCAGGGCCGGCAGTATTCTTTACGGTATTGACAGCATGCCAGATTTACGCCGCAAGAGGACAGTGCCTCTTGTCCGAGACCTGGTGAGTCATCTGCCTCAAACGGGGTTGTGTGTGATTTATGTCAAAGCCATCTGCGAGTGACCTTACGCTGTGTCACGCTGGCGGAGCCCCGTTCTGTGTGAGTACCAGCTGAAGGAGCGCAAAACAAATCTTGCTTTTCACAACACCTGATGACATTCGATCGATATCTGATCAACCGTTCATGAAAATGAGGAATAACAAGATGGTGCAAGGTGTCATTCAGACAACAGCATGTAGTACCCGGATCTCTGACATACATTGGTGTATCTGCTTTTATTTGCTTATTGCATGCTTGTAAAGCTTTACTTAATTTTTTTAAAGCAGTCGTTTAAATTTGGGTTCATCTGGGGTGTGTGTTACTGATTCTGTCCATAAGAAACTGAGAGGCGTCTCAGTAGTCAGCTACTTTGTTGCGTAGTCGTGTAGTAAACATTGGCTACGTTTACATGGACAAAATGTCTTTAACGCGATCAGAGTTCAGATTAAAATGATGATCGGATGCACTGTTTTCAAGGACACTAAAAACGGGTTCATGAACATATTTTTATTCGGAAGAAATTACTTTGACATTCGCATATTGACCAAATATACCGGAAATATTAGTAGAAGAAGAAGCCGTAGCGACTTACATATCAACAAAACACTGCTCCGTTCATTTCTATTTTAAACATTAGCGTTATTTCGTGTATTTCGTTAACAATCCCTAATGGAGCTGCAAATGTACGAGTTCACGTACATTTTTACGGGAATGACAGAAACGCGTATACTGATGTCACAGACATGTGCGCTAAAGACAATTTCGGAATATGTGCTTTCATGCGCGCCGATTGGATTATCGATTGACATAAACCACCTCTATTGTTCGGAATCAAATCTTCATGGGAATGGGCTTGATCGGGTCAGAATATTCCAAATGGGGTGTCTACATGAAGCATTTTTACTCCGATTAGGTTTTTAATTCGAATAAATGAGTCCATGTAAACATAGCCATGGTTGTAAATGAGCACATGTATAGCCCCCAGGAATCTGTAGATTCTTTTTGATACTGTATTGCGTTGTCTAGGTACAACACGTATACCAGGTTCTAATTGACAGCTCGAAAGAATCCATAGAATCAAAAAGAGGCCACGGCATGCTCGGCCATAAAATGAATTTAGTCATGATAACCCGAAAGAGAACGCTGAGAAATAATCCAAAAGGCTCAACTAAGGCGCATCATTCATGTGATCTTTCCTCTTGCCAGTTATTAACCTTGCACAATAGAAATGAACAGAACAGATACAAATAAGCCACAAAGTCAGAACACTTGCAGTACTTTGGCGTTTTATATTCAACTTGATGAGATCCAAGTGCAAACCTCAACGGATTAGACAACGCTTGCTATTTTTGCGGGGACTACAGTCATGCGCTTGAGCTACGAGTACATTCAAATACGATGCCTAAGCAACTCGTACCCAAGTTTGTATTTCAATCAGTGGAAGGAAAGCGCTCCAGCTAGTTGGGGTATTGCAGCTTGATTAATTACCCAAGAGACAGTGCTTGACATTGCATCCTAGCGATGCTCCCGCCATTTGGGTTTACTGGTACAATGTGTCAAAACATAGCCGACAGTCACGCCACGCTCCAATTTAGGGGCACGCGGTTGTCGCCTCTCAACGACAATGACGACAAATGTGTCTATTCTTGTTTGTCCGTGGCCGTCTCTTGTGTATGTATGTTCCTCATCATCATGTACTTTAGCCACTTTACCATTGAAAAAAAAAAAAAAAATTCAAAACCTGTAAATGCTTATTTTAACAGTTATGGACACTCTTTTCTCGTCATGCAATAGATGCATTTGAATGCCTTAATTATTATGGATGCTGATGAATGTTTATATCACAGTGAACAACATGAGTTGATGCTGTATTTGTCCATGTCTCTCATGAAATTAATAACCAACATTGTCTTGGTAAGTATGGGTTATTGTCTTAATTTGAATTTATTTATTTATTTATTTATTTAATATTTTGGGATTTTGCGTGTATATTTTGCCATTCCTACATAGACCCATCACAGCTATGGGTGATATTTTTCAGTGAGTTGTCAGATTTCAGCCTTTTTTTGTGACTTTTTAAAAAAGAAAAAGTTATTGTTGGATTTACCGGTAACTTGAAATGTTGACAACTCAACCCAAAAATATATAAACGGCAGAGACTTCATTGACTCTTGATTTAACGGTGTGAGGCTTTTAAATCATGTAAAAGTGACGCTCGACAAGCCTTTTACACGTGGGATGAAGTCAGCAAAACAGTTGGTGCTCGTCCCCCCCGCCCCTTGTCATGCCTACTCCTTTGTCGATGTTCCCCCCGCTGCCCACCTGCCCCCCCATTTGCTGTATGATTGCTTCAGGGTAACAGCAGCAGGGCTCACCCACATAATAGAATGAAGATGCATGAGGAGAGATAGAAAAAAAAAAAAAAATCAAGGATAACGATGGAAATTGATTCGAAAATCAGCGATATCGCCAACGATCAGATCCTATCAGTCATGTCGTATTGCCTGCAGCAACCTCAGCAGTGCTGGTGCATGTTGATTAAAAAAAAAAAAAAAAAAAAAACTTACATCAACGCTCACAGTTCATGTAGAGGTTTCCTCCGCCGTTCCTCATGGCCGTCCGTAGAATTTTACCATATTCGGGCTGCGCACAAAAGAGGCTGGTGGTAAAAGCCGGCTCGCTATTGTCAGCTGTCGGTGTCTGCAGTGTTTGTGTCACCTGACTTCCTCCAAATTAGGCGAAAAGAGTCTGAAAATGTTTATTTAAAAAATAAATCATATCATTTTCACTTGTGTGTGTGTTTGTGTGTGTGGGGGGGGGTATATGTGTGTGTGTGTGTGTGTGTGTGTGTACCCGTGTATCTGTGCATCTACGTTGGAGGTGGAACAAAATATTGACAGTGTACACAGCAGAGGTCCCCAGGCACTGGACTGTGGACTGTGGACTAGTACGGCAATTTGGTACCGGCTGCACAGAAAGATGAATAAAAAATAAATAAATAAATAAATAAAAGAAGAAAGTGAATAAATAAATGAATACATGCATTCAATTTTGTTTTTGTTTTTGCAGCGGAGTGTATAACTCCGATCAGTAATATATGTCAGCACTGCCGTCCCTGCGCCCACCCAGCTGGCAATTAGTTTGTGATGATCGGGGATATACGTCAACACACCTATTGACAAATGATTGCCGGTCTGAGAAAAATCTGCACTGCCATGAACAAGTCCCTGGCAGAAAAAAAATGTTGGGGGCCACTCGTATATAGTACAGAGAGGTCAACGTGGGGTATCAAAAACTGTTTGTTGGCACTCTATTACTATTCTGCTCACTATATCAATACCATAGACAACTGAATGTAATGTTTTCTCATCATTACAATAAATGGATTAATGACCACATGGTACATATTCAAATCCATGCACAGGCACAGAGATGGACGGGCCAGACAGGCACGGTAACGGCCTCGTTCCTTTCAATTGTTCCTAACGATCACTGCCAACGTGCACATCAGAAACAAAAAGAATGACTCGAAAGAAGCCACGGTGCAAAAAAGCCACAGCATGCGATGCAGGAACGTGCCATATACCATAAATAATGTAACGCAACCGTTTCTTGCAACTTAATGATAAGGACCATCTCGCACAATCGAATGAAGACGACTCGCTTTATAAATGACAAAAGTGTCTTGTTATATGAATTGATTTGATTTCTTTGATCTTTGTGTGACATGTTTCAACAAGCTGGCCGTGCGTCCGTACAGCCGTGATATAACGTATCCGGGTTACTTCTAGTTCTGTCGTAACAGATTTTTCCTCCCAATAAATGACTCAAAACAGAACCACTGTACCGTGATAAGAGTTGGCCAAATACCGCATTGCAACCGCCACCGCGATTCCCAGCCCTCGTCTACATGCGTGTTACCCATTGGTGCCCATGGATGACATTGTGCGTTTGTGAACGTCCCAGCAAGCGCGTGCGTTGTGTGTGAGGCGGGTTTGTGCACCACAGCTGGCTTCACCTGTTCGTGAGTGTGTCCGTCTGTCTGTGTGTGTGTGTTTCCACGTGTTTCTGTCCAATGATTGTGCAGAGCATACAGCAGAACATATGAGCAAAAAGCTTCACTAGACAGCGATGCTTTAGAGAAAAGTCAAGCATGACTGCAAACCAGTAACATAGTGTGCATGGATGGAGTACAAATAAACAAAAGCAAACCCCCCAAAATCCCGCAATGGGCTTGATAATCTCTGATGACTAGTTATCTGCCTAAGAGCTCCAAGCCATAAGAGTCAAGCAGTCCTGCATGGCAGTTTAGACACTTGTACGCTCACTATGGAAAACACAATTACTCTGCTGTTAGTGCTTTCAGTCCTAATTGACTTTCTGCAATTTGTCTAATTCCTTTTGTCTCTCTCTTTCATTCTCACTTGGTGGCCTCCTGGAAACCGCAGGCTTTGGTAAGATTCCTTCTTGTCTCTGCTCAAATTGACGTGAGGAAAATCCGTTTCAGGACGCTGGCAGATCGTGCAGCGAGTTTTCCCATAAATCATGGAAATAATCTTCCAGTGCCTCCATCACCACCGCGCTAGTCAAACACTTAGCCCTAAACGATTCGAACACAAATTATTGTCGGACAGTCAGCAATCGATGTTTTCACGTGGCATTCACAAGATGAGGTTGTGCACGGATGCAGGGGTGGAGCTGTGTGCTTTTCAGGGGTGGCCTTGGCCACTCTCCGGCCACCCCGACAGCTCGTGGAGAATTTTGATAGCCGTGATTTTTCTGCTATTTTCACATGGGTGCAGTACTCTTTGGCCCCTTGATACGTTGCCACAACTTTTGTTCATATTAACTGCATATTTAAAGGATAAACATGCACTTCACCTGAATGCAAACACTACAAAATTCTTGATTCTTACAGTCAATCAAAATCATTACTTTCACACCAAATAACATGGCCCAGAAGTCATCGTTTATCAGTCATAGCATCCAGAGTCATGGTTTTATGAAGTACAATACTCACTCATAATACAAGCAGAAACAAACCTCATTAAAAAGCAACGTTTAGAATTGTGAAGACTAGACAGATCTTTGTGTCATGGTATGTTATGATTTGAATGAATGAACCATTAATTGTAATCTTCAAAAAGGTGACGGCCATCGGTGACAATGGATCGCTCCGATTGGCTGTTAGCAAATGAATCAGCGCAAAAACAAAGCAACGGCAAAGAAAATGGCATTTTGTAGTTACTGAAGCTCAGAAAAAAAGTTGCTTTTTACTCCGACTTGTTCCTACTTGATTGTGAGTCTTATTGGCATTGCTCTGGATTTGTGTGAATTTTATTTGGGGAAACGCTGACTGAATAATTTGCTAAAGAATCACGCACGCACACATGCGCGCGTGCACGGCCACCCCTCACTGCACTGAGGTGTTGTGGCCACCTGGCCTGGCCAGCCCACTGAAAAATATCTGGCAACGCCGTGATAAATTGCAGGAAGCCTCTGAGAAATAGGTGATTGATTTCTTCTTCCTCATCACCATGCACCTTGTTCCGCTTCTGCTGGCAGACCCTCACTGCTCGAAAGGCAGGCATCTCGTTTGCTCTGGTCAACCGCTCCACCCTGAATAACGAGGACTTGGTGAGTACCCGGCATGCATGCTTGCCATTTATTGTTCGGTTACAGCTGAGCTCTTTGCAGATGGGATGAGTTGCTGTTGTTGTTGGTTTTATTTCATGGAAGTTGCCATGGCAGTTTTATCAGAACTGGACAGTATGACTTTATGAAAAGAAGAGCTTTGGTGGCATTTTTTATTTTTATTTTTTATACAAAGGATGTTTTCACTACTCTCCTGATTGAGTTCAACAAGAAATAATGGCTGCTGGTTGAACTAGCAATTCTTCCCAAGTACCTAAGAAAAATTAAGATAAATAAATGCCTCCCTCAAATAGTTGTCTCCTTTTTCCCAAACAAACAGGTAGTCCTGCTGGGTCTGTATTTATACCAGTTCATAGATGCCATCGTTCACACAAAAACATTGAATATTTAAATGTTGAGCCCGTTTGAAATTTGTTGATAACCAAAACAGCAGCACCGATGCACATAAAAATTCAACAGAATCAAATTGTGGGCTCTGACACAGTATTAAAGACAAACTCAAAGTTTAGTTATTGTGTTGTGTCTGCTCATATTTATGTTCCAAGAAGCTCTGCAACTTGTTAATTCCGACAAACTTGCACCTCAGTTTTCACCATTTTGCTGCATTTCTCTGTAATAGACTCTTTGTTTTCAACTTGTTGAATGGTTGATTGCTGCCTACTGCATTTGAATATACACATTTTTCCGCCTGTCACCTGTTATATATAATTTTTTTGTTTAGTGGGATCGTTGTCAATTGGTTCGCTAAAACAACGTACACTACGTGTTTCCGCCATCTATCAAAATATGCTCCTGCTGTGTCAAATTTGACAACGTCCAGCAATTATTAATAAACACCAAGCAAGCATGGAAGGCTGAGTTACTGTAATAGAGGACAGGCGGAATGTAAAAGTCAATAGGAAGAGACACTTTTGTGGTGACCTCCAAAGCTGTCTCTGTATTAATTGATTGCAATTCGTCTCTCCCACAGGGAGAGGTGGATTTACAGCAGGCAGGAGTGAGAGCACTTTCTCTGCAAAACAACTGGCAGACCAGTTTTAACTTGCAGCTACATGAGAACTGAACTCCTCGCATTAAATATAGAACCATTTCTTAAAGGGAGACAAGAAGTATTTAACTTCCTTATGTCTTGTTGCTGAAGATTATTGGCATTTGTGCTCGCTCTGGATAACTGTTTTAATATTGGCTCAGCAAATATGAAAAAGTGAACATGCTAAAAGCTACCATGCTAACCTATAGCATGCCAAACACCTGTGCGGGCGCGCTATTTTGGGACCTCAGTGGACACCCGCTATAATGCTGAAAGGCACTTTATACGCACAGCCGGTATGCTAACAAACAGCAAGGCAGCAACATAAGTAAAGAAAGAGCTGGGGCAAATAAGATAATGATTTGACATACTGAAATACTGCTTATAGCCAGTAACTGGTCTGCTAGCATCTAGCAAGATAGCAACCTGAGTACTAAAAGCACAAAGGGAAGATCAATAATAATTTTTGCAACATGTCCTATAACTGGGTAATATTTCTACTTCTAATATGAACTGATCAAATGTAAACATATACAAACATATAGCAACCTGAGTACATAAAGTGCTAAGGCATCTTAAAAAAGGGATTTTACATAGTGTCCTGTAGTCAGGTACTATCACAAGTGGAACATTACTAGCACAGCGCAAAAACCACAAAGGCAGAACAATAAGGATTTCACATCCTTCCCTGACGTCAGCGACTATTTCAAATGAGAATTGCTAACATGCTAAGAGCTGATATTTTAAGATTAAGCAGGAAAGCAATCTGAGTTCAAAATGCAACGGATCAATTAGGATTTGACATCTTGTCTTATAGCGGGGTACCATTTTTAATGAGAAAACCCGAGTACAAAAAGCACTAGTCTGGTATTAAGTCAAACGAGAATTGAAGAAAAAGCTGACATGGAAAGTTGGCATGCTAATATATAGCAAGATAGCAACCCAAGTACAAAAAACACTAGTCGCGTTCTACATCTAATGAGAATTGCTAAAATGCTGACATGCTAACAGTTGTTATGCGGACATGTAGGAAGAGAAAATGTGTGTATGTGTTCAAGAAGACGAAGCCATTGGCTAATTAAGTCACTGTGTCTATTAGAGTCAAAGCCACTATTTCACGATATGCGGTAGCAGTGTGTGAGATTAAAAGAGTTTTAAGGATGGAAAATCCAGATGGGGAAGAACAGACATGAAATATTCATTGTGTTTATTAATACAGCCAGGCTGCCCCCTTTAATAATTTGACTCTCTGCATCCTTGTAAGCAAGGGACCTAAAGGGGCAGCTGTCGAGAAGTATATTCGGACAGAGTGGCGAACAGAGAGTTGTGTGTTTTTGTGGTCGAGTTCCCAGCAAGGCTGCAGATTGTGCGGTCGTGGTAAGTAGGCCGAGCAGATGTCAGAGTTTTATCTGCTGCATTAAGTCCAGGAGAGTGCTTCCCTGTGAGGACTGGAAGAGGGGGCTGGCGGGTGGGTTAGTGGGGGAAAGAGCTCCGTATATACAATCAAATGACGTTAGGGAGTAGATCTGGAGCAAAAAGGGTGATGAAAGAAGAATGAAAGGGGAGGAGCGAGTAATTTCTCATTGCAGTCATTGTAGTCCTGCGGCGTTGACGTGAGCGATCGGGCATCCACGTTGTCTGTCCTCCAAATATGAGAAGTCTCTTTATCGTACACATCCTGACTGGTGTCTACTACTCTTTTTTTTTTTTTACCTCACATGGATGTTTCAAATTGGCTGACGTATAAAACATCTGAATCATGTTTCCAGTTGATGTGCTTTTTAGGGCAGAGTAGAACATTGTGTGCGCGCCAGCTATTTGCAGCTTTTCGGTTGTCAACATCAATACTAATAACTTGGGTTGTGTTTATCTGCCAAGATTATCTGAACACCTAACGCTTCCTAATTGAAGCAGTGTGAAGATAAGGATCCATTCCTAAGGATTACTAAAGGAAATAAAAACTACAAAAACAATGCTGGATTAGTCAGATCAGCCCTGGGATAAAAATACATTGTTCTATACGGTCAGAATTAGTCCAACTAGACGCATGCTATTAGACTTTGAGTTGAGGTGACATGGCACTTTGGTCAAACCGTTTCCAGACAATCCTTGGTGGTTCTGTATTTACCAAACTGATATTGATGTAGTATGCATGCTAGTAGTTGGCGGTGATTCAGAGTTAGTATTCAATAAGGTGATTATTGAATACTGTAAGTGCCTGGGAATTTGGAGGATCCAAAAGTGCCTGAATGGTATGCTGTTGGACTACTGAAATGAACCACAATATCAAGAAATTGATTGTCAATGGTCAGGAATCCATCGTCGTTATTCTCATCCTGTCCACATATGGCAATTTGGCCATAATTGCAAAATGCAATGCCCCCAATTTATAAAGATTACACTTTGGAAGTTTGTTCCAAACCTTTGTTTTAATGTAAAGAAACCAGCATTGTAGTCAATGTGAAATACAGTAAACTGAGACCAAGCACTTTGGATAGTTGAGACAAACAATACCTAGATGGAGGCATATTGAGACCAAATCAAGATCAAGACCTAGGTGTTGAGGCTATATCAAGACCACATTAAGGCAGGTCTAGACCAAGGCAAGACCTAGACTTGGAGCAGCTGAAACCAAGTCAGTACTGAGACCGAAATGGGTCAAGACCAAGTCCAGTCGAGACCAGGTTAATACCGAGACTGAGGGCAGCTCAAGACCAAGACAATGAAAAGCCAATTAGAGCTCAAAACCAAGTCATGATGAGTCAAAATCAAGATCAAGTCTTTTAGAAGACAGAGTTTGAGACAATATAAGACGGAATCAAAAATAAGGCCAAGGCAGTTAGAGACCAAGTCAAGGTAAAGACTGAGGAGTTGAGATCATATCAAGACTGAGACCAAGGCAAATCCAAACCAAGGCAAGAGCAAAATACCAGGAAAATGTACAGTTGTTTCAACAACGAGAAGTTTTTAAGGAGCGGCTTAACCTTGCCACTGAAAGAGGGCTCAAAGAGATTTTGGTCTTGAGGATAAAATCCTAGTACTTTAAGTGCCCGACCGTGACAAGAAAAAGTTCAAATAGAAACGATTCAGAGCCCTACACTGTAACTTGAATATAGCATTGGGTTTTGCAAGTGGGTGTTTGGACAGTGCGGCAGACAACACAGACAACAGGTGGTGAAAGGGAAGGGTCAAAGGGGAGGCAAGATTTTGACTCTGCTGCCGCGTTGCTCTCAGATAGATGTGGCGTCTGTCAAACACTTATGTCGGTATCTTGCATCACATAGCCAGGGTTTCCTCACAGGGTGACTCAAACCAGTGTTCTTCACACTTCTGCTGGGTGGTGCGGTAGGAAGCATGGGGAGAGATGTGGAGGGGAATACTATCATTTGTTCTTTCCATTTTCAATTGGTAATCAAAAATCTAATTGGATATTTGTTTTGTTCCAAATATGATTGTGTATAGATGGATGGATCGATAGATATGGATAGATAGAAAGATTTAAATTTTTGCTCGGATCAAAAACACAAAAGGGGAAAGTGGGCCAAAGTACTTAATAGGATTTTAATATGTAATTGGTCAGGTTTATGTGATCCAGACGTTTGGTAATGAGCATTAGTAAACATACTTAACTTGCCAAACAGTCCGGACTACAACTACCATCCATCAAAGGATCCATCAGCCGTATCATATCATGGACAAACTTGTTTGAAGCTGTATTGTCATTGGCTTCATGCTATGTCTGACATGGAAGCTATGCTTTCGCTGCTGTGTGTCTATGTGATCACATTATGTTCAACTCATTAATCCTCCACACAGAAGACTACGTCGACGAGACTACACTTAGGACAAATCACTCCAACAACACCGTTATTTTCGTCCACTAAACACTGTGCAATGATAGACGATGAATTGTGTCGATACGTCTCGGATAACAAGCTAAGGTATCTTCATTACTAATACTCGTAAACAAACTTCCAGGTCACGTAAAGACAACCAATTAAATATTTACGTCTAACTCAGTCCTTCAGTCCATATTTTAGTTTCATATTTTTTGCTAAGACATTTGTTTAATTTATTTGGAGTTTTGACGACCATGAAAATGGAAAGAACAAATGATACATTGGCTCAAAAGTATAAAAAAAAAAAACAGGCATGAATTACGTCAAGGGTTACCAATAATTGGGGGGAAAAAAATCTTGTTAAACCGTACAACAGCGGCAGTGACGAAATCTTAGACATCTGCTACATCTCGTTGACCTTAGATTAAAAAGGGAAATCTCTCACAGTCTCTCGTAGCGTTTCATTAAAGGTCCACTAGGGTTCAGCTCTTTGCATCAGCGACTCAAAGTCTCTGTGTTTAACCTAGCCTTGTTGTCCCGTCATCTGGCGTCATTTAATCATCTGGTGGTATGAGTGGGCAGTGTGAGCTGCTCTAAAGTTCTTTAACGTTAAGGGGGTGGGGGGGCTGACACAAGATGAGATTTATCCAGCCTCTATGGCTCCTGTCTTTCCACCGCTCTCACTCCATCTCAATCTTGGATCATTTCCATCTTTAGAACCTTCTTTACGGCGCGCATCGATTCTTCCTTTCGGAATTGGCATGGCCCACTCATTGTTGATGGCGGCCCCGTTGCAGTAAAGCATTCTATTTGAGGAGCTTTCTGTCAAGATGGTCTTGTCAACTCCAGTATTCCGTACGGAGAGGCTTTAGTCTGCCAACCAGTCGATTGGAACAAAGCCTTGGGGGCTAAGAATGTTGTTAATCTGAGTTTAATGAGATGCAAGGCTGATTTACCCTCATACGCTGGACCTTTGCTATAGTTCGAGGGTAATCAGAAAAGGATCAACAAAACTTGCAATGAGTAATGACTCAGATCATACAGTCTGACCTTTAAAAGATGCTGCAGCATTTATCACTGATAGGTGCCGTGTGGAGTCTGTGCCATCGTAAACTGCATGCACTTGAGCAAGGCGTGCTAACTTTCTTAGAGGTTCTTAGTAGGGCTGCAGCTATCGAAGATTTTGGTATTCGGATAAAAATAAGGCCTTTTTTTTCTTGGTTATAAGCATTGAAGACAAAAATACATTTCCACTTAAATAAGCATTATATTACAGTCAAGGTAGACTATAGGATTCAATTATTGGAGCACATGATGCACATCAAAACAAAGAAGTAACACACTTGATAGGAATGGTGGATACGCCATGCTTCAATGCTAAGTTTGGCATGAAAATGCTGCATTTTTGGTTAAAAGCATTTCAAAAAAATGCTACAAAACTAAAATATGCATTTTTGGGGACACGTGAAGAAGGGAATCAAAAGACAAGAAAGAAGTCACAGCATTTTGAGAATTAAACTGAAATTTCAGGAGTTGATTAAACATTTTGTGAGAGCAAAGATGTTATCAAGACGGAAGTCCAAATGTTCCAAAAAAATTCAATGAGAGTAAAGCAGTAATAGGAGTTTAAGGTTGTAATATTATGAGTTAAATGTTTACATTTACTAAAAATTGATTTATCTCATAGTATTTCAGATATATTGTTATAACATTACGATTTCGATGCAGTTAGATTGTGACTACAAGACTCAAGTAGGAGGGGATATGATTTTTTTTTTTCTTGTTTATTTTTGTTACCTA
The DNA here is from genome assembly GCF_054856515.1 of Filicampus tigris. NCBI lineage: Eukaryota > Metazoa > Chordata > Actinopteri > Syngnathiformes > Syngnathidae > Filicampus > Filicampus tigris. Next base: position 1,325,727 of record NC_141219.1, read on the forward strand.
AAATTGTCCAACCTTTTTGTGCAAAATCCTATGTATTTCTCATAACAGTTGGTTCAATCTATTTATTTCATGGTAATCCTGACTCTTTTTGACTGTTCTCTTTTCAGAAACTTCACGTCTTCAAGAAGACCGTGCAGGCCTTGATATACCCGATTTCTTCCACAACGCCACACAACTTTGAGGTGTGGACGGCCACTGCGCCCACTTACTGCCATGAATGTGAGGGGCTCCTGTGGGGCATCGCCCGACAGGGCATGCGCTGCTCCGAGTGTGGCGTCAAATGCCACGAAAAGTGCCAAGACCTGCTCAATGCAGACTGTTTACAGAGTAAGTCTGAGAATCCAATCGTACCGACGTGCACTCCATATTAAGAAGCAATGAATCAACAATCAATCGAACGTATACAGTTGCCAAAAGCAAAAATGAAGGTTCATTGACATTGCTCGCTCAGGCACACATTATGATATCCCATCTGTATTGTTATCAAGCTGTTCTCTTTTGTAACAGTGTCAGCTAATAGAAAAAATGCCGCAGGATGCTAGCTGCAATCCATGCACACTTAAGTGGATTAGCTTCACCGAAACGCAACGCTTTGAAACAGTATGATACTAGCAGAGCAATGTTTTTCCAAATCCAACTGCGATTCATCTTTATCAATGAGATAAGGATGAATCAAATCTTAAATCATGAGGCCTTTTGCAGATGCAAGACGAAATGCTATGCAATCAATGAACCGGTAGCATGCTGTGCGTAATAACACAGGCTCGCACTGAAGACTAGCCAAGCCGAATATCCAAAATGCAAAAAAAAAAACAAAAAAAAAAACACAGAACTTCCAAAATCCTATCTTTGTCTATTTTCTACCATGACAGCGACCAGAACAAAATAATCAAGTAGACTTGATATATGTAATACACTGAGTGTCATTGTCTCCCATTATCCCATGATGGGACTTTGAATCAGTGAAAAGAAACAAGCATAGCAGTCACACTAATTATGACAACATTCATTGCAATGCTGAGTTCAACTTTGAATCATTTGTTTTAGTTGGTTACGCGCTAGTCAAATAGGGGACATATTATGTCTACCATTCCAACTACTGTATGTTATTCTCGCCCTCTTTCTTTAGGGGCAGTGGAGAAGAGCTCCAAGCATGGAGCAGAGGACAAGACCCAAAACATCATCATGGCCATGAAGGAGCGAATGAAGATCCGGGAGAAGAACCGACCCGAGGTGTTTGAAGTGATCCAGGAGATGTTTGACATCACCAAGGAGGACTTTGCTAGCCATCTCAAGACAGCCAAGCAGGCCGTACTGGACGGCACCTCCAAATGGTCTGCCAAAATCAGCATCACTGGTAAGCCCGGTGCGCTGCATTCTTTGGAGTTCAGCGGATATATGGAGCAGAAGAGTTAATGACTCCAAAATTGAAAGAGCAGAAGGCTCGTGGGATACACGCATAGGTCCTACTGTCCTGAAACGGCAGTTTACATGTGCCATAAGCTGGTCGAATTCTTGCAACGCAGATGTGAAGCAGTTTCCAGAAGCAGTGGTTATACTGAAACATCTGCTGTATAAAATTAAAAAGTGCTTCAAGATTTTGGTTCCCTGTGAATCATTTGGTAAGCATTTTTTTTCTGAGAACTGCCTCACGCATACTCACAAGTCAATGGCAAAATGTGATATTCTTCGACAAAAAGTTGAAGCCCATATCCCACTGAGGGGCGGACCTTTGCGGGTGTTTGCCAAGGTTGAAGGTGCCAACGTTCGCTGAGTGTTCTTCAGAGGTTTGCCAGACATCTGCACGTACTTTTGTTGTGACAAGAAAAAACATTGAAACTGCAGACCGTTTGCAAACTTCAACGCAAAAATCCTCGCTACCGTCGCAAAAACAGCTGTCAGCATTTTTCTTGACAATCTCCAGAATCCACAGAAAAAAAATTGTGAAGATTTTGCTCCCGTGTGAATCACTGAACTCATATCTAATGATCTAATCTGTGCTGCAAGGAATCAACCGTGAATTGCTATTCCAGTCCACCATTTCTTGGCTTGTACAGTAAACCGAGGAAGGGTTTTGTTGAATTTACTCAATTTTATTTCGGCAAGTGGTTGCACGAAATACATTCATCTACTCAAAAATGTATTTGGATCCAGATATATTTTATTTTGTGCAACCCACCTGACAAAATTAAATTCAATGAATCCAACACACCATTTGTTTCAGTGTAAATGTTTGAATTTGTCAAGAAAAAATATTTTCTCTCCATTTCTTTTAAAATAAAGAAATCTAACATTTTGATTTGGAATAGACTGTAAAGTTCAGTGTTCTCAATGCATTTGTATGTATGGAAACAAATGGATTTCTTCTGTTTTCTTCCACAGACCACTGTTATGCAGAACACAACTGTAGCGCCATTGAAAACAATAGCGACGCGGTGGCCCTGCTTCAGGCAAATGTTAAACAAGTCTCAAATAAAAAGCCTCCCAGAGGCACTGATGTGAGAGATTTTTTGGGGAGTTCACTCGCAGGTTAATTTGGATCTCCTCAAAGAGGTTTGCACGTTGAGCTCTGGAAATGAGCCCACCAGCGAGCTGTTTAAGTTGCCAATCAAAATGTCAAGCGCCTGAGTGGAATTTGACAAGACAGCTCTTGAGTGCTCCGTTTTTTTCAATTTTTTAAATACGCATACATTTAAGGATCACTTTTTCTCATGGGTTATTTCATGCTTAATGCAACCTAACATTTTCTTCTGGTTGTAAAGGGAAATTGATGATCCATCCCTCGTCGTGAACTTTATCGTCTTTGCCAGCCATTCTAGTAAAATAGAGTGATGACTGTGGCGTCTGTTACTAGCCGGTGTCGTCGTGCCATTGACAAAAATTCACCATTCGCAAAACTATGCCCTAATAGGAAACTGTAAACCAAATCCAGGCTTTATTCACCCTTTTTGTCGACTAGACCTGGGCCAGCAATAGAAGGAAGGTCGGCAGGTGTAGCCTCAATCTCAGGACTCCAATCCGTCTCTATGGTAACTACTATTTGTCAGCCTCCGCTCAGTTACTGCGCATTTTGCAGTTTTGGCTTTGTCGATACACGAGAGAGCAGCAGAGGCTGAGAAAGTGAGGCATGAATAGAGAGGGCCAATATTGGATTGGAAGGGGGTGGAGGGGGGTTGGATGGTAAGAGAGTGAAAACAGAAAGAGGGCAGGCTTTTGGAAAAAAAACAGGGTTGCCCCTGTAGATATCCCAATGGGCTATTGAATGTCCCCTTTTAGAATGCGGGTATTGAGCGATTATTTAGTCATCATTCATGAAAGAAGCAACGGCTGGCACCGGCTCCACAGCTCCCAGACAGCAACCGGGAGTGATTCCGCCTCTGTGCTTCTCAATTTAACATCAATGTCCAAATAAAACCCTTGAATCTGCAGTAGACAATTATGACCTTCCAACATTATGAGATTCGCAGAATTCTCCATGTACTGTTAGACGTGTGTAATTAACAAGCAACCAGATCTTTTATTACTGCGGACTTATTATGAGCATTATCTGCAGTTGCCATCAGAACTGTCCTTCAAAACACATACTGTCCATTATGTTATGTAAGGTATTTTATTATTTTTAATCAAGCTGATGCCAAAAGAAATTATGGACTCTGTAGCCAATACTGTTATTCAGTTGAGCATAATCTTGCAAGCAGATGCCTGTTGATACACATACAGAATTTCAATGCCTGCAGATCAGAACTATGTGGCAAAATTAGACATTTACAGTAACTATCACTGTCCCTGATTTCAATGTAAAAATGTCAAAGCAGTGCTTTGAGCTTTTAGGAATTGTGTTACGGTATATAATGGATGGCTGGGAAGTAAATATCATGGGAAGTAGGGGTGTGCATTTCTCCACAAAAGACAATTTGATACGGTTTTTGATACGCGGGGTGCGAAACGATTCAAGGACGGTTTGATTTAAAAGTGGAACGATTCGGTTCGAATCAGTGGGATTACGATTCAATTCGATATTGTACAACTCAATTTGAGAGATGATGGAATGACTTTTTTGTTGCCATTTTACATACGTTTGAATTAACTTGTCAGTAGCGCAAATGTGTGATTTCCTTCTAAAATATATCTCTCCCAAAAAAAGACCGTTCCATAGGTATCTCGACATATTTACAAATGCAATGATTCGGTTTGATTCGATTCACTCGCATCTTTTAAATTAAAAAAAGATTTTGCGGTTCAAAACAGTTCTTGTTGCACCTCTAATAGGGAGTCAATATAAAACTGCTTTTTTTGGACCCATTTGTTCCATACATGACTGGTCCTCTAAAACATGTTATCACATTGAACATACATCAACAGCATATAGTGATGGCAACGAAAAGCTGTCTTAAGGCCCTGATACACCAAACCGATGTCGGAGATCGCCAAGTGTCATGGCGTCTTTAAGCGCCGTCTGTTTGGTGTAGTGGCCACCGTCATAGCGTCGTAACCCGTCTCTAAGCGTCTGGGGGGCGTTTACGCATGTTGAATCGGCATCGCCAGTCGTGACATTTGTTCACTCTGATTGGCTGTTAGCTAGCAAATCAACGCTCGGTGCGCCAACGGGAAGTGACAAATGTGGATAAACGGTGAGCACGCCTTCGCTGCATTAATGTTCTTACAAGTCCAAGAGCGAGGGTTCACAATGCAAGTATTTCTCAATACCTTGTCAAGAACGTGAGGGTTTACTTTGCGTGGGAGTTCATCGTGAGCGAAGAATGCATTGTTTACGTTGTTATAATCCGCCCCCGGCCAACAGCTTTCCGGTTGGATTTTTCTAACAATAAGAAATAGTTACTACCGCCGCCGATAGGTATGGAAGGGTATTACATATTATGCATGCGCAGAAGATACTTCAATGGTCAGCGTCGCTGTCTGTCGTTGCGGTGTGTTTCGCCAGCGTGACGTGCCGACAGCCGGCCGTACGCCACAGGGGGGAAGCGTCTGTCACGTTTTGGTGTATCTAGGCCTTTATACCATTCCTTTGTAGCGCATTTTTAGGACCGAATGCCATTTTTACTACAATGGGGAGCAGGTGACAGCTATAGTTTGTCAACAGACAGCAACTTTTGAGATATAATTACCAAGGGACTATCGTAAAACCTTCCATGCTGACTTTACTTTATTGAATGCTTCAAGTTGATGTGACTAACAGCAATGTTTTTCTCTGAAAATAGACTTGCATAAGTTGGGTGTTTTGTTTTCATTTGCCAGACCTTACGACATGCTTAGTTTCTTGCAGAATACAAGAAACTAATAAGACGTGTTTGTGTGCACTCTGGGAATAAACGGGTCACTCCTGTATGACCCTCTCGAGTCACCCCTCCAATTCCTGCTCGCATTGAGCTGGGGATATACACCTAGCCTGAATTATTTAACTAGTCTCTTGCATATTTAACGACCCAGTGTTCCCATCACCCCTTTATGGCACTGAAATAAAACTGTCTTACTTCTTGCATTGTCCTCAGTATGTGTGCAAGTGTAGGATTCTGAATCACAAGTCTGCCGCCTGGACAGGAGATTAATTATGGATAGAGTAAGTAAACATTATGTGCAAAATGAAAGGAATATCCATCCTGTCAGTGAAGTCAGAGCAGGTTTTTTTTCAGCCTCTGGCTATCCAGCATACATTTGGACAAAAGATCAGAACTGGTCAAAATACTAAAATAATATAATATGTTCATGAAACTGGAGTAAAACCATATTCAATGATTTTGCTCAGTTCAAGGTTGGATTTTGATTGATGTGTGATTAGATTACAGAAGGCATACTATTGTAAGTGGATTTGCGAATTGCTTGCCCAACCATCAAATGTGAAATTACTCAACCAAGTTAATTATTTTGACAATTCTTAGAGTTGTGATGGTACAGTCGTGTTTGCCAACGTGCCCAGATTAGCTACAATAGCTGACTGGGCTCTTTAGTAGAGAGGGAGGGGCGGCTCATTTGTGAGAGGAGAGCCGCCTCGAAACCTGCTCAGTTTAGCAGGGATCCAAAAAAAAGGAAGATATTGTGAAATGTCTGCTCTATTTCTTTATCCTTGGGGTATTGGGTCAATTTTCTAAGAATCTTTCACTTCTTCCTCCCCCAGTCATGAGTGCTCAAGGGCTCCAGGCCAAGGATAAAACGGGCTCCAGCGACCCATACGTCACTGTCCAGGTGGGAAAGACCAAGCGGCGGACAAAGACCATCTTTGGCAACCTCAACCCAGTGTGGGACGAGAGGTTCTACTTGTAAGTAGCCGACTCTTGAGCAAATCATCCTCCATAGCTGAGAGCAGCAGCACGACATTGGTAAAACAGTCCTGCTGAAGTTTTACAGTACCATCCATCAGGGTATGCACCAGAGGTCGTATCCCTGCGGTTTTCCCAACCAAATAAATTGCATGTGGCATATTATGTCCGTCCTAAAGTCCTACCCACCTGTCTCTTCTCCTCCTCCGCTGAAAAGGTGTGTATTAGTCCCAGGAATTTCTTTACTGCTGAGCTACCTGCCTCTATTTTCGCTCAGTAATAAAAAGGGAACACTGTGACCAACACATGGTGTGCAGGAGGAAGGTGACATACCCAATGCTACATTTTTGCCATTGGCTATTGTGGCGCATTCGTCTTCGGTAAAAATTAAATACATACTGATGCATACACCTAAAACATTTTATTTTACAAAATAAAAGAAGCAACCCTAAGACCTCATCAGTTAATAAAGTAGCACAAATGAACACAGAATGCAGCAAAAATATTGATAACTGTTAATAATTAACTCGGAAGTCTAGCAGGCAACAACACACAAGAAAATAGGACCTTTGACTAAATTTAAATGATCCATTATGGGGGGAAATGAATGTTTAAAGAAATCATGTAAATCACTGCGGATATATAGCTTGACTTTCCCATAGCTGAGGTCATGTTGCGCTTCTTTAGACAGCAAACTCGTTGAGACTGAACTGCAGCGAGGTATCAAAGTCAACAAAATTAGTCTGAGATAGTGAAAGAGCAATTAGGCCTTGCAATTTTTTGACGACGGTCACGTTTTTTCAGCTGATCTTGCTCATTTTCCATGTCATAAATTAAATTATGTTGACAGAAAATAGCAGCTGAAAACTGTCAAACATTTCACAGCAGGTCTTCATCAAGCCGTAATGACTACCTTACAGTCTGAATGAAAATCAAATGAGAAGCTCATTAAATTCAAAGTTTTCATGAAACCAGGGTTATGTATTTGAATCCGCAGGATCTCATGTTAATGTGCATGTAAATATGGTTCTATGACTCACAACGTTTGCACGAGGGCCGGTTGTCCTCGGTTGCTCTATGGAAAGCTCCGGTTCCCAAAAGCCCCACAGCAACTGATATGTTGATAAATCCGCAGCCTCTGAGACGCGCACATTATGCATTGCAGACGTCCGCTGTATTTCCCATTTAGATGCTGCGAGAATGCTTGAGAATCACGCATTCCTCAGGAGACATCATCTTATAAACGCACTATTTTTGTCCCGTGTGTGTTACGGCTCAATCTCAAGCGTCGTTGCCCCTCGTCGAGGTTTTTTTTCCCACAGCTAAAGTGTCATTCCGTCGAGTATTTTGGTCATTTCGGCAATACGGGTGAATAAATCGAGGTGGGCTGAGTGATCGGCTGGCATTAATCAATGTACAACAATCAACATAAAAACAAGCAGGTCTCCTCCGACAGGAGATTTACAGCGACAAATCTTCTCATGCGTTTGATGGTGTGTGCTAGACAACCATACTGCTTGGCCAACCATTGTTGCGGTGCTTCACCGTGATGAGCGCATCTGATGGCAGCTATGAAGCCAGTAATGGAAGAGTCTGACACTGAGCATGAATCACTGCACAAGCTTGTCATTCGTCAGACTCGTCACCTTCACCCAGCATTTTTATTAGCCACGATGCTCCGATTCCTTTAGCGCTTTCCATTCCATGCATCCTTATCAATTGGATTCATCGATTAAACTTGACTACGGAACGGCGGGGGCATTTGACAAAATATTCTTGTGCTTTATGATCACTGGCAGAACGTTCATTTCGTGTATTATTCTGGATGCAGTAGATCAACACATTTTTGAACGAGTCGGACTACACTTGAAGAAGAGTTTGCGTAGCAACATTTCTCTTAACAATAACATTTAAAATTCTTTGAAGTTATGAATATCAAGCAGAGTTAAAACACATGTTTCTGTTTCGTGTCGTATTCCCTTCAAGCCTGCGTTCACACTTGTCACAGTTGGAGTCGGTTGATACGAACTCTTGCGAAATTGCATGGCTAATGCGTGAAAACAATGATTCGCAACCGCTCTCGAATAATGGTGCGAAACGCTACAAAAGGTTTACGACTGGCCCCCACGCCAGAATGTTTTGAGACCTCTGCCGTTTACGTCCTGCCTTGTTCGTGTTCACGGCCGTCACGTTCAGTTGAAACAAACTCTACGGTGCAACTGCTACGGTGATGTTAACACCAACTCTCAAAACCTGGAAAACCAAACAAGCGGACCAAGAGCGCTTGTCTTGAATTTTGGAAGTTGAGAATTTGGAAGTTGGAAGGCGTCATGGTCTGACATTAACCTACGTGCATGCTGTAGTAAAGTCATAACAAAAGTAAATATTTGGATGAAAACACTGTTTACAATCAAATGAACAACCGCAAGTACGACAGTAACCGCGCATGCCTTTTTGGCCGTGTGACAATATATTCTTATGGCACTATGCAAGATACTTTCTTGTGTAACCTCGACATTTTATGTGTACGTTAAATATTGACATGGAACACACATCTAGGACATACATACATTAAACTCAAAGGATAATCTGTATTATTGTGTGATGAAAATAACGCAAGTGCAACATATGCAATTGCTGCCTTCGCCACTTGCGCACCTGTAATGAGGCTCCAGCGCTAGCTGTAATAAAACTCGTTCCTATTACTACGGGGATGTAGATTAATAGAGTGATAAACTACTGTGCGCTGAGCAAAGAGCAAAATCCCAGACAAGCGCAGCTGCAAGCATGCAGGGCTGCCCAAAGAAAGGGATTAGCGCAGAAATACTGCGGCTAGCCTTCCTGTGGATTTTGCACCCAGGACGTCATTAGCACATGACCTAATCTGTTGGTTTTAATTGCGGGGGCGGACGGTCCGACCTCATCTACGAGTCCTCGGCAGTGTCGTTACGCCGACGCCCGTTGGATAGAAGCGACGCTTATTTTACATAATGATGTTTTCGCAAATAGATAATCCTCCTCGTGAACGCTACGCAGTCATTCTTGTGTAACACGCTGCTCTGCTCTGATGATGCTCGCATGCGCTCGGAGAGAGTCATGCAGAGGAAAGGTCATGCGGCGTCTTGGGGGTGAGGCTTCCTGCCAGGCAGAGAGCACCATTCCGCGCACACACAAATCAGATGCATGCCCATCCACACACAAGTAGCCGACTTTTACCTCATGACAGGCAAGAATTGTTCTTGTCTTCTGCTTTTTTTTCTAAAAAAAAAAAAAAAACGGGTTAAGGAATGCGTGTGTCTCCGCGTCTATGCTTCCCTCCAATTGTGTATTTGACATGAAATCATTCTGCTCGACTGAGCGCCCCGACCCGATGAGCTGTCAGCCCAACGCAACCGTGTAGAACACGACGCCGCTGATTGCTTTGACCGACGTGCCTGCCCTTGTGCAATCCCCAGCGAATGTCACAACGCCACGGATCGCATCAAGGTGCGCGTGTGGGACGAGGACGACGACATCAAGTCGCGGGTGAAGCAGCATTTCAAGCGGGAGTCGGACGACTTCCTGGGCCAGACCATCATCGAGGTCCGCACGCTCAGTGGGGAAATGGATGTTTGGTACAATCTAGGTATGTAGTTGGAGCACAAATGACATGCGAGACAAGTTGACAACCAAACACCTTGAAGCATCTCATAGAACGACTAAACGGTGGCTTTTAGCACGCAACCGAGCCCGTGCCAAAGCTACCTCGAGCGTCAAATGTCAAAAGCGGTGGATCTCCAGAAGTAGTGGTTCCCCAGGGCCCGCAAGGCCTTCTCTGCTGACCTAAACACTACCTGAAGTACTGACTTACGATATTTGTTCAATGAAATTGTATTGATTAGCAACTCCCTATTCCCTTCGTTTCATTGCATTTCTCTTGGCTGTGCTGCTTCTAGTACATATGTGGAAGCATGTATGACAATCTCTGACAAAGATTGTGTGACAAAAACAAAAAAAACCCACTGGTATGAACGAGTGTTCCATTGTCCATTAGAAAAGTAAAGTAACTTAATAACTTAAGAGAATAAAACAAATTGCATGATCGTCCCTTAGAATTCCCATCATGATGTCACCAAGCCACAAAGTTTTTATGCCCTACAAGCAAAACAGATCCACTCGTCTCGTCCCGGCCTCCCTTCCAAAATCCCATTACACCGTAGCCACAGTGTAACCATTATATCCGCTCTCATCCAATAACCATTATCCTCAAAGACAGCAGGCTAAATTTACGGTCAGATCAAGTGTGTTCCAATTGAGCCCATCAATACCGCTCAAGTAGCACAGAACACACGGGCCCTGTGGTTCCCATCGCAAGTGTTCGGCTATTTGCGCCCTCTCCCATTGGCTTGAATGGCGGCTTAATAGGCGTGCGGACTGCTGCTCAAGTATTGTTTGTCTCTCTCGCTAAAAGGAAGCAATTTGCGCTAATAGTGACCCCGTGCCCGGTGCCGCCATTCTGAGTCTCTTTAAATAGATGCAATGAATGTTTAAAAGGGCTTTTGCTGAGGTGGGTGATGACCCCTCCAGCTGCACTCCACTCCAAGCCTCTTCAGAGCCTCTTCAATGCCAGGCCTCGTGCCTTTCACTTTGTCCCTTGATTAGTTTTCACTTGACCAAAGCAAGGAGTAGCATGTCACTCTTTTTGTAAAAAAAAAAAAAAAAACACAGGTGGTTGAAGTCTACCGACAGACGAACACTTTTTGCTGTGTACATGCTTCCATTTACACTGCTCACAAAAATGTGAGGATTTTCGGCTTCCTCGTGAAATTTCAGGATGAACCTAAAATGCACAAAAACCTTTACGGGAGAATTTCATTTGACGTCTGAACATTTGAATGCACGTCACCTCTTTCAAAGTTTCAGTACTTTTTGCACAACTTGCTGTTCTCCAGCAAGAAGCTGAACGGCAAGAGCACACCATACATACTCACACTATGTCTGTGGTAGTACCAAGACGGACCCGTGAGAGGCAGCGTGGTGCACCTGATGGGAAGTGAGAAGAAGAAATAGAAGTAGCTAGCTTGACTCGTCTTATTTGGACTTCTTCTTGCCATTTTTGTGGTGTTGAATGATTTGTGAAAAGCTTCAGGTTGCTTCCTGATTGTCTACCGTTATGTTTCATGCCACAATCAGGGATTACTCGGTGACCACACAGGAGGAGTTGTGCAAAATCGTAAATTGAACAGGTTTAACTTTTACAATTGGTGGCCCCGATGGTTTTCTAAGCAGATCCGGGACTCCTGACTTTGATTGCAAAGAAGGGGAAATGCTCAAATTTGACCAGAAGGTCGCTATTGTGTACTATGCTTCACATAACAAACGAAGACCGGGAAAACAGCACCTCTGGCGGTTACAGCCGGGTAGAATTAATTTGTGATATTATTGATATAACCCCAAACTACTGACATGAATAATGTAGATATTTTCCACTTTTTAGAGTAAGACAGCATTGATCCTTTACAGTACATGATGTCATCCAATTAATGATGCTTGGCACTGTTGTTGCGCGTTTAGACAATGTGATTCATAGACTTTGGTTGATTTATGGGCACTGCTCTATAAGTCATGTTGTTATGATGTGTTCAAGGACACATTCCCACCATAGAGGACAGTTCCTGCACTGTAATGTTACTCTCTGGCATCTGTCTTGACATACGCATATATTATGTTTTTGCTCTGGCATCTGCCTTGACATACTTATATATTATGTTTTTGAAAATTGTTGGCAGACATAGTAGCTTTCGCCAACGGATGGCTGCAACGATAACAACTATTTGTTTCAACTTTTCGGAATGTATGCTTTATAATGACTATTTTCAGACTCTCACTTCTTCTTTTTTTGAATTACGTAAGTCGACCCGGTTGTGTTTTACAGATAAGAGGACCGACAAGTCCGCCGTATCCGGCGCTATCAGACTCAAAATCAGCGTGGAGATGAAGGGGGAGGAAAACGTGGTGCCACCTCACGGCCAGTACACCTGTTTACACGAGGTAACCGATTAACACTTAATAGTAATCTAGATACAGTGTAAATTGCCCCTGGACTGAGAGAAGCTTGAACATTTTCATGGAATGAGTCACTAACAATAAAGTATGGTAAGAATCGGACGGACAAAGACTCCAATTGTCCAAATACTTGTAAGAAAAAGGAATTGAAGGTATCCTGCATACATTTGTGGTCATTATAATAAATGACATTTTATTTCAAATTCATTATGTTGACATGGCAGGCATCATACTTAGCACCATGTTTGGTGTCAAAATGTAGATGGAGATTGTAACCTTTGCAACCGACACTGCCTCAAAACACAAGACGTTTTTTTTCTCCTTGAAGCACACACGCATTTGCCTTCCCACTATTCTTGAAATTGCCTTCCTTCTGCATCAATTTTACTCCTCCTGGCCATTTTAGCCATTTGTATTTCTCCATTCCACTTGTTGGAAAAATCGGTAATGTGGACACGTACACGGCAATCTAGGGCAGGGTCACTTCCCACAGAACACAATTGGCATGTATCTTGGGAATTGCAGTTTATGGTCAATGCACACTTCAGATTTATTTTAAAACTATCAGGCATTTTAAAGGGGAAGTCAAACATATTCTTTGCAGTGAAACGTTCTACGTGCCCCACTAGTCTAAACACGGCATTTTGATTAATATCGTGGTTGTGGAATACAAATTAATTGGAAAAATCCCCCCCGTTGTTCTTCATCTCATGGTTCGGCCATTTTGACACTTGCTGTTGTTAGAAAATAACTTCACAGTGCTTAAGGGCTCGGCTTGCGAAGGTCACATGACCAAACCCAGAAGACAGGTGATCCGTGATTGGCCATGACCTGACACCTTAGCCAATGTGATGTCATTGTCAGTCGACAACCAGTGACAGTACAAGACAAAATGGCCGCCCCATTAGATGGATAAAAACAAGTGAATTTTTCTGCTGAATTCATTCTCCACAAACCCTACTAATCATAATAGCGGGTTTAGACAAGTTGAGCGCATAGAACATATTGGAAAGAACATGTTTAACTTGACTTCCCTTTAAGCTCTTTTGGGCCACATTAAATGAGGTAGCGGGCCACATTTGGCCCACGGGCCTTGAGTTTAATGGCCAATCCAGATTGTACCCCGACTCTTGCCCAAGGTCAGATAGGATAGGCTCCAGCTCACTTCTGATCCTAATTTAAATGACGCTGTAATCTTTCCATTTATTATACTTCTTCAAATATTTAGGGGGGATTTATTTCTAACAAGTCAAACATATTGATGTAGCCCTTAATCACAAAAGACTCTCAAAGGGCTTCTTAGCTCAAATGCACATGGTGCTGGGCACATACTTCAAGCAAAGATGTGTCAAGGTGTGTGAGTGTTACACTTTGTACCGTCTACCACTGAGTGACACCACTGTCCATCATCGCATGCTCGGTCCCTCCTTATCTCGCAGAACCTGTTCCACTACTTGACCGAGGGCAGAAACAACGGCGTGGTGAAGATCCCGCAGGTGAAAGGCGAAGAGGCGTGGAAGGTCTACTACGACGACGTGTCCCAGGAGATAGTGGACGAGTTTGCCATGAGATACGGGGTGGAGTCCATCTATCAGGCCATGACGTGAGTACCGCCCTGATCTATGGTCCTGTACCTCAGACATCGGTCACTGTCTCATCGGACAGAGTGGAAGGCAGAGGCAGAAGGGGGGGGGGGGGGGGGAGATGATGAGGAGTACAGTAGCGCTCCACAGCATTATCAGAGCTCTGAGAATGATCGAGTTTCCAAAGTTGGATTGATTCATTGCTGGGGTCCAGCAAAAACTCTGCTCTGGTCACGTTGATTGGACGCAAATTCTCTCCCTATCTCCAGATTGAGACCATAGCTTCCATTCCTCCATATACATGAAAAATTAAATCATCTAAAAAGCATCAGTATCTCTCTTTTTTTTTTCAAGATATGTTTTTGGGGGGCAGGGCAACTCTGGATATTCTGCCTTGATTTTAATCCAGGATGGTCTTTTTCATGCCAGGTGCTTGGTGTGCTGAGGCAGTTTTGAAGGCTTCAATGCCTCATTTGCAAGCCCGCCACCACATATTATGCAGAGCGCGCCGGTGCGTGAGAATCACCAGCATCAAATCGGTCAATCATAAACACCAATTTTAAATAGGACTGCTGATATTGTCCCGGTGGTTGGAAACCACTGCTTCCAGGCACATAACCCTCATCAAATTTGGATTTGGTGACTTGGTGAGAGACCGCTACGTATTGAACCAGTGTTCAACAGTTTTCCACAGGCTTGTTTCACTACTGAAATTGCATGTTTAACCAACCAATGGCAATTTCACTCAGACTCTCTCAAGGGTGGTGACACAGATCAGGTTATGAAGGCAACCAACTCCGCGCCAGCTTCCTAATATGTTTACGAGTCCGGCAATTTTCTTTCTTCTTTTTTTCTCTTTAAATGGTGATGATGATAATAGAAATGAAAAAGTAAATTACTGAAAACTGTTGCTTATTAAAGCTAAGGTTCCCTCCACATTAAAGAGTCTTTATGGTGTGCCGTGTGCAGGCTTTTAATCACAGCTAATAACGTTTCATTTGTTACAACTACATCTCACTAATCATAATTTGAACGTGTCTTTTTAAAGGGTGAGAACACATGGAGGGTTGACACAGCAACCGACTTTATTGAAGCTTCATCTGTGCGTGCAAGGCCACTAAGCTTCAGAACCCCCCCCCCCCCCGTGTTTTCTATGGAAATGGTTTTGAGGGCCATAAAGCTGCGCCCATGAAAACGTTGGTCCTATACACATTGAACTGCTATTGGAATGACAAATGATGTCCTGTATTGGACCATTAGCACTTGGCCAATTAGCTGATTAATAGGCTTCCTTATGATGAATGGACGTTGCACCCCATGTAAATAAACGTGTCTTGAGTGAGTGGTTTTGAAATGCTTCAAGTTCAGAAGCTGTTGAGGATGTTCTACCTCACCATAAATTTGTCAAAGACTCATCCTGTCCACATTTTTTGTTGAATAACCTCTCTCTCTCTCTCTCTCTCTCTCTCTCTCTCTCTCTCTCTCTCTCTCTCTCTCACTCTCTCTCTCCAAAATCCTTTCCCTCCTCTGCATTACATTCACTGAGGGGGAGGGCAAGGTGGTGCAGCACCACGAGGGCGTAATGGCTCTGGGGACTGAACTATCCAAGCGCCACAGGACTTCAACAGATGCAATCATCAGTCACTTTGCATCGTTCTCCTTCCTCGCCCCCTCACAACAAGTGGCTCGGGCTAATTTGGAGTCTAAAAGCAGAGTAATTAAGTCAGCATTTGGATCACAACATGTTTGTGTGCAGCCTGTTCCGAGAAATTTAGTCGGGTGAAAAAACGGCATGTTCTTTGGAATTAATCTACGATGGAAGTGCAATATGCTTCAGGGTGCTCCCACTTCAAATTGATGCTTTTCCCTGTAGGAATTAATCCCGTTAGAAAACCTGTAATTATCTTACTATCCTACTCCTTACAGCCTGGCAATGGCTTACGTAATATTTTTCAATGTAAAATGATTCACCCTTTGACCGCGCGTTGTAACATTCTCATTAGTGTATGAAGCTAAAAACAATGACATTTAAAAAACAATTTTGTGCCCTCCACTAATTGTAGCAAATGTGCGGAGAAGTTGCGCACAGACTTGAGCCGTATTGTACTTAGCGGCCAGGACAGACTAGCATAGCGCGTTCCAATGTGGCGATGGATTCCATTTCCTGTTCTATATGTACATCACGCGATTTCTCTCTGCCATCACTGGGACACTTTTGAGGTAACATCGAATGACACCAAAAAAAAAAAAAAGCCAAAGAAAATGCTTTTCACTTGAGTGACTCCATGAGATGTTGACTGTGCTGCAACCACAGAGGCACATTCTCCCAGAGCATTTCGGTTGAAATTGAAAGTGTACAAATTCAGGCGAAGCAAAGCAGCTATTTTCAGGGGTTTTCTTGCTTTCAGCAGGCTGCCTCACCTTTGCTGTATTCCCTTTTGCATTCAAGTAAACATGTAGATGACTACGCATTTGCATTTTTATGCCCTGCAACGTGGAGCAACGCAAGTTTTATGTGCCCTACGAGCAGTGCCGCAGATGCTATCGCGTTCATATTTTTGTGTTAGCATGCAGTCCTCATTTTTGAGGAAACCTGTGCTGCGGCCGGGTTTCAGCATTTCGACAACTGGCCTTACGTATACGTGAGTGTGAACTTATTTCATGCTCACAAAAGTATGATGACAGTTTGGTATGACAGGATCACCTCAAATTGAATGTTTTGTGCTCCTGTTTCTACGGCGGTGATTACTTCGGTAGCAATGTTGATCTTCAGACAAAACACAAGTTGAGCGGGAAGATAAGGAATTACTCAAAGAACAAAGAACAAAGAATTAATTTGCAACAAAGAATTACACGTGCGGTTTTTGCATCGTCCAACAAAAAGAAGCTTCCATTTCCCGTCGAAGCAACTCGATTTGTTGTATCGCTAATGGGACGGCTATTCCAGTCCACACACCTTTGCTTGACAGCACACCTCTGCATTATTCATGCAGGATCCCTTCATGCCTTCAAATATGAACGCTTTCATCAGAGGGGATTGCTTGGAACATCAATAATATGGCGATTACTTAAGCGCATATTGATTCAAGCATGCATGTGTCGGCCAAAGCATTTAAACTTCATTTGCGTCGTCTCAAATAGTCCCTGGGTTTATCGTTCTTAATTGTGTGCACGTCCCACACGCATCCTTAACAAATAATTACCATTCATTTTCCACGGCAGGCATTTCTCGTGCCTGTCGGCCAAGTACATGTGTCCCAGTGTGCCGGCGGTGATGAGTAACCTGCTTGCGAACATCAACGCCTACTTCGCCCACACCACCACCACCACCACAACCACCGCCTCCGCTTCCGATCGATTCGCCGCCTCCAACTTTGGGGTAAGTCACTTCATATGAACCTGGAATCATCGGAACAAATGTCAACCGCAAAGGTAATGCGGAAATTCTCCAGTTGCGAGCTGTGTGTGGATTGACATTGACATCATTGACATCACATTCTTCTTCAGGCTACAAACTTGCTGCACTTCTCTTGCTTGGAGCAAAGTCATCCAATCCATTTTAGCTCACTTGCTTCTCATAGCGTGATTCATCAAGCAAACGACAGATTGCTTCATAGTCAGTAAATGACCGAGTTTATCCTTGGTGGCGTCTCTCTCTGGTGCATTTCAACCACTGAATTTGTTTTCAAGAGTTTGTTTGCACTGGCCAATCGCACGTTGATATATGCAAAAACTTCTACGGGATCAAATGATGCTTCCAAGCATTCCAATCAACACGTAGTTGTAGAAATGTTTTGTTCCGGCTACGAGTCGCGACCAAATTGTAACTGATTCCTCATCCCAACAGAGGGAGAAATTTGTGAAATTACTGGATCAGCTGCACAACTCGTTGAGGATCGACCTCTCCAAGTATCGAGTAAGTCTCAACACTTTTACTTTGTCTCAAGCTTGTGACCACTTCACATCTTGTTTTTTTGTAACAGTAGGCCTCATTCTCTAATGAACGCATGAACATTTTCTTACTCTGTACACAAGTTGAGCGCATACGCAAAATCACCGTCGTACATAAAGTTAAAAGTGATGACAAGTGCCGTTTTCACGGTTATTTAGGACATGAGGCCAATCATTAGCAAATTCACAATTTAAGGTCTCCTTATTAAAATTGTTATTGAGGCAATGACTGTTTGGCTCATTGTGAGCCAACTACAGCTGACATTCTTCTTCCAATATGCAACTGGACATTCGTCAGTGAGGATACATGTGAAAATTGTCTACATGTCACCCATCATTTATGTTTATATCCACTCTGAAATATGTTGTGTAAACGTCAATGTGGATGTGTGTGTAATGACACAGAATCAAGGTCGCCTTACAACGCCTCACATGAGAACCCCCCCCCCCCACATCCTGTAGTAATAAAGTCCATCAAAAGACACACAAGTAACCTTCATAGTAGCGTGTCATCGTATTGGAAGAAAACAAAAGCTGGAGGGGATGCATTTCAAAAGGCGAAATCAAAAATGATTAATGACGACATTATCTTTGGGCAAATTACAGACAGACAACGTAACTGATTCCGCAAAAGAAATAAGTGAGCCTGCTGGTCAAATTTGGAACAGCACCAGCCTAAAAAATTCCAGATGTGGGTTGTGTATTAATGGGAATATTTCATATTGTATTATTTATTTATTTTATTTTAAAAAACATTAAAAATGACACTAATGGGAAAAAAATTGGTGGGAATAAATAGCCAACACACAACATTGTGCAGCGGCTATATGTCAGAGTGCACCGGAACAATAATTGCTGTGTAAAAATCTGTCTTGGTATGACATAAGATCATATTTATATTACTGCGTAGGGAACTCTTTTCCAACAAGTCTACACACTCGAAATTCATCTGAGACTGTTGACCTGTTTTTGCAACTGAGTTGAACTGCTCAGCAGCTAACTATTAGCGCTGAGTTTACATGAGCATCTATCAACTGAGAGTTACTACCTGTTTTTGTTATAATGTGGAAAAAGAGGCACAAACATCAACAAATGTGCAATATGCGGAACGTCACGTAACCAAACCTGGAAAACAGGTTAGCGGAGTTCCTGTGTACGCTGCAATTACTCGCTCGACGGTTTGAAGCTGAATTTGATCAAATTGTATTTTCTTGATGGCTGTGCCTTCGGACGAAAGCTAAATACACGTACAGCGTAGCATTTATTTCTTCGACTATGATATGGTCAGGGCCCTGGTATTTGGTCTTAGACTGTCGCGCGCACGCAACATACGCATCCTCGCAAAGCCTTCTGGAACTGGAAAGTTATCGTTTGTCATACCATCCACAATAAGTAAAAAGCATCGCTTTGCTGAAATTAATTCACTAGATAAAGCCATTTTGTTTGCCGTTTCTTTGCTTATCGTATGCTTCTATCTCATGCATTTGCTAGATAACAGCCAGAGGAGCTAACACCGTTTTGCGTACTGCAATTAATGAAATCAAATGAAAAGCGGCAGTGACACTTTTTCCTACAGGGGACTGTGTCCAACCTCAACTGTCTGTTTGTTTAAACTACATGGCTTCACTCTTCATGGTCAGTAGTTTGGTAACTTTCCAACATTTGCTCCCGAGCACAGATGTTCGACTGTATGTGGAGGATTTTCCACTTGACCTGTTAGCGACACACCGTGCGTTTGATGACAAGCGCAGGCGCTGTGCCACTCTTTCACGTTTTATAACCTCCAGGCAGACCTAGTGAGGTGTGTTATTTACCTCACAGGGTGTTCTTAACGCGTTGATGTGATCCATTTGCGCAATAAACTACATTAATGCACACTACAGTGATGCCATCGCAATTAGGACTCGGCCTCGCGTCCGCGGAGGTTTCTTGGCAGCAACACCACCGGTCGTAACATCCAGCAAATCTCCTTTCAACTTTTCCGGATTTATCACTCTATGCCAAAGTGAGTGGCCGATTGATTTTTCCATTGATATGCCACCGGAGATGGGGTTGTAGATAAGACCGTAGGTCAAATTGATAGCACGATCATTGTCACCTCCCGACTCTTGGCAATGTTCAACAAATCTTGTAACTACCAGGGCACCTCGAAACCCCCGAATCCGAAATATGTTAGTTATTTAGTCAGTCAGTTACTTCAGGCCGTATTCTCCCGTTCATGCTGAAATTATTTTGTTTCACGCCTGGCTCGTGCACTCTCACGGTTTACCGATTCTCTCGTCCAGACTTCGGACGTACACACCATGTGGAACTTGGGCATTTGTGCCGAACTGCCAATGAGGTGTGACTCTGCCAAGTCGAAAGGTGGCCCTAAGACTCACATGTGAGTGAACGAGAAACAGACCGATGAACTTTTCAGACACACGTGTAACATTTCACACGCTATGTGTGAGCACGCTGTCTCGTTTGCACGGCCTCACTTCATCTCCAGCTCAACTTCAATTTCTGCTGATCGCAAGAGGATCATGTCCACTTGGGCGCCGATGTCATTCCAAGATTTGAATGTAAACGTCAAGTACACTGTTGATGAGATTTAAGACAGAGCGCATATGCAGGGGCTTTGTCTTGATGTGAACTATTTGGAAAGAAATGAACTTGCGTAGTGGATCCAGTCCACTAATCGTCTGCAGAAAGCCTAACTGAACAGGGTGCTTTGAAGGAGCTTTTGCATTCAATTTTTAAAAAATGCAATAACAGTAACACTGAATGCATGTTGGGAACCCATAGATCCCCCCCCCCCAAAAAAGATTACAAGTCTAATCTAAGCAATTACGATGACTGTAGTTTGTGATCAGCGCTTTCAAAAAAAAAAAAAAAAAAAGGTCAGCTGGCGCGGAATCATTTTTCACCCCGAGATGATTTAATGTTGATGTTGAGGTTGGGCCATTGGCGTAATAGGGGCATATTAAGGGCACTGGGCATTCGGTGAACGTATATGTGCCAAGTGCCTTGTCAAACAGGAACCACGTTGACTTTCTGAGCGATAGCGATAACTCTCTCAACTTCCAACCGACATGACTAATATTAAATCATAATCGGACTTCTTTTGACTGAGGGCTGCACAGTAATGCTTCATGTTGGTGCCATTTTCGGGGCTTCAACTTTGTCAGTTCTTCTTTTTTAGAGAAGCAAAGCAACACAAATACTTTCCTAGCCAAGACTGAGCGTTCCAAAATTTGATTTAGATACGAGTAGCCACTGAAACATGGCGGAATGAAAAATAAACGGATCCTAGCAAATAGAATTTCATCTGCCATAGTTGGAGTTGGGCGTGCACGTCGGTCCGCCAAAGGTGCTGCACTATTCTACTCAGGCAGATTAAATTCCTGACATTTCGTACATAAGCTTCTGGAACAATCCCATGAGCGCTAATCTTGTTAGCTCCAACACACACACCCACACACATGCGCCCACATGCAGGTACATCATGCCCTTTCACCCCCTTGCTCTTTTTTTTCCCCCTCCCTCATCTCTTTGCGTGCGTGCACCTGAGGACCTCACTCGGATACAAACTTACGTCCAGCTGGTGGCGGCCGCGCAATGAACCGACACCAACCCACTCGCGACGAGTGGGTGAGCACCTCGATAGCAGCTGATGCCGT
Organism: Filicampus tigris; assembly: GCF_054856515.1. NCBI lineage: Eukaryota > Metazoa > Chordata > Actinopteri > Syngnathiformes > Syngnathidae > Filicampus > Filicampus tigris. The sequence goes on from NC_141219.1 coordinate 1,347,243, forward strand.
AGCGACAACAGCAACAATGCGGGCAACGGTAGAAAACGCCAGGACAGGATGAGAGGAGATCCAAAGTAGGCATGCTGTGTGCATGCGCCATTTATTTCCCCGTCGCCCCGCTTCTTGGCAGTGACGTTCACACGCAACAAAATCACTGAATATCACCTGCCGGCACCGCCCCGCTGTGTCCCTATCACACACACGGGCACGCACACACGTCTCTCTCTTTTTCATTCTCTCTGAGCAGAGCCGTTCGGCCTCAATTGGAAAGGAATACGATCCCCGTTTGGCTCACCCTGTGAATTTCTCTCCCTTCCCCTAATGACATTCCGTGGGAGATTGAGTTGACTTTGATCAAACACGAGGCCTTGAATCAGTGTCGACCAAACGGGCCTGATGTACGTTGACACCTTGTGTACCCACGCAAGCTTCTCTGGGATCCTGCTTGTTGTTTGGACACGTGGAAATAAAGTCATGCTTGTTCAGCAAACACCCTTGGGAGTTGTGCCCTTAAATTTGCGTGAGTGTGGTAGAAGAGTCAGTTGAAGATAAAAAATTAAAAAAAAACAGCAACATTTTTATGGTTCGCTTGGCTGGCGCTGCTGTTATATACCGGCACTCCACAAACAACTTCCCTGTACACATTTAGCCTGCACAAATATAAGAATGCTAACTTCAAGACATGACAGAGATGTGCGGAAGGATCCCGCCTGCTGTTGGTCTCCCCTGAGAATTTGATTTAATTTGAATACATAAAAACACGTAATACAGGGAACAAAAATATAAACGCAACACGTTAGTTTGCTCCCATTTTTCATGAGCTGAACTCAAAGATGCAAGACGTTTTCTATGTACACACAAGGCCTATTTCCATTAAACACGGTTCACAACGAGACACGTGTTGCCTAAACGGCATCTTGTTATGCCGCACCACAAGCACCTCAAAACAAATTCATAAAACTTGGTCGTGAGATGGAACATGAACCGAGAAAAGCCCGAGCCATTTTTGTGCCGAGACGGAATTCATTGTCCCTTTTTGTCTGCTCGTATTTGGTCAAATTGCGCAAATTGTGGCAATTGGCACCTGTTTTGCAATGCGCAATAGCCTTTATAATCTTTGTCATGGCAGAATTTTCAGGACCTACTGTTGATTCTTGGTAAAAAAAAATATGTTTTCACTTAATGGTGCATTATTTAGACGGAGGCGGCACGATGCACTTTGCTTTTTAGACACGCACCAGTATACAGACTTGCAAATTGTTCTTACTTTAATGTGCATCATGTCGACCTCAGGTCAGGAAAGACTACTAAACATTCAGGGCATGTTTTATTAAATGCACGCAGCCATCCTCCAAGCAGGAATATCAATTGGTCTGTTGGGAGAGACGGATTTTTACTTTTTTGTTCATCGTGATGGAAGAGAAATACATTGGAGCACAGAAAGGACAATGTTTTAAGTCAAACACTAAGGTGAAAAATAAAGTGAGGCACACATTCTCCTTGTTGACTAACTTCACCGATGATGAGATTAGAAGGCATTTTGCACCCGGTTTATCCATTATCCTACCGATAGGAATAAAGCTGACACTGCTGCAGAGATTAAAGTATCTTGTCACTGTGTCACAATCCGTAACACTGAATAGTATATGACACCGTAGAGGTGATAAGAAATCACATCTATACCTCGGTTTAGAGAACAAAGCATGTTCAGATATGTGCTTGCCGCAGAATTTGAGATATGATTTGGAATTCTGCACAACACAGCACTCAGAGAAGGGCTAGCACACCACCTAGCACAGAATTGCAGGGGGACAAAAAAGGTATCTGAATTTTGTGTATGTCACGCTCTGCAATTTTTGACCTAAACCGGTGATGTTTTAAATTCTATATCTAATACAAGAGTGTCTCTTAAGTTTGGTAGTTGTGGAACCTTGAAGATCAAAGACTAGCTGTTGCGGAATGCTGGTCAAACAATGATTTCTTCAGATTCACAAACCCTTCTTCACATAGGAAATAATGAAAATGAAATGATTACGTTTAAGGTGGAACTGCTGTCATCAGGCCATTTTTATATTAGCAATTAGCCTTTTTTTTTAAATTTGTACTTGCAATACAATAAAATACAATTTTATTTATAAAGTGCATGTCACAACAGCTGCAGCTGTAACAAAGCACTTGCATCTAAAATAACAATAATACAACAACAAAGACTGTGAAAATAGTCAACTAAAACACAAATAAATGATACTAACACATACAGTATACAGTAAACACCAGGAAACAGTGTTAGTCGCAAGTTGGTTCGATAGCCAAAGAATAAAAATGTTTTCAAATAAGGTTTAAAAATGGGCAGAGGGGGCTTCCACTAAAACTAATTAAAACTCAACTAAAACGGAGCATTAAAAATCTAATCAAAACAATTAGATCCCAATAATCTCACTCTAAAAACTAATTTAACTGAATCTTGGAAAAAAAAAGAAAATCTAAAACCACTATAATCCTGGTTGCACAATACAATATTTTGCCTACATTATAATTTTGTGGGTGGATGTAATGTAATTTAACATACTTCTTCAGTCTGTTTTAGTCAAGGCCAACAAGCGTAGCACCCAAAGGAAAAAAAGTGTCATGCAAAGTAAAGTACAACACCCATTCTAGCGAATCACCCCATTCCTCAGCGATTTCAACTGCAAAGGGGTCGGTCCCAAAAGGCACATAAAACAGCACGGAATTGAACTGCACAGCATTTTAGGACAAGCCTTTATAGCATTATTAAATACAATGTGTGTGTTGCTGCTGGCTGTCCCTGCTTGGTTATTTCAAGAACTATGCCAGATGTCAACGTCCAAGGCTGCTCTGCAGACTCTCAAGTCCGCCTTTCCAAAGGACTGATGACTTGAACTGTAAAGTGTGCAAAGGCTGTGTGGATGTGCACTTATTGTCAGGGGGAACGTCGGTGTCAGTAGGGAAGAGAGAGCCTTGTGACTGATGTCACTCATGCTTCAAGCTGCGAATGAGACCGGTGCTACAGCAATGCACTAGCCCAAAGGGTATCATTTTACTAACCCTGGAACTGAAGGATACATATTCAAAGGAATGGGCCAGGGGCTGAAGAATACTGTTTTGAGTGTCACTGCACGTTAAAAAACAAAACACATTCATGATGATCGGGTTGAGGATGTCATATTTCCTCAAATAGTGTTTTGGGTTTTTTTTTGCATTAGGAAAAATAAAACGCAACGCAATTCATAAACAACTGTTCATTCATCAACATCATAGAGCCCATTTGAAGACGGTTGCTACCCAAAGCAGCAGCACCACAGCATATAAACAGTCTCTCAGATGAATTAAGGTGTGGAGTCTAGCCCAGATGGTGTCAAACGAGTTCCCTGTGCAGTGTTAAGGATGATCTTAGGTTGTGCAGTGATTGCCGTTGCGTAGACTCTGTGACGCGGTTGCTTCACAATGTTGTGTGTGTCCATATTTATATTCTATGGGCCTTTGAAGCATTTTGTTCCATCACAAGTTGTGTGAATAAATGCCCTTGGTTAATTTTTGGGTGGAAATTAGGTGTATTTTATATACTGTACGTATATATATCACTGGCCCTAATATCGGGAAGGCTTTGCTAAATCAAATAATATACAAAATAGTACCTCAATCCAAAATTCAGAATGTACATATTTAACTCCACACTAATGCATGTTTTTTTCTGAACATTTCTCTTTGCCCCTATGGAGTCAAAAAATCACCTACGTCAACCCACAATGGAATGGTTTAAAGAAAGAAAAAAACAACATTCCACTTAAAATGGGATTTTCTGGCTGTCAAGGCAGTTCTGCATCAAACCCTGTTAAATGTCAATGTCAAATGGCAACCCTTATTAAGCATGTGAGTTGTGTCAGATGTCCCCACCCTTGCTCTAATATTTCCAAAGATGGTAAACCAAGACCGCATTTGAAGGACGCCTCAACACAGCTTGCATATGGGAAGCCTGGTCGTAAGCCCATAGTTCCATTTTAAAGGAGCAGTCTCCCATTATCATTCAAAGGCTCAAACTGGCTTTTTTGAAAACACAATTTTGGATGGTTAAACACCCTGTTCCAAAGTCCATAATGTGCCGATAAGGCTTGATCCAAGAGCCGGACGTCAGGGATGTTTTTGCAGCAAAGCCTTTGGGCTTCGACTGAGAGTTTTGCTCCAACTATTGGCTGTGCATTGATTTGAAAGATAGCGGAGGCATAGGAACCCGGCAAAATTGTATTAGTGCAGAGCGAGTGAGAGAGGCAAGAGGATAATAATGTAAGGGTGCCGGAAAGCTGCGAGGGATTTAAATGCTCCCCGTCACGCTCCCGTGCACTGCCTGATGGCTTCATGGCGCTGAAATCGAACTTTTCATCAGAGGAGACCTCCCTGGTCTGCTAAACGATTGGAAAGACACTCATTCAGTTATGACTGCTGGGCCTTAATCTGTAATTCGTTTTCATATTTTGGGCCTCAATGACAGTGAGGCGGTGATGGCTTTTGATAGTCGTTTTTTTTTTTCTACCCTCCAGGACAATTTCCCTGCTGGAAACCAAGATCGTCTCCAAGATCTGAAGTCAACCGTGGATCTGCTGACCAGCATCACCTTCTTCAGGATGAAGGTACCAATCTCTAGTGCAGTGATTCACAACTAATGTGGCAGGAGATTAGCCACTTTCAAGCGGCTACAGATGTTGCCTGACGCTACCCGTGTCTGTGTATTCCGCAATGCTGAGTGAAATTTAACGCCTGAATCTCCTCCCACACTACTGTGTTGAAAGCCGTCACACACCAGATGACGCTGATGTCACAAATCTAATTATCTAATTGCAAAATGCTGTGCTGCATACAACTACTGAAATCTCCCACAAAGTTCTGTTTAAAAGGCCTAGGCTAATATACTATAAGCCCCCACGAAAATACTGAAGAATTTATCCCATTTTCTCTTTGTTACACTATCTCAGTCTTGGCCTTGATTTGGTCACAGCTCCTCAAAGTCCTTACCTTGATTTGGTTTCACATTTCCTCAGCTTTAGTCCTGACTTTGTAACATCCGATTGACTGTTGATCTGTCCAGGGTGTAGTCCCCTAACTGGGATAAGTTCCAGCTCCTGGCCTTGAGTTATCTCACATTTGCTCGATCTTGGTCCGTCGTCACCAACATTATAGTCAGAAATGAGTTTGTTCATCTCAACTCCTCAAAGTCTTGTTCCTGACCTGCTTTAAACTCCTCAAATTCTTGGTGTAGACTTGGGCTAAACTCAAAGTCCCGTGCTTGACTCATGTCTCACATTTTCTCAGCCTTGGTGTTGACTTGGTCTCAACTTATCAAAGTCTGTGCCTTGGCTTGGTTTCATCTCGCCTCTGTGTCACATTTCCTTCGCCTTGGTCTTGACTTGGCCTAAAAGTCTTATCCTGGTCTCCATACTTGTCGGCTTGGCCTTGACGACCAGTATCGATTGCAGTGGGTGGTATTGGTGGAGGGGCGGGGGTGGAGTATGGTAATTCATTTCAAAGAAATCGATAGAAACATAAAGACGGTGATCAATGACGACGGAGCACAGCAATAACTAACTTTTCTCATTTTTGTGTCACATTAAAGCTTTGAGTGCAAAACCTCGACTTTCTGGAACACTCGATACTGATCACCGCCATAAAATCCTCCCAACGTTTCATTGTAAACATAAAGCCCCATTGATTTTGGGCTCATTTCATTTCACTGAAATCAATACAATATCACAATTCCTGAAAGGTTTCTACCACTCTCCTTCACTCCTCTCAACACCGTTGACCATTCAAAAGCAAACGACGCATGTCTTTGTTCCCACCAAGTCCTTGACTGGGGGCTTATGCAATGGATCCTATACTGTAAAGCCACTGTATTGAAAATGTTTCCAGCTTCCTTGCTTTGTTTCCTCACCCGCGCCTCTCTCAACACCGTGCGTATGAAAAGGTCCATTCAGCTCCCACTTGGTGGTGGCGGTGCTTGAACGCTGAAGCACAGAAGCATCGCTAAGACGGCATCTGTGAGCAATGGAATGAAAAGTGTCACTTTGGCTTACCGCTGCTTTTGCGCTGGTGTCATGACCACGGCGAGCATTCCTACATGTGCACGGGCCCCTTTAAGATGCGCTGCGGGGACATGTGAATGCCACACGCCGATTGTAGGATGGATGTAGGATAATGGATGTAAGTGGCTTGCCGTTTTCCACCAGGAAGTCATATCATATATAACCAGAAGGTGATAGTTTAAAGCGGAAGTCAACGCAAACATATTTTTTTCAAGAATATCTTCTATGCAAGCCCACTAGTTGAAACAGGGCATTCTGATAAATATTGCGTTTGTGGAATAAGTGTTAATCCACTCGTTTTTAGCCATCTCTGGGGGCGGCCATTTTGTCTTCTGTCGACTGAAAATGACATCACAACTGCTCACAAGGACCAATCACGGCTCAGATTAAGAGAATAGGTCAGCCGCGATTGGTCGTTGTGATGCTTATTTACTGCTTAACTTATATTCCACAAACACAAAATTAATCAAAATGCCGTGTTTCAACTAGTGGGCCTGGTGGGAACATATTCTTGAAAAAAATATGTTTGGGTTGACTTCCGCTTTAACATTAGCAGTTCCCCGATTGCAGGGAAGATTGAACTGCATTTACCACGCTACAACACTCACCTTTAAGATTTCATTTGAACAGTTTTTCAGTAACAGTACCTATGTTTGTATATTACTTGGGATCACAGCACTCATTTGAACAAACTCAAAACAGAATTCAGGCGTTCTCTCTCAACTGTTGTTGTAATGAAAGTTTTTTTTTTTTCCCCCAGAAGGCAGGTGACTTTCAACCTGCAAACGAAAATACACAAGGTCCTTGCAGTAACGTAACCGAAATTTGTGTCGAAATGTGCCATAATTTCATAAATAATAATTACTCAGGACACCTTCTACTGTAAAGTAAAATAATAAGGCATTACGATAGAACATGATGTCAGCTGTTTAAAGCTAATGTCTAAAATCATTAAAGCGCAATTGAAGCAAAATGGAGTGGCTGAATTTGGTGCAATCAGCAGAAGCGCAGTTGAATCTTTTTCGCCTTACTTGTGGTCCCAAAGAAACATGACCATAAAAACAAGTTTTCAGTACCACCCTGTTAAAATAGGGTGTCCGAATACGTTTCGCTCAGTCGTGTGGCAGTGAACGCCTAAAAAGACCAAAGTAAGGGGACATCAATAATTTGTGGGAATTATGCATGGATGACAAGAAGGACACATTTTTAAATGCTAGTCCATTAAGGGATTACAAAAACTACAAATCTGCTGTAACACATGGATAAACTAATGTTCCACTCCTTCGGATCGACAGAGGCCCTGCTACCTCATTGATCTAAATGGGTTGGAATAGCAGCTCTCTTTGAAAACGCATTCAGTCATGGTGTGCTCACAGACTGGGTGCAATCTTGTAGATGGTGTACCAGTAAAATGGAGGACAAAAGGCCTGAGTTTAGCAAGTATTTGTCAAGTGTTGTACAGTATTGACCACGAAATGATTTGATTGGTGTTGCCCTATTGACGGCCAAGAGATGTGGGTGATGCCATTACTTCCAGTGAAGGGCTTGGATGTTCACAAGAGGCAGGTCCTTCACTTAGATTAATGGTAGTGTGCATGTGTGTGTGCGTGTGTGTGTGTGCGCGTGTTTGTGCACGTATAGGTCCAAGAGCTCCAGAGTCCGCCCAGAGCCAGCCAGGTGGTTAAAGACTGCGTGAAAGCCTGCCTGGATTCCACCTACAAATACATTTTCGATAATTGTCACGAGCTGTACAATCAGCTGCTGGACCAGGTAAGTTGTGGCAACCCAGGCCAGAATCAAGACTTTCCAGACCTCAGTTTTTAAACATTTGGGGGAACAGCATGTTTTATTTCAATGAAACATACTATGCAATTTTCCTACAAAGTAAAACTGTTCCCCGGTGTCTTAATAAAGCTACGATCTATGAGTGAATACTCCAAAGATCAAACTACACAGCACACTTATGTATCATAGCCGTGTTCAAAGCAGCCGACTGTTGTGGCCTGTCCTGTCTCATGCAAATGAACCACTGGTCACCCCTCACCCTCTTATTCGGGGTGTGACTATGGGGCTACGAACTTTCCATAACCAAGGGCAACGCTGAGCGTGATTGCTGGGAGAAACATGGCTGATAACTTCAATTTCACTTCCTATTTAATTCAGCGCTCATATTAGCTCATATGGCAAGCTGTCACTCACGCCACGGTTGTCACATCATTTGTCACCCTCAGTCGGCAATAAAATGTGACTCGAAGGTGACCAGCAAAGCAACAGGCAGTCTTTACGCAATGTGGAAGAATAACCGTCTTTTTAAGTCTTCATGAATGTTGTTGGCTTGCCGTGACCACCTGCAGGCTCTGAAATGAGGCAAGAGAGACTCTGGAAACACAGCATCTCTTGGCTACGTTAAGAATTTCCAGGGGTTTTTGTTCATTGGCCGCATCTGGCTGGATTATCAGGCAACTGCTCCGAATTTTATGATTGCCACACCACAGAAGATAATGTCCGTTACAGGCTATAATGGGATGCGATCCACCCCAAAAGTAGAATAATAAGATTTCCTTTTGTTTCAAAGGTGTTGCAGGCAACTACCGCACCGGTGAGATAGGCACTTTTGCTATTGACATCCTTTTGCACTTGCTTCAATGTAAACTGCCTCGTCCTAAAGCTAACCTCGCCTTGACCATAAATTATTGTGGTCACAGACACGAGCTACCATCGCTGACGCTGTGGTTACAACTCATTTGAGAGGCCCGTCTCGTTACAAGGCGGGCCGAGACGTTGCCCTGACACAACAAGGCAGCTTGCGTAACATGACAACCGAGCTTGCCGCTTCCACCCGGGCATGAAATAACTAAAGGGGAGGCAAGGAGAAGTTGGGCCAGGGCATCTCGGTTTAACGAATTTTTGAGTCTTCAGAGTAAAGGGATGCTTTTGATAAGAAAATGCAGGGAGATCAGTCATGGTAAGTGGCAAAGGGAGAAAAAAAACATGGCCCACCCACTGTGAAGCTTGCGCAAATTTTGCAAGAGGAGCAACTCCACTCCCCTCCAAAAATGTCGCAACAGTGTGGTCAAATTATGTTTGCTCTAGACTTAAAGTAAAATTTTATAATGCACAAAAAAAAGTCAGTTAACTCACTTATTTACTTCCTGTAGCAGCTGACCTCTGCTCACTGTGCAGCCAAACTTGGAGGAGAGTCACTGTCGCAAAGACGGACTTTTATGTAGTTTTACTTTAAAAAGTTGCTGGAAGGCTCACTGGAGAAATCCAAAATAATTTACACACTTGCAAAGCCAAATTCAAGTATCGTATTAGTTGTACATCTTTGCTTTATCGTTCAACTGTTGTATTTTACAGGAAAAGAATCATATGCAAGGATCAAACAAAGCTATTGGAACAGTCTTTGAATCGAAATACTTTTTCTCCCCGCATTAATTCCAAGATTTTACTCAAGTAAATAGGGGTTCCAAGCTTCGTAAAAAATTGTAGTAGAAAAATATGATTAATCACGATCACTTATGGAATATTTTGCGATTAAGTAGTTTAAAAAATGTAATGACTTGACAGCACTAATATATATATATACACACACACACACACACACGCTGTACATACAGTATCACTGGAGAGCTGATGGAAAGTACAAAACTTCAGGAAGCAACGGATCACAAGACTACACAGCATCTCAAGACATGAAACAGGAAATTAACAAAACCCAGATGCTAAATACACTTAATGACCAGATGGAGAGGACACCAGGGAAAGGAAGTAGCTGACCGGTTGACAGAGGAGATGTTCAAATCCAATTGAAGCAAGTTTCCTGCTTACACAAGAACAAAACGGCTTAACACCCTGGACTAGTCGCCAGCCAATCGCAATAGAACATTAGCGCCCTTCTCATTTCAATGACAACCCAAATCAGTTGTGAGAAAAGTTCATTTTTCCTTCATCCAAAACCTTGAACATGCAACTTCAAGCTATGACGCCTCCCTTTGCCAACACTTTGTGTGCATTCTCTCAGAAATCAATGGCATTCCCAGAGAGCATTGCTCACTTTGAGACTCTAATTTGGAGGAGAATTGTGAGTGAATTTCATGGGGAGCCAGTTGCATGCAAATGCTGATGCCTACACATCGGGACCCGGGAGCAACAGACAATAAACATCAAGCACTCGCTCCAGCTGCTATCAATCTTTCTGCTATTGCCTCAACCAAGTAATAGTAGTGACGGTGCTACGGTGCAATCCAATATTGCCACACCGTCTTCCCCTCCTTGTGCAAGTGAGATTAGAAACCATCAGTGACTTTATAAAAATAAAAAAAGAAAGAAATCAGCAAACGAGCAGCAGTGTGCTAATCACACCTAACAAAGTGCTTGTAGTGACTTGAGACGAATACAAATGAGCAAAGGGAGTTTCAACAGGATGCATGATGCTGCCGATGGAGCCAACCTTCAAATGCGTCCTTCACTTTTGCACCGGCACGGGGAGGATTTTCCATGACCGACTTAAAACCCCCTGCAGGCACGTTCTTTTCATTATTCATCCTTCCAGTTCAACATGAATTGAGTCACACTCCTCTACCAATTCCCATTGCTACCATTAGTTGCCGTCTTAGTGTTTAAACCTGAAAACACATTTGGAATTTCCCGAGTTGGTTCGTATGGAAAACGTTTTCAGGAACTTATCGTAAATGAAACACACACAGCTGTTATTTTCACAAATTAAAACAGTTCCCGGGTGTCTCATTAGCATACTGTGCCATGGTTTTGTAAAAACAAACCCCACGGACCCAAGAATTATAGCGCACTTCTCGTCCTCATTTTACAAGCCAATCCAAATCATGCAGTTTTGTTTTACTCATGCAAATGTGCCACAACTCACCCCACCCCCATCTACTGCAGGGCGTGCCAATGTGATTTTGGCTACGTGTTACCCAGACGGCTGTCTTCAGCCCCGATTGTTACTCTCCAGAGATAAGTAACCCGTACTCCACTATAAAACAATAAAAGTATCGCTCGCATTTTCACTCGCGGAAGCATCGCTTCAACATGAGCCACTGAGTTACACCCCGCCAACTAGTGTGCGGATCAGTCTATGTGGCGCATGCAACGGACACATTGCCACACAAATACAGTACACAGAAAAGGTACAACTGCTTGCTTACAGATATTTTTTTTTTAAACAGGCAGGTCACAACAATGTACTTAAAGTTGCGCCATAACACACTTGATAAATGGGCAAACTATTTTGATACGGGCATGAAAGTAAATTTTTAATTCACCGTCATATGAATTGATTTTCCACTCTAGTTTCTCTTCAGTAAAATGCTATAGGTTTTTGTCTCAACGCTGGCAAAGAGTCTAATTTCCATGTCTCAGGAGTTCGGAATCGAAAGCTCAAAGTGCCTCGGCTCCAATAAATGGCAGCGGCAGAGCACTTTTCACATTTGAACACATAGAGCCGAAAACGCAAATTAGAAGTGTTCCAAAGAAGCCTCTATCGGAATGACGTAATCACTTTTCATTACTCTGGCGCCCCCAAGTCCATATGATTAAAAGGAGGCGACCCAGAATCGAGTGTTACACGATCATCATCCGCGTCCTTGTTCGGGTGAGATTAAACTCGCCCGCCCTCGTCTACGATGCTAAACACGCAACCGAGTCTTTTTGATACAGCACCTAAAACACAAAGTTAATCATAGATGGCAGCAATTGGATTCTGAAGAATGGATGGGTACATGTTGTAATTCCAATTCCCAAGCTCTCTTCCTAACAATGCCTCCTCCGTGCGCTGCAGTCAATACGCTGAAGGTTGTTCGATCCTTCCCGCTAAATTATTCAGAAACGACGAACCAGCTTCACCGTTTTCCATTCGTCTACAACGGGCCAATATTTACATCAGGAAATTGATAAGCGAAAACAGTTCTATTCTCAGGAGAGTATGTCAAATATGATTTGTCACCGTCATTGGCTACATTTACATGGGCACATTTATTCGGATTACACATACACATTCCATAAGGAATATTCTGAACCGATCAAGCCCATTCCGATCAAGATTTTATTCCGAACGAGAGAGGTGGTTTATGTCAATTGTTAATCCGATCGGTGCGCATGAAAACACTTATTCATCATTTTAATCTCAACTCTGATTGGATTAAATACATTTTTGTCCATGTAAACGTAGTTAGTGTAGCTATGGATCCGCATGTAGAATACACCGTGGATGATTCTGCTGCGTTCTGAAAAATGAAACAGCTTAACGAATGGAGAACACGTGTTCAGAATCATCATACACTGGTGATCACTAATTGTTTTCCATCTACTTTTGATTGAAAAGGAAAAAAATACTCATCACAAAATGGAACTGTCAAGGAGAAGCAATTTTGTACAACATAAACAGCATAGTCATCCTTTCAATACTGTTTGAAACGTTGGAACCGGTTTTTGCAGCCATAGTATTTTTTGCTATTAATATCACGCAATTCTTAAACCCATCATAAGGAGTGTGCGTTAATTTCAGCCCTACTTACCAAATATGGTTTATTGTGCTCGTACAAGGTGAGAACAGGTTTTGATGTTTGTCTGTTTTTTGAAAGTTCATCGGAGCTCGTCATCAATGCTATGTTTGAAATGGGATTAATCCACAAAAACAGCAAAGACTTGCTTGCTGTGGTATCGTCGACGCTGAGGTCGAGCAGCACTGTTTTTGTTTTCTGATGAAACATTCCTTTCAGTCGCCAACTTAGTGATGCGACCTAACGTTTGCTGAATTCCTTCTGTGCAGAGCCGAAAGCAGGACATCCCACGTGAGGAGCAGGGACCATCCATCAAGAACCTGGACTTCTGGCCAAAACTCATCACCCTCATGGTGTCAGTGATCGATGAGGACAGGACCGCCTACACGCCCGTCATCAACCAGTATGTACCCTGATACACTCATGAATTTGAGACGTCATAACAATCAATAGACGGTTTATTTTACTCATCTGTGTAGAATTGATTGTTGTGTTTTGAAGCAACTCAAGCACAATGGAGTAGGGCTAAAACAATCAATCATTTTTGAATCAATCAACTAATTTAATTTTAAATTGCTCAGATCCTCTGAATTTCCGCCTCCCAGAAGTAATTATTGTTTTTATTTCTGCAGTCCTCTATGTAAGCACACTTATCTTTTTGTTGAATCAAAATAAAACATTTGCATTTACTTTGGAAAAAAATTATCAACATTTTTGCCCTTTCTCTGACATGCTACGGATCAAACCAGATACCAAATCTCAATTCATTCGTGTTTGTGCATTTTCTCTAATGTAATGTAAGGGTAAGGATACTTGGAGTCCTTACTGCTGCTGAACAAAAAATGTTACATCTCTTTTATGTTTATGTTTTTTATGTTTTTGAGAACATGTGAGAAATTACACTTCATGAAAAATTGTGTTCAGGTCACATGATCCACAAGGTCAATTATAGGTCAAAAGGTCACACTAGTAAAATATGTACCAATCATCTAAGTGCAATTGGATTCCTTGTTGAATTGTCATTTTAACAATACAGTCCTTGTTTTGTGATGATTGACCCAATAGCTGCTGACATATAGCCTAAGTGTTAAAAAGAAAGGTGGCCACGCCCCTTCTTGCCCGGAATGTCAATATTTGGAAGGACGTAGCTTCTAAACCCCTGCACCAATTGACTTCAAATTTGAGATTTGGTGTTGTAACATCAATATCACAAAGTACAGCAAATTTAATTGCAACCAAAATCCGCTTGGTTAAACCCATTGGGTGATTTGGCCTGTAATAAATCACCCTACACTGTATGTGCCTTGCGGTTGGCTGGCAACCAGTCCAGGGTGTTACCTTGCCTCTTGTCCAAAAGAAGAAGCGCAAGAGAAAATGGATGGATGTGTTAATTTCATCTCATAATGGACCACGTTAATTTAGTGATATGGCCTTTCCCACTATCAGTGTTGAGACTTCATTGAACGGCTTCCTAACAATGCTTCGACTAAATAGTCAATAGTAATTGCTGAGCATATGTTGCCCATTCCACGAAAACGGTGGAATTCACCAAAGCAGAAAGTCCGTGATCATTTCATTTCCACCCCCCACCGGCTCCCATTGCTGTCCCACTTACACATATTGCATACGCGCTCATCCAATTGTATGCATTCATATTTTTAGCTCATTTCCTTTTCTTTCGCGCCTTGCTGATTTACGATGCTCATTACGACTGTTTATGCCCTGAGCTTCCTCGCAGAGCCTCTCCTACTCTGTCTAATGATAGCTCTGCAATAATTATATCTACTTCCTCCACTTTTCTTCCTCTGGTCAAGTTTCAGAACCAAAATGCCCCGCCCACCCCACTCTTTTTTTATGGTAAAACCTCAAAGTGGGCCTGATGCCAAATCATGGAAAGTCGGCCTTATTTGTTTTCAGGGCCAAACTATGTAAAGACCAGAGTTCATTTTGTGCCGATACATATCGAATGATGCCCGGAAAAGATTAGAAGCTTTTGAGACTATTCCCGAAGAAAAATAGCCATCCTGCATAATGCTTGTTTACTTCACATGGAGGCAGAATGCACCCACACAGATTGATTGACATTTTATCGTATGCTGAATATAAAGCGCAATCGACGTGAAAGCACGAGCAACAATCGTTGTTGGAATCTGTTTTTATTTCCTTCGCTAGCAGCTCACATCACAAATCCACGTCCTCATCCCGCTTTGTGTTTATTCTGCAAACCGGCGCGATTGTGCTTTCGGCTGGGGGAAAAAAAACAAAAACGTTACGCTTGTAGAAATCAACGCAAAGGATTTCCTGAAGAGCTGACCTTTCTCCCAGCCAGGGAGCCCTTCATCTATTCATGCCCTCTCATCGGTGTCAGAGAACACGGATAATTAAACCACTGATGGCTCACGTTCAACCTCTAACTGCCACTCGACAGCATTCCAAGGAGCAGATTGTTTGGCAAACAGGGAGCCTCCATCCCAAGTCTTATTTCATTACCCATTGTAATCACATTTGCAAACAACATATTAGTCATTTTGTGTTGGCTTTTTACATTTTTTTTTCATTTATTCGTTTGGATGAGCATCGTCATATTGTTTTATACAGCATGCAAGTCCTCTTCCCAGATCCCTTTTCATTTTAAGTAGGAATGTACACATTACTAACGTGTGTGTACACGTACATATATACATATACATATATACACATTCGTATATATTAGGGCTGTTCCGGTCAGATCACGTGATTTTCATCTGATCCGGTATCGGGTGAGAAAGATCGTTTTTTATTATTTTCTGAATTTGAATTTAAAAGGTCACAAAGCTACAAAATAATCCAAATGTGCAAATATATTGCCAAATATTACAGTAATGTCTTAGTTTTATATAACACAGTAGTGTGACTTTTTTTTCCCCGGCGCGATGTAGTTTGTGTGCCCCACACACACGCACAAGTCCGGTACAGTTAGCATCAGATTGGCACATTCGGAGTTGTCGTCCAATAACGTAAAAACGAAGCATTATTAAAACACAAACAATATGGACCGACAACTCCGAATGTGCCAATCTGATGCTAACTTTACCGGACTACAGACATGTCACTCTCCTCCGCTGCAGACAGCAGTGGGCGAGGCAGAGACGGAGCGGTGAGTTTGTCTTCATAGCTTGTTTGAAGCGAGAGGCAAACCAAAAGGATACTCCTTAAATAAGTCCGCCTTGCCCGATATAAAGAAAATTAAGCCGACCAGCCTCCTCGCAAAACGGCATCGAGTTGAGACAGCCGAGAAGCGCAACGGATACGTTAGCAGTTGTGACACGTCCAAATGACGTAACTTAAAATAGGAGTTTAACGACTGTAAATTATTTACTGACGATCAAGCCTGTTCTCCATTGGTTGCATTTAACGAGGTCATAAATCAATACCGTCGTTTGTATAAGTCACGCATGTACGCAGTTGCGTGGGCCATTCATTTTAGCCTGCACAAGCCTTTAAATAACGATGCAAATGTATTGTTTACCATTAAATCATGTGTCAAACTGACAAATCCCTCATTCTATGGTAATGCTTATATGGTCCATTAAACCAAATTGGTGCCATTTGCATGTCCAAGCAATAACATGAAAATATGTTTTTACAACAATGCACATTGATATGTATTATGTTTAAAGTTAGCATTCTGTTAGTGTAAATGTCATGGCTAAAACCCACTAAGAGTGTCAGTACAAAAAACTGACATGATAAAACAAGTTCTGAGATGAAGCAATGCACAATGAGTTGTTCAATATGTGTGTCACAAATTTTTGTGCTTAAAATTAAGAGGCAAAAATACCAAACTTTGAGTTTATTTTGAGTATTACAAAAAAGAAAGGGGCACTGATTTGGTGGAATGGTCCATAAAATGTAAATATATATAACTACACATTGCATACACATTGATGTATGTATATTTCTATATTCAGACAAATCGGATGCACACTTTTTCTTCTTAATGCATTGCCGACGTGTGTGTATTTATGTATATGTGTGTGCGCGTGCCTTGCTCAAAGTTCAACAAATCGGTTTATTACAATTGTTGTGTTTTGTTATTACTATATTTTCATTTGATAGGAAAATACATTTATTTATTTTGCTACTTGGGCATCATGGCAGTAGTTGGTGTGCTAAATATTTATTTCAGGTGGTACTGGGTGTAAACAGTTTGAGAACCACTGCTCTATATAGCCATCCAAGATTCTAGCTATTCTTTTATTGATTCAGCAGATGAAAACGGTGCCATGCTCTTTGGGCGTTCTGGTGACATGGGGGAGCCTCGCCAAGCGTATCATGCTGCAAAATCATTCGGTTTTCTTCTGGGGCCACCTAGCGGAACATGCCGTTACAGGGGAACGAACGTGTTTGACTGGAATCCGTCTCCATTTCCGCCAGGTTTCCTCAGGAGCTGAACGTGGGTAAGATCAGTGCGGAGATCACATGGAACCTCTTTGCCCTGGACATGAAATACGCCATGGAAGGTGAGTCTCATCTCCAAGTTCGATGAACATCGACTTGATATTTAGATCCGATATAATGCACCGCACATCTTAGATTTCAGTGTCCAGCTATTTGTTCGCCAAGCACAATTAATTCATGCGCTCATCAGGTATAAGGTGACACCAACACTTCCATTCGCCATGAGCTTAAAATAGAGCTCATCAGCTGCTCTCAACCACACTGCCCACTGATTACACACTATTGATTCACACAATCCAAGTCGAAATCATCAACTAATTGTAGGTACAATCCAAATGCTCACAATAGCAACAAGAGATGTGATTCTTTTTTTACACAAGCATGTGTTGGCGCACATTTACACGCAAGTGATGAGTAACAGGCGGTTCAGAAACATGAGCGGTGACTTTCCCTGCATGAATACGGATGCACATCATAGAATAGCCCACAGGATTAACAATCGATTGATTAATCTACGTCTTTGTGCTAACAAAATAGCAATAGTCATACTAAACCAAGACAACATAAATCAAGTGCAATAAATGCAAAACACCTGAGCAGGCATAATAATCACGTAATTGGCTCAGTGATTGTAAGATCCAAGAATATGGGAACGTGAAATCGATTTTTGACCATCAGATGCATCGTTGACTTAAGGTGGTATACACCAGACCGTTTCAAAATAGACATTCAGTAGTTTTGGCCGTTTATTGACGCGACAACTGTTTAACGTGGATGTTTTCTTAAACATTATCGTTCCTGTTTTACTTTGACTTTCGGAGAGACATTTGGCCCATAACTCCAATTCTCAATTCGAAATATATATCACGTAGCATTTAAAAAGTCTTTGAAAGTTTACACTTGAGCATGAGGAAAATCAGTTGCGGTATGCAAAATGCACGATGTCCCAAAGGGAAGTAGTGCTTTTATTTACACTGTGGCAACTATGCCGGGCAGCATTATTCTGCTCAAATACGGCACTGACATGAAAACAGGAGTTCAAAACGTCCCAAAATATACATTTTTAAGTACATGAATGTGATGAATGTAAGTTAGTGCTTTTCCGAAGGAGGCAGCCATCAAGGAACAAATCTCTGAGCCGCCGCAAGACAGATGTTTCAGGTTTAAACGTGGCTTCTAACTTACGTACCCAAAGCGAACGCTCCTGCTGCTCCGTCTTATTCCCCAAAAGACTGCAAATACCTCCTATAGGTGATTGAGCAAGCTGTTCCTGCTAGGTTAGAGTACTGTGGATCAACAGCCCCTCGGGATATGTGGATCGGTGGTGTGTAGGTGGGATACAAAAGGGAGTTTTGAATCAATCTAACAATAGATGTGTTTGAACGACAATTGTGGGGCCCGCCAGGTTTGCAAGGGCGCACACATCTCAGTCAGTCATAAGCCCGATATAAATAAAGATGTATTGTATTGTATCAACTTTGGATTACAGAAGTTAAGGAGGGTACACGCATGGGGCGGGGTACATGCTGATATTTGACATTGTAAAAGATTTTTAGAATGTGAGAGCCCACACATGATAAGGGAAAAGAGTGGCAGTTATTTCATTGAAAAAATCCCGCGGCACGCCACCAGCTGAAATTGTGAAAAAAAGAAGCTTATTTGAACAATATAAGTGTTATATTGTTTATATCAGAACGATTTAACATTGAAGAATGACGTTATATTATAACGTCTTGAATAGGAATTAAATAAACACAAAGAAAAAAGTATTTTATAATGTTTCATATTGACACTTGTGAAACATGGGCCTGTTTGGATAAACATGCGTCACTAATTCGCCTGTCTCTAAACAAAGACAAATAGCTACCTGCTGCTGCTACCTGCTAGCATGGAAGAGTACTACAACGTAGTAAAGACATGATTACGCTGCCAGGCGCTAGACCGCACAAATGAGATCATTTCGCACGGCACACCTGACAATATCTCCGTCCGAGTTTGAAAAACACTGTTGTATATTATACATTATTTGTAGAAAAGTGATCATTTTCCAACCAATTAAGTGAAAGTGGATGAATTCCAGTATGTTTGAAACAACTGAGAGTCTTGGTTGACTGATCGGAAAGGGAAACAGCTCAATTTACTCCAAAATAGTTTTTGGGTTTTATTACCCAGAAAGCGTGCAATGTGGCGTGGCAACAGAGCACATGCTCTACACAGGTGCACCTCATTTGTCTTGCCTGCCTGATCCCCTCACGTCAAAGTCAGTCTTTATGGAGACAGAATGCCTCCCAGTGTGTAGACGCCGTTTCCCACACACCAAGGACAGGTTGGCACCTTCAATACCACATTTAATTGACTGAATGAAATGGTTACGCGTCCGTTTATCGGGGTCATCTTGTCACCCTTTTTTTATCTGGCAAGGAACCACGTGATCACTTGAGTGTTCACACATTGCGTGTTGCATGCCTCAGGATGAGCCAATCAAGAAAAAAATGAATAAAATGAGAAACGTCTAATGAAGAAAAATGAAACTTTTGGCGGGTGTTTCCGAGCTGGAAATACACGCAAGCGACTATATTATTTCCAGGCTCAAACTGTCACCAACTCCACAGGTAAAGTTATAAGTTGCAGGTTAACATTTAACAAGGGAAGTTTGCAGTGTTAGAAGCGCTAGCAAGATTTGAATGTAGCCTCATCCCACTGATTCACCTCTTTCCCCCACCCCGTGTCGCTAACCAAAGCCACCTCTCACCAACGTGCATATGAATGCATAGATTCAACAAAATAGCAGCGCTAGCAATACAAAGCTAACGTGAGCACTTTAAATGTCAACGTGAGCCGACGTTAGCCATAGCTGCTATGTTGGCGGCTTGACTTATTTGTATATATGTACAGTATATCCATTTGGAGATTCTGAGATTCCGATGTCTGGAGAGCCCACTGTAATCCATATTTTTCATGTAAATGTATCTACCAAATGTTTTTCTTGCAAACATTTACCTTCTGCACAACCCCAAAAGACAAGGAAACAAATACTTTTCCTCTAATGATGAAAGGCAGAAATGTCAAACTCAAATATTGTTAATGCCCTCACAACCACAGCATGTACCCGCTGCCGCTTTCTCCGTGCCACACTGTCCTGCGTTGCTATGGCAACCAGATACCAAATGAAAGCGCCAACTGCAGATGTACAACACACACACACACACACACGCATATACACTATAGACGTGACACATAGAAGGAGGCTGTCCGTTCGACATACTCTGTAGTGTACATAGGACCACTGGGCTGCTGGTCTCAGACAGACAGACGAGATTACGCAAGAAGAGCTAAGTGAGACTGAAGGATGCCGCCATGCTGGTTTGGCCGCATACGTTGCGTCACAGAAAGAATGAATGAATGAATGCGAGGAAGGAGCACACGTGCTTGCACGTGTGCATGACTGAATCAAGGCTTTCATGCATCTTCTGCTTGCTGCTAAGAGGGCTTTGGTTGCGCTGAGGCTGTAAAAAAAACAAAAAAAAAAAGGGTTGATGCTAATATTAGCATCTCTGTGTGAATCTGAATGTGGAAGACAAAGAGCGGCAGAAAAAAAAAGACAGAAGGGGAGGGTGCGAAATAATGAATGAGTGCACTTCCTTGTGCCTCTTCATTCGTTTGCCCCCCCAGTACTTTATGACACAGCCTTATTTTTGGATGTGCGCTTCGTACGCTTTTACAGTGGAAAGTCAATTCCAAATTCCACCATTTTTTTCCCCCAAATAAAAAGAGGCCTCTGGATTCTTCAGACACCTGCCATGCAAGATGTCATCTGTAACCCAATGGATAAAATAGCTGTGAAATCCAGACAAAGCCGTGTCCCCGAATGGATTTTGTTCAAAATTAGTAGTTTCACGGTATTGTCTCAAGTTAGTTCCGTACATACCCTTGGATTTAAGGTCCCGGTTCAGTTCACATTGGGTAAAACATAAAACTGATTTCTTTTGTTTAAATTCTCCAATACATGAAAGAGTCTCAGATGCACAACAAAAATACTTAATGGAATCAAATGTATTGCCATGTCACGAGTGCAGAGCAAGAAAACTCATTTAAGTTACAACCAGTCAAAAAGACATGAAGAAAACTACACTAAACTGAATGACCAACCAGAGGGGGGCAGAACGGAAAGGAAAGCCAACATAAGGAAGGGGGAGGTGAAAAAGCAAGCCCCGAGCTATGCTCCCAGGGTAAGGTAACAGGTAACAACCAATCACGGTTCACCTGTTTTCTTAAGCTCAGCCATTATTGCTCGTTATCTGAGCCCTGAGCAACTGTGATGTCGTTTTCAGTCGACAGCAAGTGGCAAAATGGCCGCCCCTTGAGATGGACAAAAACAGGTGGATTTTACTGCTTAACTCATATTCCACAAGTGCTTTTTTTCCCCCTACCACTTCGGAGGACAATTTTATTTTTATTCAGGTACAGGTACAGTAAGAAACTAAGGTTTAAAGGAGCCAGTGAAAGTTTAGTCGGACTCGCTGACAGATGGTCGTTTAAAATTAGAGGCGGACCGCCCTATAGACGGGTACTATTTCCCCCCCGAAAGAAAGGCGAATGACGGACGACGGAGGGTGCCCACGCTGCAGACGGATGACGAATAAGGGACGCTCAATTTTTAGTAAAATGCTCAGCTCTGGAAATATGTATATTTAGAAGACTATACTGGCCGTTTACTTGTTCACATTGCTCATCTAGCTACCTTACCAGACTAAACCAACAGTTCCGCAGTATCAGTGCTGCAAAGCTACCGTAAAAATGTTTAATCGCCGTCATGAAAGCGTATCCTTTAAGACCCCCAAACTCCAGCAGCCCTTTAACTCATATCCCGCCTTTTGGAATAGCTTCATTAAACATAAATGAATGACGTATTGCCATAGTTACCGTCGCATGAATTCATCAGCGGCATGGTCTCGCTATACCTCGTCGCAGCTTTCAGTGTAATAGACTACACTTAATCTCTTATCCATGATTGTGGATGAAACATGCTCCCCACCGCCTGTCTATGCGCTGGGTGGGATGTCAAATGAAAGTGGAAATATGCTGGAGAATGCCAGGGCTCGCATCAAGACTACAGGCAAAGAGTTCCGTAGCGCCCTGGAACAAGCATGGACACACACAACATTGTGGAACGACCACGGCAGAGTCTAGTGCAACAGTCATTCTTTCTTTGGGTTTACATGCTTTAGTAGGTGCTGCTGTTTTGGTTAGTAACACGTTCAAATGGGCTTATCTACTATTAGTAGTTGCTAGCCTGTTTTTTTTTTGTCCGAAGGGAAACAGGAGACATCTCTTTGAGGGTAGCATTTGTTTTCCGTTGCTTTATCAGGATGATGCAACCGCCGACTAATTGGGACACGCTGTCTATTAGAGGGACGGTCACCAGCTCATGAAATATTATCTTTGCAGCTGGTGCCAGTATGGCTAATGATATTTGGAACAACAGCTTCAATAAAAATTGATTCTTCCCTCTAGCCACATTTTTTATTCCGGTTTGCAAAAAACAAATTAATGGGCTATTGCTTTGTACATGCCTCCAGTCATTCACAAAGTTTTGAAATTGGTTGCCAAACCACCAAAGAATACCTCTCACATTTGAGCTTGGCGGAGCTAACCAAGCGCACGATTGTTTAATTAATTCACATGAGGTATTTCTAATGAAGAACATCATACAATAGGATTTGTGAATCCACTCCTCGTTTTACTGCTTTAAAAGGAGTCCATATAAAATGTGCAATGCCTCTCATGCCTGTCCCAATCCCATGGATGGTCATTGGATGGCAATTGGCGCAAGCCGCTGCACTTCACATGCATGTCGTTTAAATCAATGACGCCAAAACAAAAAGAGGTCCCGTGTGAGTCGCTACGCCGCGGTGAGGGGCGTCAGACAAAATGATATCCTCACCAGGGACGCTGAGCCAACTCCTCCCTCGGGACGGCCGACATTATTAACCACCAGAGGGGGGGCACAAAAGAACTTGTTTCACAATCACCGGCTTAGCAACATTTGCTTTTGTTTACAGGCATGCGGCAAAAGGTTTTACACAACCACCGTGAAGCAGGATAAAAATAGCGTTTGGTGTGGTGATTACGCATTGCCACAATCAAAACGGTACAGTGCATGGGGTCCTCGATTTACGACAGAATTCTGTTCACAGGGCAGAGATGTAACCCGAATTTGTACGCAAGTCAGACTGTGTCACTGTCTATCACTAAACTACGCTCACACACTTTATTGCGTGCTGTTCGTAACCTCGGAATGCTGCATGTGAGAATCCGCTCTCAACTGCTCGTGGCCGTGATGGCCAGGACCGGGCCGGAAGTACACCGGCCCTTGCGGAAAATTCTCATATTTTCCCGACATTCCCGATGACCACGCCGCGCCTGCAACTGAGCCGTGGTGCTTTGGAAGAAAGCGTTTGTAAGCGTACTCAAACAAATGAGGCGCTTAATGTTAAGTCAATATTAAGGTAAGTTAGACCATCAAATAGCGAAAATGAGTACACATTTAATTGGTCTCTGAAAGTACCACTTTCCAAGTCAAACACTCAGAACCGTGGTGTGTACTTTTTCTGCCATCTAATCCGATCAAACCCTCGTCGACAGGATCAGTGTTTGACTACCTTTACGTTCTGTACTAAGTTGCAACAATCATTTTAATAGAACCCATCAATAACACTCAATCGAGACTTGAGGAAAATACCCCATAAAGTCAAGACGGGTCAGGGAAAGAAAACAGCATATTGCAGCTTGTCTTTGTTCAGCATTCAAACATGCACGTCCAGGCGGTTATCATCGCCGTGTTGCGGCAGGAGAAGACCTCATGAGAATGGATTTGCATAAGCAGAACGTATGAATATGCACCGACTGACCTTCGCGAGTGACAGATATGCATTGGCGGGCCTCGGAAGAACACGATCGCCAGACACTTCATTAGGTACCCCCCTGCTCATGCGATTCCACTCAAGTCAGTGACGTAAAGGCAAAAGACTTCGATCGCTGTTTTAATTGTTAATGCGGTGTCGTGGGTTGTATTATTAAATACACACAAAAAAGTCAGTTGTCGCTTTCATTCCCGGTTGAATTTGCTGGATGTAAATCATTTAAAGCCTTTCTAAAAATGACGCTGATGACTCACTCCGAACAAGTCACGCAGCCTCGCCGTGTTTCATTGCAACGCTCTCGCTGGCCTCGTTTCATTTCCCTCAGATTCTCCCTGGCATTCCGAGGCCACGGGCTGTAGTGCCAATGAATGGGAGGAGAGGTCCCTGTAGCTCAAAGTCAAACGGAAGAAACAATGTTTGGTCGGATGCGTTTTTCCATGCCTGTATATGCTTGGCGGCATTTCATCAAGCCGCCAAATTCGTGTGGGAGATCGGTGTATGTGGCGCATACAGCGGACAGGTCACAATTTTCCAAAATTCTAAAGAAGTCACTTTTGCCCATATTTCCCCCCAAAAGATCAACTTGCTTGTGTAATTTCACACTTGATGGGTCTTCTACTTGCTGACGTTTTTGCTGTTCTGCTTCTGCAGTTTGGATCATCTCCTTCCTCAGTCCCGACACTCAGCTTTTGCATCGAGATGACAATTTGCCGTTTTGAAAAACAAAGTACTGTTGAACCTGCCACCAAGTGAAACGTTACATTCCTCTGTGTAGTCAAAAGCGATTCAGCCATGACGGTTGGATGTGGATGGGAGCAGAAAGCCCAGAGGGAAAGCAACTGTAAAGCCTTGATTTTAGGAAGGATACTGCAGTGCTTTCAAAAAGGTCTTCTACTCGGGCTCCTGGGACCCCTGCCAAACTGTCAAAATTCAGACGCTACTTGAACTAACTCAACAGTTGGAAAGTGAAAAGCGAAGCATAACGCAGGGGTGGGGGCTTAATTGCTACACAAACTACAGAGTGAGCTTTTTGGTGTATCAGAACTCGAGGATTAATGATAAAATGAGAACCAAAACAAAGATGACATTTGCTGCGCAGCTTTTTCTTTTGTTTTATTTTATTTTGGGGGTGAAAAGCACTCATTGCCCTCAGAATCTTCCTCCTCAATGATAACAAGCAACACCCAGTATTGCTTTGGTTATTTGAATGCAACAACCATGTGTATGTTAAAAAAAATGTAAACACCTGGCAATATTTTCTTTGCGCTTAAAGAAGAGCGTGGGTTGACAGGCTTAGTTAGCACTATTCATCAGGCTAAGCACTCGTGGTTCTTATCAGGATTAAAGTGTGACAGCTTGAGTGCAACGAGCTGGATTCCAACCGTCTATTCAGTTAACGTTGAGGCGGTGTGAGCTAAATGAAAGCAGCCTTGGATTAATTCCTTCATATTGTTTGCGTCTTAAGATCCGTTTTTGACACGATGCTG
The DNA here is from genome assembly GCF_054856515.1 of Filicampus tigris. Classification (NCBI taxonomy): domain Eukaryota; kingdom Metazoa; phylum Chordata; class Actinopteri; order Syngnathiformes; family Syngnathidae; genus Filicampus; species Filicampus tigris. The sequence goes on from NC_141219.1 coordinate 1,372,700, forward strand.
CGTCCATATACATTTGGCCCACACCTGACCTTGACCTTGACTGGTGGCACTGGTGGTTTGCGACAGTCCCAAAATACAACGGGAAGCACGGTCAGTTACTGCCGTATACGTGGCTGGTTGCAATCTGTTGGGTTCAAATAAATACTAAATGTAGTCAAATATTGTGTTTTTACTCTTGATTCAGCTATTAGAAACATTGTTTACACTACAGATAGAACATAAAATAAAATACAATTTAAAAATGTAATTACTTTGCTGAGGAACTAATTACTTTTTGAAGATGGTGACTGACTTACTGCCGTAAGTTACTCAGTTATGTTTTGGAAGAAGTAATATGTAGCTATAACTAACCACTTTTTTTGAAGTAATATGCCCAACACTGGTGAAGACCCAAAGCACGCATCGTGTTTCTTCACAATAGCGACATTCCCAACTACTGGCCTGGCGTGCATATTACAGTATTTGCGAGTCCATGTATCATTGGACAATGGTGTGTTCTGCACGTCAAAATAAAAACAAGTGCTTCATTATCATAACAAAATGAGGTTGTTGTCATGAAAACGTACTCTCGTGGGTGGTTGGTGTGTTTCATGAACACTCAACCTCACACACGTGTTCCCATTTGAAATGATAAAGCTGTCTACACCGGCTGCTTGTCTTGACTTCATTAACAGCTCGTGCATTTTCTTTCATTGCATTGAGTCTGACAGAGAATTTACTCGCGTCATATACTGCTCATCAACCTCGTGACAGTTTTTTTTTTTTTACGATTCATTGCTCTTTTTTGGGGGGTATTTCTTTCAAGTGACAGTTGTATACATTTATTTTTTATTATTTTATTTCATTATTTATTATTTTTATAAGATGAACCAAATGCACCATTATCTTGTTCCTTGCACTGCAGGGACAATTAAAAAAAAAAAAAAAACCTCAGCACTTCCTGTATATGCTGTTTTAATAGTCTTAGTAATAATTCAAATGTGTGTATACACTACAATTCAAAAGTTTGGAGTCAGTAATATTTTTAAGTAAAGCACTATTTTTTTTACCAACAAAAAGCCGCTTGTTGGGGTGCGACTGGCCTTTGTCATTCTTTCATTGGACCAAACTGTCTCGCAACGAGAGGCTGGCAAACATGTGAAATCTGTATCGTACTGTTCCTGTAAAAACACCATTGGCTGTACGTGGACCATTGGGTAAAGTTGCCCTTCATCGTTCCAATATTTTGGACTTTTATATTTTAGATATGGTAGGGGTGAAACTATAAAGTTAATAGATTATTTCCTTAAAATACGACCACCTAACTTCCTGTCCACGGACAGCGCGTTGCTAGCTCTGAATTACCATTCAAACAGCCTAATGGGTGGTTTATGCCAGTTACTTTATTGGTCTTGGGGGAACTTTTAAAAAAATATATTCTGTACATTTAACTTTTTTTTAATAGATTCTGTACAATTTTGTCTTTTCAAAAGAAATGTTGGAGTAAATGGTTACGTCGCTGTTTGAATTTCACTTCTTTTATGAGACCATCTGTTCTCGCCATGCCTCGATCATGACCAGGGGATCCCACGGAAAGGTTAAATTGTTCCAAAATGTCTGAAGCGAGCCAGACTTAATGACTCAGCGGCAACGTCAGCCAAAAACGGATTTATCTGGACTTTCTCTGGAGTCGTTCAAGGGCTTTCTGTCTTTTCTGAAGAGAGCTGCAGGCCGCTTTTTACTTTCTAATGCCTTCAATAGCTGCAGGCTGTTGGCGTAATTATGAATGTGAAGATATTTGTGTTAAAGCAAACACAGCTACCCAAGTCTCACATTTAGCATGAATGTGCTTGCACTTTCTTTGCCTTGGGAGTTTTGAATGACTTTTAAAAATAATGTTATGGGTTGAAATTAACAAGCTTTTTTTTTGGGGGGGGGGGGGGGTGATTTTTTTCCGACCAGGTTTTATCATGTCCGACCAGGTGACATGAAGCTTTCGCGCTAACCGCTTTCCCTTTCCTGTGTTTTAATCTGCATTTCAGAGCACGATAAGCAGCGCTTATGCAAAAGCACTGAATACATGAATCTTCACTTCAAAGTCAAATGGTTCCATAATGAATATGTGCGCGAATTGCCAGCCTTCAAGGGGGTCCCGCCAGAGTATTCTCTGTGAGTAATATGCACTCTTTTCCTAAATGTACACACACTCAACGGACATACACTCAAAATGCGTGACATGTGAAACGATGCCGTCGTCGTGATATATTGGTGCTAAATAGCTTAATGGAATTCCTTCTTGATCAAACCATGCCAAGATTTTTTCAACCGTTAATTAAGAGACCACTTTAAGGCACCACCGAAAATTAAGCATCCGTTGAACGTACATTTTAATGCATTTCCAAGATGACGAGAAGAGGGGAAAGTCAAACAAATACTTTGTCACAGCTGATTGATCAGATCTGAACAGTTGGACAACTGTGGCAGATGCAACATTGTCTGAAAGTTAATATTGATGGAGGGGGACGCGTAAATCAAATTGTGTGTCACTGTTCAATGGAACACAAAAAGGAGAGTGAGAGACACATCAACACATTTGTGGAGTTTTTTGCTCGGATGCAGAAAATAAAACATTTTTTGTGGGGGGGACTTACTTTATTTTTTTTTATATTTGGTCTATTCATTTTTCAGCCCAATGCTTCAGAGTACTGTAGTTAAGCCATTAGTGAGTACCACTCTGTACTTTTACAATCAGCAAATAAGAAAAACAAAAAGGTTTGTTTGGCCACAACATCTCAACATATAGAACAATAAAAAAAAAGCTTTTCTCCCTGATGAATAGTCAGAGATTGGATACATTAAAAGGCTTCAAAAACGTATTTAAGTGCCAGCATAAAGTTTTAAAGGTGCATGTCTGCTCAAGACATCTGCCCGGACACATGGCGCTAACATTTGTAGTAATGCTAATAAAAGTCACCAGTGATGAACGCTCTTGTTGAAGTGGAAAATTCACCAGGCAACTTATTGGAAGCGTGCCGTCGATTAGAATCGAGGCTGTTATTTGAGGAAATACCGTAGTCTTGTCAAATGAATCCAACTTCAAATAAAACCATGTTGACTCTACTAACTTCCTCACGGGACTTCACCCAAGCACGATAGTAAATACAATATTTCTCTCTTTCAGGTGGTTTGAGCCATTTGTCATTCAGTGGCTTGATGAGAATGAGGACGTGGCCATGGATTTCCTCAATGGCGCCCTGGAGAGGGACAAGAAAGACGGCGTGAGTTAAAAAAAAAAAAAGGCTTCTTGTAGTCCTCAGTGTGTTCCTTTCTTTATTGAAATGGGCCAAGGATAGCCGGCTAAGAAGGATTGCGCTACTCCAGGAGGAGAGAGTCTCTCAGTTCTAAAAAAAAAAATTCACACAGACAAGACGCACGCTTGCCTCGGGTCACGCGCAAGACAAGAATATGAATGGAACTGAATAAAACAGAAACAAACGGCGCTTTCAAGCCCAAATAAAAAGGAGCTGGCGGTATATTCGTGAATGAGAACAATCAATACATTTATTTTCCTTCTGGCACCCTTAGTTATGTTTTTTCTTCTATAAAATGCTACACAAAATTGACATACAACCTTTTTCAGTTATTTTCAAAGCTCACAAAAATGACAGCATACTACCATTGCATACTACCATTTGTTGTGGCAAAAACAATTGAAAGTGGCATTAAAATGCTCACCATTTCAAATAAGGAAATTGTGTAGACAGAATATTTTTTGTATGCATGTCTGTTTTATTTGTATTTTTTTGGTCTTTTTTAAAGATAATTGCAAATAACTATTAATTTTTTTATGGATTTCTATTATGGGCATATTACAGCATAATTTCACACTTTGCTAATTGCATGCTTAAATATGTGGCTTTATGTTAATCATTGATTGATGCATAAAACTTGACCTATATATATCTCAAACAGTCAGTGAATTTGAGTCCTGCTTTCTGAGAGAGGAATGATTCTGAATCCATCTAGAGTTCCAACTGACATCCCACTCATGTAACGCCACACTACATTTGAATCCATTTCTGTCTCCACAGTTCCAGCAGACATCCGAGCACGCCCTCTTCTCCTGTTCGGTGGTGGACGTATTCACGCAGCTCAACCAGAGTTTTGAGATCATCAAGAAGCTCGAGTGTCCGAACCCTCAGGCTCTGGCTCACTTCATGTGCCGCTTTGCCAAGGTCAGGTGTTTGTGCCGCAACAAAATACAGTGGTGCTTTTCAAGCCTGGTTGATTCGTTTGGTTTTTCAAACCATTTTTCTCACAGAAAGTAGAAATGTGTTGCAGGTTCAAAATGCGCCATCAGAAAACCTACAGTATGTTCACTGTGCAGACTCTGTTTCAATATTGAATTTATGTAACGTTTGAACATCCTTAACAGTCACAAGTTTAAAAATGAGTTAACCGCAGCTAATATTAAAATGTTAATAAATCATGCCATGTGAAAGTGATTACGCATATGCAATCTATCTTAGTTTTTTTACCTTGTCACACAAGGGTCAAATTGGTAAAAAAAAAAAAAAAAAAAACGAATTCCTTGAAATGGGGAATTTTGTACTCACATTGGCTACAAGATGTGTGTAATCAGAAAAACGGTGAGCTCACCTCGTTCTCATTTCCCCAGCTGCAACTTCCAAGGTCCTCGCTGCTCTGTTTATTATATGATAGCGCCTTCCCTCCGGAAATTCCACAGAGGAGTGGGGAGATTGACAGAGGAACGAGGCGGGAGGAGGTAGAAATGTTTTGTGGGGAAAAGGAGACAATCGTTCCTCAACGTCGTCATTTCTTGGAGACGTCACCAATGAACTGTCGGCATGGCTGAATTGTTACTATCACCATCAAAATGTCCTCTTGATGCTTTAGGTTTCAAGTGGGATTAAAGTCACAACATGTAAAATGTTTACTCTTCACAAGTTTGCAGATGCAAAGACAATCGCGATTAGTGTATGCCAAAGCTCACCTCTACCCCGCAATGTGTCTACCCTCGCACGCAGCCCATATTTGAAGTGATATGTAAATATGTATTAAGTTTTGATATGATGCGTTAACTGCAAAAACTGTGTAGAACTAACACAAGGTTTTTATTTTCTTAATGTGCCGAAATGCATTGGACAAAATGACAGCCTAATTCACCTATGACAAACCTCAGAAATAGGTTGGTTAGGCATGGAAACCATGAGCTGGTGTAATGAAGTCATTTTGGTTTCAAATGCTGCCCTAAATAGAACAGGCACTAAGGAAAATATGAATATTCCAATTAAAATATCAAGAAAGGGCCAAAAAAGAAAATGAACGATACAATTTGAAGTCCTGCTGCCATTTGCAATCCAGCCCATTTTCATCGGTCACTGTTGAGGAGCTATCAATCAATCAATCAATCACATTTTATTTATATAGCACTTTTCATACATAAAAATGCAACTCAAAGTGCTTTAAAACATTCAAAGCAAAACATAGAATTATCTTCAATCAAAAGAAAAGATAAATTATTTAAAAGTTGTTGAAAGCCAAACTAAAAAGGTGTGTCTTGAGCTTCCTCTTAAAAATATCAACAGTCTCTGCAGACCTGACATCCTCTGGCAGGCTATTCCAAAGGTGAGGACCAAAACGGCTGAATGCAGCCTCGCCATGCATTTTGGTCCTCACAATAATTACAAGACAATAATTAGAATAATCCTTAAATAATCCAGTCCGTGCTTTGAAATTCAGTAAATATTGCAAAAAATACCCGGCCCGCAAAAAGCAAAGCACGCTCGTTTTTTCTCCAAACAAACAACAACGAATTGAAAAAAAAAAAAAAAAAGATGTGTTAAGAACAGTCAACTTTAGAGGTTGCACTTTCATAAAAGTAGAAAAAAGCCTTATGACTGCAGTGTGCAGTGCTATTGTTTTCCTCGCCCCCCCACCCCCCAGTAATAACTGACTATTGATCTTTCATGCTATTAGGCCATGTTGCTTCTAATGTTTTTTCAATACATTTCTGTGATTCATTTACAGCAAAAGGCAAACACTTCTAATTAAAACGCTGACTCTCTCTCTCCCTCCCTCCTTGCCTGCCTTCATACAGACTATCAATAAGGTTCTTCTACAGTATGCCGCAATCATTTCCAAGGACTTCCCTTTGTATTTGAACAAGGAGAACGTGGTAAGTGCATTCTACTGTACGCAAATACGTGACAAGGGGTTGTTGTTTTTTTCACCAAGTTCAATATCTGAAGTCCATCCAGTAGATGCTTTAACCCATTAAAGCGTAATTAGTCATCTCCCAGCACAAAGTTGGCCTCTGTGTCGGATGGTTAATGTGAGGGATGACCAAAGACTCAACTCGGGGTCCATCAGAGCACCCAATTTATCCCCGCCGGTCTTTGCAGCGGCGCTGACATATGAAGCAAAGGGCTCCAAAGGGAAGCAATGCACATATTTTTTTGGACTCCGGAGAAAAATGTTATCCTGCTCGACAAATGGATGGCAACGAAAAAAAAAAAAAAAAAAACAGTTAAAAGCCATCTGAGTGATGCAGTGGCAGTAATACATCAAATACAATGCAATCACTATAATGATGTTTGTTTTCTGTGCATTGTGACGCAGAGTTGATAAATGCAGGGATGCAATTAGATGACTCAAAGATATGCTGAGAAGTATTGTCGCAACGCATTGATAAATGTCATAAGCATAAAAAGAAAGACTGCACAAACACCCCCACGAATAGAATCAGTCATCCTGTCATGAGCACAGTGGGCAGGGTACTCAGTGAAGAATTATTGACGTTATTTATAGTGGCCACTTACTTTATGTACTTTTTCAACTTGATGCTATCATCTTAATGCTCACCATCCATACATGTTGAAAACTGTGCTACAATGCAGTCATCTGTGTGGGTGTGTTCGGGAAAACGCTGGTAGGGTTACACTCTAGAAAATAAAACTTTGGTCCCATGCACGGGGGTCCTCGGTTTCACTCGAGTTCCGTTTAAACGCCAGCAATGTAACCTAAATTTGCACATTACAGTTGGAACGCGCTAGCCTACTGTAATCATCTGTATGAAATACACTTCATAGGAATCAATCAAAAGAAAAACAGTAAGTGTGGCAGTAGGTTCCGTGTGATGACATAACTTGTCCCGTCTGGTCACCAGGGAGAGCCTTCAGCCGCTCATGTCCCGCCCCCCGGCTTTGGAACACTCTCCCACCTCATCTAAGGAACGCTCTTTAAACCGGCATATTCTTTGTAACTGCTGTTGGGATAGGGTTAGAAACAGGTGTTAAAGAGGGTTTGCGCTTTAAGTAGTGCTGATGGTTTTCGCCATGGAACATTAGCGAGAGCACCGCAAGTGCAAAATCAAGTTTCAGCTAGTTGAACTGGAAGTGTTAGTGCAAGAAAAACATATTACAGGAAATAACTCTACTGCGCCAATAATCTGTGTGAAACTGCATCAAAGCCAGATTTAGTACAAATGCTCGTTCTCTGACTTCTACCATTATTCACGTTTATGTTTACGACAAGACCGATGATAATATTAGATAATAATTCAAGATTACAGAGATTGTGCAATGAAGTATTTTGCAAGACAAACCAAAAAGGTACGCTCAGTAACCGCCATATTTAGCGTTTTTCATGCTAATATTTCCAGTAATTATAGTTTACTACTGCATTAGCATGTGTTAGCCTCTGGATCGTTACGCAACACAAATTTGGGTTACGTTACCCCCGTAGAATTGGAACTTGTACTTACTACTACTCAAACTAACAACCTCCGTATTAAAAAAAAAAGAAATGATCAGTGAGGACTTTTCCAATAACGTATGCCTTCACATACTGCAGTTAAACAACAGGACCCCCTTGAAATAAATAAAAACGGGGGGATTTTGTTGCTTGATTCATATTCCACAAACACAATATTAATCAGAATACCACAGTTAGATTAGTTGGGCCGCAGAGAATTTAGCAAAGCCTGTAAATAACTATAGAGGCACAAATTACACATTTCATCCGTCACTATGATCTACCTTCCTGTGTTAGTGGACAACTCCACAACATTTGTCATCCTCACACAGGTTAAGGAAGGTTTCTAAGAAATCTCCATTCCCTTTATTCACTCTCAAATCCCCTGATGCAAATGTGCTCTTAGATCCAAAGAAAGAGAAATGCAAAGGAAGATGGAGTCATTATCGTATGTGCACTGTGTTCTCCCAGCCTCCGTTTAGTGGTTTGAAAGCCACCAATCATGCTCATATGCGTCGTGAACACAATCTCTGCACTATCCATTACATCTATCCTGCTTTTTATAAGACCCAGGACTGAATTTCCCACCATTTGGGTCAGATAATGCACATTGTGTTCGCCTGACTAAAAACTGAGCAGAATTACTGGCAGGCCGGCATATAAAAAGTGTTGCGATTAATGTTGGGCATCTGTTAAATTTGTCAGGGAGGCGAAAAATCGATAATGTCCGGCTTATTCAGCGCAGGCATTCCTCTCCCTGTAGTATAATGTTCCTCTGCTGACTGACAATGTCGTGTAGGCATCTCGTGGATGGATGATGTGTCAGGAAATACAAACTGATGGATGTTTGCCATTCCTGTGATTTTTTTGTGCTTCTTTTGTTGACATACTTGAAATGCATTTTCTATTTTGTGAGTGACTCAAACCTCACATGCTGCTTTTGCGCAATGGGCGCCATCATTTATTTTTGCGAGACGTGAACATTAAATATGTATTGTGTGCTGACGGCCATTTGTTTCCAACCCCTTTTGACAGCCCTGCATTCTTCTCAACAACATTCAGCAGCTCAGAGTCCAGTTGGAGAAGATGTTCGAGTCAATGGGAGGCAAACAGGTCTGTCCCATTTAGCCACCTACATAATGGATATAAGGACAAAATGCACCGGTTGGTTGTCATGTCCCGGACAATTGAACATGCTTGCCACCAGTCAGCAATGGAGGTTTAAACTCCACATGCTCACACCCTCATTCAGCCCGAGAAATAAGCGCTAGGTCATGATTATGTAAATTATAATTTCGGGTGACATGTATTGGAAGTGAAAAGGCATTGACCCTGGCAGTGTTGTGCTGTAATCCTTCCCTCAGTTTCCCACGTACCAGACCGGTCGACTAATCTGCCTTGTCAGTTTGCTAATATCGTATTTCCGACTCTTATCTCTACTTGCAACCTCAAACCTTCAACCTAACACCCCCCCCCCCCCCACCGTCCCCCCGCTCATCCCACTTGTGACTATGGCAACCACGCCAAAGAGCCTGCTTCTGTGTCACTGTGGTCAATGTACAGCTTTTTCAACATAATAGGCTGAAATCTGGGTTGCCGGAACGACTCGGCAGAGGTCCCTGGTGTCAGATGTGGGATGGTCAGCCGATTGGGGAAAACCTTGGCACAGGTCTGCTAAGACCTATACTGAGGTACAGAGACTAAAGCGATCACTCCGGTAATTTAAGGGAACCCGCATGTTTTGTTTTGTTTAACTCGCCCCGAGGACATTGCAATTGAATATGCAGGTAGGTGCCGCAAGTCGTGTCTACTTCCGAAATCGCTGTTTAATTACTTGCGTGAAGACTCAATAATGCGCAGCTTTTTGGATATTAACAATTGCTATGAGTTTCATGGAATATACAAACCCAAAACTGAAATTGGTACGATGATTCCAAAATTGGAGTCCGTTTTTTTTCCAGCATGTCAAAGTTTTTTTTCCGGAGCTTAGCACATAAGCAAAATTCCACTCATTAGCGATAGTAAGACCTGCCATCTTATAACGATTGGACTCATCTGCAGCTACATGGCAACTTGTTTGTGCAGTCTTAATTGAGAGTGCAGTGAGAGGTGTGTGCAGCTCCCAGTAGCTCAGTATTATCAATATCTGCAAATGGAAAGCTAGCATCGAAGGAATTAAGAGGGTTAGTGCTGTCTTTTCTCTTACCCTAGTAACCATGGGGGCATACTGTTCTGAGTTGTATTTTGTTTTATGCTTTTTTTTTTTTTTTTTTTTTTTCCAAAGCCTGTAACGATTCCAGCTCAGTGTTTTATTTACATAAATATTTATTTAATATTTTTCAAGAAAACGGGGAACCTATTGCTCAAAAACTTGATGTGATAGAGAAAAATTGAGATTACGTTTTGGATTGCGCACCCAAAAATAAATTGAAAGCAGCTGTCAGACCTAAATGAACAAAAATTGTGTTCCCCAGAATTAGCTAGTACCAGTATAAAATATCCACAAATAAGCTCATAATGGCCAAAATTCCAAGGTGTTCTCCAAGTTGACCACTCTAAAACACAGTGACGTTTCGAACTGTGTCACAATGCTTAAAAAAATAAATAAATAAATTTGAATAGCACAAATTCAAATGACCATATTTGCGAGAACAGCAGTGTTGGCAGGAGAGCAGGTCATGTACTCTGATCATCATTAGTTTTTTTCGTGACTTTGTATGTTATTATTTTAGAGGCGTTTGAAGTGCTCATTCCATGTTTTTTCTGGGAAAATTCCACCAAGCTAGCGGCCACTTACGGTCACGTTGATACTAGGGTGACAGGAATGGGGGCTCCCGTCAGGTACAAAAGCCCCCCTCTGTAATGAGGAGCTATTTCTGACTCTTAACCCCTCCCGTCCCTTAGCCCACCTGTGCCGAAGCATACCTTTGCTATGCGGCCACCAAGCCAAGGCTCTTTGGTGTTGTCGTCAGTGTGCAGGTTTTCCAACCCAGTGAAGTTGAGGGGCCTGCTCCTCAGAGATCTGCCATAAATTGGTGTCAGAAGTGGGATGACAAACAATGAGGCCATCAATGACTTGAAAGATCCTATGGTACAAGTCACCAGGAAATGGATGAGGCAGTGGGATGATTGGAACGTGGCACCTGTTGATGTAGACTTGTCTACAAGGAGGCTTTTGTCGCGGAGTTACCTTCTTTTCCCCAAACCGTTGCCGTCGAGTAGACTTATCTGCCTTGCCCATTTGCTAATACCCCAACTTCAACAGGTTTCTTAATCCGGGTTCACATCTGGGTTGACAAACGGTGTCAGAAGCAGGATACCTACTTTGAAGGACGTTTATGATAGGTAACCCCCGTGTGATAGATCACAGAGATTGGTCATACATGGAGCATGGTCCGACCTCCGAAAGTGGGAGCTAGTGTGACGGCACGCGGCATGCAGGTTTTTTGATTTTTATTTTTTAACTCAATCGACTTGGATTCTCAAAGTTCACCTTTCTTTTATGTACTTATTAACCCTTTACACGTGTGTGAAACACTGTTGTCTCACTGCCGCCCCTGGAGATGCAGCCCCTGTGGTTTCTTCTGACTTGAGTGCATGTTTCTCTGAAAATATCTAACACCTTGTCTCGCCTTGCGTTTTGTCTCCTATGGCCATGCCCCCGCCCCGGATACCCACCCTTCCCAATTTCCCCCTTCCCCTTTTTCCAATTCCCTTGATGTGCTCTCTCTCTCCAGGAGGAGGGGGTTGTGTCCTTCTGTAAGGTGTGTGTAATAGGACCCGCCAACAGCCCTTTCCTGCCATGATGTCAAAAAGCACGAATGCCGCCCCTGCCCACTGCCCGCCACTACTCATGCGCTTTTTTCACTCCACCACACCCCTCTAGTGTCAATCCCTTCCAGCAGCATGTGCCACAGAGCATACGGAATCTGAATTGTCCATCACCCCTCAGGACAGGCTGCTCGAGCTCGCCATCACCGGCACTGTAGGGACAGTGGCTCCAAAAACAACCATGCGTTCCCATCTTTTTTTTGTTTTGTTTTAGCTTGCTTCTCCGCCAGTCTTTGAACCACGGCAAATGAAGAAACCTGTCATAGCTTGTTGACCACCTCGTCCCCCATGCCCAACCCCTTTGAGTTGGACCGGTCGTGCTTTGGATCAGGTCATCCAGGCTGCAGCACAAATGTTCTCCTTACGGTTTCAAGAGTAGGACAAACATCCACATGACTTTACGTTCCTAGCAACGGTGCAGCCAGCAGATCGTGACCTGCTTCCCTCCAGGCCATTTGCTGCCGGCGTATTGATGACTCCAAAAGTTTTTGGTTTTTTTCTCGGTTTGCAATTAACTTCCATAGTGCCAATGTCATTATCCAGAGCATTACTGCACTAGCAATAAACATCAAACAACCACCACATCCATAGACCCTAAACTGACATCCACAGATTGGTCTCAGTCTTGATTGTTCCCCATTCAGTAGATTATGTCTCATTTTCGTTTTTTATCAAGCCCTTATTTACTTGTTAACTGCATTCAAAATGGCTTCTCACGAGCAAGTGTTGAAACAGGCAAATGAAAGCAAAGCTTGGCTTCTGTTGATAGGCTCGAAGCCAGAGGAGAGTTTATTCAGCCGGGAGGTGACCGCCACAAACTGACAGCTCCGATTCAAAACTTATTTTGAATTAACTTTGTTTGCCAGGATAAGAGAGAAAAATCACAGCTAAAGGATTCACCCAAGGATACTTTGTGGTTGCACAGCCTGTTTTGTCCTAGTTACCCTTGACATTCTCCTAATTAACCTCTCCCGTGCAGCTAAAAACAATTCACAGAAATGACAATAATTCTTCTCCTTTCCTCAAAACTATCTGAAGACTTACTATTCTTACTTGAAAAAAAAAATCTGTGGAAAAGAACAAGCTCTGGAGATATGACCCGCAGATGATGTGGAAAGGTCTGTGACTAACTCTCACAAGACGGCATTACGGGCAAGTTTGTAACCTTTGACCAGAGTGTCAATGATCATTTGAAGTCAGAATTGAATTTTCAGCTCCCAGGGTATGACAGTGGCCTTGGGTATCAAACACTGAGCTTGTATTTTCCTCTCCCATATTGCCATTAAAGTGGAAGTTCTCAGAAAAACGAAGGGGGAAAAAAAATTCCACAGACTGCCGTTCAACAGATTAGAGGTCAAGCAAAAACGTTCGCCAGGCCATCGAGACTGATGGTTTCTCTGTGCTATCACTTAAACAAAGCCTTCACTTCACTGTAAAAAAAAAAAAAGTCCAACATTGGGGCAGTTTTCTCTGTGACAGAAAAATATGTCATACCTCAATGTGTTGTGCTGAACCGACAGCAGTATGAACGCGTCCATAAGTGAGCAGACAAACACATAAATCATTGGTGCTCATGTGCAGACAGAGGCATGTCTGTGAAACAAGCCAACTAAATCATTTCTAGGCGACATCGTTCATACAGCACAACTAAAAACACTTTTGTTCCCTAGAGGACAGATGTGAACAATAACCACTCATACACTCACTTGCACAGTTAATGTATAAATGTTGCAATAAAAATTTTTTTTAAAATTGGCTATAGCAAATGTTTTGCTTATTAAAATTATGAGTTTTAGTATCAGTATATTTTAAAGATAATTTTATTGATTAAAATTTTTAATTTTACTAAATTGTTGTTTAGTATAGATAATGTGATGATATGCAAATTCTTGATTTATATTAAATAAACATAGTACCAAGACTAATGATCCCATCATTTATGGATTTACTCAAATAGTGGCCATTGCTTCAATAGTTCATAATAGCAAATTAACTGCAAGAAAAAAAAATCCTCAGGTATATGCCACTTAAGAAAACAAAAAACAAAACGAGCTGTGCCACAAGGAGGCTGTACACCTCATTACCACAACGAGCACCATCCACACATTGCATCACATTTTGGCGTTTGAAAAGAAGGAGCTGCTGTATGAAATGCCACCTTAGCCTTAATAGATGCCTGGTACACTAGAGTTGAGTGTCTGCATCTCTGGTATACTCACAATATCACAATGGTCTGTTTTTCATTTTCTATGAAAACACTTGAAATTTCATTGCAATGATTGAAATAGCTACTGTAAAAGCATCATATCATATACTACTATATGTCAACAGTACGAAATGAAATTCTAGAGAGAGAATCTCCCTGGAAAAAGCTTTCCAAGTTCAGTTCAAGGCCGAGGACGAACATCTGCTACTCGTGACCGTCGGCCACCCAGGCAGTAGTGCATCAAATGTATGACTGGGAGGCTACAGGCATCAAATCAGAAATACAGAACCATAACATCGGACAGTGTAAATATGTTAATTCATTCAAATAGTAAATGTCATCATCTTGTTTTTATTTACCCTGCCAATCATCCTGTTAGGGGTCCAGCGCTGATAGGCCAATGTCTTGTTCACCATTAAATCACTACATCGCTCAGTTTTCGCATTTTCAATTGAGAATCCAAAAATGAAAAAGTAAGAGGGATTATTTTGTGTTTTAATCTAACACAAGGACTGCTTCTTCATAATTTCAATGTAGTCTTAGATCAAAAGTACAACAAAAACAGGCCACAGGTATGAGTTGGATTTCATTGTTACAGTATTTGTCGTTTTATTTAGTTTACATCTGGATCTGGAAGTTTGGAAATGAGTATTTGAAAGATACAGCATACTAGCTTGCTAACTGTCACACGCACTCAGTCATCCAAAACATTTTAGTTAGTTGTTGAAAGTCAGAGGTTGAAAGAAGAATGGAAATAACTGTTGGTGTAGTCTAGTCGACGTTTCATGAAGCCGGGTTGGTTCTCCGGTACAGCATATCAAGGTGGTAGAAGTTTGGAGGAGAATTGAGATCAACCTCAGCCTCTCAACCATCATGATGGTATCATGATGCAGCCAAGTTCATTTGGTTAAGTCATCAAACCCAGTCGCGCCTTTGTAGCCGACAAATAACCTGCTGAGTAACAGGCAAAAAAAACATTATTTAATGTTTAGCCAGCGTGTCCCAGAATTTCTTTTCAAAAAAAAAAAGAAAAAAACGCCATGCACAGAAACAAAATTGACCAGCCAAGCAGTCAGTTCTGGTGTTAAACATGCTAGCCGTGTCAATCTTGGGTTAGTTTAGCAATTAGCATGGCTTCTTTATCTTTTCTTGTCATCCCTTCGTGAGAACGATACTTTTCAGAAATATAGCGCATTCGCCACCACAGAGGCGATGATTACTGATTTAGGAGCAACTCTGCAATGTGTTTTGGCGCACTAGTAGCCAGCCGAAGCTCATTGCTAGCTTGTTGGTGCGGCGTAAGAAGCACCGAGCTTCCCTCAACCCCCGACTATCCGGGGTAGGTGATGTCCAACCAGGCAAAGTTTTTGGGGACAGTCTTAGCAGTTTTTTTTCTCAGTTTTGCTATCCAGTGTGTTTTGATAAGGTGCAAAATGCCAAATCTGTCTTGCAAACCACTTATTCCAAGCCTTGCTATCGTGCTTCCCATATTTTTTTTTGTTTTGTTTTGTATTTTTAACAATATCACAATAATATTGTACTGTGGCCTATAGTAAAGGTACCGTACAGTGAGATTTTGATATCAGTGCATACCTAGTCCAAAGCAGGTAAAGGGGGTAAAACCAGTAGATATATAAATATAAAAATAATATATAATAAAAATATTTGCGTGCCGTCTCTTTATATTGCAGATTTTCACATACTGTGGGTGGGTCTGGAATGTATCTCCAGTGATAAATGGAGATTAACAACTGTTAACATGAGAGTAAACCCGACTAATCACATTAAAATCAGATCCAGTCCTGTTTCTGGCCTGTTTGTTCATTTTAAATTTTTGATTTGACTCTTAAATTGATTATTTTTTTCTTTTTATGTTAGAATTAAAACACAATAAGCAGTAACTTTTTTGTTTGATTGCCAATTGAAAATGGAAAGAATGAATGACATACGGACGAATGTAAACTAGTGCTTACAGGAATCCATCTTCCCTTGATACCCTACTCCCTCAGATGTGACTACTGTATGCTAGTGCACGCCGCATTGGCTATGTTGGCGTCTTCTTGCTGGCTGCTTCTACTCGGCCAACGCCATGTCTTAGGGCCGAACTCGGCTCAGAGCCATCCATTTGTATTCAGAGCGATGCTCGGCAGAGATGAAACGAAGAGCGGGAGGCTTCTGCCCAACACCCCCCACCCCCACCCCCTCATTCCAGCCCAGGCATCCTGCAGAGTTGTAAGGCGCAAGGCGCTGTGGCAGCTCTGTGGAGTACAACCATGCAGTAACTGTCCGTCTTGTCCTTCTACCGCGACAGCTGGATGCAGAGGCCAGCAATCTGCTCAAGGAGCTGCAGAATAAACTAAACACCGTGTTGGATGAGCTCAGTGGTGTCTTGGGCTCCAGGTGAGTATTAGCGCAACCCATGTACAAATCTCAATCAGACTAATTACACCGCTAATCTGCTTTGCCTCTCACAGCCGCACTCTCTATTTGTAGTTGACTCCACTTGTCATAATCACTTGAGGCAAAAAAAAAAAAAAAAAGCTCCCGTGTTGCACTTTTACAGCTAGCGTTTGTGAGTTAACAACTCCTTAACGTTGCTTTATGGCCTTATGTCCACCAAGCCATGCTGTTGAGTTCATTCGGTTCATTACGTTTTGGTTGAAAGCGATAAACTCTGATCTGGCTTGGGTTTCTACTTTAGGGTAGATGGATGGATACTTAAAAGAAGCACCCAATCCACTTTTAATCAGTTATACTTTGAGAAAGGGAGCATATTTTTTATTTACGCCATCCATTTTCTTCTAGCTCTTATAACAATTATGGTGACAGGTGAGCTGGGGCCCATCCGAACGGACTTGGACAAGAGGCAGGGTGCACCCTGAACCGGTTTCAGGCAGGGCATATACAGACTAACGACCATTC
This sequence comes from Filicampus tigris, assembly GCF_054856515.1. Classification (NCBI taxonomy): domain Eukaryota; kingdom Metazoa; phylum Chordata; class Actinopteri; order Syngnathiformes; family Syngnathidae; genus Filicampus; species Filicampus tigris. Next base: position 1,389,414 of record NC_141219.1, read on the forward strand.
ACACTCACTTTCACGTCTGTGGTCTATTTAGACCCTTCAATTATCCAAATAAATGCATGTTTTGGAACGTGGGAGGAAGTCAGGGAGAACATGCTGAGATTTAGACCCCGACCCTCACAACTGTTTGCCAAACTCCATCATGCTGCACCCTGCGGCCCCTGCCTGATTTTGGTTGTAGAGTTAAGGTAGAAGGTAGCCTGTTACAGAAAAATAGACCAACTGCCATTCAAACAATGCCTCGGGTTTTCCTACAAAAGGATGGTCCTTCCAAAATGTCATTACACATTAAACGGAAGCAGCTGCAAGTACTAGATGCTCAGTTTCTATTCCTCAGTTTCAAACCGGTGATCGAGGACTGTGTGAAGCAGATGAACCAGGAGCTGGTCCAGATGAAAGGTTCGGCCAAGGGAAGTAATGCTGCTATGGATGCAGAGACCGTCCTTCGGCCTCTTATGGACCTCCTCGATAAAAAGTGAGTAACATCTTAAGCGGTCTGTTTTCATTCAGCCTTTGCAGCAGAGGTGTCCGAACTCTGAGGGCCGCATACAGAAAAACAAAGAAGGATGCAAGTCCAATTTGACATCCTTCGACTTTAATAAAACATGCTTGAAACCAATCTATCAAGTAATAAAATATTACGCCGGTAAAGCAACTTTTGCTACTTTTTTTTAATCAGAGATGCAAATAAACCTTTCTAGATTATTTTCTTTCACTGATTCCTTAAAGCCATCACTGATTTAAATTTGCTGTTGACCAGTGTTATCATCCTCAAGTGAACATTGCTTTCAATGATTGATATCTTATTACAGTTTGCCCTTGTTTTGGTCCTGAATGTGGAGATCGGATCAGTCTAGTTTCTTTGCGCATCTTGAAAAGCAAAACCATTTTGTTAAGTTTATTATTAGTAGTAGTCGTAGGAGTTGCCAGGCCATATCAAATGCTATTTTTGTATGTGCTACGAGCCACTAAAAAAATGGACGGCGGACCACAGATGGACCGCGGACCGTACTCTCAACAACCCTGGTGTACAGTACAGTACAGTGGTTATTCATGGCCAACCTTACTCCCTGCTGAGACATGAATACTGATGCTATGCCTCTTAGTAACACCCTACTACACGCCAGGATGACGGACAAAAAAAAAAAAAAGAAAAAAAAAGATTAATGTGTGAAAGACAAGCCATTCCTGAAACAGCCACAGAGATTATAAATGGTTCAGCTGAGGTTTAGAAATCTCTCTCAGCCATTGTCAAAGAAGCATTGAGGTCAACTGAATTTTACAGGGGGAATCCTCTTTATGGTATGGAAATGCTAATCCTTACTCCCATCTGCACAATATACTGCCACAAAAAGGGGTACAGAAGGAGTTTATTTCTGTCCCTCAAGGTAGCGTTCATTGAATCCAATGATACATTTTCGGGCAATAGGATCGAGCCCTGCCATGAAAAGCGAAAAACAAGGCTCAACTGATGCCCCTCCACCTAAAATGTTAAAATGAATAGATCCGGGCTCATGAGTTCCATGCTCAGCTCAAACGTAAGCAATGTACTCTGAACTCACAAATATTTGCAGCTTGCCGTGTTTCAGGAATTTATTCTCGGATATTCACTGAAAAACTTGCATAGCCACTGTTTTTACGCTCAGGCCAAAGACGTGTCTCAAATGAAATTGATTTGTCACCACCTGGTGGCATTTTGGTGCCAAGCACACCGTTGTACTGAGAGTAAGAGCTTCATGTGGTCAAACAAAAGTGTTTTGCCAGTTGCCACCGAGGTCAGTGTCAACAGCAGCAGGCAAATTGGATTACTCATACAATAATGATATGCTGTTGTTAGCTCATTGCCCAAAATGCTAATGCTACATTGTTGGGCCTTGTTACTACAGATGGCGCTAGCAAGCTTAGTCAGCTATGCTAACACAACTAAAGTGATCAGTTGCAACGTTTGTGCGGGCCTAGCTTATGGATAATAGTAAATAGCAGACCTGGGCATTTTACTAAAATTGAGGATAGACGGGCTGGTCCGTCACATAGACGAGAATGCCCAGCCCTGGTCAAGAGAGAGCTCCCCATCTTAACAGGAGCAGCGTTGCTCCTTCATTATCACCAATTCAGCTCTGCAAACTATGTCAGCATCCATTCGGTTTGCAAGTCAAGTGTCAAAGATACGCAGGTAGTTTTCAGGGTACAGCCTTAGTCCGTGCACCCTTCACGATATATTTTTGCGAGTGTAACGGTCGCTCTGCCTGAACTTGGAATCCTTCCACTCCACCCCGTTTGACTGATTGGTCTGTCACGGAGATATTAGCAGCGCTTTCTTGGCTCGCACAAAATTGATCCATTGAGCATTGTGTGGCGGCCATGGCAATCGGCCAACAGACCGCAAGGCCCTTTTAACTCTACGTTCTTGTTTGTCGTTACTGCACTCCACACCCTTTTCATACCCATGTTGACTTGTAAGAGGAATTTTTTATGGTAATAAGATGAATTGTGAATAGTTTGCAGGGGGGAGGAAAGTCCCAATCCCTCCCATCCTCCATGGGGAATTAGAGTGGATGCCTGAAGTTGGAAAATAGCGTAACGAGTTGACTATTTACTTGCATACAAGGCTTAATAAGCACTCGTCTAATCCTATTAATGAAAACGTCTTGTTGAGCTGTGTTTAAGACGCATTTTTTTAACTCCTGTTTGCAGTTTGATGTTATTTGCCAAGATTTGTGAGAAGACGGTGCTGAAACGGGTTCTGAAAGAGCTTTGGAAGATCGTGCTGAACACCATCGAGAGGACCATCGTTCTGCCGCCGCTGAACGACCAGAGCGTGAGCTTTTTTGTTTTTCAGAAAAGCAACTTTCACACTGATTTGGTTTGGTTAAATGCCATTTGCGTGCGTGCCATTAATGCCTTTGGATATTTGTATTCATCATTTGCTGTTTAAGAGTTATTAGGTTGAAAACTTTGTTATAGCTTATCACCATTACATTTTTTTTCCCGATTACCACATTTATGTGTGCCTATTATCTGTTAATTTTTTCCCACCGTAGGATCCGGAAGATAGCTGTTAATGGGGGTTACAATTTTATTTGTTTGTTGCAGTAGTCAACAAGAAATCAAAATGTGTGAAAAACAGTAGTCACTTTTTTTCTAAATTGTCAGTTATTTACAGTTTTGTGCTCTTTCTATAATGCTTCAAGATGGCACAAGATGGCGGAAAAGCCCTAACAAATTAGGAATACGTCTCAAGTAAGATGAAGGAATACATCTAGACAGAGCCACAAATGTCGGGGAGCTGCTTGAGTTGTTAGTGGAAGTTAGGTCTTTACACAGCATGTGCATCTACATCGTGTTAGAATTTTTTTATTTATTTATCCGTAAGCCATTTATTTTAACATTAATGTAATACTATTTTCATTCTTCAATTTTGATAAGGCTAAAATTTAAGCCACTTTTCCCACATACAGTAATGTCGTTCCGCTGTGAGACTCACCGCTGGCGGTGCATTGTGGCTGTCTACGACCACGCATTTTTTGTTTTATATGGCATAATGGGGATTTTTTTATTTTATTTTTTTCTTCCAGCAGCAAGGAGCTCAGATGATCTTCAATGCGGCAAAGGACTTGGGCCAATTGTCCAAATTGAAGGTAATCCAGTTTCTTCACTCCACTGCTAATGTACTGTAGGTTTGCTTCATAAAACGTTCTGGTGACACATATTACACCGGGATTATGGTCGGGTAGTACATCACCGCCACTGTAGATATACACTTTAAATGCACTGCTCTGTTCATTTATATGGAAAGACTATTACACATTTTCCAGTCTTATGAGCCATGATACGGTATATGGACAAAACCGTCCACATGGTCCCTCCATTCGCAGCTACAACAGCTTCCACTTTTCCGGGAGGACTGACGAGTGTGTGACTTGGGCCCAGTACACGCATAAGGATTTTTCAAATCTTAAAAGATGATTCATTTGTTACAGACCCCACACATGATTAGAAATAAGGCATTTAACAGTTTTGGTTGTACCTTGTACTGTGTGCTCAGATGACCTCAACACCGAACACCACGAAATAAAGTTTCGGTTCCACCACCAATCTTGTAACAAGACCTCAGAGGCAGAAATCTCACGCGATTACATATGATCTGTCAAAAATATAGACAAACGTTCACTACTGGTTATGCGGATATGCACCGCAGTCAATGTCATCAAAAAAAGATTATCTTACTTCCTTGTCTCGGGAACTCACCTTTATACAAAAAAAAAAGGAAAAAAGAAGAGGAGAAGAGAGGTTTTTTTTCTATGACTGGACCAATACACGACCTGATGCAATGAGAATGAGTGTCGAAACGGTCCTCTTCATCATACTTTTCAGCTTCTTTGTTAGAGAGCAGCAAATTGTGCAAAAAATACTGAAACATTGAACATTGGGAGATTTGCATTCAAAGCTTTAGGGAAGGTCAAATTGACTTGTAAAGGTTAAAGTGCCTTGAGTTTAATCCTGAAAATGCATCCAAAAGCCAAACATCCCTAACGTGTATTTTGGTTTATCTCAATTGTGGCCACAGTCATTTTTTCAACCTTCATGTCTGGGGCTCTGTAAAATGGCTGTTTTGTGTCGTTTGTGATAGCTGTTTTATTTGAACCATTATTGCGGAAGCTATGCATTTTTAAACACTCGCTTCCAAGTCCACTTCGCCGAAGAGAAATAAATCCTAACAGCCTCACACAAATCATGCGGTCCAATTAATAGATTAGGTCAACATTTTTCTGTATGTCCTCAAGGATTTTAGATGCAGCAGTGCAACTTTGAGTGCATGTATAATATGCTTCATGCTTGTATTCACAGTGTGCACAGAAAGATTATGCAACGTCAATGTAGGAAGGGTAGCTGCCAACATCTGTTCAAACCAAAACACGTGTTGGCCACTGCAGCACCTCAGCGTCATCCAGCCTCGTCATGTCTATTTACTGATGCGACGTGAGGCCAAATTCTGCCTCAGGCCGCGAGAACTTTTGCTTTTACTAGGCTGATAGCGGAAGTATTTATTTAACCTGTGAGTGACGCGACAGATTGATGCTTTTTCCTTGGAGTCGGCGACCATCCCTGGTATTTGTGAGACTCTGCCATCCTGCGAGGCGGCAACATCTGGAGACGAGCACACAGATGGGCGTGTGTCTTTTATCCTTCCTCGAGCGTTAGAGTCGTTTATTATCCTCTTGTTAATGCTGGTCATGAGTCGTAATCATCTTGTATGAGGGATTTTCGAAACATGCCAGGGGCGTTTATTACTCGACTGCAAAGGGGAGGGGGTGGCACTGTTAAGTATTTATTTGTATAAATGTGGTTTTGGAATCATGATTAGCAATTGTAATAGGAATAATAATGATTAACAATAATGGCGGTATATTACAATTCATGTCAAATGAGAGTGGGGTTTTAAACCAAATAAAATTATGGAGAAATACAAAAAGGGAAATAAGCAATGCATATTGGGCAGAAGAACTGCACACAACATTGTGGAGCACATGTCAGTGTCAAATGAAATTGTAAACACCAACATCTCCACACAAGATTTCTAACACTATGTAGCACTCTAAAAACAGTTGGGTTCTAAATTACACAATTTGGGGTCAAAAAGATGGACCAATCCACTGGTTAGGTCAATTGCCTTCTTGCGTTGTTTTGTACAACAACCCAATTTTGGGGGGGTTGTTTTGTACAAAGCTATCAATTTTGGGGGTTGTTTTCAGCAAAAAATACAAAACAACAAATGAAGGTGGGTCAAACTGACCAAAATTTGTGGATCAGTCAATTTTTGACCCGACTATTTTTAGAGCGAGGGAACTGGCATTTAACTATTATTCATGGTATAAGCATAGCATAGATAGCACTTTATCTATACGGACCATCATGGTGACAGAGACTGCCAAGATTTCATCCACAGATACTCTACATATGAAATTATAAATATAGTTCGGTATTGTTGTAAAACACAATATATGGATTTTTTATATACAGTTAGTGTATATAAAATAGTGACCGGCCAGGTTTAGCTGACTGAAAAGTCGGTAATGTCCTTGTGTGAACTTTACAAAGTCATCCTCCCCGAAATGTGCCAAACACAGCACAATTCTGGTTCTGAAATGCTAGGGAGTTTCTCCAAAAATGAAATTGAGGCCATTTATACCTCAGCTGCTGAAAAGGTGTGGGCACCCCTCTTGTAAAATTCATTCAACTATGTTTTTTGCTATAAAAAGGCTGTTGCCTCTGTAGGTGCTGCTGGTTTGCCAGACAAAGACGTTCACATGCTCAGTTTTTTAATGTCAGTATGTGAGTAATGGAGTCTCTGAATTGAAATGTCAGTTTGTGCCCTTTTGTTTTTCTTGATGCATCTATTTGACTGTTGAAGGTGGTTTACCTTGGTCTTTAACTTGTCTTGTAATGGACCGGAGTCAATGAAAATGAAATGGGCACGGTTTGGCACCTGCCTTGCATTTTAGCAAGCAGAGATGTTGATTAAAGTGCTTGCAGGCTCACGCTAGCTCGTGGAAATCAAGTTAAAGCAGTCTCTGATTAAATGCATCTGCAAAAGAAAGCGAGACAAGGCTTTGCGTTTTGTCTGCAGGTTCTAATTTTAGGGTCGGGATGAGCATTTTTTCTGCACTGCACCATAAATGTCAGAAAAGGTGCATTAACTGCTTTGTAAAAGCTAATTATAATCCATATTGGAAGTTAAGCCATTTTAAAGTATCCTGATCCGTTTTTGGGGCTACTCCGCTCGCGATTAACATAGATTTCCTATCCTGGCACGTTATGGCATCGTTCTCATTTCTCCCCCATCGAATCGACGTCTGCACTTGCTAAGCCCGCAGTCGCCATCCAGTTCAAGGAGCGATTAATGTCCAATCGCACCTTCCCGTTGGTCATCGTCTTGATGTTTGTGTCCCTCGGCAGGAGCACGTCATCCGTGAGGAAGCCAGGAGTCTGACTCCGCGTCAGTGTGCGGCCATGGACCTCGTGCTTCCCACGATTAAGGTGAGTTTGATGTTAGAGAGACAGCTGACCCAAGAGACATGAATGGATGGCTTGCTTGAGCCCTTGAATTGTTGTTTGGCTCCGGGGCTCCCCATACAGCCACAAAATGTAATTTACCTTGATGGTGCTTTGGTTGATAAAAGAGCTAGAGGATTTCTTTGGTTTTTTGGGGGGGTGATGCATCCACAGAAGGGTACTAGTGCTGACAAAGAGGAAAATGTGATAACCATAGACAGGACACAGCAGTTATTAGGACTTAGATGTAGTGTGTGATGTAGTGTGGTGATTAGGGCTCAATATAATACAGATAAAACAAAAATAATAATCAGGAAGCAAACCCAGAGCCCGTCATTCTGCGTGCTGTGGGCAATGTTAGATGTGTGCCACAATTACAAGCACCTAAGAGGAAATTGGGAGCACAAAAGCATGCCTTACTACCAGATATTTGGAATGGTATTTTGCCTTTTGACAGTTGTTATATTTAATATTTATCTATTAATCAATTCAATTATTTTTCTTATTTGAAACACGTAAGAAAAAAAAATCAATAATACGTACATTGTGATTTGCCCAGCCCTTCTAAGCACACGTTTTAAAAGATGTTTAGTTCATCTTTAAATTGACCTATTAATTTAACTTTTTCATCGTTGTTTTAACGTTAAGTATTATATTGTAAAATTAAATTACCGGTACCTAAGTTCAGCCTTTTTCCTCCGGTTTCTTCATTTGAAGAGGTAAAAATATAATAATAATAATAATAATATGTATCGATATTGACTGATATGAAATACTTGTATGATTTTACATTTTTCGACCGTATGGCCCAGCTCGAGTAGTGGCGAACACGCGTCCTTGCTGGTCAGTTCAATATGGCGGAAGCAAGAATAATGGATTCAACCAGAAACTCGGCACCGTTTCATCTTCATGGGAAGCGGATTGTCTCACATGCATTTCAAGTTTCAGGGTAACTGCCACATGTGTATCTTCACCAATTATTTCTTATTTCACAAAATATTGGTCTGATTTCTTCAGACGGTCCACTGTCTACTGTTGTTAGTCCATTATTTTGGGATAGTTGAAGAGTAAGTAGACCACATTTTTTGTTTTATTAGATAAAACTGTGCTTAGTTGGATGTAGAAATACTGTTCAAGTATCCACTAATATATCTGACCAGGCGGTTGCCATGACAGTGCCAAAAATGCTGCTTGTCTCATTTGTGTCCTTACTGGTACGACTTTGACTTATGTACGTTTAGGTGTAGCTGCTGCGTCCAATCTAGTTGAGCGTTGTGTTTATGTATGTACAGCTCCACCACGAGCGAGGATGCATTGGAGACTTATAGCACTTTTCCGTCTTTTATAGTTCCTGAAGGCCCATAAATTTCCAACAAAGCAAAGCATGCAATGTGGCCACATTAATTCGCTCCTATATGACTGTTGGGAGAGCAAAGACTTGACAAGTGAGCTGTTGTGTTGTGTGGCAACACATTTTGGAGTTATGGGGGGGTGGGTGCAGCGCTGCGAAGAAAACGGATTGATTGCACCGACTCCGAGGCAACTACCCGGTGGTTTGGATCAATCGTGTTGCCGGGATTCTTGTCATCAGTATTCCAACAAGAGTCAATTAGCACCTTTCAGCGTTGCTTTTGGGGAGTTGTGCGATCGGATCGATCCAATGCGCCTCCTCTTTGTAACGATACCACTTACACAAAATAAAGAAGAGAAAAAAGGCAAAAATGACATGATGCATCGAGATAAAACGTTATGTCCTTCAAAGGAGCTGGGTTTTCCATTCGCAAACAATGCAATCACACTGAACTTTAAACCTACATGTACTGTCCATCCATAATGGACAGAAAAATGCATAAATGTGCAGATCCATGTAAGAGTCCACGCCTGACAGAGAAATCTGCAGACACATTTCCTATAATCTAGATTTGCTACCATCTGAACTCTGACCTGTATCTAATGATAGCAGAGAGGCAGCTGCTCCATCTCGCCAAACCGGTTTGATGTGCTGGATATGGATTTTATTAGCATTCCAGCGAATGGAATGCCCATAAAAAAAGAGATTATGAAAATCTAGAATCGCTCTCTGTGGTTCTACCATTGATAGATCCCTATAGCGAGAGTCTATAGGGTCCATGGCGGGTCCACTCGCAGTAATGCTCAATACAAAGAAATGCAATCCACCTGCTTCAAATGAAGAAAATAAATAAATAGAAAAATCCACGCCCTTGCCTGGAGTCTGAACAAAATCTGATCGTTTGCAGATCACATGCCCAACTTTTCACAAACAATAAGTGGAAATCAATAAAAACACTGTGCATTAAGGTGCGTTTGTAGACAGACATACCCAAAATAAAGACGATTTTTAAATGCACAGTGGAACAATATGGAACCATATCTGTTCCGGGTAGTTTTGCAATTTGTTTGGAATTTCTAACCATAGGAAATAATCGCTCAAACCTGCCCTGCAATTTCCATTGCGAGACGTACCAGGCCTCTTGCACGAGGTCAGCTGGGATAGGATCCAGCCCACCTAGAATGCGTACAAGGGCTATTTAAAAAAAATTTGAAAACGATAGCTGCCATCATAAAACCTCCTTCATTAACTTGCAAACAGTCAGTCAACTAAGAGTTTTCCATACAAATGGGCAAATGGTAAGCGTATTTTACACCACCATGGTGCCCAAAGCGCTTTAACCGAGGCTTACATTCACCCTTTCGCGCACACTTTCATATACCCGTCGGCGGCTGCTGCCATGCGAGATGCCGCAAGGCCCACTGGCAGCAAATTAAGATTCAGTGTCTTGCCGCCGACCCTTCAATCACCCGATAACCCGCTCTACCGAGGGAGCCAGCGACACCCTTACGAGTGTAAAAAATGAAGTCAACCTGTTTTAAGAATAAGATAGAAAATAAATATATAAACCATCCAACAATCTTAACTTGATTTATGTGAGGTTTCGAGGCATTTTTCCTTGAAGATGTTGGTCAAACTCGAGTCATTCACAGGGTATTCAACTCTCGTGGTTCCAGTGATGCAATGTTTATTTGTTTGACCCCCAATTGGTCCCATGAGGTCCAATCGGTCTTTGTTACCAAAATGATGACTCTCTGTGCCAGTGAGGAAACATAAGATAATGTAAGCAAGCACAGAAGATGCACATAGGGAGAAGAGGCACAATGAGAAGTTCACTGTCCCTTGATCTGGCCTCTTTCCTCACTTTATGCCGCAACACTTTCATCAACATTCCAGACATGGCCTCCACATTTACAAACATGCTAATTAGCTGAAAATGTGGCTTAATGTGTTTGCTTCGCCCCCTGTGTAAAATCACAACTGTTCCACGCATCCCTGAGCCATTTGCAACATTCATCTAACACACTGTGCTATGTAAACTCAGTAAATGTCGGTTTCTTTGTTTCTCCAGCAATATTTCCATGCTGGAGGAAACGGGCTCAAGAAGAACTTCCTGGAGAAGAGCCCTGATATGAAGTCCCTCAAATATGCTCTTAGCCTTTACACTCAACCTACAGATGCCTTGATCAAGAAATATATATGCACCCAAACCTCTCAAGGTAAGACACCTCTATACCTACGAAGTTAAGACTATACCAGTTTTGGAGCCTAAACGCGCAATTGAAAACACTGAAAATGGAAATTGCAATCTTCTGGGTTGAAACGGGTCCTCGAGTCATTAGAGTACCTCGCTTCAAAAAAATGCTGGAGGCCTTTTTTTCTTATTTACGTGTAAACTGTCAGGAAGAAAAAGTCAAGCTAACCCCAGCAACAATGCTTCATGCTATACAAGACAGTAACGCGCTGCCAACACGGTAAGAAGGCCAACTTCAAAATAAAACTTAGTTACTAGGGCTGGGACGATAGATACACTTTTGTCCCGATCCGATTCAGATCCCGATACTTGGGTTGTGAGCGGATACGTATTGCAATACCTAAATATTATAAAAATAGATATTTTTAAAAAATGAGGCATGCGTTTCCCTAACCCTTTTCAGTAGGATATCTGAATACCAAAATACTTGAGAGCTGCAGCCCTACGATATATCCTTTCTGGATTCAGATGATTTTATTGTCAAAATTAAATTATTAAATGATTCACAACATCTTTTTCAGTGTCGGGCTCGTACAGTGGAGAAAAGATTGTTGCCTCCTCTCCCCTTTGCCCATTCGGCTCTCACGCTTCATTGCGCCTTTCTCTCTGTCACAACTCAAACATAAGTCTGAGAGACATTGGATTATTTGTATACTACGCATCTATAAATTCTCTCTCTCTCTCTCTCTCTCTCTCTCTCTCTCTCTCTCTCTCTCTCTCTCTCTCTCTCGCCACCATCACTGGCCCACATTTTTGCCCGGTTAATGTGTTTATACCAAGCATCCCCCTCCCGCGCTGTAAAACGGATGAAACACCTGCAGGTGTCCAAGTCCGTTCAAGAGGGAATCCAGCCCAAGTTGCACACTTGGGTTGCATATAAGCAGGCGGCCAGGCAGAACAAGCCGCACCACCTCGCTAACTGACGGCCTGCCTTCTTCCTTTCGTTTTTGTCAGTACACACCAATCGGCCCGTGAGGCTGAGAGCCTGCCAATTGCGGTGCCTATAAGTGACGGTGGTGAGGTGGCTGATGCGCATGAGGTCATCAAAGAGCGCAGCGATGCGCTGGCTCTCCAACGCTCCTTCATCAATCACCAAAGCCTTCGTTGCTCATGACAGCGACACATTTAGAGCCCGGTGTGCGCTAGTTTATTCTGCTGACGCCAAAGTGTGTCGCACCAGCATCAGGCTACAATACAAACAGGAGTGTTTTTACCTTTCAGAAGTGCAAGGTTCATTTTGTTTTCAAAACATCTGTCAAATGGGTCATTTGAGTTTTTTGTACACAGATTTCCCCGTGGTTGGGAAGCGTAACAGGCGATTGTGAATCCTTTATTATGCTCATCACAATAGAGATGCTAATTTTAATTCCAAGACTACTTGACTGAGTTGGCACTCATGAGAGACAATTTTAGACTTGTGCTAAATGACTGGTCAAATCTTGCTTATTTACATTTCAAAATCTCGTCATTGACATTTGTTTTGTTTTTGAAAGAAACGTTGTGTGTGTGTGTGTGTGTGTGTGTGTGTGTGCGTGTGTGGGGGTGGGTGTGTGTGTGCGTGTGTGCGTGTGTGTGTAGTGCGCACAAAGCTGGAACCCACTTGTATGCTATGACACAAATGGATGATGTTTTTATTGAATAAGGAAAATGAGAACATACAACCCAACATATGAGGTTTGCACCTCAAAGATAAAAGACACCAACTATGACATTGAACCTAATTTCTCACCATAAACCCCCAAAAGACATCAAGCTACATTAACCTCACTATTTAGCTAACCGACAGCTGGTCAAACATTATCCGAGCTTTACGTTGGGTATGCGTTTGATTGAAAAGACAATACACTCCATAGCGCCCCCCCCCCTTGACATTTAGAAAAAAATGCCCCCCATAGCAGATTAACTGAAAATAAAAAATTGGATGGACATGTCTATCATAACTGGAAGCATGGACAAAGTCACTTGGACGTCGGCCATTTTAGTTTAAACCAGCCACGTTGGGAGTTTTAGGACTTGTACTTTGATGAATTCGACTGGTGAATTCACCCAAATAAATCCCACCTGCAACCAGCAGTCCTCGCACTTGGGTTCTAATATTCTAGGACCTGGGCTCAATTGCTCAGGTTTTAGCCCACTCCATCTAATGACACAGCATAGCATCAAAGTTGGATCGTTTTGCCATGAAAAGAAGAAAATATGTTCAACAAAATATTGATGGAAAGAAAAGGCAATGTGGACATCAATAGTTTGGAGTCAATAGTCCACCAGATCCCGCCCACTTACACTGCAGGCATTTCAGCACTAGGAGTGGGAATCCAAAGTTACTCGGAAACTTAGATTGCAGTGATCATTTTTCAAAACGGGGCGCCAATACACAGATAACGACATACATTCAAAGGTCAAACTCGTCATTAAATGCACCTGCATTGCAAATCAACTATCAAAATCTGCTGTATTGATAGTGTACTGCGAGAGATAACGGTGCACTACGTCACAATATCAATATTCTGTCCCTTATCGTCAAATATCCAATTTGTGCTGAATTCTATCCCCCAGATGATTGCATTCTTCTAATGTAGCACTTTCACTTATCTTTGGCTCAGTATAATATTTCATCATCAGGAATCTTGTGGCTGGACAACATTGCAAAAATGAAGATGTTGTTGCAAGCAAAATTGAATCCTACACAGAAGCTGGTCAGTATCATTCTGGCCGGTCCAACAATACAACACGTTATAAAGTAGGTGATTACTCCAAGCCGGCGCGTACGATACATATGTTGTCGGATGTCCAGTGGAGCTTCCGTCCTCGTATGCGATTGCAAATGCTGTGCTGTATCAGCACATTCATGAGCTAAAAGTGCAGTGATGTTTCTCGCTTTTACAAAAGTTCTCAGCTGAATTATGCGGCAGGGACTCTCAGCCCTCCCCTTGGGGCATCATGACAATAAATCACCTGGCTGGTTTCTTCATTAGTGGCATAACACATGCAGCGTGTTTGGCACGTATCGATCAGCTATCGGCCCAGCATGCTCCATCATCCGTCGTACGAGAGCCTTCTGGCGTTCACCATCCGTCCTCACTTGGCTGCAGCGCAGACGTGCTCAGCAACTTGATGATCTGATTCGTACGTTTTTAGATACTTGACTTGAGAACGACCCTGAAATGTACAAACAGTTCCCAGAGGCCTACACTCGCTCTCTTTTTTAAAGAAACCCCAACACTAGTTCCATGTTGTTTTAATTGCACTGCATGATGAGTTCTTCCTCAGGCTGACTTAAATTGAGCATAAATTGGACGCATAATTCTTGTGTTTTTGTGTGGAATACAAGAGGGGAAAAAACTGTACATCTGTCATTAGCTAGCTTGCTAGGTCATTATTTAGAAGTAGTAGTAGTAGTAGCTATAAAGTTACAGTTAAAATAAAGCTTGAAATGAGCGGATTCGCGTTGTCACTTTTGAGTACAAATGTGGAAGTTGGCCCTGAGTGCGTTGGCGACGTGTCACCGTAATTCGGAGTATGAACAATCGTTGCGGAGGTTAGCTTGACTACAAATTGTTTGGCGCCTGAAACAAAACAACAGGTGCCACTGCATCTTCTTAATCCGAAGGAGGATCTCTCTCTGTGGGCCTATTTGGTCGTATTGGTTCCAAAAGACGTGGCCTAATTCTTTCAGTGTCAACGTTGGAAGTATTTCTGTGAGCAAGCTCAATGCTACTTGTGCTTGTGTCACACGTGATGCCTCTATCCGGGTTATCCACAGAGCTCGGCATTTTATCACAAATTGAGCGTCCATTATTTGTCATCCGTCTGCAGCGTGGCTACCCTCCCGTCGTCCGTCATACGCCTTTTTTTCCGGTAAAAAAATAGACGATACTATCGGCCGGTCCGCCTCTAATTTTAAACGGGCGGCCGTCGGCGATTCCGAATAAAGTTCAATTAGTGCGTCCCTTCACACCGCCTGCCTCTCCCCGGCCTTCAAACCAGACAGAATATTTCGGCTTTTCTCATCGTTTTTGTAATTCCTCTTGCTGTTCTTGTTCAGCCTTGGGCAAAAGGAAATCTTTTGTGGCCAACATTGTTGACAGAAGTCTGCTTCCCTACGGCTTTTTATGGGTTTAAGTTGTTTTGTTGTTGTTTTTCTCGGTTACGTCTCCGAATTGTAATCGCTCCATTTCCTTAATACTGTTTTGCTGCCGTGTATTTTCAGGTCAGTCAAGCAACGGCTCGGTGGGCGAGGTGTCCATACAAGTGAACCTCATCTCTCACCCTGGCACCGGAGAGCACAAAGTCAGCGTGAAGGGTGAGCTTTGGATCAGCCGTCATTTCTATTCAAATGTATTCACACTCGCTCGCCGGAGGCAACTCTCGAGATGATTGTGCTGCCGGCGCTCCCGGAAATGATTAAGCAGCAGTTGACTGTGCTTGTGGCTCCATTTAGAAACAAATATACTGTACTACCTCAGATGGTGGCCAGCAGGGGAGGTCATTTAGTTACTCAACTGCAGACAGGGAAGGCATTATTAGGGGGAGCCGTTTGTACTCTGCACTAATTCATTTTTGGACGAATAAATGATGCTTGACGAGCAATGTGAGCAATAGAAGAGCTCATGTTAGTCACCAATTATTTTTTCAATGAATGTAGGCCTACTTGATACAGAGGATTTTAGAGATGTCAGTGCTTTTTAGGAAATTCCACAAAGATGATAGCCACTTGTCACGTTGCTACTGTTAATCTGCGACGGTTTGTCACGGCTAAAAGGAATTTAACCTTTGACCCTAACATATTATAGAACTACAGTACTATAGAAATAAATGCAAAGAAATAGTCTGGTTAGAACTAATGTGAGCATGTGGAGCTCCCGGGAACATCAACATGGATGGACACAACATTGCGGAGCGATCACATATTTGGAGTCCAGTGGGAAACTCCATATTGGGGCTGAAACGGGTCCTCCAATAATTCGAGTACCTCTGTCCTAAAAAATGCTCGAGACACTTTTCCTGCCTCGAGTACCCGCAGATTTAAGTGTACATTGTCAGGAAGACGGAGTCAAGCTAACCGTCAGCAACCACTGTTCATGCTGTGCACGTAACACACCGCCAATGCGATAAGAAGGCCAACTTCCAAATAAACCTTACCAAGTAAAACATGGACATTAATGCCTTGGTACCCTTTTGTTTTGCAGTTGTTCCCGGCAGCGGCTGACTTGACTCGTCTCCCGAAATAATGTTCAATCGCTAATTAAAGGGGCTAAAAACACGACTCAATTATGCTGACATTTTATTGAACGAGCCTGTTGCCAGCATTTAGCGCTAGCCGCGCTAGCCGCGCTAGCCGCGCTAGCCGCGCTAGCCGCGCTAGCCGGGCTGGCGTCACTCAAGTTAATTGACCTAAATGACTGACCCAGTTGCCATTCCTACAAATCACTTTTTTGATAAACCAGGCTTACTCAAGTGTGTTTTAGCCGATAAAATCGCTACTGCTGTTCTGACCTCACTTTGTATCGTAGACCAAAATCTCTGGATAGATTTTTCTGAATTCTCACAAATGTTTGTAGATGAAAATAGTGTGCTGCCAAGCACTGTTTTTAAGTCTAAAATGTTTGAAAGCCAGTTGGCCATTCATTAATTGGAAATGGTTTTTTTTTTTAATCTTCTGTATGTTTGTTTTTATCCAAATTATTCGATGGAATTTTCAGTAGGATGTCTGAATACCAAAATATCTATGTCTACTCCATACAAGATTACATTTAGTTGTCGTTCACAAGCCAATAAGAAGCTGTGTTTCATGTCAGAGACCGTCCACATGCCTCAGTAGGTACTGCTGCTTTGGTTCGCAACAAAGGCTCAGCAGTTAATTTCATGTGAACAATGGCGTCAATGAACACGTTACAGCTACCACAATTGTTGTCCACTGTGAAATTATGTTAATGCCCGTTAAAATCAACTTCCTCTAGTGAGCTATCGGTTACAACAGATCACTAACGGTGCTGTTTATAGTAGAGTAAACACAAAAAAGAAAACACTCGTGTCCTTTAATAGTCCGTCCTATCAATTATGATGAATGGCCAACAGGGGGCGGATGACTTTTAAGCATGTACCCCCTGCTGCTGCGCTCCGTCTCTCTGTGCTGATTCTTTTAAATTGGTACTTTTTTTTAAAATTTTACCTCCCCGAATAACACACTTTATCAGCAACATAACCACTATGACGACATATTGATAGCCTACCATTTATCTTTATTACCAAGACTGTGGGGTGTGCCATTAGCCTGTTATTACAGCATGCGACACAAGAGGCTGAGTGCTGCTTTTTGCCTTAATCTTCCATCATCAGCCCTTTTTATTGTTGGTTCTCAGCCACAACATCAAAAGTCAAGTTACATTCGGACAGAGTGCTTTGTGGTCTGTCGCAGCCACTGCACCAATCAGTCATGTCTGTCTCCATGGTGCCGAGCAAATCAGGAAAGAGTCCAGACAGCTAGAAATGATGTGTTACTAAAAGATACTTTTCATTGATGTTCGGCCAAGTTGGGATTTCCTTTGGAATATTCAAATCAAATCAAATCAAATTTGATTAATATAGCACTTTTCACACACAAGATGCAACTCAAAGTGCTGCACATTAAAAACATCAAAATACAGCATAAAAAGAGAACCCACACCCACCTTGCCTCCCTCCCTCGCAGTATACACAAAGACAAACAACCAAAAGCACACTTGCACTCACTCACTCACACACACACACACACACACACACACATACATATTCAGCCCCCAGAGCCAGTTTCACAGAGGAATGTACTATTTGGTCAGCATGTCAATCATGAGTAGATTCACAAAAACATCTCATGAACCCAAACCGCAAGCGCACAGGGAAACCTCCATTTTGGTTTGGTTTGCAATTTCCAGGGGTCCTTCAAAGATTTGTCCTTAAGATTTTGTCTTGTCACGACCTACATTGGTACCATGTGAAGCATCATGTGTTTTGCAACCTTTGAGCCAAGGCAAACATATTTTACCAAACAATAGTGTCAAAAAAGCAGAGACTAAATGAACCCTTTCATGCATAGTGGTCACTACAGTGGACAGCTATTTAAAAGCAACTTTTAAATAGCTGTCCACTGTACTGACCACTTTGCATGAAAGGGTTAATGATGTTCTCGTCTCAATTTACTAATTCACTTGTTCACTGTGATATCTGGGTCTGTTTAGTCGTGATGTGCAGCCCAGTGAAGCTGTTTGGCACCTTCTTAGCAGTCGTTTGTCAGCTTTGCTATTCGATGTGTTTTGATGAGGTACAAAATGCTAAATTAGCCTTGCAAAATGCTAAATTAGCCTTGCAAACTGCGATGCGAAACCACTTATTTCGAGCCTTGCAAGGGTACGTTCATCGCTGCTCAGAGCTTTAATTGAGCCTTACTTTGTGTTTCAGTGGTCGGTGTGAACAACCTCCAGTGGCAGACCACCGCCATGTTCCGGCCATTCGTCGAGGTCAACGCCGTGGGGCCGCACCTGGCGGACAAGAAGCGTAAATTCAGCACCAAGACCAAGAACAACAACTGGTCACCAAAGTACAACGAAACATTCCAATAGTAAGTCATGACGGCGTGCGCAGTCGGGAGACAATGTTTAGTGTCTGAAGCACATCAGTTCTTGCTCTTTAAAATCGTCGTCGTCAGGAATGGCTGTTCACTGCCTTTTGCGATCAATTCAAGATCTTAGCTTTGCGTTGCCCCCTGTCCCGCAGCGTCCTGAGCAACGAGCACGGGCCGGAGGCGTACGAGCTGCACGTGTCGGTGAAGGACTACTGCTTCGCCCGCGAGGACCGCATCATCGGCATGACCGTCATCCAGCTCCGCGAGCTGGCCGACTCGGGCAGCTGCGCCGCCTGCTACCCGCTGGTGAAGAGCATCGCTATGGACGAGACGGGCCTCACCATCATGCGGATACTCTCGCAAAGGACCAACGACGAGGTGGCCAAAGAGTTTGTGCGTCTCAAGACGGACACGCGCTCGGCCGAGGAAGTGTCGTAATGCGGACGGAGGGGTCTGTGTGGGAGTGCGTGTGCGTGTGCGTGTGCGTGTGCGCGTGCGTGGGAAAAAAATGCAGTATTCCTTCCGAGTGGTTTTGTCCTACGGATGAGAGTGACTGGAGGGTTGTTCTACTTGAGATGATCCAAAGCAGGAAGCAAGCGAAGGAGTTGTTTGTTTGTTTGTTTGTTTGTTTGTTTGTTTTTGTGCATGTGCGTAAGAAAAAACAAAAAAACATCCGTTGGAATGTTCATTTGAATACTACAAGTACGTACAAGTGTTTACTGACCGTATGCTTACTATCAAGTATTATATTCTACCGGTTACGTTGAAGCAGACAAAATACCTTTTGTACACTTAGTCTTTTTTGAAATGAGATTTGTTCCAATAAAGTGCCAAACCAGTGGAGTGAAAACAACAACAAAAAGCTAAACTAAACAAAAACACACACAAAAAAAAAAGAAGAAAACGTACAGGAATTACGGCGACGAACTTGTTGGAAAATTTGCTTGATTATCCGGTGTAAGTCACTTTATGACTGTGTGGCGTTCTGATTGTTGCAGAGTCTCTCGTTTGTTTGTTTGTTTGTTTGTTTGTTTTATAAATATTTTGCCACACATCACTGTTGTAGAGTTCCTTGTTTCTATTTTTCAATTTCTGCTACCCTTGTTATTTCATGTTGATTGATTGATTTCTACTACACTTTTGCCACCCAACTAGGTTTATTCTGTTCTGCCTTCATTTACATTTTTTGTTCTATTCTTGTCACTTTACACTGTTGAACCCTTGTTTTTTTTGTTTTTTTCATTATTATTGAGTTGTTGGGGTATTTTTGTCCCCCAAAAACTAAATTATTTCACATTTAGGGCCACCAAGCACTGTTGTTTGTATTTTATTTTTACTTTTTACCACCCAATGTGTTATGGAATCCCTGTTGTTGCTGGTTTTCCCTGTGTATTTTTGTTTTTTGCAGCACAGTTGTAAACTTCCTTTTCAATTAAATTTTTTATTTGTTTGTTGCACAGCACTGTTGTGGAGTCGGTTGTTTTTGGTTATTTTTTCAAACGTATTTTGCTTTGCCACGCAGCACCGTTGCACGTCCTTTCTCGGTCGCGTCTCTCCCATGTTCCCACGGTAACCACCAAGCAGGGTCCCGACCCCCTGGCCTTCATCCTTGTATTGCAATTCCACCACAAGAAAATAGTGTTTGTTTTGATCTTATTTTGAAATGGCGACGACTGCTATGTAAACCTTCATAGGTGTTTGTAATTTTATAACCATGCCACATATGACAAAAGACTCCAGAAAGAATGGATAAGGTGTTTTTGTTTGTTTGTTTTTCTTCTTTTGTGTGTTTCGTTTGAACAGTTAGCTTCTGGCCTTTCTGAATGACCACTGTGAACATGAGCTTTGGAAGTCAAGCTTACGCCACATCATTTCATATCATATTTTCGGATCTGTTTAGTTCCTGATAAACTGCCAAAGTTGTTTAGAATCTTTGTACAAAAAAAAAAAAAAACACAATCCATTCCATATATGGAGATATATATGTACATGTGGTCCGATTGTGCATAGGGTGGTGCCGAGACTTTATTTTTATTTATTTGCTGTGAAGCTGTTCTGATAGCAAAATGAGAGTTGCACATGTTTTCCTTTAAAAGAGAGAGAAAAACACTCAGCTTCTGTCATTATTTTTCTTCTTCATAAAAAGGAAAGAGTTTAACATTTTGGTAAATATGCAACATTCCTATGTATTGCACTGATGGCAAATTGTATGTCATGTAAATATATTTAGTGAGATATTGTACAAAAAGTCTACTTTTCTTCTATGTGCATAAAGTATGTGCAAATGTGGTCACAAATCTCGATCATTTTGCGAAACAATTATGCACTTGTGCTATAATTTACTACACGTTTTTGGAGTGCACAAATAAAATCATAACATTCACAACTAATCAGGTCATAAAATCATGTACCATATTTCCACAAATAATGGCCAGGAGTGCTTATTTACCCCAAAGCAAAGGAGAGACGATGTCAAATTTGTCACATTTGAAAAAATATCGAACTAAACTCCCAGTATATTACAATTTATGTCATTATGATATCGCACACATAATAAGGACTGTTATGGAGAAATGCAGAGAGATGGCTTTGCAGAACTCCTAAATCACCGAAGCATGAATGTGTACAACGGCGCCACCACGGCAAGTTGAGTCTACTGGAACATCCATGGCCATTAAAGACTCCACATTCTGTGCTTACAACATGCGATTAGTCATTGCTAAATCTAATTCAGCTGAGAGACCGTTGACTTGCTTCGGTGGATGCTGCTGTTTTGGTTCACAAGCTCAACAGCGTGTGAACGATAGCATCTACGAAGTGAGCTAAATATGATTGATTATTTTATAAAGGACATACAAATACCGGTATACGACATCTACAATATGTAATGACCCCCCCCCCCCCCAAAAAAAAATACTAACAATTAGAATTGGATCAAGGTTTTCAAAGTACTCTTGTTTTCTAACACGAGGATCAGGCAAGCCAATGAATGCAAATGGGTAGTTTGATAATACAGAATGGATCAAAATACAAACAATATATTGTACTTGTGCAAATACACGTGGACATTATGACTAGAGCTTAGCTATAAAATGTGAACGTAAGGCATTTACTACAGTTTGTCTTATGATCTGGTGAAAGCGTGAGTGAGTCCCAAAAAAAAAAAAACGATCAAAAGGAATTTGTAGTGAATTAATCTTTCAAGTGACGTCACACGTTATGATTTATTTTTTGACAGAAAGTCAAGTTTCCCTTAATTGCAATGTCAAAAATCAACCAATGAATTAGAAAAGAAACAGAAACAGACTTGAGTCTAATTTCCCCCATGTTATTATGGAAGAAGACGTTTTCAGTGGAGGAGCTGTACCGGTAATCTTCTTCCCCTCTTTCTCTGGTAAAGTTAATGAGCAATAAATAGTTATGCTTTTATGTTATGTTAAGTGTTCTATTCCTTTGTAATGGTGTTTTCACATATTTATATATCGCATTCTATTTATTTTTAACCACACACTTGTTTAAAAAAAAAAAAAGTCAGAATAACTATTTAGGGTCTGGAACGGTTTCATTGCATTTCCATTCATTTCAATGGGAAATAGTGCCACGATTTATGAACGTTTCAAGTTACAAACGGGTTCACGGGACCAATTAAGGCTCTGTGTGTAAACCCGGCTAATCACGCATCACTGAGAGTCTACTGAGTGGTTGGGGGGAAAACACAAAGTTGAGACTTGGACGTACAGTATGTAAGCTTGTGTGTCTTGGAGAGTTAATTGTTTGGGTCTGAGTACATGATCATGTCATGTATTCAAGACAAAAAGCAAATGCTTATCTACATTATGCCTGCCATCTGATACTTTCAATGCATTCATGACAATCTTTTTTCAGCACAATTATGTATAATGAGTCTCATTAAGGAAAGGTATGAAAACGTTTTCATGGCCGGGTGAATGCAGACCAATGGTCACATGAGTGTCCAAAATTCATCCACCACTTTGTGGAGCGCAGCATATTCTAAAAATGAAATGAAAACCCTCACCATTCAAAACCTCACCTACTCACATTTTTTCAAAACTATTTGCTAAAAAAAAAAAATATATGCCTGTTCACGCCCATTCATGTATTTTTTTTTGTGCTGTTTCTTGAATGCCCAAAGATGCCACCCTAACGTTCTGCTTCTAGCGAAGCCTAGCTAGCTACATTGAATTGCGTTTGGCGAGTTTAATAAATGCACAGTGAAAAATGACACTGATAACACCATTGCCCTCCGATGAAAAAGCGCAACGCAACGAGAGATTCAATCCAGATCTTCAAGCAATAACATCGTTCACATCAAATAAGCATGGCGCCCCTTGACATTTTTTTCGCGACGCACTTATTATTATTATGTAAAGCTGTTATTGGAGCGTTCAGTCTATAGCACTTATCTTGACGGCGCAGGCGGGGTCAAACAGATAACGTCAATCAGCCCGAATGTAGAAATATGCATTTCCCATACCAGGAAGAACATCCAAATATGGAGATATGTGCAAATTCATAACAAGCCTGGAGAAAGCAGAAGGTGGTCAAATGGAAGCATTAGCATGGAATCAGCAGTTCATTTGTAAGATTTTTGATTAGGATCTTTTTCTAAAACCAATCAAAATGTGTTCGGCCATCCTGCTGTGACTAAACAAAGTTTAGTTATAGTTTCCCAAAATTGGCAATTATAATAAACATAGTCACTCTATATCCAAAGGACCGGGATGGACAGCTGGCTGGAAAAAAAATGTTTGGGATTTATTTTATTTTTTTTAACAAAAGAAAAAAAAGTCAATCCAATGTGTTTTCCACAAAAAATGGGGGGTTGTGGGAAATGTGTGGTGTGGAATCTGCGAATATGGGAATACGCGGGTGGCGGATTTGGAATGATATGCAGGACAAACTTAGTACCTCAATAATATTGCATAGATTTTTGTGAATAATAATGTACAAACTACGTTCCTGCACTTAATGGTGGTTTCTTTCATCCTTGAATGGTGTTTTTTATGCAAGTGAGCCCTTTACACTGGAAAAGAATATTGGTGATTTTGTTGTGTGCTTCGAACCCTTCATTGCCGGGTTAGGATAGTGGCTCTTTTATACATCTATTATCAAAAACAAACATATTTTCCACGTATTTAAAATCGCTTTTTCAACATCTGGCTCGGTATTGCGCTGTGCCCCCCAGGTATCACTGACGAAAAATTGTGGCCCCCTCCAGCATTTAAGTTGCTTGCCATAGGTTCACAACAAACACTTTACACAAAAAGCGTGGCAAATTTATAGAAGCGAACCAAGCTGCACAATCCCTCAAAAGCTTTCGTCCAATGTAGGATCAGTATTAAAATGTAAAGTACGGAAGGACCTGGTAATATGTTGAAAACAAGGCTACAGCCGATTGTTAACCTCATGAATGTATGTGTGTGTGTGATGGTGTGTGCGCGCATAGGTATTTGGCTGGCAACCTATTGAGCCTGCAGATTTCTTTTCCAGATCGGATGACATGAGAATAATAAAGCTCTGACACACTAGGAAAAAAGTGAAAGGATAAATGAAGCAGAAGTTCGGCGAAGGGCCACAGGGATCATGCATGTCCATCTGTGAGGAAGATAATGGGATGCAGCAAGCTGTCACTGTATGTGTGAGGAACGACTCCCCCCGCCCCCCGTACACATACTGTATAAGGCAATCCAACCTGGACTTTGCTGTGCCCTTCAAAGCGGAGTGCGGTTTCTTTTCCAAAGGGAAGATTGATGCGGCTTACCTCCAGGGATGGATTGATCGTTCACAGACTGATTTCATTTTTGACAAGCCTGAAACTGGAACATTTCAAACAGTCTAGAAACTTTATTACAAATGACACAACTTGCTAAAGTAAAAAAAAAAAAATCAAGTAAACGTCCCACTTTTAATCGAACCTGATGGAGCAGCTGCAATAAACTTAAAAAGGCACCTAAAAGAAATATTATGATCCCCACTCAATAGACACAAAAAAAAAAGGTATAAACTATGCAATAGGCCAACCGTAGTTTGATTTTTGGCATTTGGTCTTTTTGATTTGCCGTTACCTCTGCAACATTGTGATGCTGATTCAAAATGTTGAATGACTGCAAAACTAGCGGTGGGTGCATACTAGTTGCCAAACGCCAGGGCACTTTGAACAGTTCAGTCGCTTTGACCAGCGTCAATCCAATTGCGGTGTTAGTTTGTGATAAATGTGATTGGCCAAAATAAATTACAAGATGTATGTTCCAGCCAGTTATTTTTTTCATCATTGCAAAAAACAAAGCAGACACCGACGTGCATAACTGCCACACACAGGACTCAAGTGCAACACGATCCGGACTTGGGGGAGAATGCACTCACTGATCTTACCTTAAAGTATGTGTTTCAAATATTTTGTGATGCAGAATTGCAATAAAGCTGCACTCTCAAATCAAGTTCCAGAGGAACAAATGATAAAGATGGCAATTTGCAACCCAGTAGATCAGCAGCCTGAAGAAGGTACAACTGGGACATATTAGCCAATCGCAGGCCTGGAGAAAGTCATTTCAGGACAAGAGCCAACAATTACCAACAAGGAGGCTCATACTGTATGTATGCGGTTCCCCCCACGCTCCCTTCTTACACCTGGCCCAAAAAGAAATTGGGATTGCCGTTGCCGTGGTTTATATGAGGCCACTTTGAATGGTCGGCCGTGCTCAATGGAAGGCATAGCCAGGGAGCGTGTTTGTTTTGTCATTTCGGTGACAACAAACGGGATCGTGAGGCCATTAGACGAGTGCCATTGACCTCCTGGTGCTCGGGCCTTGATGATGGCGTCGTTGAAGCCGTTGGGGTAGCCGTGCATTGTCGCGTCCTGTCGTGTTTTGCCGTGCCGTGCCGTGGCGGCAAACAATGCTGTAATTGATTCGGCCGCGTGGCAGTTTTATAGCAAACACTTGACGACAAGGCCAGGGAGGCGACGCTTATTCAACCCTGCAATACACTCTTCTCAACAGACTGCGCACACACACTCACGTGTCCCCATTCGTTTGAGATTAAAATTACAATCCCAATCGTGAGTGGACTGCAGTACACCGATGTGACAAATGACTCCATCTGGAATTCAAGAAATGAATAATATACAAATGTCCAGCTATTTCTTCTGTTGGGGCTGTGAAAAAAATAAATGCCTGCGCCTTATTTTTTTGCCTGTGCCTTGACTCCACTCCATCATCCACTGGCATCCCAAATTACTCTGCATGAAGTTAAATGTAACATTTACATTCTTTCTCCGACACTTTCTGTCTATGAAATGTATATATCAAATTTTCTTAGCCTCGTAAACAACAGCGATATTCCTCACTCGTGAACCGGAAGATAAAAGCAGGTTATGGCTGCACAATAAGCGTCGGTAGCCTTGTGGGAGTGCGCACAAGAAAAGGTGCGTAGATTGGATTTCAGGAGCAGCTAGCGAGTCCACAAATATATTCGTACTCTATTAAGAACAAAAAAAAAAAAGTTTCAGCCATACTACAAAAAAAACAGATCATAAAAATAGCTTCTTTTTTTTTAAAGCCAATAAGAGGCTCACAACGTTTGCAAGTTAAAATATGGGGAATGGATAGAAGCAGAACTGACGAAAATGAAGAGGCTACTAGAGAAAACGTTTTGCCACTTCAGCCAATGAGAAGAAGCTTGGCGTAACAACTGAGGAAAAGGGAGAATCCCATGTGTGAACGGACCGTGACGGGCATTGAAGCACAGATCGAAGGAACGAGGGACGTGGAGAAAGTGGCTACAGAACGCCGGCATTTTACGAAAAGGAACTACAACAACAACAGCGCTCAAACGGGGAAAAAAAGGGGGACGGTTTGTAACAAATGTTGAACTCACACTTGACAGGGACTGGATGACAGTTTTATGCATTAACAGGCCGTAGTTTTGCAATAACCTTGCTAAAATCCAAGCGCAGTTTAGTTTTTCCATTTTCATGATGGCCCAGAAATGCACCAGCCGTTCGTGAATTTTCCTGAACGGCCTCTGGATTTCCCGTTGGCCAACACGCCAACCCTGAGAAGAAGTAACCCTAGTAGTATTTTGTCTGTCACTTTTGATGTAATATTTGCTGTAAATACCGGTATTTGCTTTTAGTTTGCCTTGTTTTACAAAATAACCTGTTCTCAATGGTCTTAGCTATGTAAATGCAGGGGAAATAAATAAATAAATGTATTAATGAGCATTAATGTCGAGCAGGGGTCACCAACGCTGGTCCTTGAGGACAACAGCACGAGATAAGGAGCTAAAACAAGACAATGAGTCAGCGTCTTTATTGCCTGCCCCCGAAGTGATGTATTGCAGTGGGACAGCTGGAAGCGAGATGGAGCACCTCCGCAAAGCTTGACATTGCCAGGCTTCCATTTGACGCCGTCGGACTGCGCCACTGCAGTTGCGCTCACTTTGAGGGCGGCGAGCGCCCCGACTGGGAGGGAGGAGCGTCCTCCCGCATAGACCATCTGCTCCTCACGTAATTACATCCTCACGGGTGTCATCGCTCTCCGCTCCGAAGCCTCTCGGCCGAGGGGCCGGTGGATGGCCGTGCTGCCTCACGCACACACATAACATAAGTGATTCATTAATCAATCAGAAGTTAAGGTAGGTTTCAGTTCGCCTTGAATGATTTTCGAGTTATTGCCCCCGTCCAAGTACGAGAGAACGCTTTGGAGAAGGCCCTTTGGTGTTCCTAGTGCACAAGGCAAGGTCCGTTGAGGTATTCATGGATGAATTTGGTGTGGATGAACACCATCAAACACCAAGTCATCATCTTGAAGAACAGCTGTCCCCAACCACATACACGCACACACACACATATAGATGTATGTACCATAACCCTGTATATGTGTGTGTGTGTGTGTGTGTATCAAGTAAAGTCTTCCAAGCGTGCGTCTCATGGAGTTCTTGGTTTTATCACGACTTTGAGAAGCAACATTGCAACAAGGCCCCACCCCGAGGCACTGGCGGTCATTTTCTTCGTAACTGCCCGTGCTGCCTCAATTCAAATTCCCGCTGTGTCAAAACACTCTTGTTTTGCTCCAATTGTGTCTACAAGCACTTTGTTTATTTTCGCTCCACTTTAGGCTCTCCGCACCTCAACGCATACGCCCATTCAAGTGATTGACTAGCAGCAGCTCCGCAAACCTTTTAATTAACTGCCCGCCTATTGATTTCCGCTGCAAAACAAGAGCATCTCAACACGTACGAATGCTCTCCGTATAACTGAAGACGGTCACACTTAAATCGGAAAACCCAAATAAATAAGAGGAGAAACACGAGCACTCAGCCCGACTTTAATAAGTCAAAACTGGAGCTTTTTAAATATTCATGCAAGATTTACGCGTGAAGCAAACACGTTGCCAGTTCTTTTAAAGTCCGTTTACGGGCTATCGTTCAGGTGTTTCGTATGACAAATGGCCTGTCTCGCAAGACCTCTTGAATAAATGTACGCTACAGCCGTAATGTTTAGAAAGCATCATAAAAACGCGTTTGCTCATGGAGATGACGCGTGCAAGCGTTTGCAATGCGCCGGCCGTCAAGTCAATACGCCAGCGTAGCATCATGTCATGCGACGCCCGTGGCACGTTGTCACTTTCGCCATTAATCATGGTCGCTGCAGTCGCGCCACCTTTCACTCTTCATACTCCCCACTGGAGGTGAGCGCCTCATTTCCACGGTAAGAAAGAATGTCATATGAACGAATTGTGATGCTCTCAGGGTTAAGTGTATATTTACATGCGCGCGGGTGCTTGGCATTTGGGATTCCAGGAGGTTGTCAGGCTGCAAATACTCTGGCATTTCAAGGAAACCGAAGGAATAATTGTCTTTATTGTCACCCTTAATGGAATGTTGGTGTCATAACGGCATGTCTGGAACTATTGTAGCTAAAGTAATATTTGCAAAAGTTTGTACAGTTAACCCCTGCCTCCTTATGGTTTGTGATACGCAGTCACTTATTTCTCTGTGGAACTTATGCCCGGCTATGTTCTGGATGGAATAAAAAAAAGCACCTATTTAAAGTTTTGGTCAAAATGTTGGTGAACTTATTTCATTTAACCCGTGTGACAGTGTGGAGATTTGTTTTGCCATCTAGTGGTAAACTAATAGAAAGGCAGATCTGTGCATTTTGAAGCCCGCGCACTCCGTCCCTCGGAGAGAGCACACGTCGCAAACCTACCACCAATTTCTTCAGCAGAGGTGCAAGCAAAATGTCATCCATCATAAACTACTCCTCGTATGCCCTCAAAAGACAAAGTAAGTGTGTTGCATTTACTACACAAGCTGAAAATTCGTGAACGGGTGATTGCCTCCTTCGGGTCTCCGTAGCAGATAAGGCGCGACCCGTGTAATATAATCGGCAATTACGTGACCTAGTACCTTTTTATTTTTTAAAATGTGCGTTGGTGTGATAGAACATATTTTGGGGAATGTGATTGAAATGAATAGTACGTTTTTGAAATAAATGAACATTGAAAAATCAAGACATTCCACACACTGTCTCTTTAAGGACACTGTTGTAATTTGCTTTGAGCAGGTATAAATTTGCTGAAGAATATTTAAGCCTTTGTGTAAATCTGAACTCGGTATTATCCCTTATGACTCAACCTAGCTGCATAGAGCCAGAAAGGTCAAATTAATGGCCTGCTGTTTACAAAAGAACCTTTATATGTCATTGAATATGTCATTTAAGGTAATGGCCAGAGTAGGACAAGCATGTCCTGTCTGTTGTGATGTACGACTTTCAGAGTGCTGCCTTTCCAGTGATTTATACACAGTACACGTGTGTGTGATCTGGATTACACTGCTAATGCACACGGCTGACAGCGCGGAGGATCATATGTCTAGTACAAGAAATGCGTTTCAAATCAAAAGGGGTTTTGTTTATGGACTATAGTGCAACCTCTAAAATTATATATCATGTGCCATTTGACACATGCAAAATAAAATTCACAGAATTTGACCTCAGCCCTGTTGTCCCTGCGTCCTTTCAAATGTTGTCGTCTCCTAAGGAGCCAAGTAGGCCGCAACGGGGCAATTGTGCTCAAGCAAGCCGAGAATCGAGTGCCGAGACACGCAAGCCACCATGAAAACAGTCAAAACTACTTTCCACTTGTCAAACCTAGCTACCAAGTTTCCAAATTACAATTTGAAACGTTTTGACTCAATTGGTGTGCAGATTTGTGCATGTGATGCATGTCGTCGATTGCAAAGTTAGGGCGAAATTCTTATCGTCTTGCTCATTTTTGGAGTTAGGCAGCTCACACAAAAAAAGGACTCTGTTATGTAATTTAATTTCACACTTGACGGCTGGGAAGGCACTCCAGAGACGAGCGTTTGTGTGCAAGCAATTAAAACAACAATTTTCCATAATGTCCACCTTTAAAACATTATTTGTGCTGTTAATAAACTTTTATGAGGGTGATTCAAACCTTGCGTTTGCCAAAAGCACATCGTGAATACTCTTCATCGGTACTGATGCAATTTGACATATTGTAAGTCAGTATTTGCTTCAACAAGTGCATGATTTCTATCAGCAATAGATCAATAGATGCAATGATTGCTTTGGCTGGATGGGTTGATGCAAGTATTCCTCTGGAACCAACCAAGTTTTCCTCCGCATTAGGGGTGTAACGATACATCTGTTTAATCGATGTAACTGCCCCGCGATCCAACTACGACCAGTGCTGGACTAGTGTACATTGATGATGGCCGCAGCATCATTTTTGTAAGTTATTGATTAATTTAATTAATATAATTAACTAAATGTCATACTCAAAATTCCTAATACCCTTTGATTTTTTTTTTTTTTACTCAAGTCAAGTCCTTGGTCACTGCAAGTTTGAATGTTATTTTCAATCAACTAATATTGCTTTTTTGCTCATACACGTCCTCTCCATTAGCGCCGGGGAATTCCGTCAAGAACACAACCTAGGTCATGGGGGCGTCAATTTTTACGAGCACACAAAGCGTTCGCTTGCCTGGAAACGATTTCGCAAGAAAGCAGATCATCTTGACAAGACGGTTATCGTGTGTAGCCTTTGCAAATGTAGCAGGAACGTAATGGAATAAGAATAGTTTGGGAATCCTATATTGATACGTATCGTCCCAAAAAAACGTATCGTTACACCGGATGGATGAATAGATCTAATCATTCCTTCAGAAGGACTTATGGATGGAGGGAGATCAGTAGAAACACTCCGGTGGTGTTAATAAATGTACCAAATACGTTTGGGGTTTTTTTGGCCCCCATTGTTTTCATTTGGAATCTGCGTTGTTTAAAACAACCGCTGAAATAGTCTCCAATGAAGGCTAGCAAATGAGTGCTCCCACATCCCCACCTGCCTGGCTCATGTGCTTTCAGCTGATTGATGATGTCGCCGCCACGCCAGTGCGTGTACGTGTGCGAGCTGAGATAACTATGTCAGCACTATGGATGCTTCTCGAGGTGCTCCACAAACCCACATGTGGACTTGTGAGTTCTGAAGTTTATGGAGGCAATTCCTCAAAAGTGAGCGGGTTTCGCTCAGCAGAATTCCATTCATCACTTTCAGCCTCTCTCACACAAGTTTCGAATCTCGCAGAAGAACTTGGCCTTTCTTTTCCCTTACAAACTGCAGCTGCAATCAACTCATCTATGCGATTCCCTCCAAGAAGCGGCCGAGCTCCAGCCCAAAAGGGCGATGAGGTCTCTGGGGAATGTGAGCAAAATCGATCTGGGATTGAGTCTGCCTCCTGCAGTGTGATCCTTGCATGTCGTGTCTTTACTCCAGCCTAGTCTACAGTGGCGTCTCTGGCATGATAAATTGAGTGGGGCACAACAGTGGGCAATTTACAGTTTACATTAACAAGCAGCAAAACCTACACAATAAATTCTAATTCAAGACCACAATCCAATGTTATGAAATGCGCTATATAAATAAAAATGCATTGTATTGTATTGTATTGTATTGTATTGTATTGTATTGTATTGTATAGCCTTACAAAATAAGGCTATGACAAAAGCCTTTGAATGGTTCAAAAATCAAAATGCTACTTACCAGTGTTATTCCTTTCTTGAATATAAAGGAGGCATGTCGATCTTTCATCAGGGCAAACTTGTCAATAACCGGTTGTCAAAGTCCAATAATTCATGAATGGATGCATTTTCAATGGACAGTGCATATAATCTCTGCTGCACAATTTGTGTTTCTTGTAAATGCCTTGATCCTCTTCAGTGTTGAAAAGTTTCTCTGAGACTCAGCTGTTGTCATTGGTGTTGTGATCATTTTGAGCAGTGACACAGTTTCGGATAAGGCATCCTGTAAGTTGTCATAAATCAACTGCAGTAGAGACAGTGTTGCCAGCATGCAACGTTACTCCGAGTGACTGCACAAGGACTTCAGCTGCCGTTTCGAGCTTGACTTGCTCGACTTAGTTAAACGTGTGCCGTCCACAAGCTACACGTGCTACTATAAAGTGATCATTCTTGCGAAATCTCTCCTCCGATTGAGCCAGCGCGGTATCACAAGCTTTCCTTCATAACTGCTGGAGTGTTGTTTCTCCTCCGTGTCAACTTCTTTCTTCACTGTAGCGGCATCACAATTTGTTTTTTCAGTGTGTCTAATATCCACCGGCTGATACGATCCAAACATTTAATTTATCATTTTTGCTCAAGTGGCAAAGTGCTAAATTTCCATATGTCGGTTCGCAATTATTGTCTTTTTGCTCCCGATGAAACTTAACCTTGTTTACTGTTGTATATTGCCACCCGCCAAAACCGAGCTTGTGATTGCGTCTTGACGTCAAGTCACGTGTATCATTCCGATATTTTGATTGGATGATGGGCCCAGTGAATGTGGCCCCATAGTCGTCTACTGAGAGCAGTTTGGGACATGCGCACTATGATTTAAGTGGCTCTTGACTTCAACAAGCGCTCATGGGCCGGCCCTATTTCACTCCTGTTTAGAGAAGTTACATTATTGAACTTGGATTTGGTAAAGCCTTTGTACTCTGCATAAATGTTGATAATGGAACTGCCCAAGTAACATAATTGGTATTTATTGCATATTATAATCGGTGATAAAATGTCTTATAAAAGATTAGCTATAAAGAAGACCGATTCTATTCGCAATTATTTTGAGCCTGCATAGTGCTCAACATCGCCAGTTGGTGGTGCCCCACTGGCCCCAAACGCAGAGACGTCACTGCATGCTACTCTCTTCTCTATTTACAGCCACAGTGAGTTCGTACTAAGAACCGCGACAGTGACCTCCCACATCATAAGATTCGAGCTCGTTTAATCCAAAACTGTGGAAAAAGTCAAGACATATTGTCACCCACCCAGCTTGACATAACGGCACTCCTGTGTAATTGTAAACGCTGACGTATTTCCATAAAATAAATAAAATAAAATAGAAATAAATCAAAGAGGGGGTAAATAAACTGACAAATGTGAGTCCAGTCCTCAGCCATTTTGAGAGCAACACGAAATGTCTTGGCAAGTCACCAACCGAAGGTTTAAGCTAGCGGAGAAGAACAACATGCGGGTATTCCGTGCGTTCTTGCTACATGCGTACGTTCATTCGCAATGTTGGGCTGCGACTGAAGACGTTTCAAGAGATCACAAAATCGTTCCAACACACAAAAAAGCCAATTGAGAAACAGCTAAAGACAACATATCCGCATCAGAATGGCGGAGTACATCCTGAGCTTGTCAGCATGCAGGCGCAGGAGACAATTCCCCTCTTTCAAGTTCTGATTTTTTTTAACATTTGATTTGATACAAACAGGTTCCATGAGCAACTCTTCCTGCAATGAATCGACTTCGCATCAAGTACGTGAATGTGCAGGCAGACTTGCGACACAGCAATGTGATGATACAATATTTGTCAACTGTGGGCTTGTGGAGCCCTTCGAGACTTTTATAATTCAGGGCGCTATCAATGAATTTAGCTTGACAAGCAACTATATTGTTAGTAAATATGAAGTTCTGATCATTTTTTTAGAAGCTTCATGTTCGGACCACATTTGGGTTTTTTCCTTTTTCTTTCCTTCCGTGGGGCATGGCAAAGATTGTTAAACAGTGGCAAAAATGCTTGCAGATACTTCTGTTGATATGCCAACAACAGTTCCCAAGCATACGCAGAGACTAAACAAGTTATTTAAAGAGACATTCTGCTCCATCTCGTGATCAGATCAGCGATGGATTTCTTTAAACTCTGTGATCGACCCCAAAAATCCTGATCACGTCAAGTCTAGTTGCAAGCCTAGATGTCAGTGTCTTGGCTGTGAGAAAAGCAGGAGAAATTGCAGGTTTCGTCCTTGTGGGTGAACGTTTTCCTCAAGTCACCCTGGCGTCGTTCCAAAAAGTATTTGGCGAACACCAGCCAGCGACAACCCCCGCTGAATGCAACCGATATCTCTAATGGCATTCTAATGTGCCAGCGCTTTAGCAAACAAAGAATCACGAGCCAAGCCATTCATTAACGATTCACAGTCACATTTCCTGTTGGGTAAACTTTGTAGAATACATCTCATTCGTATGTAATGAGCCCTGCATTTATTTTCACTCAGAGCCTGGAAAACTACTCTCCGGACCATAAAGACCACGGAAGTATTACTTACCGGTACACTTCTTCCGTGTCTTTTCCTGACTGAGCATCTCAATCCAGATGACATGAAGACTGCTTCTCTGTGCATTGTCATGTCCAAAAATTCATGATGATTTTCTTCATAATGGCAGAAGGACTCAACAGAACCACTATTTCACCAAAAGCACATCCTTTAGCTGTAGTGTTGTTGGATGCGCAGATAAGCACTTTCACCATTAAAATCTAACAAACCCTAAACAATCAAGTTCTTCTCCAAGTTCTCGGTTGAGGTAAATGATGAGCCAACATTAACACAGGTGGGTACAAACACGAGGGAAGGGAAGGAGGCGATTTGCTTCAATTGTTTGCTAGACTTCAGGTAGTACACCGCAAAAAAAAGACAGGAAATCACACTGATAATGATCAAATACAGGTGTGCGATATGGACACACATTTACGTATATCACCGATGCAGGTCATTTGATATCCCGATAACAATATATAACCCGATTCAGTATTTTTCCTTAAAATGACACGAACTTGATGATGGCAGTTTTCTGGGATCTTTTCTGTGTTCATTTCTTCAACGCGTATTTTACATGTATTGTATAAACACGACACAACAGAATGCAGAAAAATAAATAATAAAATAAAACACACAAATAAAACACATATACCCAATGGCCACAAAAATACCATTGAAAGTAGCTGGTAGTTTAAATGTTTCAGAGGTTGAGTTTTTGGAATTTTGTCAGGCCTGACTGTGATGTCTCACACACTCTTAGATAGATAGACGGATGAGAGATGACAAAGACAGTGTTTTATATATAGTGCTGTGGATGAATACTGTGTACAAGTGGATTGACGTTCAGTGCATAACATTGGCTCTGTGCGCTAAGATGTAAATGA
The DNA here is from genome assembly GCF_054856515.1 of Filicampus tigris. NCBI lineage: Eukaryota > Metazoa > Chordata > Actinopteri > Syngnathiformes > Syngnathidae > Filicampus > Filicampus tigris. The sequence goes on from NC_141219.1 coordinate 1,424,201, forward strand.
AGGGAATGAAAAGAGAAACCCCCATTGGGGCAAGCATATTACTTAAGCGGAGGAAAAAGAAACTAAAGCATTCCTTCCCTCTGTAACGAAGAGGGAAATATAATATAATATCATATCATATATATATATATATATACATACACACACACATATTGTTCAGGCGCTGGGTGTGTGGAGGGCCCAATAGCAGAGAGGGAGACAGAGTGGCAGAGAAAGTGATTATTTTATTGAACCAAAGCTGTAGCAGGTAACAGTGGTCCAAAGTCAGTAGTTCCAGGTCCGGAAATGGAATCCAGTTGGTTGCAGGGCACAGGGCTGGCAGGCAAGGAGCAGGGCAAATACAAATGGAAGAATGCAGGGAACAAGACAAAGTCAGGACTGTAAAACCACTTGGCAAAACACGAGAAAAACGTCTGGATGCACAAACTGGTGAATGAGTGAGTTGATCTGGCATCGAGGTGGAGTCAGGGACTATCTTAAGTAGTGCACTGATGGAGATTGGTTGCACCTGGCCCCAGCGCCACTCGTCTCCTCGATCCTGAGAGATGATGCGCCCACACACACATATACACACATGGAGGGCTCAAGGCACAGAGCCAGGAGACCCAAATATATATATATATTTCTCTCTCTCTCTCTCTCTCTCTCTCTATATATATATATATATATATATATATATATATATATATATATATATATATATATATATATATATATATATATATATATATATATATATATATATATATATATATATATATATATATATATATATATATGTATATAGGGCGCTGGGTGTGTGGAGGGCCCAATAGCATATATCTATGTATGTATATGTGTGTGTGTGTGTGTGTGTGTGTGTGTACTGGTCTACATCATGGAAACATGGAAATGGAACCGTTTAATGCATAAAAAAATGCAAATTGTATGGAAACGAGAAAGGACATGTTGTCACTAGCAGTGTCATCAGAGGGATGGAAGACACCCCAGGGAGTCTGTGATCATCAAACACTGTTTTATCAAATCCATGTGCACTATTTTAAATTAAAGACTTGTTACATTCTGTGGTGTACAGAGAATAAATATGATGGATGAAACGTATTAGCACACGAAATTCTATGAATAATATTGCATGAAAGTGTTGAAAGGCAGTACGCTCGGGTCCAATAAGCACGTCCACGTGGCCAGGCGACACATCAAAATTAGGAATAGCTTCTCAAGTCGACTCGATGGTCCAGATGACTTCATCTGGATGTTATCAACAAGCCCACGGTGAGCCTTGGCTGGTTTTCCCACCTAGCCCTTCCCACCACCATTGTGTTACCATGGTAACACGCTTGACATGAAAGTGAAAAAGCATCCTTTGCATCCTTCGGACTCGCCGACGGACGGCCATTTAAAAATAGAGGCGGACCGGCCTATAGACGGGTACTACAATTTTTCCCCCCCGGGGAAAATGAAGGATGACGAATGACGGACGCTCAATTTTTCGTAATATCCACAACTCTGCGTATTTGTACAACATGATCCCAAAAGTGCTAAATGTATTTGTAATCGACTGTCACGCTACAGTCCTTTGCTGCAACACATGTTCATCGATGATAGTGGCGCGTGCCAGGAGGTCCTAATGAGACATCTGCTTCCACTCGAAATTGATGAAGTGACACATGGCCATCGCCTGTTGCGCCATTCCGCTGCGGGACACTTCATTAGGGACACCTGGACAATACAAAATAAGTGCTTTGTCAAAGTTTTGGTCAAAGATTTTGGTTGCCCTATTTAGCTACACAAGAGGGGCCTAATATGAATTCATATTGGCAATGATTAAACATTTGACCTTAGTCTATGGCTGTCTGAGGACAACCTGGTAAATGCACTTCATTCGGGTTTCTTAACATAATGACATTTTCAGTGTTGCTTAAAGGGGAAGTCAACCTCAACATATTTTTTCAAGAATATGTTCTGTGCAAGCCCACTAGTTGAAACAGGGCATTCTGATAAATATTGCGTTTGTGGAATAAGAGTTAATCCACACATTTTTAGCCATCTCCGGAGGCGGCCATTTTGTCACTTCTGTCGACTGAAAATGACATCACAACTACTCAGGGATCAGGTAACGACCCATCAGGGCTGACCTGTTTTCTGAAGCTGAGCCGTGATTGGTCGTTACCTGAGCCCTGAGCAACTGTGATGTCGTTTTCAGTGACAAAGACGGCTAAAGACGGCTGCATTTTGCTGCTTTAGCTCATGTTCCACAAACGCAATATTCATCAGAATGCCGTGTTTCAACTAGTGGGCCTGCTGGGAACATATTCTTGAAAAAAATGTGTTTGGGTTGATTTCAATATATTTTTTAAAAAGTGTTTTAAAACACCATGTATGTATTCTGTCCTAGAACTAGCACATACTAGATACGAAAAAAGCCCAAAAGGACTGTAAAAGAGATTTTCCCTCATGGAGGCAGTACTTCAAGCTGTGCACTTTGCTTGACCATTCTATTTTCTGTATTTATTTCAACCAGTTGTGTTCAGCTGTATGGTCATAGAGAATGGGGCATCCCTGTGCCTTTTTGTGCTGGATGAGTTTCGCTGGGCAACGGGGGAGTTTAAAGTACTCCCTCTGTGGTTGTTTATATTGTCATGTTTTTGTGGTTGTTTTTTTAATGCAGCCGGACAGAAGAGGGTTTGAGGGCACAGGCTTAGAGAATAGAAGAGACATGAAATAGGAATGCAAAACCGCAGCAGAACAATAGCTGAGCAATCACGATATATGAGTACTAAAGTGCTGCTTATCAGAAGCCGACCCTGAAAACAATGCAGCTCAGCTTCACTTTTGGCTTTGACACGAGCGCTTCAATAAGTCCAATCTTCCCCCAGCCTAGCCTCCAAGTCACGGGCAGAGAACCTGTGTGGGGTGGTTATTATGTAAATTAGGTGAGTGGGATGTCACAATTTAGCCAAATTCAGAGCTTGCTAATAGATCATTTGTGGAAATAGTCAGCTAATAAAAGATCGACTTGTTTGTGTACGTTCACACGTGATCTGTGGGCAGGAGTGCCGGAGACCCAGCTGTACATTTATATTTTTCAAGACATTAACGAGTCTATTTTCCACAATGTGTCCCCTTTAATAGAAAGCTTAGTTGCTAAAACAAAACAAGGAAGAAAGAAAGCCACGTTCGTAGGCGTATAATGGTAAGGCTAAAGCAAAGCGACAGCCTCGGTTGAATGCAAAGACAAAAGACTTGTAATGATGTTGCTCAGGATGTGACGTTCGCGGCTGCCGTGCGTTGTTGATGCCGTCGTGTGAGGCCGACAGACAAGATAACGATGTGCAACGCTTACTTGGAGAGCTGAAAAGTGGGTCAGCCGGCCCTCTGAGAGTCCGCCTGTGCTGTTCGCCGATGTGGAACTAAGTTTTCCCGCATCGAGACTGCCAGCAAGGCTGCTTGCTCTCCCAAACGCTGGCTGGTTTGACCAAAGCACCTCCTCTCGGTGGTCACGCGCTGGATGACTCGCCCGTTTGCCAATTGCCAACACACGCTGACAGGACAACGCGTTGCACATTGAGTCTTCTTCACAGGGTCACGAAGAGAGTGGCCGCATCTACACTTACGTCACATTTTTTTGAAAAGATTCTCTGTGGACCATTGATTTTTTAATTGCTATATAAATGGTTGAGTGCCCAGTGGCCACCCCTCAAGTGTGAAATTAAAGAACCACTTCATGTTTTGACAAGTGAAAATGGCGCCGGCCGAAGCATGTGTCGATGACAGAAAGTAAGCAGAGTTGCAGTGGTAGCCCATTTAGCGTTAGCTAACACAGATTCTGACAGCAAATGTTTTTTTATAGTAGTATAGAATTTGTATTTGAAGTGTCAATGTTTGGTAAAAGAGTCTTTGTAATTGACATTTCACGCGCTGCGCTGCTAATTTGGCACCTGAGTGATGAAATTAAAAATAAATACAAACATTGAAATAGCAGGTAACTGCAGAGCTGTTAGACGCGCAGATTAGCATTAGCGTTAGCTTCTGAAATGGAGCATTTGCTTGATTGCTCTTTGAAAAAGTGCACAATAGCCTCCCAGTTGTCAGTCCAACGATTGTCAAATTGGCCTTTTGACCCTGCACAATGTAGGGCAAGATGAGGGCCGGCGGAATGCATGAAACAGACGAGTCCCAAAAATGAGCCACTTCCACCAAGGCAAGAGTATGCTGTAAAATATCACAGACAGGATTAGGATATCAGGGAAATGCTTTAAGATGTGCTATAAAAGTGCCTAATGTTAAGTGTTAATGGAACAAGAGCCAACATCCTTGGCAAATAAACAAAAAGTCAGTTCAATTTGGGCTGTTAAAAAAAAGCACAATGTGTGGAGAATCCAAATATGGGACAAAAATGAGACACAATGAGACATTATAATCTTGATTAAAAAAATCTGGGTCAGGGAAAGGGAATGCAATAGCTACACTTGACCGTCCAGAAGAATTAGTGGCGGTTACCTGCTTCGTTGGCACGATGTGCATGCACACCACAGCCTTTCCTTTTAGCAGCCATCTTGTATATTTATGTAGAATTTGCGGCAGCAGATAAGAAGTTTAATTGAAGATGACTTTTCAAATCCCCGTCTCCCAGACTTCATTCATTGACCTCCTCCCTTATCCTTCCATTGCCATCTCCTCTGTTTGCTTTAGGGAACGTTTGATTGGCAGCGTATAGCCCCCAGTTGCGCTGACAAAGGGGGGAATGTATCTTATCTGGAAAAGGTGTTCAAAGTCATTTTGCAGAATTGACGCGTGAGTACAACAAACGTAAAGACACAAACTTTGCGAGTTAAATGCACTCTGCGGCTACCATAATGCAAAGGGCTTGATTGAAAATTCATTCAATATTACAATCTATGAACATCCTTGTCCTGAGGCACCTCACTCTTATCTGCAATGTTGCATACATTCAAGTATTCACGGTAGTCTGCAGGGACAACTCAAGTTATTAAAAATTAAAACAAGTAAAAGAGCCAAAACTCAAAAATTGACTTCAAAAACTAAATAATTTACTTAAAGCGGAAGTCAACCCCTATTATTTTTTCAAGAATATTTTCTATGCAGGCCCACTAGTTGAAAAAAGGCATTATGATTCATATGAAATATGAGTTACGCGGCCAAATCAAACCGTTTTTTGTCCATTTTGTCACTTCTGTCGACTGAAATTGACGTCACAGTTGCTCAGGGCTCAGATGACGGCCAATCGTGACTCAGCTTCAGAAAATAGATAAGCCACGATTGGTCATTTCCTGAGCCCTGTTACCTAAATTTACAGTGCACAGGTAGCGAATAGTTCGATTGAAAGTTTCACTTTTATTCGTTTTTTTAACATGTACTTGCACATTCATTGTTTTAAGGTTTGAAAAATGACTTTGTGGCAGTGAAAGACGGTCAAAACAACGGTCATTATTTTTATGTGTAACACATGGAATCCGTTTGCATTGTTTGCTGTCAGGGTACAAATGGCGCCCACGCGAAATGAAGGTGGACCAGCGTGCAGGAAAGGATCTTGTCAAGGCCGTCTGTCACCTTTGCGGAGCAGCTATGTGAGTGACGTGTGTCACATATGCGCTTTGACTGGAATTCTCCAGGGATTGTCCGCAGGTGACGTCACCGCACACCTCATGTCTTCGCTTGCATGGCGATCTTATCTTGTCACCTTCTCTTGTGTTGACCAAACCCACTCGCAGTCTTTTAAGGGAAGTCAATTCTTCGTCTTTTTCACGTCCTCTGCATACATATTTCAAAGAATGTTTGCGGAGCTCGACCAGCGGCTGATGGGAGTGGCACGTATCCAGTATTTATTTTTCCCCACCTCTGCTGCGTTTCAGGAATCTTTGCGAATGACCACACTGCCTCTTTGTGGTTATTATACAAATGACAGCTACATTCGTTGCCCAAAAATTAGGTACAGTCCCTCGACTTTCATGAGGGCCAATAAAAGAGCTGTATCAAAAATTCGGCCTTTATTGCAACTTAATTACTAGTTAACTTAATTAAAAGTTAATATTATTAAGTATTCATTGTTAACTTGATATCTTCCTAAAGGTGTTAATTAAAAGTGAGTAGGAGACCTAATGAAGCTAGTGAATGAGTATGTGTAAATTCCAGACTGATACACTCATTGATAATGCAAAAATAATACATTCTGATTTTTAAATCAATTTAAAAATCTCTGCTAAAGGATCTTTCGTGAATTTAAAATTCAGTGTCGTTTTTTTGTTCGCCATCTTTCAATGATGCATTATCTTTCCAGAACTTCAAGTATATAGAGTAAAAGATACCCTTATTTACTGATCTACATTATATTTTGAAATATGGGGGCTGAAAATACCCCCCACACACAAAAAAAAAAAAACACTAAGAAAATAACGTATATATCGCCTAAAGTTGCATTCCTTTCGGTTTTTTTTTTTAACCAAATCCTACTAAATGCTCGTAACAATTAAGTTGTTTTTTTGGGGCAGTTTCTAATAACTACACATTGTTTGAGACTTGCTATTCTACCACAGAAGTTTCCCACATACTTCAGGAGGTGCAAAATATGAAGAAGATTAGACTTTTTCTTTTTCAAATTAGGGCGTAGAGCATATTAAAACTTGATAAGGCCTAAGTGTTTTAGTTTCACATGATTTCGTTCTTCATCGGATGACACTTTGCTTTTGTAGATATGATTCACTTCTTAAAACTGATCAAGAAAAAAATATATTTTTCTACTTTCCCTACTCTATTTTTGCCACTGCTAGTTAAAAGATATACAATTCACGACTGTGGGTTTGCAGTTGCAAATGAATCTTGAAATGAGCAGATTTCTCGATTTATTTTTCCAATTTGCCATTTTTGACCCTCTTCAATTGGAAATGCAAAACACACAAAAAAAATGTAGATTTTGAAATAGGTGAGGAACAGATATGGTACCACCTATTTAGAAAAACATCGTTTGCTCATTTTTTGGCTACAAAATCCTACTAAACTCTCACGAGCACAGGTCCATTATTGCCAGAATTCTTTTTATGCTGCCTGGCGTGCTCGAGGTAAGGGGGTGCATTTTTTTTTTCACCATTTCATGAAATGTACATACTCCACTTCCGGGATCTTTATTACTTCACGTTGGAGGTATTCGCTGAACATTCTATTTACACTTGGCACAAATGTGTTTGTGTGTCTTTTGTGTAGCAATATGGGAACAAACTCAATCATGAAATAATACTTGAAAGCAGCACCGGCTGGATCTGAAAGAGAGCTCTAGCGTATAGTGACATTAAGGAAGCCGAAGTGACCCTTTAAAAAAAGCCTCCGGCTGATCTGGTTTTGAACACAGTCATTTCTGCCCCGATTTGTATTATTTTACCGCCATCATGTACTTAAAAAAAAGTCAATTGTATTGCATTGGGATGTACTTTCACGCTATGTTGTACACTGCGTACCAGCTTTTGAGCAACCGACCAACTGTGCGTTGAGTTACTTGCAAACCTAACAACGGTGACCAGTTGATAAAATGTTAATAAAAAGTGTTCATAAAAACATGACAATGAGCAGCCCAAATTTTCATGACAAATCTTGAAAATTTGACGCCATGCTCCATACAGAATTGATGTTTAATTATCAGGCCCCCATTAGACTTTTGTCATGTGTCCTATCATGATCCACGTCAGTAGTGTCAAGGGCTGTTTTATTTCTCTCATGACTTTAAATGGGTTGCAATTTGCGACTTACTGTGTTTTGGGGGGTCGTGTCAAGGACGGCCCAAAACACATACATATTGGATACAGTCACACTTGCCAATCATAGTTGGGACTTGTCGGGCATGTTGACGCCCTGCAATACACGGCAAATTTAGGTGGATGCAAAAACATTCATGGCCTGCAGGGGGTGCCAAATAATGATGAATGCGCTTCTTCCAAAGTAACAAAAAAAATTATATATATATATATAATTTATAATTTTTTCTTTTACTGGCGGGAATGGGATTCCATACAAGGGCCTGTATTGTTGAAAGTAAAAACAACAACAACAACATACAATCATGTTGTTTAGCAATAGAAAGTGAAAGTCAAAAGTGCAGCCCAAATTGTTGTCAGTTTTCCACTAAAACACTGTTTCTGCAGTAAATGCGAATCCTCACAAGAACCGGTCGAATGAAGTCAAACAGCAAATAAGCATATGGTTTAGAACTGAAGATAAGTTATCGTCGATGCAATCGAAAGCAAGGAGGGATATGCTGATTGGCAGCCAGTTGACTTTTTGAGGTAGACGTATTGTCATGCCAATTTCCATACAAACTAGGCTGTGATAATTGCTGATATGGAATACAACCCATAACATCAAATTCATGTTTTGCTGTATGCACTCACATTTCTTCATCATGATGAAGCAAGCTAGAGATGAATTTTCCCAAGAACAATTGGAGATAAAATCGAAAAATCACATTTCTCTTCTTTTTTTTTTTTTTTTTTTTTTTAGAATGAAACATTGCAGCAACATAATGGTAACAATTACATGACAGACAATTTGAAAAATGTAACAATACACAAATGGCTTAAGACGAGAGATGGACCATTTGACTCAATTTCAACCATGGTGGAAAATTCTTTGCCTGGGAGAATCTTTCCAAAGGTTCTAAACTCCTGTTTCAACATTGCCGTCATACTGACTGACTGTGTCCATTCTGAGCCGAGGCCCCAAAAAGCACTTGAATGGTCACATAGTCCACGCCATGATCGGCCGTTTGAAGTTGGGGAGGCTCGGCATATTTGTTTTGTGAAACTAGGCCGTTTTTGGAGAATACATTTTTAATGAAATGGGAAGAGCAACATTCGTAAAGGTGCCAGCCTACACTGATGCCACAAAAGCACGGTGCAAAGCTGAAAAAGAAACGAGGTAGTGTGGTTGGTAAGGAGTCGGGATGCACCAGTTCATTTTTTTTTTTTTTACAATGCAGAATTTTACTTCTCCAACTCAAATACTTGTTCGGCCAAAATTGGGAAAAAATTGTAGTGTATCGAATTATCTTTTTCAGCCGCGAAAAAAAAAAAATCCCTGGTTTCATGCCGATGATAACACTAAGTTGCAGAACATTTACATTCTTTTCAAATGAAGACATTCGTAAATGAAAAACGAGAAAGTCTTCGGTCCACAAAGAAAATTACAACAAAAACGACCAGATAAAGGAAAGACAAAAATTCATGTGAGAAAAAGAAAGTCAAAATCTTACGAGAATCGAGTGGTACCTTTCAGTAAATCTTCAGAGAATAAAGTTGTAATTATATAATGAGGCGTAGTTTCGCACAAATACGTTTGTGTCGAAATGTGGCTATTCTCACAAGATGATGACTTTATTTATATTACAAATGTATTTTCATATTCTTTTTCTACGTAAAAATATGTCATCTTTGCGTCTGAACACAGACTTAATTTTCCAAGTATTTTTCACAAATGACTATTTTCTGATGTTTTTCTTCCCAAGATATTCTATATTCTTGAGAAAATAAAGTAATCATCTTAAAAGAATAAAGACGTATTATTATGACAATAAATATTTGAGATTTTTCACAAAATTCTCGTAAGATGACGACTTTTTTGCCCTAAAACAGAAAATCTTATTTCCGCCCATAACAGTGTATCAAATTATTGAGCACTTTTTAAAATGATAATAATGACCACAAGATTTCATGAAGCAGATACCAGAATTAGCTTTGTGTGCAGTTAAAATTATGAATATTCTTGCAGGCAAACATTTTGTTTTACTTGTTGAAATGCCAATTCTTTTCTCAAGAGGATGATTAAAACACAACTTTCTCTTGTATTATCAATCTGAATTTATTGTCATTTCAGTACCACTGTATTCTGGCAAGTGTTTGTTTTTATGTGTGCAAAATCTGGAATCGTTTGAGCATAAAAATGTTGCATAACGGGCTCATTTGCAATTTGACACTTTATGCAACATGGCAACTTTCTGTTGCATCAGTAACAGTCTGATTTTATGTTGTCTTTTCCCAACGTTGCTGCTAAAGTCTGTTTGGGTGTTGATGGGTTGATGATTACAGGTTCACATTTGAGCCACGAAGAACTAGATTGGGCTAACTCCATCTTTGTGCTTTTCAAGTTGCGGCAAGTGACTAATAGAGAAAAGGCATGTCCTCTAGAATTGAATACTTGTTTAAATCAAGCTTTCGTTTTGACACACGGCTCGACTTTCATCTACTTTGTTCATCTATGTTTCGTGTTGGACCACCGAAAAAAAAGAATCCTAGTACCTGCATATTTAGCCTAGCAAGTGTGCGGAAGATCCGCCCGACAGAATGACAATTTATATTATTTTATCCAAAAAGTTACGCCTACTCGGACCACGTCTCAAAACGGGAAAAGCTCATCCAACGGGATTTTGGTGAATTTGATCGGGGCACAGGCAGACAGATTCTGAGCCTGACATTGTACGGATCTTATTTCATTCATAAAAATGAAAACAGCTGGCATCAAAACTATTGAGAGATACCTCCAAGCCAGATGTAAGTGTGCCACATTTAAAAGAAATGAGAGGAGCTGCTTTGATTTCCGGCAAATGACATGGGCTGCGTTCACGGCCACAGCGGCGCAAACTGCCCCTTTTTAAATGTGCCGGCTCGCATGCGTCTGCGAAATTACCAACACCCGATCTAACGTGTCCATTATTGCTCTCAGAACTTTTCCCCGCTCATCAGTACAACAACTGGGCCGACTGTCATTCGCCAGATGGCTGCGACCATGAAACCGGGCTTTCGCGAAAAAAAAAAAAAAAAAAAAAAAATCTCAGAAAAAGAGCTTCGGGGATTAATAGAAGACTCATAATGTAATAGTGCTTTAGCTTCGGTACCAGTACATCTCCATGTTAGTATAAGTGAATGTTATCTGTCAGTCTTTCATGACATGTCGAAAGATTTGACAGATGTCTGGGAGAAACCGCAATCGGCAGAAGTTCTGCAAAGCGTTTCCAGAAGTAACCGTTGCCATACAAATAAGAGCCGAGGATTTATCGCAGCCCCAAAACGTTAGATGGCGGCCCTGCCAAGTGACAAAAATGGAATAAGCTCATTCTGGCTCTCAATGGCTCATTTGGATTCAAGTGTTTATGCGGTCGTAGTACGGCAACACAAAACAAAGGCCGCGCTCCCAAATGTGTGTGTGGTTTCGTGTGTGAACAGCTGAGATACAAATGGCACATCTTCCACGTGTGTGTACGTGACCCTGAGACAGCGTGAGGCAAGAGAGACACGCGGGTGCTGGACATTCTTCAAATTCTCTGTTTGCATCCTCACTTCTAGACCCACCGGAGCGGCGCCCGCCATTTTGGTTCCCGTCGTCGGTCTGGCATGGAGACGTCTGCGCTGAATCCTTTTCTGCTTTGGCAGCCCACAGGAATGTATGGTTACAATGCGGACCCCCGAAACAAGCGCTCTACCTCTAAAAGTAGACTTGATCGCAGATTTACATACTGTATGTATGAAAGCGTGGATTCAAAGTACAAAAGAAATGCCACAATACACAATCGTCCCTGGTAAGAATGTCTCCGTGTGCCCGAGCCAGGCATGCGGAGACTACGGGCACAAGTAACCGTGTGCTACTGAGGTAGGGCGCACCAGGCCTGAAGTGACAAAAGGAACCGGGGTGAGACCGGCAGTCTTGGTCTTTGCTTGTGCTGAAGGGCAGCGTGGAAGGTCCCCGGACTCGGGCGGCGGCCGCGGCGTCTTCGGGGAGTGGAAGCCGTTGGTCAGCTCCGAGTCCCGCTTCGCAGCGGCGCAAAGCGCCTCCGCCGCGCCTTCCTCTGGTTCCCCGCGGCGGTTGGCCGAGGGAAGGCTCTGCCGGCTCGGACCCAGCGATCGTTTAGCGGGAGGGTTCTCCTCGGTCGGGCCTAGCGAGAGGGTGACTTCGGAGTCCTTGGGCCGCCCGCAGTCCGCCTCGGCCTTCCCGCCGACCGGGTCGGACAGCTCCGAGTGGACGATGACGTCGGCCTCCACCCGGTTACTGGACGGGGACGCGCTCGGGCAATCCTGCGAGGACAGAACGACTCGGGATGCTCGATACCACTTTTTTATTCAGACCGTTACCAGTACGAGTATGCGACTCTTATACCCTCTAATACCAGGTAACCGATTAATCGAGGCGGATGGATTTTAAATGGATCTTGGATGAATCGTTACATCCCTCGTAATTCGTCTATCTGTCTATTCGTTCACACGCTCACATCGCATCCAAATGTCAATCTTCCACAAAACACCAAAGCGAACTGATCCAAAGCACATTCCTGCGGGAGGTCGACAGACGATTGCATCACGCGCGGTGTTCATTTACCGCATTGCTTGTCACGTTGAGTTCCCCGGCGGCGAATCCCGGCGAGTCGGGGGCGACGGTGTCTCTGTAGCGGGTGATTCTGTTGGCCCAGTTATGACTGATGGAGCCGTTCCAGGCAGCCTGCAAACGGATGCGCCACAATCAAACATTTCCACCTTGGGTTGAGGTGGCGGGGCGTCGGCGCTCACCATCAGGCCGTGCTCCTCGGCGGCTTCGGCGCACGTCTGGCCGCACTCTTGCCCGGCGGAGGAGGGCATGAGCGTCTCCAGCTCGTGGCAGTCGCTGCACTCTGGCACGTGGCCGGGGCTGGGGTAGCCCCCTCGTCTGTACTGGGGGGTCACTGCCGTGGAGTCCAGGCCGCCAGATACCCCCCTATGTGAGACAAGTGTAGGGGGGGGACTCTATTGAAGTCTTACCCGGTGTTGCTGAACGATGCACTAGCTGCCCTTGGTGTAATATGAAGTGCCATAATATGGTGATACCTTTTATACCAAGTATTGATGCGTTGATGAAGTATCGATACCTTATGTGACGTTATGTTTGGCACGTTCTATAACATACTTTTGGAACATTTGACGTCCTTAACGTCCTTGACGCCCGCAACAATTTTGTACCCCAAGCCTCACTGTTTCTTCCGTTACGAAATTGTACATCTGCTTAAGTATTGTTGTAAGATACAATGATGTGTACTGTATGGAATGCATTTTGATTCTGACTCTGTCTCGCTGGCTCTAAAACCAGGAAATGGGCGCGCTACATTACCTGGTCTTTGTGTTGCGGAAACTGAAACACATGCAGAGGAGGATGCATATGAGGCCCAGACACACTCCGACGATGATGCCCGTCACTGCATGGATGTCCAGCTCTATTGAAAACAATATCAAACAGACGTACACATTTGTATTGCATATATGGGTGCTTCTCAGAAAGCACGGTCCAAATGGATGGTCAAGCGCTGACTCACTTATTTTCTCCCCTTCACAATCAATCACCAGATTTCACTGCGTTCAACATTGCAGACCAACTTCACTTGATGTAAAATACACGAATCAAGCAGCAAACTTACCTGCGTCTAATGAAACGATCATCATCGATTACATCGAAAACCACTTCCGCTTATGTTTAATCCACTTAAAAAAAAAAAAAGATTTGCCGTTTATCGCCGTCAAAATGGGTGTCCATCATTCGCGGGATAGACAGGCTGGTCCGTCGGCTCTGCTAACAACAATACTAAAATAAGTAACAATCATCACGAATAATTATTGTTATTGCTTTTGATCTTGTTTTTTTTGCATCAGACTTAATTGTAATGATGTTGTTGAGCACTAAGCTTACAACGACAATACAAACAATCAATCTATCAATGCCATTTACTTATTTTGCGACATAATGCTGACAAAGAAGCGATTTGAGAATTACTCAAGTGGTCATGCATTGCTTTCATCCATAATGATGCTTTCGTGATGCATTTCCGTGTCTGCCCACTAATGTTTGAAGCATTATTGGCAATTTTCCTGCACAACAACAATCCACAATCAAGGAGCGGCAGCTATTACGTACTTACGCATTTTCTTCCCAGAACCTACACTTTGCAAACTGAAATTATTTTATCATTACGAAATTGGCAAGTAAAGTTTTGGTCTGGAGAGCAAAAGAGAAGAAAAGAAAGCAAACGTCAACGCCACTTCTTTATATAAGGCAAGGCTAAAATATAATAGCAATCCATTCAACTCCCTTCATTGATATTCATTTATGCCGGCTTATCCTTTTGGCAGCAGAGTAGAGAGGAAACAGATGGCACGAACCAACTCCCCCAAACACGCACACGCACGCACGCGCGCGCGCACACTCGCGCGCATGTACACCATCCATGTCATTTCAATTCATTGCGCATCGTGGCCAGCGCGGCGGCCCACGACAACGACATGATACTGAGACGTCACATGAAACGGGACATATTATGGAACAGTGACTATTTTATGGCTTGTATACAAATAGCTGTGTGTGTGTGTGTGTGTGTCCGGAGAGACTGCCCACCTTCTCTTTAGGACACCTGGCAATTGTCTTAAATTGTGAAAAAGATGGACGACATTTCTCCTTTGAAGAAATGCGAATGTAACATGAGTGGCACATACCGTATTGGTCTGGGGGTGTATGAATGTCCTTTACAAGCGAGTAAGGCCCGGCTCCCACCACTGTAGATGCTCCCAACTTGAAAAAGTAATGGGTGCCACTGGATAAGCCCTTCACCTCAATACTGGTGATGCTGCCTGTTTGGTAGAGAAAATTCAAGTCACACGTGCTGTGGAGTGCATAATAAGTGCAGTATCCGCTTCATAAAATGAAGCGGTTCAGAAATGGGATTTGCGCTAAGGCCTTTCTAAAGGCGGGGGGGTTTGCATGTTCTCCTCTCGCTCGTGTGGCTTTTCCGTCTTCCTCCCACGTTCCAAAAACATGCATTTTCTGTTATGCTCCCGAGGACGAGGACAATGTTTTTGACGCCCCACCAACTCTCCGCCAGCATGACTACAAAGAGTATCATTTGTCTTTAATGCTGTTGTCCGTACATCTCTGCATAACATTGTAGCCTCATTAACATGAAAGAAAATCAAAGAAGGAAGACATTTAGATCAATTTACAAGAATGAATAATGTTTATTAACGTTGTTTTTTTTTAAGTCTGCCTTTCTTTCCGTTAAATATTTTTACAGGGCCTCTCCGAAGGGTTTGTTCACTGAACTTTATATCGCCTGCTCTGTACTTAGTGTGCGCCTGCTCCGTGCAATAGAAAAAACAAAAAAGGAAACGTACACTTTGGAGCTAGTACTCCCTGCACATACTCTGACAATAAGAGCGCCACTGACATCTACAGTCATGGACATTACACTTTATACAATACAGAAAAAAAAAAAAATCACATTGCCACTACATTACAAAAAAAAATATATATATATATATATACTATATATTATACTTAGTTACATGGATACATATATACATGAATATACATTAATACGCCCCCTCTACCACTATATTAACAACTAGCATGGTCATTGAATCTAATTTGCTTATAGAATTGTGATTTTACTGTCAGAATGACATATTTGACTTCAGTATTTCTACCGTTTTATTTCAAGGAAGGTCATGCAAAGAATTGTGACCGTACGCTTATTCCTTGTCATGGAGACCAAGCGGTCACTTTCTCACCGTCCTGCGAGAGGTTCGTCCACGTGTGCTCGGGTCGGCTCAGGTTGCTGCTGAACAAGATCCTGTAGCCCACGACGACACCGTTTGGCTCCAGCGGAGGGCGCCAGCTCGCCAGCACTGAGGACGAGTCCACGGCGCTCAGGCGCAGCTCCTGCGGTGGCGAGGAAGGCCCTGGTGGAACCAAAACAGGACGGAGGGGGATGGGGGTGCAGCAGTCGGTAATTAAAAGTCACAAATAAGGTTCTCAGCTGGGCGGGGGGTGGGGGGGCGGTGGCCCAGCTTGATGTTTTGTCTTGGCGGGGGATTGGACATGCGATATGACAACCATCTGCGTCCTCACGATGCAGCCACCTGGGTACTGCCCGGAGACCACAGGCGGGCCAATGGGAGGCGAGCGAAGACTGGCGGTGGTCATTTGATGAGAACACACACGCTCATATTACTTGCCTAGCCTTGATTGACAGCACAACTGCACCAGCTGATGCCATCCAGTCCTCAACATCTCGCGTTTGACTTTCCAACACTACGGAGCCCGGAATATTAAAAACAGCTCTCGGATCAATGCTGCACCCAACCAAGAGAAGAAAATACGACTTTTTTGCCACACAATAGCCTATTTTGGATTGACAGCCGTGATTACATGGCAGCAGCGCATATTATTAGTCAGTCATAAGTCAAACGGAAAGCAACATTGGCGTGAATACTATGTTCAGCAAATAGTTGAGAAAGAAAAAGCAGGGGGAAAATAGAAGCTCAATGTTGAAATGAGGACAACTTTGAGAGGGGAAGTGACATAATGGCGACAATGTGGAGCTAAGTGGATGGGGCTGTATTCAGAAGTAACCGTTCCCCTAACTCAAACTCTTGTCAGCACACAGCCGCTACCATTTCAAGTGCCTACGATGAACCCCAAATGAAGTTGACATGTTCTAGTGCTTTGTCATTTTTTTAATTCACTTGTATATGTTATAAATCGCATCACTGGTGGGATTTTCAAAAGATGTACCTCCATTTCGGAGTTTACCTGCCATTTAAGTCTACTGTAATTCCTTCAAATATATACCGTACACTGTACTGTACACTCAATAGCTAACATTTCAAATATATGTAGATGCTTGGTGTGCTTGAGAAAAAAAAAAAAAAATCAAACAAGCACCGCACTGGAAGGCCCGCATTCAACCTCAGAGCCTTAACACTGAACTGGCAGTATTGTTTTGGCTTGTTGTGTTTATTAACCTTATGCACATCCATTTATTTCTTGATGTATTTTTGAAAACCCAGCAGGTACTCACGGTCGGACAAGGTGGACTCCTCCACGGTGCCGCTGAAGGGTCCCGCCGCATCCACGCCGTTGGACTGCACCGCCAGCTGGTAGCGGGTGAAGGGCTTCAGCGCCCCGATCAGGATCTCCTGAGCGGCACTGCAACACCACACGGCGGGTCCAAAACCAAAGTCAGTCAAGTCAGTCTGCAACGGTTGCAGAAAGGCAAGGATGCGGCATGTATAAGCGGAAACATCGTGTAGCCTGGCCGTACTGCGGTACATCTGCAATGCATCATGCTGACTGACATTTCTAACACACTTTCCTTTCAACCTCAAGAAGCTAACCAAAATATAAACATGCAATATTTTTGACAAACGCCTCATATTATCATCTCAATCTGTTTAGAATCGATGATCCCATTGATTATTCCATGGGCGAATCCATGGGGTGCGTAACCATTCAAGGACGGTTCCATTTGAAAGTGAAAAGATTCGATTTGGGTCGATTCGATTGAATTCGATACGAATGGCTCAGTTCGAGACGGTATGAAGCAATGACTTTTTTGTTGTCGTTTTTACAGACGTTTGAATGGACCGACTTAACTGTTAAGTTACAAACTGTGAATGAATATTTAACAGTCTTTTACAATTATAACAAAAGACATTACCATAATATTTTTAAATTCACCATAAAATTACACAAAATCGTTACAGTGTACTGTGAACCGTATTTTGCCATGATTTTTTTATTGCTTTTCAAATCAGCCTTCAATGCGCCCGCCTCTCCCAATGGTTGCCGGTCCGCAACGAGCACATATTTGTTTGAACTGGTCAGTGGCACAAAAATGTTTGGGGCCCAGTGCAATCTATCCAGCCTTTGACACTTTTTACCATTCGTCTTCTTCTTCCTTTCATAAAAATGATGGCGCACCCACCATAAATGTTCTTAAGAGACAAAAAAGCATCCCTGTCTGGACCCGGAGTGGCAGCAGCCGAGACAAGGAGCTGATGTTGCGAAGGACGACGGATATGCGGGCTCACCTGCTGTGGTACGTGACCAGAGAGGCGTTGGTGGTTCCGGCCGGGCTGCAGCGCACCGTGTAGTTGATGATGCGCACCGTGCTGAAGCGAGGTTTCTCCCAGCGGAGACGGATCGACGTGGAGCTGTTGGCCGCTGCCTGGATGGCGCTCGGTGGTAAAGGGGGCGGCCGCACGGGGAGCGAAGACGCTTGAATGTGAAGACAGGCCTTTGTTATTGAACAAATGTTTCTCAATATATGTTGGCTCTGAAACTTCCGACTATCCGATGAAATATTAGGGTTGTGCACCTCTCCAATAAAGCACGATTCCCTACATATCGCGATAGATGAGAGGTGATACGATATGACAAATTTAAGAGTTTTTTTATTATTATTATTATTTTTTTTTTATTCAGACGCCAATACTTTTTGCTGAAAACGGATATCGGCTCCAAATATCGGTTATCTGCCTCCTGCTTCCTACACTACTAATAATTGGTATCGGCCCTAAAAAGACATATCAGTCTATATCTAGATATGATTCAATCACGGTTCATTTTAAAGTGCTACGATTCGATTCGGTTCCATCCAGTGGGATTCCAATTCGATACGGTGCGGCTCAGTTCAGGAGGTTGTGATGAAACGAGTTTCTTCTTGTCACTTTAGATTCTAAATGAACCTGTCAGTACTTTCAATGTGGCATTATTTACATATTAGTGTTGAGCATCTTGCCAAAAGACGATTCCGTACACACACTCTTAAAAGGGGAACTATTCGAGGCACTCCATCTTCTTCATCTACCATTTACCGGGGCCACATTAAGTCAAGTTAAAAATGGATTAACTGCTTTTAACTGTACGCAAATGTACTTTTCATTGTGTGAAGGATGAGGCCTTCATTTTATTCATTTTTTCTTAAACTGCGTGTAAACACGTCAAGGGGAAAAGAGTTTGTTTGAGCCGGTTGGGGGCGCGGCATCGACAAGTGTGCGGTACCACCGCGGTCTCAATTTGAGCCAAATTAGCTTGTCTTGTTTTCAGGCATTCTGCATTTCTTTGGGATTTGTACCTTTATCGGCCTTTTCGGTCTTTCCTTTCCACACTGCAGCCGAGCCATCTGCCTGCTTGTTGAATGCCCAGACTCTCACCTCATATTGCTGGTCTGGAACTAAAACAAACACAGCAAAAGGAACAAGGATTGAGATACCTTACTACTAGCAGGAATTCATTTTTAAGAAAAATGGCCTTCAACAGACAGCAACAAGCCAACCTAATACATGACCTAAGTAGGCGCATGAACGCCGAACACCACAAGTATTTTGCTTTCTCTTTGGCTTTTGTCCAACAAAAGTGAGACGATAAACATCAAACCGGAAATGGTAGGAAAGCAGTACACTCATTGCTGCCATGGCTGCTCGGTATAATATGGTGAAGTTGACAATACCGTGCCCCCCCCAGTAATTGGGGGGGGGGGACACATCCATGAAATTTTTTGGGGGGGCGGGGTTTGACACTCAAGGAGCTCCTCAAGTCATTTCAACATAGTTCCTTGGCATCAAGATAGTGCCAAAGCAATATTTTTATATTAGAAACGCATGTGACCCTTAGGACAGAAACAGCAAAAAAGTGAGGTTATGATAACAGAGGATAGCTTCCTAAAATAAAAAGATAAAAACTGGGCAAATAGGTGAATCCACACGTGGAGGCGGCAGGAAGACAAGACATTCAGCTCCCAGGCTCCGAAACAAAAGGAGAGCAACTCACCAAGTCCAGTGAGCAGATGGTATCTGGCTTTTTTGCGGAGCCTGACCACGCGAGTCTGCGTCGTCGTCGTCGTCTTCTGCCCGTCGACGTCCACCTCTCGGCAGGACAGCTTGTAGCCGGAGACTGCCGTGTGATTGGGCGAGGGCTGCCACGTGACGTTGAGCGTGCTCACTTGCGCTCGCACCTTCAGCTCAGCGGGAGCGAACATCACTGGGTACACCAGGGAATGCGCTTATTTTAGTATCCAGGCGGGCAGGCCGGCGGATAGCCTGAGGACTAAAGCGGGTGATATGGGAGTCGCCATGGCAGCTCATTAGGCATCATGGAAATACTTCTCAAAAGCTCCATTCCCATTGCATTTCTGTCTTGAAAAAAAAACAAAACATTTCCAGTGCTTCTTGTCTAATAATTCATACAATGGTGAATTTGGAGGTGTTGTTAGCTGTCGACTATAATCATCCAGATGATACAAAATAAAATGATGAAATATTTCCCTTCCTATCTCCTGTAAACAATTTTCAGTGTTGGAACCGAACTACTGAAATTAAATGTTCAACATTATTGTGATACGTATCAATAGCTACAACTTCCGTTGTAAATGTACATATCAAGTATTAATTTGATTTTTTAAAAATAATTTCAAAGCAAGTTGGTGTTCGTCGTTCGAGTACCCACCCACTCAATTCTAATTCCCATGGAAAAAGAATCATATTTTCGTTCTTTTAAACCATTATCCTATTAGCATCACTAGCATGTCACATTTGGATGATTTTGCAGGCCTTTTGCCTTTCAAATGCTCCCCCATGCAAACGTCAAACGGCACAGATGTCAAACTCAAACCATTTTGACTGAATTCACACATAAAACAGTTGAGCAAAATGAACTTTAGCAGCACTGGGACTTCAATTGGATTCGGGTGGACAAATAGTCCAGACTGATGACATGTTTATGTTCAAATAAAAAGGACTCCAGTATTTCAGTGGGACATTTTTTTGTTGCAAGGAACACGTTTGTTGCTTTTTTTAGACTCATTTCAGCAACACAGATGTCAATTCTAAAAAAAACGAAAAACATCTTGGAAAACTTCACATCTACAGTAGAAGGGGGCGAAATGAAAAATGAACATTTTGTAGAACCCGCTAAGCCTTCCGCCTTCTCATGAACGGCTTTGAAACTCGCACACAGTTGACATCCAACCTAACGTGCGTGTCAGTGTGATGGGCACACACCTCCATGACTGACACCTCTTAGTGGTGTTATTAAATGGCCACGTTCATTATGCTTGCTCTCCGGAGAGTCTTAAGAAGCTTGACCTAGCTGCATTTTCCCCCGCTAAATTAATCCGCGTCCCACATGTTCTCCCGTTTGAGTGACAAGCCGATGCTGAATACTTGGCAATTCCTGCAAAGGCTGGCACACGCGTTGTTCTGTGCGTTTTGTTCGCGCCGCCGACTAATGCCCATAAGTGCGCGCTATGTGAAAAAATACAATTAAAAAAAAATCTTCTCACAAGTCAGACAGAAGCCGCCAGGCTGCGTTGTGAAAGCTAACACCGACAAACACGCCTTTCTTCAATGAAAAAACAAAACACAGCACATAAATCCTCCTCCCAAAGTGTGGGAATTCCCACACAACGAGTGCAAAGTCACAAGGCTTACCCACGCGGTGGCTGCTGTGGTTGTAGTGGGCCAGCGTCTGGTGCTGAGCCCACTCGGACGGGACCCCGAAGCCCACACCTGTTCCAGCTGCTATTCTCAATCTGTACGCCTGGTTGGGCTGCAACTCCCTGAGCGTCAACTGGGTCTCGTTACCGCCCACCTCCACCGAGAAAACGCTGTCCGCTGTGGGAAAACAAACACGGAAACACTCGGGTTCTTTCGCTCCACCAAAGACGACCTAACGTGACGCTGAGCATTCACCAGACCACTCTCACCATTATCTAGAGCGCTGTACTCGATACGGTAGCTGGTGACGGCACCTCGACTGTGCTGCGAGGACAACGGATGCCACATCAACCTTATGTCCGTCGGTGACATGCTGGCAATTGACAGCTGGGGGGGGGCGCTAGGCACTGGAAGACACATGAGGGCAACAGGACTTTCCAGGCGAAAGAATGGCTAGAATCGAGATTCGTCCCCCCCGCAGGGGTGATACGTACCGTCCTCGAGCATGTCGACAGTCACGGGCAGGGACGGGCGACTGGCTCCCATGGGAGAGTAGGCCACCACAAAGAAGGTGTAGGCGGTGTGCGGGAGAAGATCCTTGACGTGATACTCGGTGGTGTCGTTGTTCATTGCAAACTGGTACTCCACGTTGTCTGAATCTGAGCAATAATCCACATCAGGCCCTTTGTTGCATAGTTGCCTCTCATCACCTTTACAGGGACTGACACCATTAATATCGTGGCATGACAATGACGATATATCCTGGCAATTTTCGCGATATCACGATATTGCGACATCCCTAATGCCTAGTCTATTTTTTTGCTGGCTAGTACTAGGGTAACAACTGGTGTTTAGCCCGTTAAGGACGGGAGCGCATTACCGCGTTTCTACCACTAAAGCCCGGAGCGCTGTTGCGCGTTTCTCCCCTTCAAAGCCGGGCGAGCGTATACCTCATTTTCTTTTTTTTAATCCGATTCTCGGTCTCTTAGCCAATGAAATGCATCAGAATATACATGTGACGTTGTCGGGAGTTGCCGCAGGATATCCGGACTTTTTTTCAAGGAGTATTGGAGGCACAGTCGATCGCGGGAGCTCTGCTATAAGTCACGGCAGTGATATAGACGACACGCTCACTTTAAAGCAGTGAAACTGTCCAAACGTGATGTGTGGTTAAGATATGTGTTCGTTGACAACGACGACTTCAACGTCTTTATGAGAAAACACAGCATGTAATCGCCACTCGATTTTCTTTTTTAAATATTGCTTCACTTGCATCTTTGATTGAAACACTAAAGATGAATAAACTCGGACCTTTGTGAAAGCCACATGTCTCTAAGGTGTCCAATTCTTTTGGAATAATGTCTGCTACAGGGGCTGAGATATTCATTATTTGGTAGGTGGCGAAAATGTCAGGTTTTCAAGGGTGACGCCAAAGACGACGGTAGGTTTTAGAGGGATGTCTCACGAGGGGCTTCGGGCTTTAATGGGTTGAATGAAGATTGGATTGTGACAAACACCTTAGCCCTTGGAAACACCTGACATGTTCTGCGGTTGAAACAAACACCCCTGGCCACGATTTGAAGACGTAGCGTACGTATGCACGCTCACCCGCAGCCCGCTGACAGTGCACCGAGTAGCCGATGATATGGTCCGAGTTGTACTCTGGTTTCTGCCACGCCAGCAGGGCCGTGGTGCTGGAGTAGGGGGCGACCGAGAGGCGTCGAGGGGGGCTGGGGAGGCCCTCCCTCACAATGACGGTGAGTTTGGCGGTGGCGCAGGCGGTGCCTAGGCCGTTGTCGGCAATGCACTGGTAGTAGCCGGCGTCCTCCAGGGCCAGCTGGTTGATGAGCAGGACGCCGGGGTTTTGGGTCTTGGCGCGACGCAAGGAGCGGATTGGCTTGCCGTTCTTCAACCAGCGCAGCACGGGGGTGGGCTCCCCGGAGCTGTTGCACACGAACCTGGCCGTGTTTCCCCGGGAGAGGGACACAGTTTCTGGGGGCTGAAGAATGACTGGAGGGGCTGGCGAGAAAAGCAGATTTTAAAAAAAAAAAAAGGGTAATGACCACGTGGAGTGAGTGGCGACAGGCATTTTACCTGTGCCGTCTGTAAAACCAGTTAGAAATACTCATTATACATGTCCAAATGCGGTTCATGAATAAATCAATCAATAAATAAGCAAATAGTAAAATAAAAGAATTATTTGAAAACACATTGTGATAAATATGCGAGCACCCGGTGTAAATCATTCTCGAGGTGAATAATTGTCCATTCCAATAACGTCCATTCATTAGGAACACAAATCTACTGTATGCAGAGTCCCCTCCAAAAGTGTTGGAACGGCAAGGTCGTTTTGTTGAATACTGAAGACATATACATATACAGTACTTTGCTGTACTGTATTTGCTACATTCCGAAAACATTTGCTTGGGTAAGCCCGTCCCCGGATTTCATGAATTTAGTGCAAAGTGTGGCCAGCCTTGAGGAATTTCAAGTTTTTTAATACTGGACCAATCACTTGTCTCTTCAATTTGGTGTGTTCAAATTTTGTGGCCTATTGTGTTGCTGGAATTGGTTGAGACAAATAAGAGTCCTTGGCTGCAACACTTTTTCTGTATTCCCTCCTGGGAGAAATGTCGGCATAACAGCAGATGTTCGGTTCACTTGTTTGCTGCCCTTCAAGCACGAGAGGCCGCCATAGACACATGTTAAGTTGAAAAGTGGCAAAAGTGAGATGAAACCAAGAAAATGCTGTAACGTCTACTATAGTACTAAAATTTTATGTCCGTTTTATAATGAATCCAAAGTAATATTTGCTGTTGGCACAACTTTTACTTCTTCATGCAAAAATGGCCACTGTGTGGTCTTTGCTCCCACTTTGTCATTTGCTGAATTTTCAAAGTGTTTCTTAAAGACTCTTTTTGGAACTTAATTTGACATCCACCTAAATGGAATTGGGTCCACCGGCAGATCTAACTACAACTTTGAATTGTATTCATTCATCACTACCAGTGGTGGCTAACCTTGGTGAATCGAAGGCCGAGTGCTTACTTTCCTTTCTCTTCTCCCTCGAGGAAGAGAGTCACAACAACACTCATGTTGAGTTCAATTATTTGCCTGCTTGAGGGTATGTCAACGCAAGAGGCAAGTGTCACTTACCCGGCACATGCAGCTCGGCAGCGGCGGTAACGAACTCTCTGGTGCGAGGCTTGTTGGCCCTGCAGACGTAGATGCCACCGTGGTGGCGCCTGGTGTCTCGGATCAGCAGGTTAGTGGCGAGGACAACCACGTCCGTGGAAATGGGCTTCCCGTCTGATCCGTGCGGACAAATAAACAGTCTGTCGTGATACTTTCGACGACACAAGGAAACGCGAGTATAATATTGCGTTTTTGGCACTGAGAAAGAGGGGATTTTAGTTTTCAATCACGCTCATATGCCGGACATATCATTTTATTTTTTCCGATTTTTCCGTTTTTTTCTTTTTTTTTTTTAACATATCTCTCCATTCTCTCTGGAGAACATATAAGGAGTGTTTATCAGCATTTTCTGAAGAATCTTTTGGGGTTGTCAGAATTTTATTTAGTTTTGTTTTGCGGAGCCTTGAGATAGCCTTACTGTACGTCTCCAAGAAATGCATAACAAGACTACACCGGTAAGACTGTGTGAGTGTGTGCGCGCTGTGGAAGTGCGCATGAGCTTGATGTGACAAATCACCTAATGGAAAGCACAGCATAAGAGAACAATGGAACAATAGAGGTGACGTCTATTGTTCGCGGAGCTCTTACAGCCGAAGGTATGCAAACGTAGATAGAAGACTGACAATAAGTGACTAATCGACACGTAAAAAGAGGAAGACGGCAAAGGGGATGAAGTCCGAGAATTGTGTCAAGACGTCGGGTGGAGGTGGGTTGGCGGGGGGGGGTTTCATTACCTAGCCGGCTCCAGGACACCAGCGGCTTGGGCTGGCCCTGCGCCATGCACTCCATCACGGCCGGACGGCCGAGCACCACCGTCGCATTCTGAGGCGGTGCCACGATGGCAACTCTGTTCAGGGCTTCTGCAGAGCCTGGAGAAGAGGAGGGTCGGTCGGGGTGGGGGGTGGGGGGTCGGGGCGGTCGGGTGCCGGATGGGGTGAAGGATAGGAACACAGTAGGGCGAAAGGCTCACTTGAAACAGCTTCATTTCCTTGTCGTTAATTTTTCTTTTGGCCAGATTTGGTAGAGGTCCCAATGGTTTCATTTGGAACATTAAATGTGGTAGGAATGTCTATCAAGATAAGACCCACAACTAAAAGAGTGCGAGGTTGTTTTTCACGCTCCACTCGAGAAATGTCCGCAAGTATCAAATCAGTATGATCGTAAATGTGCTGAACATAACTCTCGGTTGGGTTGGGGTGAAAAAAAGTAAGAGCAACACTTAATCATGAAATCATACATTTGAGTTGAGTTGAGTTGAGTAACGTCTGCATACTCAGAATGTGCCATATGTCAAAATCTGGGGGGAGTGAACATGACATTTGACTCTTAAGGAAGGCTTTAGTAGCAAACCTATTTAAAGTGATATCAAAGAGAATTAAGGTTAAGATGACACACTCAGTACATCTTCTCCAGGTCATTAACCTTAAGTAGCAAACCGCTTCTTTTGTCACATGGAATTAAATTAAGAGGTGCTAGGGAGAGATCTCCGACGTGGGAGACAGAAGCTTCAGGACGCAAAGAAACATTGGCCCTGAAAGTCCAAACAATGAGATCAAAGATATGGAGAGTGTTCCTCACCTACTCCCATGCGATTGACTATATTTGTGTTCATTGTTCCGTTATTCACGTTTCAGTCTTTGGATGTAAGCTCGAGAAAGACGAAGCAAAACTACAATCTCAAACCAGAGATAAGCGCGCATTGCGGGCAAGTCGTGGTCATTTCTTTGTACGTATAAAAAGACACGACTGTCCTCGCTGTCATTTGTTGAGATCTTGGAACTGATGTCTCTCTCTCTCTCTCTCTCTCTCTCTCTATATGCTCATTTGTATTCATTATCCTGACTGCACACCGTGTCTGATGTTAGTATTACGCAAATGAAGCAAAGCGGCCATCTGAAAACGTTACATCTGTAGTACCTCACATACTATATTCTCAGATCAAACACGTTTTGGTTGAAGCGTCTTGCATCTTCGAAGGCTTCTGGTGCTTATGTGGTGGAGAAGTGTGTTTACTCTTACATCCATTTGACAGGGCGAGTGAGGGGGCCTGGATCCGGACCCTTAAAAATGTTCTCAGGGATTGTCGGGGAAACTTCAACAACAACAACAACAACAACAACACGAAAAACACAAAGCTGTGCAGCAGACCGACCTGCGGTGACAGCAAGCCGGGACTCGCGACTGACGTGCCTCCCGGCAGAGTTGGATGCGACACAGCGGTATGCGCCCTCATCCTCCCTGGTAACCTCCAGAATCTGGAGCACGCCATTAGGAAGGGAAATGAACCTGCGTCACACAGGCGAGAGATGAGAAAAGCAGACGGCAGTCAGAAAAGCAAATACAAACAGCACGCAGGGAGTCCACAAAGCCGAGTCGCGTCCGCAGGATTTCGCCCGCGGCCTCTCAGGGCGTCCATCCTCAATTTCCTTCAATTTCCATAACTTTACTCTTGTGTATACTGTAAAAACTGGGGCTGCATGACATTGGAAAAACATGCACCACGCCAGTGTTGAATACTGCGACTTCTAGTAAAAGAAATGCATTTTTTTTTGCGGCAAAATAAGCAGGATGGATGTATTCTTAGCTAATTAATTCTTTTTCAATCTTTCATATATATGTATTTTTAAGTGATTTAGTGTTCGCAATGCCGTTCTCCTATTGGATGGCAATGCGCATTTAAGGTTGCATCTGATTGGTCACAGTCAGATAAAATCAGACAATTCCATATGAAACTCATTGCACGGGCCGTTGTCGTGATGACAGTATTTTTTTTTTTTTTCGCTATATTGTGCAGCCCCCATGAAGAAAAAACAAGAACAACAAATGCGGCCGTGTGAATGAGGAAACGTGATTTAAACTATCCTCCCAAAACACTTTCACATCATTTCAAAATCATCTTTCAATACTACCCTTAAAAATAAATGGTTTACCAATTACTTGAAAATGCACAGCGGCTGTGCAAGGACACCACTTTGCAACCTTAAAAGCAACAATTATTCCTTTGCTATTAGTCATTTTCTTTCGTTTTTGACATTGTGTTCCATAGACACTGGCCTATTTGCAGTTGGCTAATAGGAAAGTAGCAGTTAGATTCATGAAATCAATTGTCACCGCTTGAGGAGGTGAATGGTAAGTTGCGAATTGGTAGGGGTCCACTCTAACTAGTAGTTATGCTGTAAAACAGGAGAACCAGGAGATGGGTAAGATAGAGACCAAAAGAAAAAAAATAGGACAGTGAAAAAAAAAAAAAAAAAAAAGGCTGCTCATGCTAGCAGCAGCGAGTGAAGACAAAAAGGCAGCTCTCAGTGACAGGCCATTAGCAACGGCCGAGCTGGCGGAGCCTCATCTCACCCACGAGCCCGCATATGTGTCGAGCCGCTTGCAGGTCACGCGAGGCTACGCCAGCCATTAGTGCCGAGTCGGGTGCGAGAGAGCCGGAAACGACGGCGGACCGGGCGCCAACAAATCTGTCGCCAACAAATCGGTCGCGTACAGCTCCCCAGGACAACACGGGAACAAACAACATCGAGACGCCGTCTCCACGAAAAGAAAAAACCCGTAAGAAAGCCTTTAATACGGCACAGCAAACTCCTTTGAACATGCGGTTGAGGCTCCACGCTGCATTTATCGGGGAGACTGTTGCTGCTAGATGCTGCTGGTTTTGCTTCGCGACAGAGTTCAAACGAGCTCAACGGTGTCGATGAACAGAGATAATTACAGTGGCTACAATAAATTAGAATATTGCCGAAAAGCTAATCATTCTACTCTGTGTATAGTGAATCTATAGAAGAAATGATTTTCCCTTTTTGAATTGAACTACTGAAATAAGTGACATTTTCCACAGTATCATACTTTACTCAGATGCACCTCTGCTAGTGTCAAGAATACAAGTGATCAAATCTGCGTATTTACAGAGTAGAAGCGAGGCTAGAGCGCGAGGCCATGAAAATTGCTGTCCAATTAGCTACTACGTTCCGTACGGCCCTGCAATGTACCAAAAAATCAGACTCTGAATGCTTGTACTGTTACACCCTGAGTCACACTAGGCTCCCAGAAATATGGGGTCCAGGTGAATAGGGGCCATTGTTGAAGGCGGTGATTCTCAACCAGTGTGCCGGGGCACATCAAATTTCAATTAATTGGTTCCAAAAATTCTTTATTTATGACAAACAATGCATCTTTGTTCCTCAATGTATAACAATGACGTATAGTTACAAACAGAGAAAATCAATGATCTTCTATTTGATCATCCGAAGTGTATTATTGACATTTGTATCCATTTTTCGCCACATTTTTGTTTGGTGGTGTGCCGTGAGACTTTTCAAACTTAAAATACGTGCCGTGGCTCAATAAAGGTTGGGAACGACTGGTTTAAGGAAACTAGGCTATACAAAAAGTTTCTTAGCAGTTTTTGTCACCTTGAAAATGTGTCAAAGAAAAGGCAAAGAATATGTAAGTGAAGAAAATAAATTAATATATAACACATGCCCATCATATGCGGTGCATCGTATTATGTTCGTTCTATCCAGCAAACAGTAAAAACCACTTAGCTGAATTAGCTTGATAACCAAGGTCATAGCACAAGCATAGAGTTGACTTTATTGTACCGCGCATTCCGGTAATAAATTCAATCAGACCCATCTTGAATGCATTTAATAGAAAATGTGATGTATTACGATTTTGTCATTAATTAACCACAACAAAAAATATTCAAACAAGGGACGTTAATGGAGTTTTAGCCAAATGACCAACATGCATCACTTGGAATTGTCCGACTGCGATCAGTCCACGGGATGACATTCACACGCACGCCCGTTAATAAAAGTGGACCATTTGCAGTCTAGACGGAGGCAATATATTGATAAATCAATTGCGCTTCTGTGGCACAAATCAGCAGCAAATCCCACAAACACAGGCGTGCTGGCGAATACCATCGGTGCCGCTGCGCTTTAGATCTATGCCACGATTACGTAAGCATAATGTCAAATACCGCCTACAGAAATGAGTTTTGCGTGTATTCGATGTGAAATACTGCGTGCAAAACGACGTATGCGATGACCTGGCGGACGCCTGCATACCTCAATTTCGTTGTAATTGTGCAATGATAATAAAGTCATTCTACTCTATTCCAAATTCAAAAACAATTATCACGCCTGTATTGCAAGCGTGACTCAGTGTATTGTACACGTAGCGGAGAGAAGTCGCGGGCGTAAAAACAATTTTGTGAGTGAGTGTGAACGGTTTTGTAGACGGGAAACACATTTTTTGTGGCATAAATCTAATGCAATGGAAATGGGCATTTTTGTCTTCTGGATCTGTAACCAAGCAAAAAAAAACGTTATTTTTTTATCCGAATAGCAGAGTTTAGAAATTTTCAGCAGGATATCCAAATAGCAAAATATTTGATAGCTGCAGCCCTAGTACCCAACACCAGTATCATCTTTCGACACCAAATTGGGTGGATGCCAATATGACAGCATGAAAAATCTCAAGGACCCATACATTCAATTTTGAGGGGTTGTGGGTTGCCCACCCCTGTACTAAAGTAGTCCACAACCACTGCAGCAATGCTGGTAACCCAAAAGAGGAAAATGCGACAAAATCCGAGGTGTAAAAGCAATTGAAGCTGAGTCACCTTGAGTCCTGCGGGACAGCGACTTTGTCCTTTTCCCAAGTAATTACAGGTGTGGGCACGCCATCGATCTGGCACTCGAAGCGAGCGGCCCCCCCAGCAGGCAGCGTCTGAGCTGAAGGCTCCTGACGGAAGGAGGAAAGACCTGCGGAAGGAGAGCACGGCGGTGAAAGGCGTCGCACCCAACCATTCTGGGATTTTTGCTTTCAAGGTGGTTCGCCAGGTGACACAGTGCAATGATCTCAAATCCCTTCCCAACAGTGCCAGTATACACAGCGCATTTTTCTTTTGAAGCCTGTCTGGTCAAAGTGGGAAAAGCACTTCCAGCATCCAGTTGCACCTTCTGCCTGTGATTCACAAACAAACCCAAAGAGTGAGTTCCTTTGTCCTATTTCATTCAATCAACGTACAAAGACTCAGAAGAAAGAAAACAACGTCTAAGATTATGGAAATATTTGAAAGAATATTCTAAAAAGACAAGTCAACCCAAACGTCTTTTTTTCAAGAATATGTTCCCAGCAGGCCCACAAGTGGAAACACGACATTCTGTTTGGTTTTGCGTTTGTGGAATATAAATTAAGCAGCAGAATGCACTCGTTTTTAGCCACCTCCGGGGGCGGCCATTTTGTCTTCTGCCGACTGAAAATGACATCACAAATGCTCACAACGACCAATCGCGGCTGACCCGTTTTCTGAATCTGAGCCGTGATTGGTCGTTGTGAGCAGTTGTGATGTCATTTTCAGTCGACACAAGACAAAATGGCCGCCCCCGGAGATGGCTTAAAACGAGTGCATTAACACTTATTCCACAAAGGCAATATTTATCAGAATGCCCTGTTTCAACGAGCGGGCCTGCATAGAACATATTCTTGAAACAAATCTGCTTTAAGAGGAAACTAAAAACGCAATTATTGTCCATGTCCGTATGATTAATAATCATAAATTTATAATTTGTCCGCAAAGTATTAATTGTCTTTTTTTTTTCTTTTTCGGAGGGTTGCTCTTTTTTTGTATTGCTTTGTTTTGTTTTGGCATGTGTCGAACTGTCCTGAGCCCCCATCCAGTAAGCTTGAAATTGCTTCTATGGGATATCCAACCGCAAGACACTCGGCACTCTTATTGTACTTGTTGCACTGAAACTATACATTCATTTCAGCAATGAATTCAAGCAAACAAAAGCATGTTTTGTCCCATCTAACTTGCCTTGCTAATAAAATGAGCCATTTGCAGTAATGCATCTGCATGTTAATCGTGCACACAGGGATCATTGACTTCTGGATATGTGCCTCTGAAACATAATTCTTTTTAATAAGGCACTTTATTCTCATCTTTGGTTTGTACCAAACAGCAACTGGCCACTTTCCTTTGTGCTGGAGGAAAAGTTTCATCTGCACGACGTTCAAACTAAGTGGAGTTAAACGCAGCGATCGGGACAAAGCGCTGGGATTTAATCCAGTGTGGCGGGATTACTTCGTCTCTTTAGCCGGAATTTGTTGGCAGGGCTCCAGTGTTCACAGCTTGGCACTTTCACACGCAGGGGGGGGAAGGCTTCCTGCGAGATCAAGCTGTGCACCAGGGGGCAGCAGCGAGCACGACGTCACCGGTGCGTTGAAGGGGCTCTTACTGTACCTTTGACCCTTTCTGGCAGGCTTTTTTTTGGACTGGGGAACTACATTTTTGGCCTGCTGCACTTTTTTACAAGTGGAGAGGAGCGAAATTCCAATGTGTCCATTCGCAAGCAAAATGACACGTAGACAATAACTGAGTGAAATCTTTTCAGTCTGCTCGATCTAGTGCCAAGTACAAAAAGTAATAAGTGCTAAACTGACATATTTTGGGTTCATTTAAAACAAAAAAAAAACTGTTCGGACAGATCAAGGGTCAATGTATGTGTAATGAAGTGAATCAAGTGAATCCTCAGCAAATTGTGGCCTGATCATCATTTCTCATCTCTGTTCAGTGTGCGCAGAGGTTGACATGTTTTTCTTTTTCCTTGGCTTTAACTCAGAGGCAACCATCTTTTTGCACAAAATGCTAAAATACGGATACTTCTAGTGACACTGGAGCGAAAGACAAGTGTCAAGTGATTGACAAATTCCTACAAAATTCGCTTGACAATCCGCAAATCGTCAGTCAATTGCTTTGCTTTTTCTTCGGCTTTTTTCGAGTTACAACAAAGTTAGACTTTGCGTACTCATCGAAAGCAGTAGGAATCCAGTGTCAAGTTCCAAGAAAGGTTTCATCTTGGTGACAGTCTGACCCCGAAACAGATTATTAAACAGGTTTCCATGATTTCATAAGTACAATTCATCATCGTTGATATTATGGATAAACAACATTAAAACACATGTAACATTCTATGTGATTATATTTTGTGGTTTCGCACACTTTTATGATATGATGTGCAGCAGATAACCTGTGCAAACTAATGACTTTTGAATTCCACTTTGGGCAGTAAGTAACCAAATAAAAATCCTAACTTACACCCATTTGCTATAGCTCCTCTTTTCCTTTGTCAATAGTAATGGCAGACTTAAAAAAGTTGCAGCCTGAATAAATGACAAACATTTTTGTGGAATCCCAGCATGTGCTTTTCTCCCTTTCGTGTTTTTCATTCCACCATACGAACGCGAAACATTCGATTGTGAAACATAAAACGAAGCTATCACTGTTCCAGTTGGGAACATTGTTGCAACTCAGGATGGTTTAGTCCCTTTGTGACCTTTTCCGATCATCTGAAAACGATGTCATCAGTTCATGACAACTCTTATTTTGATGTCTATGATTAACCATTAGAAATGTTAACACGTTTTACAAGTTACAGTAAATCCCTCAGAATGGCAACAGCATGACCCTGAAATGGATTATTTGTCAAATTCCATTATTTCCTGTGGGAATTGTGTTCATTCTTTGCGATTCCACAGTATTCATGACATGACTGTTTGATTTAACATCCCGCACTTTGCCGACTGCGCCGCTATCACTCATAACAACTGGACACTGATTCCCCCCCCCCCCCCCCCAAAAAAAACCTGGCATTTCAGAAAACTGGCATTGATTTTTGTTTGGCAAGCTTTGCAGGACGAGCTGATGATTAAACTTCAACTTCCATCTATTACATCATCATGTAAACACATCAACTACATCGGCACCAACATGGCCGCCACGTGTGCGTTCGTGCGCGTGTGTGTGTGCGTGTAAAGTTGAGAACAGCTGACCAGGGAGGGAGAGCACGATATCATCTATGAAGTCTTTTCCCAGGATGTGTTTGGGAACGTGGCGAGTCTACCAGGAACCTATCAGAGCTGGCAGCCATTCATACATGTCACATCCTTTACAATCAGGATTGTGTTCTTTTAACGGTTTTAATGGTTGACACCATGGTAATACTGTACGTGCAATATGACTTCACCGCCACTCTTTGGCCCCATAGCTATCAGATTGCAGCTATTCGCCCCCCACCTCCACTTGTGCAAGCAAGATCATCCATCCTATCCAATGACCTGTTTTTGAGTGAGTGTTACAGGCTGAGATCCCATCAAACATGACCCTGGTTTCGTATGTGGACTAAACTATTGGGACGCAAAGCTATGATGCCAGCAAGGGTGGGGTGAGGAGGGTTCTTGGATACACTGTTGACCTGAATATAGGTGTAGTAGAAATAGATGTATCATCTGTGTCATCTTCCAAAGCGCTTATCCTGTACAGGGTCGCGGGGAGCTGCTGGAGCCTATCCCAGCTGACTATGGGCGAAAGGCAGACTACACCCTGAACTGGTCGCCAGCCGGTCGCAGGGCACACACACGCAGACACCGTCACTGAGCGGGAAGCGATCCCGCGCTGCCCGCACACAACTCAGGCGTGTGTCCCACTACACCATCAGTGACTAGAAATAGATGCACTCATGGTAATACTTAAATGAAAAAGGTCATCATGATGTCTGAGTGAGGGCTTAGCTCAGGATCCTGGGGTACACCCAGGACTGGCTGCCAGTCAATAAACCATCTTATCGTGTTAGTAAACAACGATGGAGCAACAGCTTGTAAAATGACACACTGGAAACCACAGCTCCACCATTGGGTGTGTGGAAGGCAGGTATTTTCCAACAGGTATGGATAAAGTGTTTGGTTGAGTGCATTAACAAATCATAACGGCTAGACTGCTAGTAGACTGCAGAGCGCTGACTGCAGACTAAAAGAGCACGTCTGTGCTCCATCCTGTTGACAACGCGCATGTTTTCGCCATGTGGAACCAAGCCGTAGTACTCATATACACGGAGGGATTGGAAGCCCCAACCTCGGAACTGCGATGCAGACATGCTAACCACTCGCTCCGTGTAGGTTTGTTTCTATTGGAGTATGGTTCATCCAATTTCCACTTTGGAAAAGTTTTGAAAACGATGATGAGAATGAAGACATACAGTATTTACATGGCCGGCCATAAGGAGAAAGGTTAATTAAGCCAATGAATTTCAAAAGCTGTCTCCTTGAGGGGTCTGCAATTTTAGAATGTGACGTGCAGGCCATATGTTGTCGCTTCCAATGGAGTTATTCCCATTCAAATGTGCACTCCCGTTCACATTCCTGCGCATGGCCCCACTGGGAAAAAGCGGCGAGGCAGGTGGCTCGGGTAATGCGCTTTCACAGATGCGATGTGTGATATGACGTTTTCTTTTGTCCAGCAAAGAGGAGAACATCCTCTCAATGTCAATGTTGAAGCACTTTGGCGTCGACCTCTCAATGCGCTGATCAAATCTCCCTCCGTAGAACCTCCGCCACTGATTTAATTCAAACGCCGCGCGCACGCACGCACGCAAACAGAGTGAAGGTCACTGATAATGGTCTCGGAAACCTTTCTCTTCACCATGACTACTTGCCGGCACCATCCGCCTCCCCTGCATTCACACGACGGAGCCCCCCCCACGCCCTTTCTCCTTTGCCCCCGCCCGCCTTATTGTCCCTCAAACAAGAGCTCCTTATAAATAGGCATGTGACAGCTGACAAAAGCGCGGGCATCCGCAAAGTACACGGTCTCGTTTTCCACAAAGCTAATGACTCAATAAAGACTACCACCTAAGAGCCGCCGACAAAGAGGCCCTCCTCGGAGGGACCATTAAAAAGCGACTGTCTGCCATGTTGTCCCGCGAAGTGACGAAGATCCTCCGCGAGGGGCGAACACCTGCGGACATTCTTTCATAAGCTTCCTGACTGTTGCCTTTGAAAGAAGGCGCTTGTTTCCAACTGAAGCCTTTGTCGTCGTACGGGGTTCAGTGTGCCGTGCGTCTGTTATGCAACTACAGTGCAGCGGAACTTCCACAGTTGAACGCGAGCTGTTCTGTGGCGCTGGGACAATTCTTCACATTGGAAATAATGTCACGTCAGTCAATTTGTTCTCCTGGTTAAAGCTGTCATCATCTTAAACCCAGGTGGCGTCCCGGTCGCTTGAAATAAACGGAAGCCGGAAGCTTGTACGCCTCCGTATTTTCCAAAGAAAATACGTCACGAGCTGTGTTGCATAGAGTCCACGATGAATTAAAAAGATTTTTTTTTTTTTAAACACGATCGTTCCCTGGATTTGGCGGGACGCTGCATGTGATGTCGACTTGCCAATGCATTCTCACCAACCGGCGTTATCAAGAAAAACCTCCAGGATGACATTTTTCCGCTTCATTATGCACATCACACACACGGTGGACGGCCACTTACTGGCCAGCAGCACATTGACAGTCCGGCTGGTCAAGGCTCCGTGTGCGCTGGCGCTCACACAGCTGTAGCCTCCCTCCAGAGCCTGAGGGGGCGCTCCATCCTCGGAGGACGGCAGCAGGACGAGGGACCGGTCGGCGACGTACCGCCGCGTGTCGCTCCCCTCCGCAGGAAGGGGCTGGCCCTCATGCAGCCAGGTGATGTTGAGCGGCGTGTCGCCGGCCCCCAGGTTGCAGTCCAGCGTGAGGGGGAACCCCGGCTCCAAGACTACATGGCTGGGTCCGGCCCCGCAGCTCAGCTCCACCGGAACGGACTTATCTGGGAAACGGGAAAAAAAATGGAATCAGACACGTGGACTGTATGAACTCTTAAGGTGGTGCTATAACCCCAACGTGTAAAAACAATTTAAGAAAGTTATTTAAAAGGCACGATATAGACAGTGATGAACTGATAAAAGGGATTGATACATAAAGCCCGCAAACATGATACACATACGCCTAAGGATCAGCCAATTTTCACCAACCAGGGACTGGAAGAAAGTTTTGGAAAGGCACAACAAGAATTTGTAATGCATCCATGTGCAAGCCACAAGCAGATCACGGTTATTAGAAATTTGAATTTGCAAGCCGATTGCGGTTATTTTGAAGTGTAACGCCTCGCTCGGAATGACTTGTAAGCTGTGGCTACACAATCGTGACGCTCCGTATCAACCTTTTGATTAGTCTTCAGTTCAAGTTAAACATCACCATTTTCCCTTTCACATTATTGCGTTTTTGGCCTTTGGGCATTTTGTCATTTCATACCAAGGCTTCCAATGGAGTCAATAGTGCTGGCGGCGCACACACGCACACATACACACGCATGGATCGGAGGGCGGCGCATTCCTGAGGTGGGGTGTATGGTGGACAGAGTGGAGTCGAGCGAGGAAGCCGAGGAGGGGCAACGGGAGGCGCTTCGGGAATGAAACGGCCACCGGCGCTCGCAAAGGATTTGGATGTCAGCAGCGGAACATTAAATTTAGGGAGGGCCAAGTCCTGGAGCCGGAGGTGTTGGGAAATGAGTCATAGAGTGCCTCGCAAGCCGCACTGCAATGAGATTTTATGCATAATATCTATGAACATAGGAATTGATTTCCAATCCTATTTACGGATCCTATTGACGGACCAACCGACTTCTGACGGTTGAACTGACGGACTTAACTGACTGACCGACTGACAAACGGACGAAATGAATTCCGTTCGTCGCAAAGAATGACGGACTGACGAATGACGTGCCCTGGCGCTGACGGATGACAGACCGGCAAAATGTAGTAAAATGCCCACCTCTACTCATAAGTAAACTCTTGCTTCCTCAAATTTGACTTTCCCTAAATAGATGCCATTCCCGATTAGTTGCAGTGGACGAAGAAAATGCGATCCTTCTGTCCATATAGCCATCCATTTTCTGTACGGTTGATCCTTTTGGGGGTTGCGAGGAGCTGGAGCCCGTCGCAGTTCGCTTGAGGTGAAAGGTGGACCCCACCCCGGATTGGTTGCTCGTCATTCGCAGGGCACGTATATCGAGGCAGTCAACCATTCAATCTCACGTTGCCGGTGTCACTGGGTGGGAACCGATCCCACGCCGCCTTGCGCGGAGATCATGGCCAGCACGCCTGCCTCACAGTCCCGTTGTTCCTCCGTGGCCATTTGTCTATCTGGCTATAGCTGTTCTATTCCATACACAAACACACTTGTCATCCTCATAATTTCCTACTTTGATTTTGAATGAATAGCATCTGACCTTCATAGTTCAGTTGGTGTATTTCCCCCCGCTTTTTGAGAGTGCTTCTTAATTTAGTTCTGCGGAAAACAGGACGATTGCTGAGAAAGACAGAAAGAAAAGTGTGTGTGTGGGAGGGGAGGGCGGGGGTAGGATCTTGGGATAAAAGGTCCTAATGACTCAAGTCTGAGATAAAAAAAAAAAAAAGGAGCTGAAGACTCAATATCTGTGACAGGCAGCCAAAACGTGATTGGTTTTCATAAGGAGTGAGGCTAAGACAGGTAAAATGGGGGCGCTGGAATTGCTTTCAAAGGCCACTTAAACGCTCACACACACACACGCACACGCGCGCACGCGCACACAGCGAGCGATGCTTAAAGCTGCTATCTTGTGCTTGGAAGGCAGCCAGGTCATTGGGTTTATCCACTGCTGCACACAGCCCATGCATTTTCAACCATTACTGCATCTTCATCCATTATGCACCAACAGCTGTGATCTCAACTTTGAGGAAGCGCTTGCATCAAATGTGCCCAAATTTACAAATTAATAAATGAATCGGCTTCCCTCTCTACTCTGGATGGATGGTCTGTTTTATTTTATGCTCTATTCTGAGGGGGGGGGGGCAAAGAATCTTGAGGAGAAATTGTTACACTGCCTCTTGTTCCTTGTTTATCTTTGAATTGAATTATATTGTTTTTGTATAATCCATTGTTACTTCATTGTCATGGTAGTGACAAGCAGTTTTTCCCAAACACAATAAACGGGTCTTGCCCTGGTACGAATATGGAGAAGCTCTCGTTTTTATACCAAGCACGCATGCGCCTGTCTTTGGCAGTAAAGTCCATTATGCTACTTATATGCTGCATACATCTATGGCCTAAAGACAATTTTAAAATCGTGTTTGCATATTTTTCTACTTGAGCCTTCCTATCTGTTGTAGTTCAACAAATACTTAAGGACAACGTATTGTAAAAAAGTCAAATGTTCTGCCTGTAATTCATGTTTGTCATAAACATTATGGCACCCACCAAAAGTTATTTCATTCATTGTAAATTTTAATCAATTGTCCGACGAATCCGTTCTCAGATGTTTTTTTCTGACAGATATTGGAATCAACCTCTAAAAATCCCTATCACTTCAAGAAATTATGCTGTTTTGGTTAACAACGGATTTCAAATAAGCTCAGCAACATCTATGAACACAGGTAATAACAGTACCATAAAAATCCCTGTTTGGAACGTCTTTTATATGCCATCACAAATGAAATATAACAACTGCAACCTGATGTCTGCTGCTAAATTATCCAATAAATGAGAAATTCTCAGATAACATCAAAATAAAATAAAGATGTCATCAAATATAATAGCTTACATCTGTTTGTAAAGTACAACATCTCTAGGCAGGGTGAGAAGCTCGGTCATCGGGAGGGGCTCAGATATAGAGCCACACTACTCCTCTGCATTGAGAGGTGTCAACTGAGGTGGCTCGGGCATCTGCTCAGGATGCCTCCTGAACTCATCCCCGGTGAGGTGTTTCAGGCACGTACCGCCGGGAGGAGGCCCCGAGCGCGACCCAGGACACGCTGGAGAAACTGTCTGCCGGCTGGCTTGGGAACAAAATGGGATTCCCCCGGGAGAGCTGGACGAAGTGGCTGGGGAGAGGGAAGGCTGGGCTTCCCTGCTAAAGCTGCTTCCCTCCCTCTGCGACTCCACCCCGGATAAGCGGAAGAAGAGGGTGGGTTGCATGGCAATCTCTCTAGTTTGTCTTCTTTTTAGGAACGTAACACCAACAGGTTGTTTTCTTCGGAAATGGGCAGTGAGGACAAGTACAACGGCAACGGCTTGATCAGTCTGAATTATTATGTTATATCGTTATTATGTCATTTTATATTAAAATTACCGTTCCCTGATTTTTGGGCGAGTTGAATGTGAAAAATGGATCCAAATTTTGAGTTCTTCAGACACACAGACTACTGCTGTATCATCGCAGTACCGTTAGACTGCGATTCGACTTGTGGACACCCACGAATCCCATTTTACTTTGCAAACACACGTGCACACACATTGATGTCCTCAATCTTTCTCTCTCTCGCTCTGGTGTTGGATTAATTACCTTAATGGGAGATGGAATTTTTCCCTTGATTAAATGAGGCCCGACCCCCTGCCGTCACTTCCTGATGATGAGGCTGGGTAATCCACAGAAAGGCTGCGCCATGCTTTCACACACAAACATACACGCACACGCACGTCTTGGAGACAAGTGCATATACAGTACATGCATCCACATTTAAAGAGGATTTCAGAGGCGCATACCGTATTGTAAAACACGCCACTGCTCCTCATCCCCATTTCAAATGCAGTCATTAGGTCTCATTAAGTCATTAGAACAACCATTACCCAGCCAGCTCAATGAGAACTTGGCAAAAGGCAGGGCTCAGCCTGTATACGTGTTGGATGAAACAGAAGGAGAATGTGCCCCCAAAAAACTGGGCCTTCACTGCGGCGTCCTCACTTTTTTGCTTGTTTGGTGGTCTTTATGCCTGAAAATGCATGCTCTATTGGGCTGTGATCAAGCGAATGAAATGGCTATCGAAATATATTTCAATAATTTAGGTAATTAAAAAAAAAAAGTATTTGTCAGGCGGCACGGTGGTCGACTGGTTAGCACGTCCGCCTCACAGTTCAGAGGTCGCGGGTTCGATCCCGGCTCCGGCCTCCCTGTGTGGAGTTTGCATGTTCTCCCCGTGCCTGCGTGGGTTTTCTCCGGGCACTCCGGTTTCCTCCCACATTCCAAAAACATGCATGGTAAGTTGATTGGATACTCTAAATTGGCCCTAGGTGTGATTGTGAGTGCGGATGTTTGTCTCTGTGTGCCCTGCGATTGGCTGGCAACCAGTTCAGGGTGTCCCCCGCCTACTGCCCAAAGACAGCTGGGATAGGCTCCAGCACGCCCCGCGACCCTTGTGAGGAGAAGCGGTACAGATAATGGATGGATGGAAGTATTTGTCATGAACCCACATTTTTTGCGGCATTAGCCTGCATGTGACCGGAGGATATAAAGTGGCTCTGTACTTTTCATGTGGTGTGCTCTGGATCTTGAGCTATCCCTTTCCTGACCGATAATATCCATACAAATTTTTGAAATCTACAATGATCATTTTTACTTCACTGAGTTCCTTCACCGGTTTTGGTCAAGTCCATGGTGGTGGGATATAAACGTAAAAGCATAGAAAGTAACTGTCCAAATACGTCTTACTCCAAGGCTAGTTTCACACCGCAGGCAAATGCAACCCAGATCAGATTTTTGTTTGCCCGTATGCGACCCGAATGGTCGCATATATATCCGACATTGATGTCATCCAGAGCCCCAAATGCGCTGCGGGTGGGTGGAGGGAGAGTGCTGGGAGCTGTTTTGAGTAACAGTATGGACTTTATATTTGACTTTAATTTCATCCCACTTCAAACTCCAAGCATAATGTGGACACTTCTGGTAATTCAACCACAAAGATCGGTTAATGTTTTACGCACGGTAATGACATCAACGTCATCTTTAGTGACGACTCCATGAAATGAGATCCAAAAGCCTCGCCTCATCATCTACCCCAATTACTATATTTTCTTCCTCCTACCGAATCGCCTCCGCTGTAGAAATGTCCCGACACGCTGGACCACACGTACTTCAGCACACACTACATCGTCTCTTCTTCTGCGCATGCGGGTCACTTTAGGGACGCATATGTTCCCACGCCGGACAGACCGAAGTTGCATTTATAATGTCATGTGAAAGCTCACACCTAAAAATGGGATTGTACCCCAAAATACGAATTGAGCATTAAGACCTTGAGTGTCAACCGGGTCTTAGTGTATCATAATCAGTAAGAGCATTAAAAAGCGAACTGTTCAACCAAAACAACATACTGAGCTTGACTTGGCCTACAAGGAACCACCTGGGGCTCAAACACGGTATATTCACACATATACAATCCAGAAAACTTCATATGCCCCGATTTTGTGAATACATGCACACGCACACACTTACGCAAGCAGCCTATTCGTTAAGGAAGCCATTAAAGTGCATGAATGGATAAGTGCCAGTGTCCCTCAAGCAGACAGGGCAGTGGCGAGGGGGGTGCGGGATGCTCGCGGTCCCCGAAGCACTCCTTTTGCCGTTTTACACTCGACAAGAGGAGGATGGCGTCAAAAGGACAGGTTTCACCTGAGCAAATCTGTAATGAATGATTCCGATGGCACTGTGCCAACAAGTTCATAGCTGACTTTGAAAGGGAAGAACATATTGCATAACAGAAACAACTACCGCAGTTTAATTTTGCTCCCAAATGCAAGATTACAAATTGTACTGACAAAAATACTGATAACAACCGATTTAATATTATATAATTAAGAAAAAAAAGCAAATACCGCTTCAAGTTTAATTTTGCTCCCAAATGCGAGATTAGAAATTGTACTGACAAAAAAGACAACTAATAACAACAGTCATAATATTATATAATTTAAAAAAAACGTACGATAATAACCGTGGCCCTCTGTCGCCCAAATTGCCCCGCAGGATAAATAAAGACTTCCGA
The DNA here is from genome assembly GCF_054856515.1 of Filicampus tigris. NCBI lineage: Eukaryota > Metazoa > Chordata > Actinopteri > Syngnathiformes > Syngnathidae > Filicampus > Filicampus tigris. The sequence continues at coordinate 1,466,357 of NC_141219.1, forward strand.
CTCTGAATTACCACAAAAGACTCAAGCACCTGAGACAAGTTAACAGACCGTTTTGAGGATTACGAGCAAATGTATTGACGGAAATATGTTGCACCACTGCTCACTTTAAGGCAAGAAATTCAGCATTGCTCCCAATACAAAGTGGCGACTTTAGCTCAGAGAACGGTTTCAGCTGCAAGTCCAATTTTTACAAAATGACACAAATAATCTGTAAGTAAACAGTACTCAGAGAGTTCCTTTCTGTTAATGTATCACTCGAGTTCTTTAAAAGGTTTTAGGAAAGAGAGGCCAGAGAGAAAGCAGGAGGCCATCGAGAGTGACGCTGCCAAGTGAATATTTCACCGGGTCAGGCTCACTGTCAACACACGCGGCCCGTGGACCCCCCCAGTGGCCCCTGCGAGACCAAAGCTCAGGTTTCGGCAAGCCTCTAAAGTGGAGCCATAGCGAACGTGTGCGAATACTTTCAAGAAAAACAAGACCACTTCAAATAGCCAGCATTAGCACTTTAAACAGCATTGCTTTGCTGTTAAGACATCTGGTCCGCCAGTTGGCCAACTCGCAAGTTAACTTATCGAGTGTTAAAGAGACACTTGGGTGAGCTTAACATTGGCTCCTATATAATAGGTTTGCACGTAAAAATGACATCAGTACTAAAGTGCCCCCCCCCCATCCCCCAAAAGAGATTTAAGTCTTTTTTTGTGATTAAATTTACGACAAATTGCCCCTCCCCCTTTTGGGCCGTGGCTTATGTTATGTTTTCGGGTCTCAGCGGTCTACGTCACGGGAGGGAGCCAAGCGTGGTAATATTGCTCGCTTTGTCAGTTCTGTTGTCTGAAACGGCGACCGATCGCCACCAAAGTGCAAATGCGCATGGCTACTCTTGTCCACTTCAATCTGTGAAAGCATAAAAGTGTTTGGCACAATAGTTTGGATTTATTGACATAAAATGTGATCTCATCATGATCACCTCCACAAAAGCAGTGGCGTGCGTTGTCCGACACCGCTTGCAGCCGCGAGAGTGAAGCGGCGTCAGAGTGAAGTAAGACCTCACCGGACACCGGGAGTGTCGTGAACGTGCGCATCCGACTCCACGACCGAGTGTGGCCGCATTAGAACGCACCATTTCGGCTGTTACGTTCCATTGTGGACGCCGTGTTGTCGGTCGAAAAACTGGGGGCATTCCTCATCCAAATAAATGTGCACGTCCACTCATTCCCACTTCGGTCTTTGTAAATATCCTGACTGGTGTTAAATGCCTCGCCCGTCCTAACTGTGATCAGCAAAGAAGCAGTGTTTTTTTGGTATTGTTTTTTTTTTTTTAGCAAAGAAGCAGTGTGCGCTCGTCCGAGCATAAATCTATGTAGTTCTGCTCGCTTCCACATTTCCTCATTCTCATATAAATCAGCCACGGAGAGGTTAATCCTTTTGATATGTTGAAGTGGTCATTAGTAAGGATGTCCACATAAATTTTGGTGCCAATTAATCACCGTTTTTGGACGTTATAAGCAATGAAAGCACAATGATTTGCAATGGAGAGTTTGTAATCGGTTCCTCCAGTGACTCCGACCGAACAAGGATAGAACGGTAGGAATTCTCCTCATAAACAAGAGGCGTTATTCATGGAGTCACTTATTTCCTAATTTCTCCCAAATGTATTGATAAAATAGAAAATGACAACTCGTTTAATTTTCCTGATCAAAAAATATATCAAATGAACTTGTTAGTGAAAACATGGCCCCACCGTCCCTTTAAGTTGCTTCGAATTTTGATCTTTCAATCCTTTTGAAATGATCAAAAGCAAAGGCATTGGCTTTTAATTTAATATAGCTACTGTGACTAAATGATGAGGAGCTAATGGTGATATGGCCTTAAAAGAAAATCTCTTTTGCCAGCGACATATATTGACAAGCAGATCAACGATGGCAGACAACAAGGTCGTTGCCATTCATACAACAGAATAAACTAGTGGCGTCCTGAGAGTACACCAGCTTTGTGTTGGATTAAACAGGCCCACATTTCACACCAATTAAATTTGTCAGTAAATTGAGGTGAGCTCAAAAGGATTTCACTACTGTGGTGTGCCGTGAGGAATGGGTGGGTGCCTTGTCTCAATAAAGTTGGGGAAACACAGGTCTAGAACAGTGATTCCCAGCCACCCACCAAAAGCTATCACTTTACTAGAAAGAATGTGCCTTTGTACCCCTATCTATGCCTGCAATGTGTAGTGTACTTGTATTTTGTAATGTACAAAATACTGCCCTTGGCGCAACGGTTTAGAACCTCTGTTATAGAAAACAGATGGACAGTTGGATCTTGTGGGTCACTGCCCCACTTGGCCCTAATGCAACCAGACTCTAATGGCAAATAGGAAAAGCAACTATCCGGGTCTGTAAACCACATTTGATGGCTTCTTCCTTAGCCACGCCTCTACAACGTTTTGCACATGAAATTTGTAATGTTGAAACCAGACCAGCATGCAAGCCGCCTCCTGCCCAAAGTCGGCCGGGATAGACTCCAGCTTTTTCTGATGAGGACCAACGCGACGAAGAAAAAAGAAAGAAAAAAAAGACAAAAATCGATGGGTGGGTGATGATATAGCTTTTGCACTAACTAGTGGCAATCAAAGCCTCCCGTTTATGAAACAGACTTCTTTTGCTCTTGAGATGGATCTTGTTGGATTTGCAACGCTCCAAACAGAGGACTGAATGTTTTCCCTGAAGCCGCAGTGAGGCGATGATTCACTCAACAATGTGAACAGCTGCCCTATCAGGAGCGCAGACGTTCTAGTTGCATTTCCTCCCATGACGAAACTTCAATGCGCTTCTCACAGCGACTCATCTTCCTCGCAAACGACTTCTGGGAGCCGCTACAAATAACATCTTACGTGGTCAAAGATGACCAACACGACTGGCTGCGCATACCGCATGAGGAACAGATGAAACATTTTCTTTCTTTGCGTATTTTTGATTCCCCCGCTGGTGCCAATGAGTCCCCTCGAGCCAAACTGCATAGCTTGTTAAAAAGTGATCATTTGGAACGGCAACTATGTCAGGCTGTCTGCATTTTGCGGGCACAACGCAGTCCACACGCATGCTCAAAATGTTTTTTACGTGTCGTAGTTTGCCTTTTGAGCTTGGTTTTGTACTTGAGTTTTCCTTGCGTTCCTTTGTCTGTCTCTGGTTAGGTTATTGAGTCCACCTGTGCTCGTCATCCCGGTCCCTGGTGTGAGCCAATCAGCTCCCTCCTAGCCTCTGTGTCTTGTCCAGGTGTTCCTCGTTGTTTCGTCAACTTGTCTGTATTTAGTTCCCCGCTTTCTTTCAGTCGTGCTGTTGTCGTTTGTCAATGGTCATCGGTCTGTTAACCCAAGTCCTGGCCTAGTGTTTGTTTAGTTTCTTTTTGATCCTTCGTATTTTGGAATTATTCCACTGACCTGTGGCCTTTTTCTTTTCTTTTAATGAAGTACCTTATATTGCACTTCATTTTTGCCTCCTGCTTTTGGGTCCTTCTTTTTATTTTAATTCAGCTTTGCAAGGGGACTTTTTTTGTTTTTGTTTGTTAAATAGAGCAGCATGTTTATATGAAAATGCAAATTTTGAATGAAAAGAAGCACAGAGAAAAATGAATGATAATTTTTTGGGGGTTTTTATAAAAGGAAATATTTACCTTTTCACTTTTAAATAACCCAATCAGAAATATTCCCATAATGACTTTTATACTCACCATTACTGTTAGCTCTGAAATATTCAATCAATACCATGATATGAATTTCAGGCCATATTGCTAAGCCCTCAGTCTCTGTTTGAAGCAGTTAGGTGTCTAGCAAAAATATGGTAAAATATTGACATGTAATCTTACGTTTATGTACAAAGAACATGTACATTAGTACAAAATTGAAAACATTTACATACTATGACACATAATTGTATATTTATACATGATGGCAAGTAGTACAGTAGGTCTTGCCTTACTTGAATCCTTTTAACAACCTTGAAAAAGGACAGTGTCCATCACAAAAACCTCTTTAGTGTACTTGCATCATTCAAGTAAAGGTTTTAATGTATTTGATGGTATGATGTCATTTGATGTCATATTTGTAAATGAATCTTGTAAACGCGCTGAAGCTTCATTTGAGGAACGTCGCAAATCGAATTGAAATCTATCAGAAAAATCGCGCTACAATTTTTTTCCTCAAATCGTTCAGCCCTACTTAAAAGCACTTCAAGCTTCTTCCTGGGGTCTCTCTTGCATCCCCATTGAGTGTACGTGTGTGGGAACCAGATCATAAGTGGACAGAGGAGAAGCTAAAGAATGAGAGTGTGGGGGCGGGGGGGGGGGGGGTGGATGGGGGTGCGGGGGGTTAGTACGGCAAGCCTTCATACCTCCTGCTCTATGTACAGTGCTCATTCATCCTTGCCTGGCGTCAGCCAATCAGAGAGAGGCGGGGCCCCTCTTGGATGGGGGGGGGGGCCTCCGCATGGCCAGGACAAGCACTGAAAAGTCGTACTCAAACCAATTTCAATTCCTGATCAGACCGATCATCCAGCAACGTTAGTAAATCCAATGAATACGCACTAGACAAACCCCAACGTTTAACTTTCTTCTTCTTTTTTTTTTTTTTTTAAATAAATGGCCCCAAAAGAATATAAGTAAGGCTACAACAGGAAAGTGGAAACAACAGATACCAAGACAAGGGAAAAGATATGGGCAGAGATTTGGAAAGGACTAACCCACCTCTCTCGTTCTCGTCGCTGCTCACCGAGGTGACATGCACAGACTTAATATTGCCTCTCGCCCCAGAATGATAAATGAGGCTGCGGTGTGACATGCTGAATGTGCCACCAGGGAACAGAGAGTAGTGACGGATCAACATTTCCACTATTATTCACCGTCTCACATCTGCATGCGCGTGACCACCTCCAGCTGAGCTCCTCCTGTACAAATAACTCATTCCCAAGTCATTACTTTATATCACGCCCGGTCGATGCTCATTTAAGTGTCTTACTCCCCCGGAAAAAGTCGTTCCTTGCAGCTAAATGTGTGTGTGTGTGTGTGTGTGTGTGTGTGTGTGTCTGTGAATGTCAGGGTAGTCAATGGCAGCCTAATGGTCCCAGCGCCACGTGAGCAATTCGATTGTTTGCTCGGTGAATCCTTGTAAGATCGAACGAGATAGTCTCGGAAGAAGCCGAAGCTACCCGTGAGCTCCTTGTTGTAATATTATTGTAGATCGTTTAACGTGTGTGGGGGTGTGTGTGTGTGTGCGTGTGTGCGGGGGGGAATGCATGGATGTCATTTTTTTTTAGATTTCAGTGCTCAGGCACACTATGATATTCACCTGGCGGTCACTGACATTTCTTGAGGAATTCCTTAGTTAGAAATGCAGGTACCCTGGCACAAAGAGAGGGACAACTATTCCTACCTTGGGCCAAATAAGAGTTTTAATTTGTTTGCATTTGTCACCTCTAGCTGGACAATTGCAATTAAAGTTGCAAACTTTTCAAAGTTGCAAACTTTCTGTAACTAGCTGGAAACACAACTCCACTACACAATACAAAAGTCTCCTTGTATGTGTAGGCAGGGAGAGGCAAAAACCAAACAAAAAGATTTGCACCAGTCCAAATATTGGTTGTCTTCCTTTTGACATTTCAAGTAAATGAATGAATCCAAGGAGACCAGAGTTAGTTTGAGTTTTGGAGGAGAATGACTTTGCTAATAGGGCTTAAACTGAGGCAGTTGCTCAATATGTTGGCGCTCAATTCAAGGCAAACCTCAAATGCATAGTAGGGCTGGAAAATTATGAAAAAAAAAAATAATGATTATGCTTATTTTGACTGAGATTGAAATCAAGATGAATAAAATGATTATTAACTGACTTCAGAACGTACCATTTATTCAACTACTAAAACTCAAGCAATCCAAACGATCATTATAGCTTCATTGAACACTTTATTCTTGATCTCTATTTTTGTCAACTACAAAACGACCTTGTAAATATCATGTACAATTCAAGCTTCTTGCATTTTATTTCTCCTACAGCAACGTATCTTTGATGCCTTGAATTTTGAGGAAAGCAAAATCCTTGAAAACTCAACTTGAAACATAACTCGAAAGGACAAGGAGAAAATAAATGAGTAAGAAAGTAAAATAAGAATAAACTAAAATAATAGCAATAAATAAATGAAAAAAATACTGACTGTTGGCTTGCATAAATGAAATACACCCTTACAATGAGATAAGAAGACAGCTGCGATGAAACTTCATAAATATAACTCATTTTTCACTGACTGGGAAGAATTTATGCCTTTTGAGTATTGTTGTTACCTTTTGTGTACGTGTTTCTACAACATTTGTGTGCGTGTGTATACATTGTTTAAAGGAATATCATTTCGTAAGTCGATGCTAATTTTCAGCTAGCATGTCAATAGGATATTACTATTACTTTAGCATTAGTGCTAGCAATGTTTTTTTTAAAATGAAGCATGTCTTGAAGTTACATATACATGTTGTGTGTTTAGCTTTACAGTAAACTCCAATTAGTGTGTCATTAATCAGCCAAAAGCAGGATCAGGGACAAAAGAATCACACATAACGCTACACGCTTCATACACAAGCAGCTTGCAACTTGCAAACACACAACGCCATTTTGCACATTAATAGCTTTACTTCGATTATAATGTTTTAAAGATTGAGAGAAGCTTTACGCTTCAATTTCGATGAATCGTCTAGCCCTAACGCCTAGTGTGGGCAGCTCCTTAATACTGATATTATTTCAATTTCTCATAAAAAACAACAACAACTATATATAAAACAAACCTTGGGAAATAATCAATGTATTTGAATTAAAAAGTCGTGTTATTCGTAAGATGGACGCACAGAACATTGCAATGTTTTTGCACGTTAGAATCTAAGAAAATGCCAATCGTTGTGAAGGGAGATCAGAGTATTCAGAGTTTTTTTTTTGCTTCGGGAGGTGCTGCCGTTTCCTTTAGCAACTGAGTTTAAACTGTTAGTGAAAGCAAGATCATCCCACAATTGCATTTGGTCGGCAATAGGCTGTGAAGGGCAGAAATGTAGAATAGTGGTCAGCACGTCTGCCTCAGAGTTCTGGCGCTCGCGGTTCAAAATCTTAGCTGGGACTATGTGAAGTCTGCATGTTCTTCCCGTCATGCCGTGCGTACGTTTTCTCCACGTCCTCTGGCTTCCTCCCACATTCCAAAAACAATGCACATTGAAGACTCTAAAGTGGGAAGGATTGGGTGTACCCCTCTCGACCTAACTGGGCCGTGATTGGCCCCAGTTCACCCATGACCCTAAGGAGGACACGCGCTAAAGAAAATGGCTGGCTGATGGATTCGTTGAACTCGTTTTGCGCAACCTCTGACGGTACCACTGTAATATGAGACAGATAGATATCAATGCAGCATCAATTCGCCAAATTAGATCACATTAACACTCGGATATGCAGTGTCGGGGGAAACTGAACATTTCTACGAAACCAATCGAACATTTTTCTTCCTGCTCTCTATTCGGTCAACCCAACCGAGGTAGAGATCTGTGAGACCGCGGGAGACAGAATCAGCAAAACGAAGCGTCCCCGCGCTGCCATGTGAGGCGGGTCACAGCAGCAGGGAGCCATTCGTGCAGCATGACCTCACTCAAACTCCATGAGAAGCACGTGAAAGGCGACCTCAGCTACATTAAGTAGGACCACTCCGTCAGTGAAATGAGGATAGACAGGCCTTGAAAGACCCGCATTGAGGAAAAACGCTTTAGTTCTTCAAACTTAACTCATCCAGGGAAGGCAGTTGAGAAGAGATTTGCAGACAGCAGAGTAAAACAAACGGGTAGGCTTTTGGGTTAGGGAAATAATTGGATCCCCAAAAGTTGAATTCTCCTTGAGGACAATGGAAACGGCAATCCAACAGGTTACAATAACCTCCAAAGTCAAATGCCTCTGAGATCATGACATTCAGAATTTGACCCAATTTTGGAGTCCTAAATCGCACAAAAGTTCAAAGATCCATCCGCCATCCCATAAGGCGTGACATCACCCATTGCTCATTCTTTTTTTTGGACAACTGTTATTTTAAATGAACAAGTTCAGTGGAGAGGGCTTCGAGTTAGTATTGTTAAAAGTTGAACGTTTTCATTATTGTAAAGTTACACAGCTTAACACTGGAAGAAATGATTTCTATCCCCACTCTTTCCTATGGTAGAAATAGCTTTGCAATCAGAAAAAAAAATTGTGACTAGCATAGCATAACAACACGACACCATCCTTTTGTTTAGCTGCATTTCATCAAACAATTTGTAATTTGTGTCATCATTATTTTCCTTTGCCAATTTGTTGAGGAAAATGATGTGCTATCAAGCCCACTGCATCCCAACCGGGAATTCATCCAAGCTACAGTGGACGTCAAATCAGCTTTGGACTGATGTGGAAAGAGTAAGTAAATACATCACATCACCTTGAGATTCATGTCATTAGAGAAATATATACTGTATAATAAAGTCGTTTAAATTCCGGACGAATCCAAAATAAATGTAAGACTTCTTCTGTGATGGGCTGAAAATGCATATTCAGAGGACTATCGTATCTAAAGAGGAAGAAGAAAAAGATCAACATATTCATCACACGAATACATCCAAATGAAAGTCAGCCGAAGGCCCCTTTAAATAATATACACCTTCATTTAGAATGGACTCTCAAGGGATGGGGTTGAGATGCACTGACAAATCACAGCTGATGCATTCACAAAAGAATGCAGCCACACGCGCTTTGGTAAACACACACACGCGCACACCCCCGCACACACACGCGGCTAATTTACCACTAATGTGTAACGGACTATGCTGTCCAACATGCTCATATTTAAGTCCCAGGAGGAATACCTTTTGGAGGACTATAAAATTGTGCTCCATGAATTTTATTATGCGTGCATAATATTTTACTTGGATATGTGCTAAAAGTATTTCATGATGAATGTACGTTTAAAAAAAAACATTTATGCAATACAAAATATGTTATTCAGCTAGGGGCAAAATGAATAAATACATTTTAACAGCAAATAAATGAAATTCATAAAAAAAAAGTTGAAGCCAAAGAAATCAATAAATTAGATTAAAAGAAGTAAATGTATAATTTACTGTTGACGTTGAATGCCCTGTGGTCTATATACAGAATTTTATGTCTATTAAATGTTTATATCTTTCGTGACCAAATAAAAAAGAATGAAATTAATAATTCAATGAACAAACAAGTAATTAACAAAACGGAAAGCAACTATTGTCAATGAACATGTGTGTCGCACGCACCGATCCACATGCGCGCAGAATTGAACAAAGTGTAATGTGACGGCTCGTTGACGAAAATACAAATGGAACTCCTCCTTTGTCTTGATGGGGGCCGGCTTTTCCTTTCAGACTGTGCCGCTGGAGAACAACGCTCACCCGGCCGCAACGCTTTAGCTCCACCCCAGCTCATCAAGGTAGCAAAATGCCATTGGCCCCGCAGAACAAAGGGGAGGTCTGAGCGGTGGCGTGTTTGAATGAGACGGAACCCTAACCCTCAAAATGAGTCGTTTCAAACAGTGCTTCGATTAGATTGTTGTCGTAGCGTCGCGTCATTGCCTATTTCGCGGGGTCACTTAAGCAGCTGGAATCCGTATACGTCATTTTCTTTTTATTATTTAATTCTCGGTCTCTTCACCAATGAAATGCATCAGAATATACACGTGACGGTGTCGTGAGCCCGCGGAGGATGTTCCGGGATTCTTTCGAGACATAATGGCGGACGCCGTCGATCGCGGGAGCTCCGAAATGAGTAACGGCAGTGATGCGCTTGTGGACTTTGAACCGGTACAACCAGGCAAATGTGATATATGCATGTAGACCATGACAATATCGACGTCTTTGTAACAGAATAGCGGATGGTAATTACCACTCGATTTATTTAAATAAAAAACAGCGCTTCTCTTGCACTGACACTTTATTTTTACATCTTTGATTGAAACAGTAAAGATGAATAAACTCGGGCCTGTGTGAATGCCACATGTCTCTAAGGTGTCAAATTCTTTTGGAATAATGTTTATGATCTGCTACAGGGGCGCATGGATTATTTTGTAGGAGTTGGATTTCTTGGAAAACTTCAGGTTTTCAAGGGTAATTCCAAAGACGACCGACGGTTTTGGGGAGCTGTTGAGCCAGGCGCTTTAGGCATTAGGACAGTTTTTCAAAGGTGCCACATCCTATAGGGGTGTCCGGATCCAGGAACCGAGTGGAACCGGGACTAGCCTCCTCATTTTCTTGTGACAAGGGGGCCTGGCTTTGAGATTTATGAAAGAAAAAAAAAAAAAAGCGCAACTCTTCCACGTGCTCATTTAACCGGGATGAGCATGGTGAGGGAACACACTCACTCGTGGTGATTTATTTAGCCTTAGAATGACAAAGAGTGACAAAGCCGGCACATGATAAATACTGTGTGTGACTATTCAATGTGGACAGTGAGCAGGGGTCGCGGGTCAAAGTCGCAGCGAGCCCGCCTGCAGATCGCCTCTGCTGCCGGCGTGGCGGCCACATGGCGCCGGCCTTGCGCGTTACGGCGCTCTCGTCAAACTCTGCCGGCGACGGGAGATTCATCAGGCGCTAAAATGGATTCTCAGCATGTTGCTGACAGCGGGGTGGCTGTCCTGGCTTGATAACAACTCTTCCTGCTTGATTGCATTTTTATTTATGATACTCAGTAGGGGAGGGAAGAGGGGAGAAAAGTCACAATAAGCCTGGATGACTTGGTTCCGATTGCAGTCGCTGTGCTGTGAACGTTGCTGTTAAAACGCCGGTAAAAATCACAACAAACACCGTTTGCATCTGCACAATGCGTTTGTCAACTCTGTCCTTGGGCACGGCTGACGGAGTAAATCATATTCAGCATCGCGGAAAGTCTTCCTTTAACGATGATATCCCAGGACCCTTTCAGGGAAAATCCATAAGAATGCTGACATTTTTTTTTTCCATACTCAGAAACTGCAATTTTTTCCTAAATATTTACAACTCCTTTTTGCTGTCACCAGCATAGTTGTACAGGGTCGGATGTTTTCACTCTTTTTAAAATGGAAAACAATAAATAGATGCGTAATTCACACCTGGCCGCTGAACAGCATCCCGCCAGTTTAATCAACACATTGAAAAAAAAAATAAAGATGACGACTCCTGAGCTGTTGAATGAGATGTGGACTTTTGCGTTGAAACTGTGCATTCAACTGCTATCAACACAACCGGGAAATCCTATTTCCGTGGGAGCATGAGAGGAAGACACAACTGTTGCTGTGCTGCAGTTTCACTTAGTGGCTGAAATGAGTCAGGTTTCTATTCACAACTGCGCTGAGCGGACTCGGAGCACGTACAATGGGAATGTAGTTTCTTGTCTTTGTGTTTTAATTCATTTCATTGTGTACTAATCTACATTTGAATGTTTTACAGCAGACTTCACTTTGGCGAAGACCCAATAAAGTTGAACAAGAAATAGGCGTCAGAGTATTTTTCAATTCTTGATCTTTGAGATATTTTGACGGAGGTAGGTCACAGACATCCAGACGTAGGAACTGTTTGAAAAAAAAAAAAAAGTGTGGAAAATGCATCTTTCACGAAAAAAGTTCCAAATTGGACAATTTTCACGGCGCAGTAGAAACAAAGGCGCAGGGGGCGCTTTCCTCCCTTTCATGTGCTCATAACGTGTTAAATGAAGTTGACATATTTCCCTGTGATCGTTAGAACGGACAAAACAAGCTCTTTGTTGGTGGATCTAGCCGTGGCCCTTGCCCTCAAATTCGCCTCCGCCGGCTCCTCCTGCCGATTCATCTCTGTCCCAAAACCACCCCGCCGCCCCCACCCCCCGAGTTCCCACACAAACTCCGCCGCCTCCAACTCATTCATGCGCCTGTTTCTCAACCCCGCAAAATGTGCACAACAGACAAAAGTACGAGCTGCTCATTTGAGGTGGACAGTGAAGAAATGCGCTTTCAGATTTGAAGCTCTTCTTCCCCGATGAGTATACGTGGATTTGTGCCGACACTGCATTTCATGGCGATGTAATGTCAAAGCACAAACAAGGCTCCTGAAACTTTTTTAGAGGCTGGTGCCGTCTCATGAAAATGAGCCACCTCTCACTACACCTGTCTAGTGTGCCTTTCGTTTCCATGACAACTGGGTAGGGCTAATCGATTATGAAAACAATATTAATCACAATTATTTAGGTAATAATTGAAATCACGATTATTCAAACACTAATTTATTTTTGGGGAAAAAAACGAGAAAATGTTTAAACGTAAAAAAAAAAAAAATGTTCACGTTAATCGGATGTCTGTAACGCAGAAACCCCAAACACGTAAAAATAAAAAAATAAAAAGGAAAAAAATGGACATATGTGTTTGTCACAAGACAGCGACAAAATATATATCACCGCCAATGGGCCAAAACCGCATAAGTAACATTTTGGTGAAGTTCATATTTTTTCAAAAATCTATAGGCCTACTATTGGTCAGTCCACACGGCGGGGGGGGGTTGCTTTTACACATTATTGACCAATCAAAAGTGTTGACAATGGCTTGCTCTCTTTCACGTTGCAACGCTAATGGTTGAACAAACTTGCCATTTTTGGGGTCTCCTGGAAAGTGACCATTTTGGAGGTACAAGGTTTTGGCCCGACGCCAGCGATATGTATTAGCGGTGCACCGATCGATCGGTTTGATTTCGTTAATTTGGGGGGATCGGTGATAAAATCAAACCGATCTTCTTAAATGTATGAAAAAGTCATCCGCTGTCCTCTTCTGCTGTGAGATGACTAATAGGCTTTTATTTTATTCTTGGGGGGAGAACTAATTAACATGCCGTTAAAACAACCTGTTTGCATTGTTTATCCGTTTGTCTGTGCGTGTGGATGTACATGTGTTCGCCCTGGCTCCCACAGCGGCGGCCAAGTTGACTGACAGCACCGGCAACGGAAGCGGCGCTACCGAACGTTGACGACTTTTGTAAAGAAACACACATGTGAATAACGATTTATCGAGTCAAGTTTACGTTGGCAACGGTCAATTGAGATTAGTAATTGTCATGACAGGACAAATGTTGAGGCAGCAAAGTCGTCGGGCCTGAATCCTACTTTGCAATAAAATCCACGATGCAATTCCGCAACATCACCCCGATGGTCACGTTAATGAAATGACAAAAAAAAAAAAGGCTTTTCTGTATGACTTCGCCGTTAGATAAACTCGCTCACATCAAATTCATGATTCACTTCCATCAGGCATGGCACTAATGAAAGCAACCTGTCACGTTGCGCCAACAAATGTGCTCAGAGGCGAGAACAGCAAAGTCCTTGAACAGGAGAGAGAGGGAGAGAGACGCGACGACCCATTTGCACGACCAGGCTGCTCATTAAGAAAGACGGCGGGAGTGTCAACCGTCATCAAACCAGGGCAGCGGACCTTCTTTCTGCTTGCATCACCGGTTGACTTCATGTTTCAACCTTTCCTTTGGTTTTTAGTCTACAGATTCCCCCAGGAATTTGACGGGGAAAGAGACAGAGCCCTGCCCGAAGGAGCAAAAATCAGCGAATAATGTGACACCCCTCTAAAAACAAAAGAGTGTGTCTGTTCCGGTATAGGAGGGGTCACCAACATGGTACCCACGGACCCATAACTACAAAAGCAGCCCGTCTGCTTGTTGAAAAGTAGCTCGCCAATGATGGGAAAGTGTCATTTGTTGTAGTGGTGAGCATTCGAAAATGTAACAATTGCAGGTTTATAGGGCGGCACGGTGGTCGACTGGTTAGCACGTCCGCCTCACAATTCAGAGGTCGTGGGTTCGAATCCCCGGCTCCGGCCTCCCTGTGTGGAGTTTGCATGTTCTCCCCGTGCTTTTGTGGGTTTTCTCCGGGTACTGCGGCTTCCTCCCACATTCCAAAAACATGCTTGGTAGGCTAATTGGACACTCTAAATTGCCCCTGGGTGTGAATGTTTGTTTGTCTCTGTGTGCCCTGCGATTGGCTGGCAACCAATTCAGGGTGTCCCCCCGCCTAGTGCCCGAAGACGGCTGGGATAGGCTCCAGCACGCCCCGCGACCCTTGTGAGGACAAGCGGTATAGATAATGGATGGATGGATGCAGATTTATAGAAATACTCTGAGGGGGGCATTTTACTCAATTTTGCTGGTCCGTCGTGACGGTTTTGTGACAAACTGAATTGTAATTATCAATCCGTCATTTAATTCAGTTGATCCGTCAGACGGTCCCCAAAATAAAACGTCAGAGTCACGGGCGTCCGCCAGTGACAAACCGCCAGTCAGTTAGTGACGAATGAAAACCCACTTGCGTTATTTGTCAGTCCGTCTATTTTTAAATCTGTCCCGTCAATCGTCAGTGACGGACTGACGGAATCCCCACCTCTGGAAATACTAAGTTGCAAATGGATATTGGTCTATTTCCTACCTTGTTAAAATCCGTCCCTCCATCCGTCAAAATCTGGTCCCCGAGGGCCACTCTCCTGCATGTGTTAGATGTTTCCCTCCTCCAACACACCCGATTCAAATGATCGGGATTGTTATGAGGCTCGCGCAGAGCTTGCTAATTTGCTGATCAATTGGAGGAGGGAAACATCCAACACATGCAGGATAATGGCCCTCAAGGACTGGAATTGGACACCTGTGCTTTGTCCAAACCGCTTATTGCTATTTCATAAGTACCGGAAGCTCTTCAGTACTCAGGAAGTAGCAAATGGGTATGTTTGACCTCTCTATAAATAGGGCAAATATTCTGCAATCGCTTCGCCGCCAGAAACAGCGTTGCATTCGCAACTCGCGTTTGTCATTCGCAACCGGCGAAAGTGCCATCGTGCGCTGCTGTTCCGCGCGGCTCTTTGTTTTGGGCGGCCATTGGTTCACCCACTCGTCGCCCGTGTGGGCAGACTTTTCCTGCGCATTGTTCGCCACTCACTCGCAAGCGCCGCCGCCACGTCTCTCAATGTCAGCCCTCGGAGGAATCTTACACAAGAGCCGGCATATATGCTCGCATCAAACGCTGCACAAAGCCCCCCCCCCACCACCTTTCCGACTCACATCTCCAGTGTGCGCCTTATGAAAGCCTGACAACAAACTGCTTTGCATCACATTCAACTGCAGAGCTGGGCATCGCCTATTTCCCGTCTGCATATTCAATGGACCCACGCGGTCACAAGGCAGTCGGGTCAGCCAAACGACGTTGAGCACGGACTTAACTTGTACCACGTCACACGCGGGTGCCGCACTCGTGACACGTGGCCGAGTACGGAAAAAAATCAAAAAGAAAACAGTGCTGTGTACCGCAGATGTAATGACTTGCGCCCCATATTGTTTGTGTGTGTCTGTTGTTTTTGTTTGATATTTTTTCTTTCTTTGTTTGGCGGCGGGTCTGCTCGTGCGGCGCCCGCGCGTGGCATTCTCGACGCCGATTGGCTGTCGCCGACGAAAGATGGACCGGGACCGCGTGGTCAATTAAATATGCAGGACGGACAGCGGCGGCGGTTAGGCCATGCCCAGCTCTGGTGCACTGACTGAGCAACCAACTTTTTCAACACGTCAGCTCCAATTAAAGGGAACATGAGAAGTTCATTTCGGTCCCTAAAGCTACAATCTACACTAATGAACCCTGCGGGGCTACAGATTGCACCATTTCTGTCTCACTATAGTGTAGGTCGTAGGCCCTCAATACACTCTCAAAACAGTTGGGTTAAGAATTACACAATTTGGGGTCAAAGATGGGCCGATCCATTATTTGGGTCAATTTGACCAACTTTCTTGCGTTGTTTTGTACAAAACAGCACCATTTGGGGGGTTGTTTTGTACAAAACAACTGCAAAAGTACAAAAACCTTGAGATGGTTCTGCTCCTTCTTTTGAGAGGAATTGAACTTGATTGGGAAAGGCACACCCCTGTCTAAATAAGACCGTACAGCTCACAGTGCATGTCAGAGCAAATGAGAATCATGAGTCATAGGAACTGCCCAAGGAGATGAAAAAAAAAAAATATATATATATATATATATATATATATATATATATATATATATATATATATATATATATATATATATATAAAACAACCACAAGAATTGTGTTGTTTTAGTTGGTCAAACTGACCCAAATAGTGGATCGGTCCATTTTCGACCCCAAATCGTGTGATTTTTAACACAACTTTTCTTAGAGTGCAGGTGGCCCCGGGCCAGGCTGCATCCAATTTTTGTCTCTTTCCGGGGTCCGAAGAGATGGGTTGTTCTCACAGTAGTCGTATGAGCATAAGCCACACTTTTCTTGGCTACGTGTTTTAGTTGGGTCGTTACATGTATCCCAGGACTTGTCTCCATGCCAACGATACACAGACAGCCTTTTACTGGGTCGCTGAGTTCACTGCTGTAAGTGCAATTATCAACTTTCGGTGACACTTGCTGTGACAGCTGTGGGAACTTTAGATTGCACAAAAACGGAGCATTCAAAGTTTGCCGTTCACAGTAAAGTGGACGGTGAAAATGAGCAATCCAAAGCATGGGAAATCGTTTGCATTCTCTGCAACCAATACATGGAGACGCATGTGCTCCATGTGCCGCAAGACAATAGCTGGGATGAAGATTTCCAATGTGAGAAGACATTTGCTCCAAATTCCGAGGAAAGAACAACAAATGTAAATACGCCGAAATTGTCATATCAAGCTGCGAGCAGGATTCGCGTCACATCTAGGACAAAGCAACAAAGTGCTCACTTAGAGTGGAATGGATTTTGGCTAAGCACAAGACGCCTTCTCAGATACAGAAATTTACCCCCCCCCCCCCCCCCCCAAAAAAAATGCACGGCTGAAATAATGGAGACAATCTTTGGAGGAAATGACACCTGCAGTAAAATTAAGCAAATTACCCTTACAGCGACTACACACCCCGAGGTACCGCCTAGTGATCTAGTTAACGGTGGTGCCGTTAAATCAAAAAATGCAACGTGCATTTTGTTGATGTTAATGCTTATGATGAGTCCAATCGCAATACTCTGCTAATGGTGTTTGTAAGGCATTAAGGCCGAGAAAGAGCAGTCAGACGTCGGGGAGCGCCGTGCGATTGATGTAGCGATCACCGCGGTAACATCGGATCCCGTCGGCAAGCGTCTGGCGGGCGTTTCAGCGTGTTCAATCGCCGCCGTGAGTCGGAGCATTTTGTCACTCTGATTGGCTGTTAGCTAGCGAATCAGCGCAAGAACAGGAAGTGACGAATGCGGATAAACAGCAAGCGATGGAAAGCCTTGAGAATTCCGCCTTAATCTTTTTACAAGTACAAGAGCGAAGGTTGACAATGTAAGTATTGCGCGATACTGTGTCAAGAGTGTGAGGGTTTGCTTCACGTGGGAGTTCTTCGTGAGTGAAAAATGTAGCGGACTGCGTTGCTTACGTTTCTATATTGTGCCGACGGCCAATCGCTTTCCAGTTGGATTGTTCTAACCATGACGAATAGTGACTACCGCCGCCGATGGTATGGAGGGGTATTACATCTCACGCATGCGCAGAAGTTAGTTTAATGGTCAGCGTCGCTGTCTGTCGTTGCCGTGTATTTTTCCGACGTGATGTTCCGACAACCGGTCCTACGCCACCGGGGGTGGGCGTCGGTCACAGTTGGCCGAAACCCGCTTCGGTCCTTGATTAGTCCTTCCTCTTTAAAACAAAAAACTTCTCATCCTCCGTCCACAAAATGGGTCCCGGATGGACGGACCATTTCGTCCTTGGGACGGAATGCAAATCTCTGATGATAACTACTTTCAAATGCCATCTACTAGTCATAGCCAATAAATGACATGCTACTAAACCCCGCAAAATATTGGGTTTGTGGAATATGAATAAATCCACCCGTTTTTGGCCATCTCAGGGGGCGGCCATTTTTTGTGATTGGTCGTGAGATGGCTAAAAACGAGTGAATTTACTCATAGTCCACAAATGCAATATTAATCAGAATGCCTTGTTTCAACTAGTGAAACATATTCTGTAAAACAAATGTTTGCGTTGACTTCGGCTTTAAGTAATGAAGTTGATTCAGTACTTCAACCAGTCTGTTTTACACAACTATGTGAAGCCTACTCAAGTACAGAGCACGTGAGTACTTTTGTCACGTCAGAAGTGTGCGATAAATACATTCAAATCCAATTAGTCGTGTTCAATATATGGGACACTAGTTTTTCCCAGATAAAAGGTAATGTATATAATTGACAGTCACAATTATTGTTTTACTTTTGTACTTCAGTACATTTCAGAGTCTGACTTTACTTTATTTACTTTACAAAATTGCTATTTTACACAAGCACCTGGACTTCAAGTGTGTGAGTGCTTCTGCCACCTCTGCTGTAATGTAGCATAATTACACCACTTTCAAATGACTAAAGTACTCATATCCAAAGAAAAACATGAAAGAAATTGTAAATTGCAATGTATGCCATGCTACGTACCGTACGTACGACTCCATAAAAAGTATTGTATATAATTAAGAGTTCTTTTTGCCTTTGTTCTGTACTTGGGTGGATTTAAGTCAGCACATTTTTACTTTAATTACACACGAAAAGTAAAAAATAAAAAAAAAAGCTATTCATATCCAATATATGACATTATTATAACGTTAAATTTAGAAAAACGCATTGAATAGAATTGACAGCAAAATAAAATCGTGTTTACTTATAGGGACGTATATGTTAGTCAGTACTTTTTCACTTTTACTAATGTACAGGAGTTGAATCAGTGTTTTGTTTGTTTGTTCATACCTGTCAACTTACACGTTTCCCCCGTGTTTTATACGTTTTTGATCATTTCAAATTGTGCACGCCGTATAACAATTTTTGTACGGGGGGAAAAAAAATTTAAAACTCGTTTTTTGTTCGACCGATCTCGTCTTGCCCATTTCTCGACTCTAATCCGGAGCGTCCGTTAGCGATTCCGACTGCAAACTTCGACAGACTTCGCCGAGCATGCCAGTATTGAGAGTACTGTCCAGTATTGAGAGTACTGTCCAGTATTGAGAGTATTGTCCAGTATTGAGAGTATTGTCCAGTATTGAGAGTATTGTCCTGCACGTTGCAAGGTGCACGTGAGCCCCCCGCCGCCCCCAAGCCCCACTCCATGCACTCGCACTCAAAAAACGTGGTAAAAAGTAAAAGCATGCGCACGGATTGAAATGTTGCATTTACCTTGCTTGGATGGAGCGCAAAAGAGCAAAAGCACACCGATGAGCCAAGGGGTGCTCTCCACCGCCATGTACAGCCTTTTGGTGAGGAGGGGGGGGGTCCACCAGTGGGTAGCGCGGGTCTCCTCGTCTGTGTCTACACGCCAGGCTCGACCGTCACAGCCACATGCGATGCATTTTCTTTTTGCCCACGGGTGGTCAGTCTGCTATTGTCTGCGCGGTTTTTTGGGGGGGGGGGAGGGGGGAGGTGGTGAGGGGCAGGTGGGGAGTCTCTCATCCCACCCGCCACCCCTCTAGCTCCCACGCTTTTCTAGTAGTCCCAACAACAACAATAACAGCAGCGCGGGTGGAAGAGCCGTCGTGTCCCTCGGCGAGTCAACGCCATGTTACGAGCCAATGTGGAAGAGTGGCGGTGGCGGTGGTGGTGGTGGTGGTGGTGTGTGCCTCTGCTAGCTGCTCCACACACACACACGCACACACACACACCCGCACATACTTGCGCACACACTTCTCCACTCGCACACGCACGCGCACATGCGCGGGGGGGTGCACACAGCCAGACACTGACTTATTGCCTGGCTGGCTGGCTGAAAGTCCACTGGATAATGATAATAATAATAATAATAATAATAATAATAATAATAGTAATAATAATAATAATAATAATAATAATAATAATAATAATGCCTTTTCACAAACTTTACATTCATACATATTCAACTGCCCAACTACATCTTCAGTATCATATCTAACCTCTTGCCCAGGTTAAAAAAAAAAAGTTGCCTTTTTTCCGCCATACCTTTGATTAAGGTCTTTTAAATTTTTCAGTTTCATTGATTTCAATGTCACAGTCTTGGTATTTTTAGAAACGTGACTTTTCTTTCTTTTCTTTACTTTGAAATGTTTACAAGTTTTCTTGTTGTCAATGCATGTTCTTTTAGTCATTTTTGGTAGAAGCTACATTTGTTTTTTTCTGCTTTGTTTCTGAATGTCGTTAGCTTGTCGTGTTTGTAAATGCGTTTATCTTATGTGAAGCCCATTGAGTTGCCTCGTGTATGAAACGTGCTAAAGAAATATAGCTGCCTTGCCCGTTGTCTTGCCTTCATCCTCCCGACTGAGTTGGTGCACCCCCACGACTGCACACGCCTTAAAAAAGATCGCTGGTGTTTTCCCACCATGCAGCACTTTCAACTTCTTGATAGATTTGGCGCACCCCCTCCTACCAACAAACAATGTTCAAAACCGCACGCTTCTCCCAAATATTTTTAGCCACACAACCCGTCAACATCACGACGGAGTTGACGCACCACTTCTTCACTACACACACCCTAGAAATGGGTGATTTCCCCTGTCTTTTCCAAATGTTTTGGGTCACAACCCTTACATGTCCCAAAAGAGTTAGCGCACCCCCTCTTACCTAGAAATACCCTCTAAAAATGGTTACATTTCCCAAATATTTTAAGCCACACACCCCGTAAACATGGGCGGCGCACCCTTTCCTCACCACACCCATCCTAAGTAAGGGTGTTTTCCCAAATATTTTGGGTCGCACCCCTTAAATCTACCAACAAAGTTGCTGTACGCTGTCCTTCCTGCACACACACTCTAAAAAAAGATTGCCTTTCCCAAACATTTTAATAAGTCACACACCTCAAGTTCCCAACAGAGGTGGTGCGCCATCTCTCACCACCACATACGCCCACTATAAAAAGGGGACTTTAGACAGATCTGATCGGGTGGACAGATCGGCACATATTTTGCATTTTATCCACAAATCAGTGATTGGTTGTAAGGTCATAATTTGCAGATCAATCAATGATCTTATTTTATGGATCCGATCAATGACGTCATTGATCGGACCCGTAAAATAAGATATTACAGCAAACCCAATCTCGTTCACTCCAGGGATGTTCTGTGCTGCCATCGTTAGTAAGCCAAGGTTTCTCGGCATATGCAG
This sequence comes from Filicampus tigris, assembly GCF_054856515.1. NCBI lineage: Eukaryota > Metazoa > Chordata > Actinopteri > Syngnathiformes > Syngnathidae > Filicampus > Filicampus tigris. The sequence continues at coordinate 1,487,539 of NC_141219.1, forward strand.
TAAATTATTATTATATATGATATAATTATTCATTTGTAAATAAGTTGGGGGGGTGGTTTAAGCAAATTTTGACTAGTCGTGGTGCTTGTCCCAATCAATAAAATAGATTGAATGGATTGGTCCATCTTCTGACAAACGTTTGGAGCCACTCACCACTTCAACATCCAGGGAGTGTTGACACAGTGACTTGCCTTTCCCAAAGGATTTCAGCTGAGCACCTCTTAAACATCCTGACAGAGTTGGTGCACAATTCCAGGCACGCTTTTTCAAAAAGGATGCCTTTACAAACTTTCAGCCACGCACCCGCACAAGTCAACCTCATAATAGAGTTGCTGCAACCACTTTTCCCCACACACAACCTAAAAACAAACGTTTTTCCCCCAAAGTTTTAAAGCCAACACCGACCTTTGACAGCCAACAGAATTTGCAAACCCTAAAACGCTTCAACATTAAGAATGGGTCTCTTGCCTTAACCTAGCCACGCACCACCTTGCGAATCCCTGCAGAAATGGTGCACCCGTCTCCCCACACACGCCTTAAAAAAAGGGTTTCTTTCCCAGCCTTTGCCAACTATTTTATGCCATGCAACATCCTGACAGAGATGGTGCACTTCCTTTCCACACACAACCTGAAACTCTCATTTCCACATGAATTTCTGCAGAATTTTCCTCATAAGACGACGAGTACGTGAGACCTTTTACTCGCCTCCTATTCAATATTCATAAATCCCTTCATCAGTAAATATCATTGGTGCGAGCGAGACACATTTAAGCAGGTCTGAGTGGTCAAATGAAAAAGTGAGCAGAATGCGCTCTTCCTTTATTTCGAACAAGATTGGGCAGAAGGCGGACGAGAAGGGGAGGGGCGGGGAAGGGCGGGGCGCTGGGCTGGCGGTGTGCATCCCAATCAATCAGCTGCTGAGTGCTGAGGGCTTCAGTGACTCGTGCAGGCAAACACATCGCGGGCAGCCAGCTGGAGCTCTGCCTGCCTGCCACACAAAGGCAGCCTCCTCGAGGAAACAAAGTGATGAAGAGCCACAGTGTACGCGGACGCTGCCTCCGCTGCCTCCGCGGCCTCCGCTGCTGTCTGAATTCAAGTGCGCCAAATAGTCCGCCTGCGATGCGGCACAAAGCTCGCTTGTGTGGCAAATGGCCGTGCTGGTCTTTTAACTGGAAGCAAAGACACAATGATGAAAGGCTTTCGTGGAGGCCCTCCCATAGAACGCACGCGTCTCCTCACGCTGCATGATGCCACATTGATTTGGTCTGATGAAATGAAATGGGATGCCTGCGTTTCCCAGGCGTCTGATTAAAGCAAACGTGAATTATGACGGCATGGCTGTGTGACTGTCCCGTGTGATTGCGCTCAAGCTCCGGTCCCCCCCAGCGTCTCTTTTTTTTTTGGTTTTCTTTCAAAGGCGAGCACATGGCTTTGCTTGCATTTTGTCATGAAGCGGCAGTTGTGGTGGTGTGCGCATATCGCACGACGAACGAAAGAGCAGTCCAAGTGGTACAGTGCAGGCCACAAACGTCCTTCAACGTCCCAGAATGGTAGCGCACCCCCTCTTCCCACACGCACCTCAAAAAAGTGTGTACTTCTCAAAACACTTTAAGACACTCACGTCATTCAACGTCTGCACAGAGTTGGCGCACCACCTTTTTCTCCTACGCTCACACCCTGAAAAGGGTGCGCTTCAGAAATGTTTTAAGCGATGTCCTGCCCGCGTTTTGAAAATGTTGGCACGATTTACTCTTCATCTAACACCACCCCGAAAAAATGGTATACAGTATCGCCCCACCCTCTCCACTGAGGTTTGTGGTCCTGCTATTTTACAGATTGTTTTTTTTTTTGTACAGTTAATAACTCTTTTTTGGTCAAACGCTTGTCGATTTTGGGTGTAATTCCACTGTTGACCACAAGATGGTGGAACACTATTTTGTTTGAGATGACTTGTAATCCTGCTTTTCATGCTTAGTGTGTCACTAGCCAATATGTGTTGACACCCCCCCTCTTCCCCATGCACAGCCTAAAAACAGGCTACCAACCTTGCCCAAATATTTTAAGCCATGCTACTATTTCAGCAACACGTCATAACTGGTGCACCCCCTCTCATCTAAAACACCCTGAAAAAAAAAATTTGCCCAAATTTACCAGTCGTTTGAAGTCAAACACTACCTTCAACATCCTGACAACGTTGGCGCACCACATCCTTTTGAGTCGCACCACTTTCAAAAACGTTCTGATAGAGTTGGCGCACCACCTCTTCCTAACACAAGACCTTTCTAGCCTTCTAGTGCCACATCTTCCCGACAACATCCCCCCAAAAAAGAGTCTCATTCGAATGTCTTTGAAGCACTACCTTCACCACCCTGACAGAATTGGCACCCGTGCACGCACACCCTAGAAAAAGTCTCCCTTTCCTTAACAACAGTTTTAGGATCCGTCAAAATTTTGACAGAGCTGGCGCACCACCTGTGAACTCACACTGCCTACTGTCAATCTGACCTTGGACCTTTGCTAACCTAACCGTTGAGGCTTGGCGATCCTTGTCAAACCGATAAGCCTCTTGAATATGAATGAATAACTTTCACCAAGACCATTTTGCCAAGTATTTCTGCAAAGAAACACGAGCTGGTTTTAGCTTCGGAACCTCATCTTGACTCAGCTGTCATTCAAATAGCGTACAATTGGTTTCTTGCTGTGACTCGGACCTCTAATGGAAAATAGCGCCGCAGTGGACTTCGTAGACTCCGTGCGGCCGTGACATGACACATTTGGACGTTCATGCTGGCTTCATTATGATGTGTGCACATCTCACAGAGACCAATTAGCAGAGTAAACTTGATTCAAAACGCATGAGAGCGTTTTAGTGGTTCCTCTTGGCAGTTGAAAGAGGCAAGGTGAGTGTCTTGAAAGCGAGCCAAGAAAACGTCCTCTGATGCTTTTTTAGTGCTGCGAAATAATACCCGGGCTTGTTTTCCTGTGCCATCATTCCATACATTCGAATTGCGTACTGCAACCACACTCACTCTTCTACTGTATTTAAGTAGTCTATGTAAACCTGATGTCATCATGCATTTGTGTATGGTATAGTAAAAATATGTATTTATTAGGGAATATGTGTTTTATTTAGCCTACAATACTCTACTTGATAATATATACTGTATTGATAAATGATGTCATGTAATACCCATGTTCAAATTAAACACCATAATACATCAAATATAATGTGGTAGTTGAAGCCCCAAATGTAAATGAATTAATCAAAATATAATATAAATATATATTTTTTTTTAAATGAAAGATGATTTTATAAAATAATTGTTGATACAATTATATATGTATAAGTACGAAATACCTTTGTACACTTACCGGAATAAATCATTGTTTTGAGAATGTACATAATGTTTTGCAAATTTCAATTCAGATGTGAGAAAGGCGCCAAACTGACTGAGAAAAAGTGTAAACGAGTGGATAGCATATCTGCCTCCCAATTTTGAGGGCGGCTGTTCGAGTCCAACCTCTGGCTTTCCTGTGCGAAGTTTGTATGATCTTCCTGCGCCAGCGAGGGTTTTCCTTCTCCCGTGTTCCAAAAACAAGCATGTTATGGTCTTTGGAGACGTATGGAAATGTGTTCTTTCACTGAAGCGATGCAAGGGACAAACCTTCACCCGGACAGCACACCTGGTCCAGAGGAAAGGCGTCTCCATGGCGACTGAGACAATGATGGGACACATGGTCTCATAGGAGGGGTCGACTCGACATGTTTGGAGCGTGTTTGTGTGTAGAAAAGGTGAGAGCGCGGTCAGCTGTTTTTTCTTTTTCTTTTTTTTTTTTTTAAGCTCTCAAATGTGTCCTACCTAAATTATAGATGCTTACGTAATGTTAGTAACCGGTTCTGATGCTTATGTATGACTATGAATAATTTAATGAGGTGCAGCCTAATGACTTCATGTAGTCAAGATATTGCACTTGTAGATAGAGTATATATATATATATATATATATATATATATATATATATATATATATATATATATATATATATATATATATATATATATATATATATATATATATATATTAGGGATACTCCGAACGATCGGCCACTGATCATGATCAGCCGAGTTTTGTGAAAAATTACATGATCGGAATATTTGATCAAAGCCTTTTTCTGCGGATAAAAAATAATCTGATCACCCGCACTTCATGCTTCGCAGTCTACAGCCATGAGGGACAAGCTTGTGTGCAGTGTTGCTTCACCGGCCCCCGATGCAGTGCTGTCACAGCGCAGTATAAGTGACGTTATTGCCACAGGGAGACGCGTTGTGGGTCATATTTATGAAATACTGTATACAGATAATCCATGCGATCAGTGTCATGATAGTGTCATCATGTGGAAGCTCGGTGAGCATGTATTGTACTTCTTGGAAAACAATGATTGTTTTTCTTTTTTTTCCCAAGATGCAACTCGAATAGGAAAATAAAACTTCGATAATAACGAATTAGTATGTATATGTATAATATTGTCTTTATAACAGCAATATTTACAGTACACCGTATATTGGCTCACATTACAACGTGCAAGTGCACTTTGAATTGCTCCTAATAGTGCTCACGGGCTCCTCATTTATAATGAAACAGCGACCTCACTTGGGAAAATGCAGTCAATACAATTTCCCGCCATACAGTAAATCATAATCGTGCGAAAGCAACCTGCACTCATTCAACCTCACTAAAGTAAAAAATCGAGGTAACAAAACGTGTTTTCAGGGTACTTGCCTGTTGGTAGAAGATGATAAGGGAGTTATGGACAGCACCATTTTAATACAGACGTATATTGTTCCATTCACATGCCAAAAATTGAAAAAAAAAACAAAAAACAAAAACAACGGTATTTGTGGGAGTAATTAGTCATATAATAATTTCTATCATTTGATAATCATACATTTGCTGCTCATGATGCTTTCATAAACTAATCGCAAGGAGGTCAGGAGAAGTCAAGAAGGTTCACAATGTAATTTGATCTAATTCAAGAAGACGAGCAAGACGAATAACATAATGTTTGCCTTAACCCCTCAACCCCACCATTAATGCTTTTCACCGATAGATTGTATAGTATTTCTTGTCTTGAACGTAACTTTCTAATAATCCGGAAGAGAATCTTTGTAACAAATGATCCTACCGATCAGAGCCTACCTACCTTATCCTATCAGAATCATGGCCCGAGAGGCGGTGCCATCAAGGATTAGAATTCTGTAATCCCAGCCCTGGTTTGGAGAGGAAGCTTGATTGACTGCTCAGAGGCGTGGAGTGTTTGGGATTTAGCCAGGCCGCACGGCTCCGTCTGCGTACTATAATCGACTCAACCTTTTGCCTTTTCACATACCCTATTGCAGTTTATTATTATTATTATTATTATTATTTTATTTTTTTTGCACACTCCCGAAAGGCCTTCCGTTGTACGCCTGACGTGTTTGAGGCCACACGGCCAAACTGCTCTCTGGGGGAGAAGGTAAGAAGATTATGTCTCTGTCCATAAGTCGTCTTTGCATTGCCTTCTTTTTTAGGCCCGTTTCCTCGAAGTGTATAGTGTGGATGCATGGTACTTTTTATCGGGGATATTTCAGCATGCGACAGACCCCCCCTTCGTTTTAATGGCAGCTGCTTCTTTAGCCCCCCCACTGTCAGGCGCCTGAACCAAACTGTGATGACTATATGGCTGCATCACAGCATGTGATAGCAATCCTCAAGAATTGGAATTGGGGTGGGAGGAGCCCCCTAGAGGCTGTGAACAAGAGGGGACATCCAACAAAGCTGGTATAACTACTGACAACAGAGGCGGCTGCAGAATTTTTTCCTCCCCTGGGCCTGAAAGGGGGCTTGACCAATACGTAGGGGTGCTGATAAAATAATGTATAAATACAGGGCTCCATACTGCCACTATGCCCTGCGATTGGCTGGCAACCAGTTCAGGGTGTCCCCCGCCTACTGCCCAAAGACAGCTGGGATAGGCTCCAGCACGCCCCGCGACCCTTGTGAGGAGAAGCGGTACAGATAATGGATGGATGGATACTGCCACTAAATGGTCACATTTTGCCCCTAAAATAAGAAACAGCGCGAGTAATTTCTTTCACCAACTCGCGCCAAGTGCGAACAGTGTCACCAATAATGGCGACAGTAAGGTTGTTTAGGGTTAGGCTGTCAAATCAGCCTACGGTAGGAAGGTTTGCATGGGTAGGACATGTTAGCAGAACACCAGCACAAACGGATGTTGTGATGCAAGAAAAAAAAAATGTGACAGGCACACGCCCGGGGACGTGCACCCGCTTGGCGGCAAGACTTGAATGGGCACTAGCCTCATGCCGCTAGCTTCAGCTAACCCTTTCGCTGCTCGTACAAGTGGCAGCGGGGCAACGGAATATAACAAGGGCAGTAATGCAAAGTCATGCTTCATCGCCAGATCACAACACAGCAACACCGCGTGCCAAAGATCGTAGCTATTTTCGGAGACCACCGACATCAAGACATTTTTGGGCACACTTCATTCAGAAAAAGCCGAGAGAGTCTGGCTGCAGTCAGCATTGGTGCTGTACTGTACCGTACCGCACCGTATCCCATTATACCGTATCATGTCTTATCGCATTATATTGCACGAGATGCATATGGGATGACATCAGAGTAATTGATTGGTGTTTAATGCCATGACATCGTTGCCCCCCCAATGGCTTATTAAGTATCTTAGTGCATCTCACATATTCTATTGCAGCCAACAGTATTGCACTGCAGTGAATGGCATCGTATTGCATTGCACCCTATTGAATCGTGCTGAATCGTATCTCTCCTTTGTGACAGGCAAAAGAGACTGGATTGGAAGTGGATCTAATATCACGATGGCTGGTCAGTACTAATACGGCCCTACTACAACACTTGTTTATTGGCCCCGCCCCAAAATGCCGACTTTGGCCATTATTTTAAGAGGGTGATGTTATGCGTGTTCCTCCTGTCGCTATTTTGCAGAACCCAACTTCCCGCCGCTGCCTGGCTTCATCCCACTCAAGCCGTGCTTCTACCAGGACTTTGATGAGATCCCTGAGCAACACCGCAGCTTGTGCAAGAAAATGTACCACCTGTGGATGTGTGAGTGAACGTTTCAAGAGCTTCATTGAAGAAATGTAGTCATACGGATTTGCTCTCTTCTCCACTCATGATAAGAGGGAAATGCTTTACAAGGGTCCTTCTGCCAAAAAAAAAGCCTGTCCGCAGTGTCCTTTTTAAAAAATTTTTTTTTTGCTCCGGTTTATTGGCTAACGAGCCACAGGGCTGAGCAGATGGTCTTGTTTTGAGCTGAGGAGGTTGGCAGGGGCCATTTAAGAATAGAGTTATGTCACTTTTTTCTTTTGGTTTCATCATTTTATGTCACCATGAACCAGCAGTGCACAATATGATTGATTGGCTATAAAGCTTTACCCTGCAGCAATTGGACAGCCAAAATTACATTTCAAACTATGCTTACGCATTGCTTGTTTTGCGGTGAAACGGTGATGCAACTGTAAGTAAGATTATACAATAAACCTCCAAAGATTGAACACTATCCACACACACAAAAAGCAGTAATGACAGCAGTGCATATTTCATATGTCACAACAAATCCACAAAAAGCCAAGGAAAAAGCAAAATGCCCAAACTAAATTGAGGTCATTTGAGACACTCTGAGATCTTGTGTAGTATATTGAAGTCTAACGTAACGTCATATTGTGCAATAAATGGCCCAACAAAACCTTGAAAAGCCAAAGGAAAAGCAAAAAAACCACGCCCACCAGTTAGCATTAATACTGGATCAACTGATTTTTGAATGACTTTAGGGGCTTAATTTTCCTTGAAAATGTTGGTTGAATTCCAAATTTTACTTTTATCGGAAATATACTGCTGTCACGCAAAAACTATGCAAGTCCTGTGCCTGACTTCCTTTCATTCTTGTTCTTTTCTCTTTCCTTAGTAAACGGCGCCACTCTGACAGTCAATCTCTTGGGCTGCTTCGCGTGGATGTTCGGAGGAGGGGGCGTGACCAACTTTGGCCTGTCAATCATATGGCTGCTCATGTTCACGCCCTGCTCGTACGTGTGTTGGTTCCGACCTATTTACAAAGCTTTCCGGTAGGCACGCAACCCTCGCACAGCATCATAACCACATAATAATAAATGATAACATTGTAAAATGAATACCTACATAATAACTTTATTATTCGAAAAACAGTATGGGATAGTAACAGGATAACTTAATGTTATGGCCTACAGAAAGCTGTTTCAGCATTTATTCAATATCTTTGATTTCCATCTTTAGGCCCTTGTATGAGTACGCTCTTTGTCGCACCAGTAAGGCAATTCAGTGCACTAGTAGAACAATTATTACCCTAACAACAACTGCATGCGTGTGTGCATAATATGTGGCTCACATACAACAGTGCAAACAAACATATATATTTCAAACCTACATTATTTTTTATGTCTGAGTGATAAACAACTAAACATTTCTTAACAACCAAAATAAAAACTATGATTGTAGGGGAGTTCTGCTACTTATTCACAGATTCAAGTAAATGAGCTGTCTTCACACCAGTGTGTTGGCCAAACACCACTCGAGGCCAACTGAAAATGATAAACAATGAATACACAGGAGAAGTGTTTGTCTTTCCTCGCTCTTCTCCAGTTTTCCGTCATTCAATTCACTTCTATCTTCATACAACAATGGTACACGATTGTGGGCTATGGGTATTTGGGTATGGATGTGTGTATGTGGCTTTCCTGAATCAAGACATAAAATAGGTCAATATACGTGTGTACGCCATATAGACGAAGACACTTTCACAGAACAAACCATATAAAACAAAGCGTAGTTCGGCTAGCAACATTTAAAAAGCACTTCCGGTTGTGCTCTTATACTGACACTGAATTGGTGCAACTTCCGGTATGCGATTTCGCGACAAGACAAGTACGCGGTACCGCGGGGTCATGGAAAAGGTTGCACTACACACTCTAAAAACGTTTTGGTGGAACAGATCATAGCCAGTTCTAACAATGTGCATTCAGACACGTAAATAAGAATGACACAACTAACTGGTCAGAAACGTACAGTGTGCACGCCATCCCAGTACGGCATACTCGGTCTCAAGTCCTCTCACGTGCTCGAGGCACATGTGTGTCACAGTGTCTGTGCGCGCTGAATTCACGTAAACTCGTTTTTCACTCAAGAACTTCATACAAAGTATGCAAATAGTAACATGCATGCATACTGGTCAGAAAGTGGAGCTGCAGTGTGGTGTTACGCCCACTCTAGTCCGGTAGGGGACGTTACTGTACAAATTTTAGTTCAGACACGTCTCACACTTTCAAGTCCGGTATGAATACCAACAGGCTCAAATGTACATAATTACACAGATGCAATTGTAAGTGGAAAGCTCTCAATCATATTTCCGCCGCAGGAGTGACAGCTCGTTCAACTATATGCTGTTCTTCTTCGTGTTCATGGCTCAAGTGGGCATCAGCGTCATTCAAAGCATCGGCATCCCGGGATGGGGAGTGTGGTAAGTCGAAACCGTTTCAAATGATAGCCGGAAACATATGCAACAAAAATAGGTATCAACATCAAAGGAAAAATAACTGGTGAATGAAATAAGGAATGTATCATCTTAACATTACAAAGTATTTTACTACACTTTATGAAATAATATAAACAATAACATTGATTTAATAATATTTTGTGTGATACATTTGATAGTTACATTCGTAATAATCAAACTAATTGCGATGCGTCTACTTCAATAACTGCTATTTCTTCTACTGCTACTTCTACTTCTACTACTACTACTACTACTACTGCTACTATAATACTGAATTTCCCGGTGGTAAAATGTGTTTGATTAAAGTATAATAAATCAAGTGAAATAAAGGAACACAACACAAGAAACATGCATAAAGAATATCAACAAATTCACTAGGGAATACAATTAGGGAGCATACCTCAGGATGTAGGTGAACAAAAAGTGAAAAAAAACCAACAACAGCCTCATATTGATAACTTAAATACAACAAAAAACAAAATAAACTAAAATGATATTAATAATATGAACATTTTAAAAGTACACGTGATCAAATATAATTAACATCAACAAAACTAGAGACCAAATCCAATAATAATAAAATACACAATAAATAAATGAATACAATTAGAGAGCACACCACCCGGTTTTACAGAGTACGGTGATAATTTAAAAATACAAAAAAACATAGACATATACTAATACATAAAGGACAAATCTAAACTTCTTCATTCTGGCCAGAGGGCTTCATGCATTAGTGCTGCAAAAGTCATCTAAAAATGTGTAAAGCAGAGCATATAATGTGCTTCCTCCGCTGAAAGACGCGTTTGCCTCAATGTCTGTCGCCGCCATTAACATGACAGTGATGGACCATTAGGAATTAGCCTCGTGGACGTTTTATGACGGCTCTGTTATTAGATTTTTAGAGGCCGTTAACGAGCGGCCGACTGGGCCCGATGCCCACAAATGAATCTCGTGACGACGACAGCCTTCATAAACTTTAGAAATGTCACCACGGCCGGTTTGGATGCACACCTGTACGCGCCAAGTGCTGCAAAGTTTTTCATCCGCTGCTACTTTAAAGGCCACTAAATGATCGGCATTTAATGTCCAGATGGCCAAGTGGGTGCTGGCGGTGATTATATTGTCTTATATCTAAGCGTGAGCCACTTTTATGCATGAAACTTTTATTTATTTCTTTGTTTGGGTCTCCCTTGCAGCGGCTGGTTGGCCACTATCTCCTTCTTCAGTTACAATATATTGATAGCTCTGATTATGTTGGTGCCTACCGTCATGTTCACCGCCGTCGCCTCGCTGTCCTTCATCGCCCTCACTAAGGTAACACGCAACAGTTTTTGAAACAGACGTTTTATATTCATTGTGTCATTGGTGGAGCTAGAGGGACCGCAGGGGCGCTCACCCCCCCATCCCCCCGAAATATGCTTGGACCCCACGTATTTTCCAGACACCTTTTCCTCCCCCCCCCGTCCACTGTAGGGAACATAAAATACATTTTTATCAGCGTTTTCTCAAGAATTTGGGGGGTTGTAAAAAACGTTTTTGCTGTGTGGACCCCCTGACATATCATGGGGGTCCACACGGCAAGAAACAAGAAAGGCATTGTTTTCTTTCGAATCCACAGTCGTGGTGTATCAAAGCAAAATCATGAAAGGTCACAATATGCAATGCAACTCCTGTATCAGACCGCATGAGAATGACCTGCCAGTGAGTGTATTGAATAGTGCGTCAGATGATGCCACGTACGTTGCACTGGCACCGGCTCTGCAGAAGGCCCCGATTTTGCTAACGTAAGAGCCCCTGTGATCCCACCGCCCTTGCAGATCCACAACTTCTACCGCGGGAGTGGTGGCAGCATGACCAAAGCGCAGGAGGAGTGGACCACGGGTTCCTGGAAGAACCCCCACGTCCAGCAGGCCGCCCAGCAGGCCGCCATCGGGGCGGCCAGCGGCGCCATGCAGGATCAGTACTCGGCCCCGCATTACGACAACCAGATGTAAGACGCCGATGGCGGCGGCGGCGCTCTCGCTGGGGCCAAAGGTGGAACAGTAGCCTCATCCGTCTGCTGGCTTGAATTGGAAATGAATGATTCAGAGTGTTTTCAGGCCACTTCATCATTTGTCAATCAAATACAACACATTTTTCATCTTTTATAACTTTTGAGGTTACATACAGTGAAGCACATTCACCAATTTCTTTTTTTGGAACTGATCCTTCATTCAGTTTTGTAAAGCAAACCTATTTGTTTTTTTTGTGCTTCGGCCAAATCATTTGGCGCCATTTGGTGGCAACATGGTGCTACGGAATTGTTGAAGTGAATTGAGGAGCTTCATGTAGACTAAAGTGGGTTTCGTTTTGCCGGGTGTGGGAGGTGTCAATTATTGGTGGATTTTTGCTATTACAAAATCACAAATACCGAACGAGGAAAACACAATGTATCAAGTTTTTAATGTATTATTTGGAATATTTTTCTGTTGCTTTGTGTTTAGGACTGACTGTGGACTCGTGGATATTGCATCAACCAAAGAAAAGTTAACATTTTAGTCGTATTTTGCACTATGGAGAGAAAAAGGCTGTCATATTATTTTTGCTGTTACCTCATGGATGATTTCATGGGATTTGTATGCACATTTTTTTTTCTTTTAACGCTGTGAAATTAAACAGTGTTGGAATGCCCTAAAGGAATGTTAGGGCCACACTGAAAAGAATAACAATAGTTTAATAATAATGTCACAAAATTATGAGCATAAATATAAAAATAGCAGTGCTAGTAATGTTATTATTATTGATTCATTTTTCACTTCTTGAATCATCTTTTTTCTCCTGTTTTGGGGTTGGGTATCGTCATTTTCAGGGATTTTGTTTCTTTTCAGTGTGGCCCTTTGTGTAGCTGGGAACAGTAAGAAGAGTGTTTTTAAGTTAACGATCACTTTAATCCTATTAAGGACACATGTAAAGTAAGCATTTAATGTACCAAAGTTTATTACGAAACTTGTGAGTTTTTTTTTTTTTTTTTTGAATTGTCACTCAATATAGTTTGTGATGTTTTATAAAGTCATGTACAGACAGTATTGCAGTGACCTGCCTCTTGCTCTGTGCCTGTTTGCCCACAGGGAGGCGCTAAGGGTTTTAGTATTTATTTAGATATTGTATGTGATTGCATTACTTCCATCCTGTTTTTTTCCCTCTCCCATTCTGATGTAGCGCCACATTGTTCGTACATATTTGTTTTCTTTTTTCTCATTCGTTTTAATCCTAATTGCATCGGACAGTGCAAGTTTATATAATGAATTTTCCACTCAAGCACATGTCATAATACTACGACAATCACCACTATACTCAGTCATACACCCATCAAAGGCTAGAAAATATACTGTATCTTGCATTGATCATGCGGGACTCTCCTCTCCCAGTGTAGTGAAATAATTAAACAACACGGCGATGACATTTTACTGCAGCGGGTATTCCCACAGGAGCCAAGTTGCGCTTTAATCGCCACACAAACACACACACACACTTGTACACACTCACACGCACGCGCACAAATGTACGCACATAAACCTCCAGAGAAAAAATTGTGACAGCTTCAGGTAAATAGGACAGCTTTTCATAGGAAAAATAGTAATTAATTAATAGATCTCAAGGATGTGCTAGTGCATTTCTATAGCCGTCATTTGAGTGGGCGACTCAAACGAAACAGCAACACAATCCTCATGTAATGTTAAAGTCCCAAGTGACTTCGAATTTTGAGACAATACAGAGAACAGTGTTGTTAACCACTCTGATGATTGAAAAGAAAATTAAATAAAAATTCACAAGGTAAAATGAGGCTTCAAAATCGTGAAAAATCAAGCCTTTGTCCCCGTTCTCAAGCATTGTCTCCGCCCAATGTGTTTCTACATTTTTCCGCCACAAACACATATCAGCTGAAAGCCTCCCACGGTGTTATCGAGGGGTTTTCCACGCCATGTGGAAAGGCGCTACCCATCAGCTATAGTAGGAGAAATAAATCTCTGAATTCACTTCACAGGGTATTTAAACTTGAAGTCGAGGGTGGACCTTTTGAATGGAAATGTGCTGTTATGGTAACTGATATAGCAACTCGAAGACTTGAGTACAGGAAGCTACAGGTCTATACGGATTTCATATTGTGCTCTGTAACTAGGTATTATCTCAAGTGAAAATATTTAAATTGCTAACATTATCTGTGTATCATTTCTTCTTTCTATTTTCAATTTAAAAAAATATGGACTTGTGAATAGTATTCTGATTTTTAATCCAACACAAAAAATAAGAACGCCTGATTTTTCACATTTCTATGTTCAACTCGGATTAAAAAAAATGATGGAAAAATGGGCCACAGGACTCAATTAATTCTGATATTTCACATGTATGTTTTAGGTGACCTGAAAGTTTATGAATGTTTGCTAAGATACAGTATGTTAGCATGTCAGCCTAGTTGCCATTTGTTTTTCGATTGCCAGTGGAAAATGTAAAAAACAAAAGACACCATATGGTAAATTGTAACCAGAGTGCAGAAAGCCATATTTACAAGGATGCAATTGTACATTGTTCCCTCTAAACAGAAACGATTGCAGTGAGAATTTATGAAATGCTACCTTGCTAAAGTTGGTATGCAACAACTTGTATTCTTATCAAACTAGTTATTAGTTTATCTGCTACCAAGAAAACTAACTCATGAAAGGAAGCACTCCGACAGGTGCATAAGGAATATGCATCTGGCCTATTCATCATGCTATTAATTCAAAAGCCTCACCAGATTAGATACAATACTAACACGCTAGCAGGTGGCCAATTTGCCTCGACAGGAATTCAGAAAAGGAAGTCAACTGAAACATATTTTTTTCAAGAATATGTTCTATACGATCCCACCAGTTGAAACGAGGCATTATGATAAACATTGCGTTTGTGGAGTAACACTTAATCCACCCATTTTTAGCCATCTCCGGGGGCGGCCATTGTGTCACTTCCGATGACTGAAAATGACATCACAACTGCTCAGGTGACGGCCAATTCACGGCTGACCTGTTTTCTGAAGATGAGCCGTGATTGGTCGTGAGATGGACAAAAACGGGTGGATTTTACTGCTTAACTCACATTCCACAAAGGCAATATTCACCAGAATGCCGTGTTTCAACTAGTGGGCCGGCTGGGAAGATGTTCTTGAAAAAAATGTGTTTGGGTTGATTTCTGCTTTAAGGCAGACTCATTAGAAAGGAAAGCAAACTGCAAAAAACTTGTCACATTGAACACACCAGTCTGAATGAGCCAACAGCCATCAACAATGGAGGAGCACAAGGGTGCCCTGGATTTACTTCTATGAAAAGGAGACAAATTTTAGGCAAGAGCGGACTGAGGGCAACGAGAAAATGGGCCACTGCAACAAAATGGCGTTTGGCGTATGGAACTAAAGTGCCTACAGATAACGCACAGCAACATGGTAAGCTATCATTAGCATGTGTGTTTATTTCCAATGATATGTAGCCTACTGTAGCCGTGTGTCCTCTTGCAGTGGTTTCAATATGCTATGATTATCAGCCTTTTAGTACTTCACACCTGGTTATGCTTTATTTCCTTGGAAGAATTTAGCCAGAGAGGACTGTAATGCCCACAAAGGATCATTTGGAAACAAGTAAATTCAGTCACAAATAGCTTACGGCGAGCCACGAAGCCATCGTTTCCATTGGCCATAGAAAACACCGAGTATACTTTGGACTTTAAGAACACAATCACAGAGGCCCAAATGTGTTTGACAGATGGACGATAGGGGACCCCAAAAAAATGAGGCTTCGCTACGGCACATCCTGAAAGGCAGACTGGCCCATTGTGTTGTACTGTTGGATTCAATGATACAGTTCAAGTTTAGGATATTTCGCAAAACGGTGGATACCCTAAAAATTTACCTCGGAACAAAAAGAAAGACCATTGTTATTGACAATCACTGGCATCAATCTTTTTATTTATTTATTTATTGCACTCTTTCATTGTGTCACAATGACAGGGCGTAAGTAACCTTCAAAATCGTAGTTTTCTAACAGTTTTTGCTCTTAATTGCAAGAACACTCTGATTTTTGAAAGGCACTTATGTGCAATTGCTCCACAGGGATACTCCAAAATCGCCTTGCCACAGTTATTTTGCTGTACTTTTTTTGCTTTCAGTACAAAAAAACCCAGAAGTTGTTGCCTTAATGGAGAACTCATAAAGTTAATGGGAGTCAACACTGAGGTAATTATGTTTTTTCCTTTCAATTGCGTAGAGGCTGTCAAAGAGAGTTCTTTTCTTCATGATTTGTCAAAAGCAGATTTAAGGGGGTGGGGGCCAAGGTGTACAAAAGTAAGTAGTGGTGGTGATGGTTGAGGGTATTTTCCCCTACTAAAATGGTCATGTATGACCTTAGCTGACGGAGCACAGAGCAGCTTTTTGTTGGGTGTCCCAGGGGAGATGTGGATAGAGTGCTCTTTCATGCGGTTGAACAAACACGCATGTTGCCGTCTGGACAACGTTGGCTGGGCGTGCTCCTCACACAGGCACGCATTGAAGCTCTTGTAACATGAGCGTAGCTCAGCGCAATGCAGGCCAGCATCCGGTGGGTGACGTGACTGGTATGAGGAAGACTGTGCGCTGTGTCCTCATGTACGCGGCGACTTTTTAAAATGGAAATTCCCAGAGCTGGGAATTCCGTCCCAGGGACGGAATTCCCGTCTGTCCCAGATGGACGCTCATTTTGTGGACGGAGGATGAGAAATATTTTAAAAAGGACGGACTAAGCAAGGACGGAGGAAGGTTTTCATTCGTCCCTCTAATCGTCCCTAACCGGGTCAAGCCCCGGCTGACGTGTTGTGTTGGGTTCTTTTCAATAGTAAGACTGCCTCGCTAAACCTGCACAACACCGGAGTGTTTGTGCATAAATGTGAATGTGAGTTTGAATTGTTTGTCTCTATCTCAGATCGATAGTCAAACTCTGGCCCTTGAGGACTCACTATCCCGCAGATTCAAATGATCAGCTCATCAGCAAGCACTGCAGGAGCCTGGTAATGATCCTGGTGACTTGAATCAGGTGTATTGGAGGAGGAGGGAAACATCTGAAACATGCAGGATAGCGGCCCTCGAGGACTGGAGGTTGTTTCTTGTGACTGGTTCCAGGGTCTCTTGCCCAAAGTCAGTTGGCGGAGGTTTCAATTACCTGTTAAAAGTGACGTAACGGGTTGGATGAAATCAAGGGCCTTGTTGTCACATACATGGGAACTTTTTTTAAAATTGGAATTTCCCCCTCTCTTGAGCCATTGCGTCCCATCCATTGATGCCTCTGCGGCTTGTTCCAAATGACTCATCACGAAAACTTAGACCACAGAGTGATGCCATCTTTACAAGTGTCAGCTACTGTATATCAACCACTGTGGACCACTGGTTTCAGAAAATAAAATGGTGCTGTCTTTTTGCTATGCAGCAAGAAAAGGGAAAACATGTTCAGACTGGACTGGCTTCCGACTTGGAGCACAATCAAACCACATCTTCTAAGATTAGTTTTTCCCAAAATTGAGATGTGAACATAGAGTTTGATTTTCGACGAAAGACATAAAAAGATACGCAGTGCCACATTTTTTATTTTCAAAAACACAGCGGACCACGAAACATGAGTGACAGTTGGCAGTTACAGTCCCGCAGTCTCCCAAGAAACTCAACGATGGTCGTCAAGTACGCTCTTAATCATGTTTCCTTACTAGTGCTGGGATTACTTCATCCTGAAAACCATAAAATTCTACAAATCTCTCAAAAGGCCGTGCCAGAGTACCTTTACTGAAGAGTGATGGGTGTGGAAGATGATCTTTGCATGCCGCCAGATGCTAAAGGAGGGGTCGCCCAGCTGTCCGGAAGGGGGCCATGTTAGTCATCGACTGCAAGGGAAGGGTTGCCGGCGGCGGCCTGTGTGATCACTAATCTCATGATGAGAGTCGTCCGCCTCTGACAGGGAATGATTCTGGTGAAATATGCTGCTGTAGGAGGGGGCGGGGGGCACAGTATTCCCCATGGCCGACTTCATCATCGGCCCTCGACTTGGAACCTGCGGGTTGCGGATATGTATTTTGCCCTCGAAGGATATCCCCCAATCATCCCTGCTCAGACGGGACAATGCATTTGGAACCATGCCATCCTAAATGTCCTTCAAGCAAGGATTCCTCAGATGGGTGCATGCACCCTTGGAGGTGTGTGAGTGCCCACTGGGGGTGTGCCATTTTGCAAGTGCAATAGTCATCTGGAATCGCAGCTAAATATCTACATGATTAAAAAGAATACCTTGTAGAGTGGTTGCCAATCCCTGGTCTCTCAGGTGGTTGTCTCCAAACCCGAAGGTTGTGGGTTTGATCCTCAACCCTTTTGACCATCTCGAAGTGTCCTTGAGCAAGATGCTGCGTTGTCAGTCGGACATGCAGTACATACTACGTAGAAGAACAACTGAATCATTCAATAGAAAGAAAATACAGTTCCCAAAATGCACATTAGCAGCCTTGAAGTAAAAGTGTTTAATTCATAGAATTTATGGCAACTTGAGGACATAGTCCATAAAACTGGTGAAGGAGGAAAAACGAGGGAATTAAGTTGTCTTTGTTATGAGGCCCACAGACTGTCTGGCTCAAGGCGGACACAGCCAGCAGCTCCTACCTTCACCATGCAAGGACGAGTTTATTCTCGCAGAAATGGGAGAGTCACTCATTTGCATCTTTATTCTCATAATTGGGTCGCAAAGCCGAGACGCGTGCAGTCGGAAGATGAATTACCTGTGGCCTTGGTGCCGAGCCACACGGTCTACGTGCAAAAAGTCTCCCTTGAGTTTCTAGGTGGACTTTTTGGCAACGTCGGCTCAAAGCCCTGTTACAATGGACTCTATGCACGCGCCATTTACGTATTTGGGCTACAGAGGCGCGCTGACTTCCGGTCGCTACTCCAACGCGTAGCGATCGCATTGAACTCTTGAAAATATGCTCGCAACCTGCAGGAATGACGTATGGTTACCATAAATGACGTATTACCTTATTATTTGCCTCAGATAGCGAAGCGATCAAAGCACCGCATCTCATTTAATGAGCCATTTGCTGTTTGACAGTACATGCAGGTCCGTGTTAACGCAAGACTTGCACATTTTATTTTGACACCTCAAGCCGACATTGTTTGGAGGATACAAAAACAACCACAAAATAGAGTACAATGCGCGAGCGGTAGCTTGTGGAAGTTGCTAGTCGGAAACGCGAACGGAAGCAGCAGCAAAAAGGCATCATGCGCTGTTGCTTTGGGTGAGCTTTGCTATGCCTCTCTGTCCTTTTCTAAGCTTTTTTTGTGGCTTGAATTCGGCAGGCAAACGCACGATTGATATCAAATATATTGTAAATAATAAATGGTTGTGACTGTGAATTCATATGTCACCCAGGACAGAAAATCAAGATGTGAGAAGTGAGGCAGAGTATCGCCTGGATTCATCACCAGCCAATTGCAGGGCACACATATCAAACACATGTTGGACTTAGTCAAGTCTTTAGTGTTTTGGGAATGTGGGAATTCAAATACTGAGTATCCTCGTATTTGAACCCAGTGCCACCGTGGAATAAAAAATGCTTCAGGCATCAGTATGTTTCTTGGTATGTAGCCTACCGAAGTTCAAGTGACCAGATGTCTGGTATCCATTTTTTTCCCCAACCGAACAGAATTTCACTTCTCATTTTTTCCATGGGTTTACCTGAAGTCTGACCACATGGGAAAAAATGCATAGAATCAGCCCCTGGATCACAAATATTGGGAACTACATTGAAGATGTTATTTGTTAATATGTCACCAGGTGACTCTGCACTAACCCTGACAACAGTTGAAGCTTCAATCTGGGGACAGGGTTAAAAAAAAAAAACATGAATTTTCTAATTCCACTGCCCACCCCAAAGTTATGATGAGAAAAGGTCTGATTGAAGGTGGGCCTTTTAGGACTACAACATTACCATATGTCGATAAATTGTCACAGCAGCAATATTATTCACACATACACACTTCCATTAATACAACAAAGTCAAGAAAAATACAAACAGCAGTGAGGAGGTGTTAAACTACATTTTCATCGACTCTAAGCAAGAAGTAAAAAAACAGACTCATGAAGCCAACTAGTTAATAAACATGGTTCAATGATACTCTAGCAATTTTTGTACAGTTAGCGCCAAGGCGGAAGTATAGATATAGATGGATTAGAAGTCTAATATTATTGACAGTGTAATCTATCGAAACTGAAGCTGTCGATGTGCATAATATTGCATATGCATTCATATTCCATCCCAATCCCATTGAAAATCAAATTTGTATAATGTAAATGAAATTGTCATTTTGGCATTGTTGTCTTTGTTCAATGTAACTTGCATGCGTTAAATGTCACAGTTGCTCCGTCCCAAATACAGGCTTGAACCGCTAGTTCAAGCAGACAAATATCAAAAGTCTCTCTGCATAATCCTCTGGTCCGTTCCAGCTTCTCTTTGCTCCCGCGTGCAGATTGCAGCGCTGATTTGTACTTCAAGTCTCCCGCTGCTCCAGTTTTCCCAGAAACCACGCTGACACTGGCGTCTCTGGCAGTGTGCATTATGTATATGGCGTATCTTTGTAACGCAGTGGGTGTCTGCTGGGTTTTGGCTCTGCGAGCGCCTCGGGCAACTTTTCCTTTGCGCTTTGCTGAGGCACATGCCGCCCTTGCTCACCCTGCCTTTTGCCACATTTGTGCATGTTGCTAATTTGTTTATACAGTCCAAACTTAAAGGGGACATATTACGCAAAACAGCATCCAGTCCATAACTGGCTTACTTCACAATACTCCAAGGAACAAGTATTGTAACACACTTCAAACACATTTCTCAACTTGCTGAAATCAGCTTGATTTTAGGGGCCAAGCCCTGTTACAAATGATCGCATTTTGCAAGTCAATGACACCCCTTAAAAAAAGTTGAGATTTTTATTAGGAATTGAATGAAATTGTGATTTTTGTTGTCAAATTGTCTTGACCCTTGTACTGTTATTTTCCTTCATAGTATTACGACTTTTTGTCTTGCAACATCATTTTGTTTCAAAGTGTCACAACTTTTCTCACGCAAAATTTTCATGTACTCATATCAACTGTCATTGTATTTTTTTCTTTTCATTTTGGTACTTTGGTACCACTGCACAATCCAGTGTGATTCACTACAAGATATGTGTCCCAAAAAATGCCTGTCCAGCGATCGGGTTGGAGACCAGTTACTTGCTAAAAAATTGAGTTAGTGAGTTAATCCAAGTACCATATTGTTAAAGTAATTTAACTTGATCACTTTTCATTACTTTTGGATTACTCCAATACCAAATATGTGAATGAAGACAAAATAAATTAAATATTACAATGTATTTTTAAATATTTGTCTGATATTTTTGATCTTGTGAATGTTTAATGTTGAAGGACGAAACAAAAAAAAACGGCACTCAGACAGATAGACATATTGATTGATTGATTGATTGATTGATTGATTTGAAGTCATTCAAAACAATATCTTGGTTTCATGAAGTAAGCTGTTTCCGGACTTTCCATGAAGGCAAAAGCTCACATGGATGGATGGATGGATAGATTGACAGACGGACACTTTTTTCATCCCGTGAGGGAAAGTAGATTTGTTTGCTCCATATCAAGTTTGTTTTTATAACGAGTGAAATGGAAAAAAAAAGAGGACAAATGAACTTTATGAAGGCAACATTTGCAGCAGTACCTTATACCAGCAACCAACATGGACCAGCACGAAAAATCAACAAAAACAGCATATTGTCGCTGTACTGTGAAAAACACTTATGTCCATTTTTTAATATTTTTTTTTTACAAGAATGGTGTTTCTGCGTGACAGAAAATTACAAAATTGGACGTGTTTTTCTCAGGACAGCGACGATATGATGGATTATGCTGGTGGGCATCTATGCTGTTTTTTGTTTTTTTTGTTAGCAGCGATCTGTATTCCATTACTCCCCAAGCCTGCCAGGGTGTCTCAGTAGAAGAGGTAGGTGTGGAGATGACTTCTTTTGTCTTTTCTTTTGTGGGCACTGCATCACAATTCTGAGTTTGTAGTATTTTATTTCACCCCATGATCGCACACAAATTCTGATAACCCATAAAACACATAGATTGAACAAATGCAATAGTTACAACGATATCAAAACCATCATTTAAGTCAGTCATGCATCAGTGGAGTATTTGCTTATACATTCTTCCAAAAAAAAAAAAAAAACAAGGCATTGATGACCATATGTGCCACCTGACCAGTGTTGGTAGTTGAAGAAGACAGTGTAAACATATGGCTTACATACAATAATCATGAGCCTTCTTTTCAATAGAGCACCTTCTTTTTAAAACACTGGAATGTGCATGCTGGGCCAGTAAAAAAACCATACACTACTCACAAATGTATTTCCGTAGTTTTTGCACAACTTGCAGTTCTCAGGTTGCACAGAGAGACTGAAAGAATCACAGTAAGTTGGAAATCTATTGGTCGAATCTATAGATCAAACACCTGTTGTAAATGCAAGTTGTGCATAAAGTACTGAACTTGTGATGATGCTGCTGCTTTGGTTAGCAAATGGAGTTCAAATTGATTATTTGATGTTTACAAATAGTGGCTGGGAGAGTTTGTTAACTCAACTGCGGATAGAGGAAGGCGACTTTATTTTTATGGACATGGACACACACAACATCGTGGAGTGACCATGTCCAAATTTACTGGAATGTTAACTGCTGACAATTCCCCGCATAACTTAAGATCATTTATAATACTACGACGGGAACTCGTTGACAACATGCGGCCTCCTCCTCATCTGAAAGACAGTTTACATGCTGCTGTTTTGCTTTGCAACAGAGTTCAAATTAACCAGTCGTTTACTTTTTTAGTGCGCGAGGTGAGTCCGAAAAGTTGAAAGACTGATGTGACAAAAGAGATATTTCAAACACAAACTAGGAGTCTTCCAGAAGTTCACCCAGCAAATCTCCAAATAGATCCTGTGGCTTTATTCAGTGCGTGAGAAGAGGCAAGACATGACGTGACAGGACAATCCCCAGCTGCTTTACCATGACAACGCACCTGCTCAACATGACTGAGCATCTGACAGTTCCCAGAAGAACATTACCGTTCTGGGCTGTGTCTACCGAGTGGGTGAAGGTCCCAGAAAACTCCTCCCAGGAGTGCAGAGAAGGCTGGTTAAGTGCACGACACTCCAGGGTGGTTGCTCCCAAGAGAGGGACTTGTAGTTTGGCATCAAAATATACCTTTTGTGACGCCACTCCTGAACCTTTACTGACACACGCTTGTGCATGTTTGAAACGACATGCAGTATTTACAGTATTATTTGGGGAGAGGCCCTTATTTCTTTCAAGTATAACACAACACCCATGTCTTATAAAAGCGGAGGCCATTATATGAGGGAATAGGGTAATGTGTGTGATCAATAGCATATATTTTGGGAGGTGTTTTTATTTCTTTGGAGGATGATTCACCCGTGATTAAATGTGGCACGGCAGAGTGGAGGCAACTACTTGAGGATGTACGGGAAAATGCATTTTCAACCATGGCGTCTATGAACTACTATGAATTACTGCCCTTTTTTCTTCATGGGGGGCGAGACGGCGTCTATTTGAGGGCGCTACCACAAGTAGGAAAGGACAAATTGGCGCATGGAAAAGTTAAAAGCAAAGTATTGTCACCACAACATTAGACAAGATGAGTACCACACAATCCCAGACCAGCCTGACCCACTTTAACAACAAAATGGGCAATTTCTAAGTCAATGTGCATCTTTTCCAGACCCAAATTTTGACATCATCCTTATTTCCCATCACTGGCGCCATTTTTTTTTTTTATTCATATTTCAAACAGCTACTTTGCGGGACCTGATGGCAGACACCAATTAAATTCAATGCAACATGTTTTCACGTAGTCTGTAAGCAGAATGCCAGGATGATATTAGTATAAGGAGGCTCAAGGGATGTGGAAGTTGATTTATAGCTTAATAAGATAACAGCAAACAAAAATGCATTGTACAATATGGTCACTTAAAACAGAGGTGGATGTCTTTTTTTTTTAAAATTATTATTATGGGCCATATCAGTTCCCCGAGGGCCATATTAAAGGACCTGTAGGTAAAAATCTGGTGCAGCGAACAATTATTACAAATTGTGAGCAATTGCTGGCTTTTCTTTGCCCTATGAGGTTTTATTTATTTTCAGAATTTGCATGGCTTTGCCGATCACATACTCCAGGGGGGCGTTTGTTGTCCAGGTAGGTTGCCCACCCCATCTTATAATAACCCACACCAAGCAATCGAATCAGTGCCAAAAGCGGATCCCACTTCTTCCGTCACGAGGGGTCGCCCAAATCTGAGACAGCGCAAAAAAACAAAACAACAACAAAAACAAAACAGCAAAGACAAACAAACAACCAGCGCGAGCCGACGAGTCCCATTCACATTCCAATGGCAGAGCAGTCAGGGTCACTCGAGTGTGGTCATTCGTTGGGTCTTCCAGTGCCTGATCAAGACCTGCAACGTAAGCAGTGGCTCATATTCGTATGGAGAACATGTATTCATTTCCAAAATGGGAACATAAACAAAATAGCAAACATGGAAGGACATAATAGAATGAGACTGAACAAAACACAACATTCGGAGCGACCACCCACCAGTCTTGGTCTTCGCCACATCAAGTTAAAAAATCGCAGTCCGTTTATCGCCTTCCACCTACAGCCGGGTACCTGTCCGTTAATCCGCCATTTTGTCCGGCCGGACCAAACAGTAATCGGTGTGGTTACTCCGTAGCGGCTGCTGTTTTGATCAGCAGCATACAGTGGTTCAAATGGGCTCAGTAGTTAATGCATTAATGTCCATATATCAACAACGTAGAGACATTTCAACTACAGTGACCCCCAGTGACAATTGAGAAACAAGTTGAAGAGACAGAAACGGGTAGAATGTCCTCGAGATTTGGGTTTGATGTATGCATTGAAACAATTTCATCTCAAATCAACCGATCTTCCGAGTATTAGGGATGATCTTATTTACTATGACAGGTAAAGAACAAATTTGAATCGGGGTGTAACCTAACGCATGTACTTGAATTTTTCAGGAGCTACCTACGGTGTTCCCGTTATAGAACGTAAGGGACAAAAAGTGCAAGCGCCTCACACTTTTGCCACGTGTCTCCTCCGTAAACATGCACAGTGCAGCTCAGCCTCTCATCTGTTAACATGCTTAGGGCAGCACTTGGTAACTCCTTCAAAACAGCAAATCTGGCTGTGATAAATGTCAAGGAATTTTTCCATTTACAATGGGGACGTTTTGATGGCTCATTTGTGACATGAATATAATACATCACGTGTATTACCGTAGACAGGCTGATGATAGAGATGAGCTCAAATTAAGCATAAAGAAACTATATACATACGTACATATACAGACACCCACAATGGAGGTCACGCTGGAGGTTACATCTGCAATTTTGCCTTATTTCTGTACAAGGTGGGCCATTACGTCCACTTTTCTTTCATCAAAGACGGGAACTGCTTTTGCGAGCATATTTCTAAGTTTGCCGCTTTGAGCAACTTCTGTACTGCTAATCGAGCTGGAGAAAAGTTCATCACCTCTGCGTCTTTTCTTCGAGGGGGGAAAAGAATGTGAAAAGTTTCAGAGGCCATTAATCTTAATTGAAGAATGAGAACATAATTTGTTAAATCATCAAATAGTTTAGCCGGGGAAGCCATTAAGTCCACTAATAAGTCGTAAGTAATTTGATACACTTTGATGCTCTTCATTGAGCTACCATAAAAAAATAAAAGAAAAAAAGTGCCATTTCTATGCAGTACTTCAGCGGAAGGTTGACATGATGTGAAACCTAATTTACATTCCTCGCTTGCAGGACAAAACATTAGGTACACCTCTACAATCTGTGGGGCTCTAATTTAGGTAAAGACAAAATAATCCACAAAATCCTCTTCAGATTGCTCCTTATTATGCTTGCGTCTTTGTCGTTGTTATTCTGAGGCCAAACATATCACAAATAATAGTGCAGTTGTGTTCATCCTGGTCAAAATTGACATCTCAAGCAAGACCCCTCAAACTGAACTGTTGCTCAACCCGCTCCCCCCCCAAAAAAACAATCCTGCCCCACAATACTTTTTTATTTTTCAACACGGCTTTCAGTTAGCATGTCAACCATGACTAGACACAGGCAAACGTTTCAAGAACCCAAATGGTAGCTTGTCAAAGTTGGTAGTCGGAATCGCTAACAGAAGCCCGTTTAAAATGATAGTCGTACTGGCATACAGGCGAATACTATTTGGTCCGGCCAGACAAAATGGCAGATAGACGGACGGAAGAAGGGTACCCCGCCTGTAGGTAGAAGGCGATAAAGGAACCACACATTTTTTGTAAAATGCCCAGCTCTGGTCCAAGCCAATGCCAACATTTATATGCAGTATTCAGGTTCTGGTCAAAATTGCGGTTCCTCAAACATTCGAACTTACATGCGTGATCAATTGAAATATCCCGGTCTAAACCACAACGCACGGTCAGTATCAAGACAAATTGAATATGAGCATATTCGCTTTTTGTGGGTGCTTAAATGGGCCTTCAAAACCTGAATATTGCTATTATTCGAATATTGCTATTATTCGGGGTTTGACTGAGTAAAGCATGATTTTCTGAGTACCGCTAAATTTGGACTTACTGCGCAAGCTGGCATTTGGTTGTCGTAACAAAGCGTCCAGTGTAGTGGATGTTACACCTGACCACGTTGTTAGTAAAGTCCGATTCCATCACCAGGAATTTGGGGTTGACCGTGAGCTAAAAACAGAAACAGAAATGAGATTTGAGTTCAAGAAAAAAAAAAGAAAAGGTCAGAGTGCCACGGGGTTCTTACCTTCAGTATGTAGTTTCCAGGCTGGATGTCGGTGATGTCAATCCATTGACAGTCGATATCAGCGTTGTAAGTATCATAGCAGCCTGGGCTCAGACCCTGAGCAAACGGATGGATCATAAAAGTCATTCATATGGATTTTCACATGATATTTTACTGCTACTTTTTTCTCGCTATATTACGTGATTCCCATAGTGTCATGAGTTAAAATAATTTTCATTTTAATATTGCAATAATAAGAAGCAATGTTATGGGGAAAAAAATTCATTACAAAGAAAAGCAACATTTTTTCTCACTCATTACGACTTTGCTTGTTCATCTCTAGCATCATAAGTTGTTGTAATAGTTGTTCACTAATGTTACAATAATTTGTATTGTCTTAAAAGCGGTAACTTTTCATGTTTGGCAATGCTCCAATGTAGCTGCCTTTGCGCGTCACCGCGCTTGCGTATTAGCGAGCCGGGGCTGTTTCTTTGGGGAGGGGGGGAGGAGTGAAGTGAAGCTAGATTCCAAACTTGATAACAGTTTGAAGACTGCATAGTCTACCTATGACTGAAAGTCATACCATTTGTTTAACGTGCTCCTTTGCTTAGTCAGCGTAATATTTAGGCTAGCATGCTAGCTAATACTTTTGATGAGCCTCGAGTAAAGTGGGTTGTTTGTGTTGAATAACTGAACAGTCATTTGTGGAACGTGGGCTGGTGACTGCGTACATTCCAGATATACGCTGTTGATGCTTTGCTGATTATTCTTTGTGTTGTTACAGAGCACATTCAATTCATCAATCCAAATGGCAGGACCGGTCCTTGTTTTGAGTGCTTTGCCGCCAGAGTATGACATCCTTAGGCAATTGTAAACCCCTTTTAAGGGAAGTGTCAATTATTTGAGGTTTGCTGAGCTGCTACGTTACCTGAGTGTGTGAAGTACACGCATAACGCTTCAGGTGTCCGAAGTCGCAAGTGGTGTCCTCCAGACAGAAACTGGCCTTGTGTCCTTCGGCCACTTTGCGACCCGAGCTGACCTCCAACAGGTCGTAGTGGCTGAACTCATCCATGCTGTGATAATGCCTGCGGCGGGACCAAGGAGACAAAGAGCAGTCGCTAAGGAAGCAGGCAACACACATTCATGTGACCTTGAGTTGCGCTCGTTCCAGTGAAACTCTGTTCAGTTGATGTAAATAGTGTGAACTCATGTGTTAGTGTTTGTGTGCGTGTAATGCCGTGCCGTGACGCGCACACGTTAACGGGATCTTTCACAGCCAAGCGAGATTAATTAATGACAAATCAACACGTTACGTACGTAATGAAAATAAGTGTGCACGAGCTGACACAAGACTTGCATTATGCGAGTATTTGCGCAGCTTTGGCAGAGCAGGAGAGCATGTGGTGACCACGGACTCTCTGAACCGAACAAAAGTTGGATTCTTTCATTCCCAGTCAGCATGTATTACTCGTCACTCTGTGCCATGGATTTCCGTTTAGTATGATTATCCTTTTTCGGTCGCGCTTGTCCTCATTTGAGTAGCTGCTGAGCTCGGGCCTATCCCAGCTGACTTTGGAGCGAGAGGCGGGGGAACACCCCGGACTGGTCGCCATGTCTATCGCAGTGCGTAAAAACGCATATTCACACTCACGTTACCGACTATGGACAATATAGAGTCTTCAATGAACCCCGAACATGTACGGTATGTTTTGGAGGTGTGGGAGGAAGTCAGCATATCGTCGCTGTCCTGTGAAAAACACGTTTGTCCAATTTTGTCTTTTTTTAAAAAAAATATATATATATATTTTCACATTAATGAGATGTCTGTTATGCATAAACCCCATTAACGTTAAAAAAAACGGACATAGGTGTTTTTCTCAGGACAGCGACGGTATGCGGAATAAACCCACGAAAGCTCAAGAAGTGCATGCAAACCGCACAGAGCAAGTCGAGAGTTGAACTCCGAATCCGTGAACTGTGAGGCTGACGCGCTAACTATGATTTCACTGTGATGCGTGCGAGTTAATTCCTTTTAAAATTCCCTAATGAAACTTAACGACACTTCAGAGGCCTTCATAATATATAACTGTATAAAGTGCGTTGCCAAGTGACGTTTGTGTGATTGAGTTAATACTCCCATTAAACTTCTATACAAAGGACATTATGGGATATACTGTGCGTTTCAATAAACGTGGCGCATAATAAAATGAAAGTGTATTTCCAGTTGTCATCATTCCGATGAGGTAAGCGCTAAGGACTCTTCAAGTCACACAAATTAAGATTGTGCAAACATTGCTTTATTATTATTATATTACAACAACATTTTTACGGGAACGGTTGCTAATAGACCCAAAGGACGACTTGGAAAGCAAGTCGGAGTCAACGGGGTGAGCATTTCTGCACTCGGTCTTTCCAGCGGTGACCATTTATTTACCTCCTTGTGTGTTAGGTCTGTCATTATCAAGGCCCCGCGTGAAATTCAAATGCGGGGTTTCATTGTTGTTTAATTTCTGCAATCCCTCTGCCTGTGCAACGGTGTCAATGAACAACCATTTATATGGCATGTTAGATGCCACATACAATGTATTGCATAATGTGTGTTTATGTGTGAAACATGGGAGTGGAACACAGAAGTACTTCGCCTAAAGTGGGTCCCGTAGGATTCCAAGATCCACTGCTCCCCGACTACATATAAGCTCTGGAGAAAGCGACAGATAACTTATAGCAGATAACTTATAATGATAATATACAAGGCATTCAAAGTCCTCATTGTTCGTCATGGGCCTGTTTTCCAGCGGCAAGTCACTTAGAGGTTGTGTTGACTATTTTTTTGGAATCGGTGACCTGACGCTCCGCGCAGCAAAAGCAAGATATAAAGACATACTGTACGCACAAGCGGCCATGACCTCGAAATGTCACATAGCCACAGGACACAAGATGCGATTCGAACAACACTCCGGTAGAATGTTGGTTTTGCTGAGCGCTTTAAATGGGGGGGAAAAAACAATTGGTGGCGACTTATACTCCCTCCAAAAAGTTTTTGCGGCAAAAACTTCCAGATGGTAAGAAGCACACATGCTATACCCAAGGATGCAAAATTGTGAGAAAGATGAAGGCCAGGCTGGAATTTGCCAAAAGGTACTGAGGAAAACCTCCAAAGTTCCTTGAGAAAGATTTATGGACTGATGAGACAAAAGACATACCAAAAAGAATGGGAAAAGGGGCTCAAGCTTTCTGCTCACGATCCCCAACATACAAGCTAATCTTTGGAACTCAGTGGCTTGCTTGGCTCCTTCTGGGAATGCGCTCACTGACTTTACTTGATGATGTAACACATTCAGGCAGCAGCAAAAATGAACTCAGACGTCTACAGAAACATTTTGTCTGGCATTTTAAAGACAGATTAGCTGCCAAATGCTCACCAGGGGCAAAACATGGATGGTTTGAGGCTCGCCAAGTCAACCTATGTATTTTTTTTAACCCCCCCGAAAACAAACTGAAAGAGTCTCCGGTGAAAGCATGAAAAGGCATCACAAGAATTCACGTGTTCAGTGACATCATTCGGTCACAAGCTCCATAAAGTCTCGTTAGGATTTGCACTGAAATATGAAGTTTGATTCGCTTTCATCTGTTCCAGTACTTTTGCTCACTTGAAAATGTGGATTTCCACTGCAGCTAATGCTATCGTCTAAGTTGGGTTTCAAATGCAGATGTACATTTTGGGTTTTTGTTTTCTACAGCGACAATAAAAGTAGTGGCCTCACTGTTCTGATACTTTTGGAGGAGGGTGTAACTAGTCCTTGCACGACATATGCGACATGTGTCCTGGCTGGTCCTCTCATATTATGAAGCACTAAAAATCGGGGATGTAGATTGCCATAGCAAGTACAAAAATGCCATTCTTCTGATTTTAAAGCAGTGTAGTCCTCTAACGATTTGTAAGATGTTATTTTGGTAAGTTTTTGTTTCGTATTGTATTGCTTCTTTAAATTGAAAAGGAGGTAAATCAGCATGAGGGCTGTCACTATTCAATATTTTTAGAATCAATTACGCGATTATTCCATCGATTAATTGGATCAAATTTTATTTGCATTAAAGTGTGTTACATTTTTTTTCACAATTACTCTATAATAAGCAACTATTTTTGCTTATTTGGTATTATTTAGAATAACAATGAAGCTATATCACACGAGAGGGATTGATGTGGTACTCACCAACCTTTGTGAAACGGATTCAGTTACTTTTTTGGTCATTGTTCTCCAAAGTAAAAGCAGATGTGTGCAAATGTCTTATTTTGGTTGAACACAAAGATAATCGGTCAATCGATCATGAAGGACTACAAAGACTGAAATCAGAGGTTTTGGACATTTTTAAGTTCAACAATGGTGCTAAACGATTACTCGACTAATAAAATAGTTGTTGACTAATTTGATTATCGATTCGTTGTTGATGAATCGATAATTTGGACACCTAAATAAATCATGTACCGGTAATACAGAGCAGATTGTATAATCATTTTTGGAATATTTACCTCAAATGTTCAGAGATTATTGATTGGGGCACTGGTGTAGCTTCCCGATTGCGACATATTTTTGCACTGCTACAAAAAATAAAAAAATGCACACAGGTTTCCATGGAACAAAAAAATGGTACTATTCCCCTCTCCCCCAATCCTATCTCTGCTTGGACCGGTTGCTGGCGAGTAGTACTACTGATGTAAACCACAAAAAGTTAGTACATCTGGGTCACCATGGCAACTACCGAAACACTGTCCCCATACTATCCAGTGCAGTCACGAAATGACTTTAAGCTGTTTTTAAGATGATTTTATTGTTTTGAAAAAAACAAAAACCTTGTTTTTACTTCAATGTGAAAAGAAGGCACCTATCCACCAACACCAATTCTCCATCAAGAGCATTTGTGCTCTTTTAAAAAAACAGAAAGAAATGGCATTTTCTCAGTGATCCCATGTTGAGAAAGCTGCGTGCGAATAAAGTTCTCATCTGGAGAGCTTATTGAATAGAAATGTAGGCCAGCAGAGTTTATAGTAAGAGATTGTGAAAGAGATTCCTTTCATAAGCAAACACTGTGCCCCAGTAACCCATATTCCAGCCGTGGCACTCGAGCAGCGATGTGATCGGGTGTCACGGATTGACAGCAAAAAATGAAAAAAAAAAAATGTGTTTCTTTAAAAAAGATTGATTTGTCAACTCAGTCATTGGAATGGTTGCCTTGGCTTGCTGCCTCCTGTGCCAATGCCGGCTGACAACTATAAATAAAAAAACAACAACACTGCCAATCTCCTAATGGCTGCTTGCATTCCTCTTCCGTGAAGACGGTCGTCCAGAGTCTTGGCAAGACCGTCGATGTGGAATATACCGTCATAAGAATGAGAGCCATAACACCCCCCTCCCAACCGAATTCACAAGGAATTCCTGAGTGACATTCAATTTGTTTCACCGGGGTCTCGCTGAGCCAAGTCAAACATTTCCACGGAGGGAGCTAAGGACGCCAGCTAATATGTCTTTGGAGTAGATGGCGTACAGGAATCCGCCTTTGTGTTCTCACGCGGGATTTGTAAGGGACTCACCTAAATGGGAGTCCTGTCAAAACAAGACTTCTTTTGATGATGAGCCAACTCAAAGTTGATGGAGGTAAACAGGGTCAAAGTTACATGGACCCCAGGTTACCGCCAAGGCATTCTTCTACAATTTTTAGGGGGGGTAGAATGCACGAGTCAAGATGACCAAAGTAGTCTTGTGCAGTGATGCCTTGAGTTACCAAACTTGCCAGTATTTCCACCTAAGAGCCGTTGATATGAGCGCTGCATGGTGGCAGTGAACTCAACTGAACTCACTTCACAACAAGCAGCAAGTTGACAGGTTGTGAACATTTCCTCAAAAAAGAGGCTCCAAGGTGTTTAATATGGAAGCGTGGAGCTGACAATGGGAAGTAAAAATATTTTGACTGAGTACATTGAGTACATTCGAACATATTTAAATACAATCGAATTTACGTTGTGCGGTGCGTGATGCCAGGCGATTTCATGGAACTGAAACTGACAGTTAGACATAGGACAATCATACATGAAATCATCGCCAAGGCAAACATGTCTTTCCGATGAAGTGCTTACTGATGGCAACTGTGCCACTCCCAGGTATGATGTGGCCTGTTGGGCATGAAGTCAGCAGTGCCCTTGTTCTTCACCCTCTGCGGGAATCGCAGCAACACTCGCACGTCGTAGTCGTTGGTCTCCGCTGCGTACGCCGAGCTGAAGGATGAACAGATACAGCGAAGGGGGGGGGGGGGGGGGGGTTGATGGTTTGTTTATTTCTCATAGCAAGACTCGGAATGGTTCATCGAGGGCGGTATATAATTCATCCCGCAGATTACTTGCATCTCATCGCTCGTTGAGCGGCAAGCCACGGAGATGATATACACTCTTGTTACAGGATTCACTTTGGTACGAAATAAGACGAGGCGCGACCTCAACCGCGGAAGATCCCAGCCATTCATCTCGCGGCGCTTGTTTCGTTGGGAGCGGACGGCAAATTACGGCCGCCCATCTGGCGGTGATCGCCGCAAACTCAGACAGGATATGAAAGGGCTTTGAGGGATGGCCGGGTGCTCTTCCTGTCGTCATCGCAGCGGTGTCCTCAGAGGAGAGTCGGGCAAAAGGCCGAGGCTCCGGGGTTCACGCATGCCATTGACTTAACAAAGAGGCCTGCAGCCCACAAAGACCAGCACAATTTAAATTGTTCTAATGCGTCACATTCTCTTGTTCACTTTATCTCTTATTTTAGTGTTAGGCAGCTAAGGCAAGGATTACCACCCCGGGGATGCGCTACATTAAATGTAATGGTGGTCTGGAATGGCTGTTTTGTGTGAATTTTTTTCCCCCACCAAATAAAAATGTTGAATGTAAGAATTTCCTCTTTAAAAGGTTAACTTAAAAAAAAAAGGTTACAATATAATAAAAATCAAGTAGCAATGAACAAGCCCTCACGCGCCTGTTTTCACGGTTCCTTGAAACGATCATCAAATTTTGACAGAAATCTTGGCCTGCGTTTGACAGCCTTGCAGAGAGATGGGCTACTTAAATGCCGGAGGGGACGACAATTTTTCATCTCTGCTACTCCGGGGGCCACATAGGGCCACGCATTTCCGAACCAGATGTATGACAAAAATGCAATTTCATATATGGGCAAAATACATGCATTGGTGCAAAATATGTTTTCTTAACATATTTCGTTTTAGTTTATACAATTAAAATCAATGCATGTATAAAATAGCAACAGTGCTAATCCAACAACAAAATAACCACACACTATCGTTTTTTTTTTCAGTGCACAGGGCTTTCTTGCATGAAAACTGCTGAAAGGAAACTAACATTGAGGGCAGGAACTCATTTTGTACTTTTTTGAACAAAACACAACAACTCATTCGAAATGTTGAGTTACTATGTTTGTCCTGCATATCGTTCCATATCCGTAAAAAAAAATATTAGGCCAGCTCACACAGTATATACAGTAGTAGTAGTGTAGGGCACTATAAGACCTATAAGCACACTTACAAAAATGGTGGTCTGGTATAACATTTTCATATTTACATCATGTTTGCGGAGATTTTTTGGGGGTGGGACGGATAAAAATGAAACTAGGGGGGAAAATGCTCCACCCACATTAGACAACAGGGCAAAAAGGAAAACAAAAACTTTGCAAGACTCAAACACTTGCCAAGAATCCTGTTTTGTGATTGGTGTTCATTTGGGCATGTGTAAAACCTGGAATTTGCCCAAAATGGCAGTTTCAAACCCAAATTGGCAACTGCCTGTTCAATTTCATTCATGGGTCTTTAAGTTATTTTCTTGCCTCCTGTTATCATACACATGGTGTGGTCCATCTCTATTTGTGTCGATTGGACAAAATGCCTGTTGTGGTTTAATGTGTTGTTTTGATTTTGTGTAAAAAGACAAAAGTTCAGTGGAATGTAGGCCCGTGGAGATTATTATTGTCGTTTCTAATCCATTGTTTTGGCTTTGCTGTCTTGTTAAAGGTCATCTCTGTATTAAAAATAAATGTCAGGGTGCGAGGCCTGTACACTCTGTGGACATTAGTCTTAGTAGGACTAATGCCAGAACATTATTTAAACCTGTAGACCTTTCATTATCTAACGAATAAATAAATTTGCCAAAAATCCCATTTTAAATGGCAAATGAACAACTAATCCTTTCTGTTGCTTGAAAACCACAAATAAGTTCTGTGGAATATCAATACACGGGACATCAGTTTTTACCTTGACAGGCATTTTTCCTCAGCGGCACAGCGCAGTGAGTACATGCGAGCTCTCTGAATGTATGTAGAAGCTTGGACATAGTTGGCGTCTGGAACTAGATCCGGCAACCCTAATGAATGAAGAAAAGATCAAATATAAATGAGTAAAAATCCAGGAACCACAACAATCAGTCAAGAATGTCATGCTTCAGAAGATTGTGTAACTAGAAATACATGGTCGTAAATGACTGCAAAGGGCCGGAAAACCCCCAAAATAAAAGAACTCCTGAGAAAGGACTCCAGCCGGAGGGCTTCCCCTTCCGCCATGACCAACGGATTTCGAGTGTGCGGCATTTTCGTATGGTGCTGTAGAACGCTAATTGAAACAGCCCAAGAGTCCATCTAATGAGATGAAGTGCCAGAGTTAGATGCCTTCGAGGAAAGTGCTGTTGCCACCTACCTATCTAAAACGAGCACGACGGCCCTGATTAAGGCGAAGTTCAAATAGTCAAACAGAAGAGATCTATGTCCAATCGTGCGAGTAAACCAGCCCTTGTAAAACAGCCCGACTCATCCTAGCCTCCGTAACAACACAATATGGTGGAGACAATTTGGATTATGGAACAAATAATCCCAAATTGATAATTGACCTTAATGAGAAAAAGGTTTGAAATCCCAACAAATCGCATTGTGTTCCACTTGGAAAGTTCAAATCTTTTCACATCAAAGTGGTTGCCTTGTACACTCGCGTGATAGCCAAGAATGATTAAAAGTTACTTGGAAGGTTTTACACTGGTGACCGTTTGACTCTTGAAGAGATTAATTCAAATTCCATTACTTTTGATGGGAAAATTGTTTTGAAATCCACTCAAATTGCAAGTCAACCATCTAATAATAGATTGTGTTGAAATTTAGAGATTCCTCTGAAGAAATCAATGCCTACCATGACAAGCTATCTGACATGGATCATCTTTTCCAATCTTTCTGCAATCCAGCCCTTTCCTGCCCCATCGTCTCTATGTCATCAATTTTTAATTCCGTGGCATTTCTGAAAGCGCTGATGGAAGACACGAGGCGGCAACAGCGACGGGGTCGGCGGTTCAAGACCGGGTCGCGGTGCAGAGAGTCTTTGGCTGCTCATTACTGTACATTCCAGATGATTAGCACGCTTTTCTAATGAGATGCTCCATAGGCCTTTCCAGACCAGAGGGGAGTTTGGGGTGACTGAGCCAAAGGGTCGCATTTTGTGTGTGTACAAAATTGCCCCAAAAAAGAACAGAACGCATACTAAGCCTCGAACTAAATGTTATGAATATCAGGCCGATGCCTTATGCAGATGATGTTATGCTGCCTCAGCTAATGTGATGTGATCCTTCCTGACGCTCGTTTTTATTTTGAATCTGCCACTTGAGGTTAACCTTTAACGAAGTATGTCTAGGTTGGTGAGTTCTATCTTGGGGGGGGGGGCGGGGATAAAGCTCGACTTGGAAACATGTAAGATGGTTTACGGGAAGGCTTATTGCCATTCAGCGTGAGTTTGTCATTCTTTGCTCAAGGGGTGCGGGAGGAGAATGAACATGTCGAAGAAAAACAACCATAATCTCACAGTTGTTTTTTTTTTTTTGTTTGTTTGCTTTGTTTTAAAGTGGGCCACTGACAAGTTTGTGTGAATGTTACAACAGCAAACAGAAGTTTGATTTGTTTGTCTCTCTAAAACTTCAGAGGAGAATAACCGTCTCCTGTATTTACTTATATAAGGAGACACGTTTTTAATAGAGGAGAGACTGAGGACAGCAAGAAAACGGAGCGCTGCAGCAAAGTGGAGACTGTGGAGTGTAATACTGCAGCACCCAGAGCTAGGACACAGATGTAGGGTGTTTGTTGCCATTTGTCCTTACGTCACCGATATGATATTGGTCAGTGGCGTGCTGTCAGGGCCTTGCAGCCTTCAGAAGCACAATTTACATGAAATGGTAATAATTTATTTCCAAAACTCTTTGCTCTTCATTTCATAGCGTGTGTCTTGGCCGTGCAGGTTCCAGTTGTTCATTTTTTTTTTTTTTTCCGTCCAATCAGATTTCTGTTTCGATGTGTTGCCATGTAAATATATTATATCGTCACTGTCCTGTGAAAAACATGTATCTCCAATTTTGGAAATTTTACATTCATGCGATGTCTGTAACGCTGAAAAAACATTAATGTAAAAATAAGAAAAATGAAAACAATTGAGAAAAATGGAGTTTTTCACAGGACAAGGACAATATATATTTTTGCCCAACGTTTTCGGAATCTTTTGTGCTGGCGTCGACCACACATACCGTTGAAATCGTTGTTTCTTTTAATCAGTCAGATTTTAGATTCACCAGTGAGTGAATTTTTTTGTCCTCTAATTGGTTCAGCTTCATTTAGCCCCTGATTGGTCGAGCTTAAAATGTGCATCAGAGATTGATTTCCGGGGGTAGACGATGTCGGACATGATAAAAAATTCACTGTCAAGGGGCACTTTTCAAGAAAAACTGGACTTTATGAGGCTAGGTCAACCAACACTGTTGCTGCGGCTTGTTTCAACCGTATTTATTTATCCTTTGTTATAGTACCTCACTACAGGCCAGGGCAAGATGTGAAATCCTCTCGATCTCCCTTTGTACTTATGTCGCTAATATCTTACTTTACGCAAGAATACGAACCGTGGGAATTTCACCAATCAATATTAAATTCAGTGCAATCTGATGTGTAATTTATGTTTTTAAAGCTTCATTAAAACCAGACAGTATCGTGACATACTTGACACATGTTTGTGGTGTGTTTGTAGGAACCACATAAGACGTTTTGACGTGTTTGCGGAGTGTTTAGCATGCAGGTGAGTTTAAATGAGGGCTCTGGCTCGCTGGCTTCTTATGCAAACATCCCTTCTCAGCGCTCACTGGCCACGTGAGGCCGATGTAGTAGGACAGGGCACACTTCCTGGGGCAGACCATGTAAACATTGTGAGAACCGTGTGAGACCACCATAGTTTTGCTTTTTCACTCCCTCTCCCTCTCTTCCACCCAAGAAAAGACTTTGTTCTCTGCCCCCGCTAATCTTTCGAAATGAGAAATTGGGTCTCTTTTATAGGGATGAAGTGTTTGGAGGGACCAAAGCTGATCGGCTTCTCAACAGCATGTGACAATGCCACATATAACGCTCTAAGTGGGGCACGCTTTGGAGACCTTGCCAGGCATTTTATATGCCAAAGAAGTTGTAAAAAGGACATGCAGGCCTGCCTTTAGGATACTTTTAAGCTAAAGCCGCAGAGAAACGACGCATCAGAGTATTTCACATTTATTGAGGTCATATTAAAGACGAACAAGTGACTCATCGTTTTAGCTCAGCTTTCACGGCACACTGTGTCGCCTCGTAAACTTTCGGGAAAAAAAATACGTTTTACTGATTTAGTAGGTAGCACGCCAACTGTTTGTATGTCAGCATTTTGTCATTTCCCATTTGTCTTTGAGTCCGACAACCAGACATATTGTAAACACCCCATCGAGCCGAGCCAGCTTTGTACTTTGTTGCAGTCATGTTGATGTCCATCAATATACTGCCAAGCGCCATTGACTACGTTGGCCATCCATCCGATTTTCGTACCGCGTATCCTATTATTTTTCGATCAATTTTCATTTGAAATATTACCTGACTCCAGGTCATGTGAAATCATCATCAACCCGTTCCATTGCTTTTTTGTTATTGTTTCTGTAGTCAGGTTGCTAACTTGCAATTTGTTAATATAGCAATATTTGAGAATTATATTAGTTCTCTTTTTAAGGAATATCCAACTACCAGACGTGTTGTAAAGTAGACAGGTTGCTATTTTGCTCTACGTTGATGTCATTCTATGTACAGTATTAGCATACCAACTACTTAGCATGTCAGCATTTCATTAATTTTCCTTTGAAATAGTAGATGATTACCAGGAATGTAAAATCTTCATCATGTGTATGAATTTTCATTTGAAATACTACCCAACTACCAGACATGATGTGAAACACTGATCGAAGCACATTAGTTCTTTTTTTGGTTGTCAGATTGCTATTTTTTCTGTATGTTAGCATGTTATGTTTTTCCATCCATCCATCAATGTATTCTCTGTACCGCTTAGCAGGCACATACCACCAACTCGGTCACTAGGGAAGGATGATTTGAGATGCGAGTGTTCTGAGTTGCGGGCGTGGTCACCATCGTAGTACCCGACTACTGTACAGAGCACGATGTCAAATTCTTATCACTCTGCCTTAGCACCTTCTGTACTCAGGGAATTTTGCCTTGTACTGCTACTTGCTGTTGACTGAAAATGACATCACAGTGCCTACGGGCTCAGCTTACCAACGCCACATGGCCGAAGCCCGAAAACAGGTGACCCGTGACGCTCGTTAACTGATCCCTCGTCTGCGACGCTACAACGTTTTTCACTGGCGAATCGAGTTTGGAATCGCAGAACAGCCAGTGGGCAACGGTCAGCCACTCACAAAAACTAGTGGCAGGACCCCGCGCACTGCACGACATTTCCGTCGGTTTCAGCTGCAGTGCTCGGAGTGCAGTGGGCCTTAGTTGGACATCATCAACCTCCGAAAGTCTGCTGTAGTGTATCATTAGTAGTTCTCTTCTGTACTATCATGCAATAACTAATGAGCCAAATAACTTAGAATGCTGAGCAGCGGCCTTGATGAATTCATCAGTGTCAATTATTGTCTCATTTTTCTTTGTCGTGATGTGCAGCAGCTTTGTTTGTGAATATTTGAGGAAGGAAGAGTAAGGCTGAATCGCAGCGTATTGCAAAGTGTGTGTTTACGGTATTTTGAAACACACAAACACAACTTTGCCAACTTTGGTCATTTGGATTCAGGAATTAAAATGTTTGTGAATTTCAGGCTAAAATCAAAACATGTAAAAAATGACAAAATATGGCATTGCTATCGCTCATGCGATTACTCATTCAGCATGTTGTTATTTTTTTTCAAAGCAAAACATTTGGGGGGAGCCATACAGTATAAGATTGAAATGAATTGTAGGGGGTACATGCAGGAATCCTTAAAGGTGACATATGGAAAACTGACTTTGCGCATATACAAGTAGTCGTGTCTCAGGAGTGCCCACCCGCCAAGTGTGACATCACTCAAGTACATTTTTTGTGAGAGTTGTGTTTGTGTATTGGTGAAGATGTGGCTGCGATTGCAATGTTACAATTTGACTAAGTTGCATCATGCTTACCGCCCCCGAAAAGCCAAGAGT
Organism: Filicampus tigris; assembly: GCF_054856515.1. Lineage (NCBI taxonomy): Eukaryota > Metazoa > Chordata > Actinopteri > Syngnathiformes > Syngnathidae > Filicampus > Filicampus tigris. The sequence continues at coordinate 1,527,635 of NC_141219.1, forward strand.
TAAGCAGAGCTGCAGTGACTTTTGTCGGGTGCACAGAGTGTGTTAGCTCTAAGCTCTTAGTCTTTCTGCTAAGTCTAATTTGGCCACTTGGTAATGAAGTGCTGCCTCCAAGAGTGAAAGGACATGCTTTAACTCTTTATGGGCGCATACGTAATCCTCCACAGGCTAGTAGTAAGTGCTCGCCTCATGCCAACCCCAAAAGTTGTAGTCTACATTGGCTCTGCTGTAGGGGGAAGTGGGACAAGCAGTGGCGCATTTGCATGAGACAGGACTGGAAATTGATATTATGTAAAGTGCGCTGGAGACATCTGGGGACTGTTTTGAATGGCAAAAAAAAGCACAATGTCTCCTTCCATACTTTAATAGAAATGCAGCAGACACTCTGTACGTGTCATGATCTGTGCTTGTTGACTTTGTTTGGATTAGATTTTGTTTTGTCATATTTACCTTGTTTGCTGGTTTTCTCGTCTTGCTTGTTAGCTTTTTGTTCTGCCTGTTCACGTCAGCCCGGTCCCTTGTGTCAACCTATGAGCTCGTTCCAGCTACTCATGTCTTGTGCATGCATGCCTCGTTGTCTTGTATTTAACTCTCTGGTTTCTTTCTGTTTTGTGGGTTCGTTGTTTCTGTTGTCTGTTGTCGTCAGTCACATTTTCCCAACTCACGTCTTGTTTCTATTAGGGTGAGTTTAGTCCCAGTTTTCGTTTGTTACTTTGAATCTTGTTTTTTGGACTTTTGTTTATTTAGTATATTTTTTATCCTTCCAAAGTGATCTTTTTAAGTGCTTTGCTTTGAGATTACTCCTGCTCCCCAGTCTTGCTTCCCTGCACTTGGGTCCACATTTTTGCCTGAAACACCGCAAAAACCTTCACATCGCGACTATAATAGCTTCATTGTTTTCAGTGAAGAAGCAATTCCAAGAGTAACCCTCTTGTTGCTCCCAAAACCTAACAAACTGGGCCAGAGCGATGACTGAGCTCGCTACGACATCTGTACGAGTACGCATGATGTCATTTTGCGCTGCGAGCTTGTTGGGTGCTGAATGAATGAAGCTTTTGCGAGGATGAGGAACAAAACCTGTAATGTAATGTAACGGCCCTCTGCGTGAGACACATTGGAAATCTCACATCACACATGCCGTTACTCAAGGCGTCGGTAGAAAAAACAGGTTTATCTTAAGTACTGCTTGTTGTTCGACACATTAGGCCTCTTTTACCTCTTGCGGGGACTTTCCTTCTGGGGGAGTGGTGATTGGCTGTATAACCCACCCCCTCTCATCCCAACCCACCCCTCTTGAACCTTGTTTACTCTCTCTTGTCCCCAAGTGAGGGAGGGAGACCAACCTCTCACCAGACGCAATGAGGTCACCACCGCTGTGACCAAACTGCACGTGAGGCTCACAGAACACCCCGTCACATGCAAACAGTGTTTCTTGTGTGCTGGACTCTCTTAAAAAAACACACACACACACACACACACAAAATAGCACAAGCAGCATAAGATGAATTTGCAGCCCGTTCCCCCCGTAAAAAAGTGAGGCTGACTCTTACAAAGATTGCTTAAGACATCTGATAAACATGCAGGAAAATGATGATTGCATATTTAAGAGGGCGGCGATAGCGAGTGCTCAACTTTTGCATCATTCAAATTCCTATAAGGAATTGCGATGAGAGGCAAAAATCCCCTCAGTGGCTGCAAGTGAAGTATTACCCTGTCTGACTGTGAAATATTTAAAGAATTTAAGAGTTTTCTTCAAACCCTAACCCTCTCTGGAGAGCCAACTTCCAGAACAAAATGTGTATATTTGTCATTTTTGCAAACTACTCCAAGTGCAAAAAAAAAAAAAAAGGAGGTTATTTTACCTCTTTGTTCTTGTTGGTATATGCTCCCAACATTGGTTTGCTCAATGGCGGAGTTTGGAGAGTTCCTGCCGGGCGGGACAGGCTGCAGGAAGGGAGGCTGCGGTCTTGCAAATGGTGGGAACTGCTCATACTGAGGACTCCGTACCGGTGCCTGTCCTGGCTGGTCCACTCTGCTTTCGGGGACTGAGGCGGCGGGGTCCTCGTTGTAGAGACTGTGGGTGTATCTGCGGTCCAGGCCATCTGAGAACGGTGGCTGGGCGGGCTGGGCGGGCTGGGCGGCCTGCGGGGGTGCAGCGGGATTGGACCCATAGCTGAAAGACTGGTAGAAATGGTAACCGTCATCTGTGAATTCAGGTTGCGAGCCAGGCTGTACCGGGCCGACACCGTAACCGCCTCCGGTATACCCCTGTCCGCCGGCATATGGTCCGCCAACGTAACCCCCTCCGGGAAGTGGCTGAAAGGGCGGTTCGTAGTTCCTGTACGGTCCCTCCGCATAACTGGGCTCAAATGGCACAGGTTGGTAAACGGGCTGTTGAGGAACGGGATACTGAGGGTAGGACGGAATACTATAAGGTGATGAAGAGTAGGAAGATGAGGAGCCTGTGGATTGTCTGACCCGGGTGCCGGAGGACCCCTGGAAAGGTGTCCCACCTGTGGAGCCTGACGATTGCCTCCAGTTATCAGGCACTTGGCCAAATCCGAAAGGATGCCTGGCCTGTCCGCGGATCGTCTCAGAGGATCCCCGCGAAGGCGCCTGCCTGCGAACGTTGCCACCTTGAGGTCTACGGGACGACTGAGGGCGGGTGTCGGCGACCACTATTCGGTGATCTCGGTCCTGCCTGCCGCTCCCGGCGGGAACATATTCGGACCCGCTGTTGAGCAGGCTGAACACGCGACCGTTGTTTTCCCACTGGATCACCTGCCGCCACGGGTTGGCTGAGCTTTCCTGCCTGGAGGTCCGACTTTGACTCTGGGCCTGCCCCGATCCGGCCAGGACGAACACTAAACAAACAACAGGCAGCATTGTGACTTCAGACTCAAAACACCTGCAGCGCCGTCAAAAACACATGAGTGTCCCGGTTCCTGGGCTAGGTCTGTCAGTGGTGTCGGGGTGATGCCGGTCTTCTGCTCAGGCACATCTGCGGGTCTTCTTCTGACAAGCAATAGGAAGGTGAAAGACGTGGTGCTCTGTCCCACGTCAGACGTTCTTGCCTGCCTGCTGCACCGCTGCAAGTTTCTATTTGCCTGATTGCTTACAATGAGCTGTGAAAAAATCTCAAAGGTTTTTTTTTTTTTTTTTTTTCTCTTCCCTTTTTTTTTTAGGAGAGGTCCCACATGGCCCTAGTGCTAGCGATGTTTCCTGGCCTGCAGCGGGCCAGCCCTCCGTGAGGCCTCCAGAATCAACATTACCATCTGCAAAGGCATGTACTGTAAAATACACCTCACTTTGCACAACTTCTTGGACTCTTCACATTGTGTCGCATAGACACACATATACACATATGCGAGCAGCAGGTGTTTATGTGGCTGCTATTGCACTTTCACTTTACCTTTTAAACTTCTACCACAATAATGACGAGCAGATGTGAGCTTTAATTGGTAACAGTGAGCATTCTGTCAGAGAGAGCGGGTATACTTACACAATGAACACATGGTTGAAACACGTTGCTAAGGGAAAGGAAACTAGCAGTGAGTCCCTTGGAGTCAAACACTTTCAGGAAATTGTAGAAAATGCATCATTTACTCAGAACGGGTCTTAAGTGCTTTACCTAGTTAGCCATACGTCAACATGTAACGCATTTTGAGACGTCAAACTCAAGTGTATGTTTCGTTTAAATGGGTTTGTTTTATTCCAAACGAAATAGGCTGTACATGTGTTGCTCATTGCCTCTTTTTCAAATTCACCTCGAGCTAGCGCTCATTGAAATACCCGGGCGGCTGAGACAATCGCCGGAATACACGATTAGTAAATGTATCCATTTTCTTCATCTCCTACTTCATCTCCTTTTACTGTAAATAGCGGCCACTAGTACTCAGAGTGAGGCACCACATAGCTCAAGTAGCTTGCGTTACAGGCTGCACTGAAGTGAAAAGTGTAGCAAGATTGCTAGAAAAACATGAAGTTAGATATATGTTAAAACGTTTTTGATGACAAGTCGTTACTCTTAAAATTAGGGCTGCAAAATATATCGAAAAAGTAGCGATATCGCGATAATGCAATATGCAGAGCTGGGCATTTTCCTACAAATGGAGGCCGGTCCACCTCTAATTTTTGATCGGGTGTCGGTCTACGATTTCTTCACATTTGCCAGATGTAAAGACATCATCAAGTATCGGTACGCGCTATCATCATGTACTTGGACTTGGTCTGAAAGTAGTGGTATCAAGTTTTTCATTTCATTTTTCTTGATAAAATGCATTCCATATGAATTTTTTTCCTAAATGGACTAATCTTCTAATACACTTCAAAATGAGACCTTTTTTCCCCCCCAAAATGTTTTTATTAATAACATTAAGAATATATTTTGAGTACAGATTCACAATCTTTTAACATTTACTGCATCTTTAGAATAGTAACATAATGTTAATGTAATGGTATTATAATTGTATGCAATGTGTATGAAATGTATCAATTATTATGCGAGGCGTTTTATTTCAATACCAGTACATTTGCAAATATAACAGTAAATATGAACATATTAGTATTATTTTTACAGCTGATTGACCCTGTAATAGTGGGAAGTGTGTGTTCTCCCCTCCCATATCCTGACACACACAGCCACACAAACATGACCACTTTCCTCCTCCCCTCAATAACGCCCATCACACACACGCACACAAAAGACCCCCTGAGGCTGTGATCCAAGACACAGTTGAGCCCAATCAAAGTGTTGCTGCATGCACTCTGAACCTTCATTTGCACAAATGTTCAGAGACGAGTCATTAGTCCACATGCTCACATGGGATTGGAAACATGCTGAAGTGCACGCAGGCGCGCACACACAAAACCTTACAGTCCTCCCCTCTGTTATCAAAGTCAGCAGTTTAGAAGGTGTTTTCCTTGGAAGCCACTGGCCACACAGCAAAGTCACACAGCCAAGGAAGGACAACATTCCTCCGGGCCTTAACATTCCCTTTGTGTCCCATAGAAACGCAGCACTTTAGTGCATTTGGTCAAGGGGAAAAAATGCATATCTGGATATTTTCAATGCTTTTCCATTTTTATCTGACAAACAAACACATACTTAAAACAATACCTCTCACAAGTTCAAGCGGGCAGAGGTAACAAACGTGGCAAACCGGAATTTTAGTCTGACTTATGGACCGTAATGAATTTTTACGCTGACTTAAAGTAGTTAAAGCGGAATGTGGACTTTTTAAGAGAAAATCCTACATCATTATCCAACAATCAATATGGGGGCCCCGGTCATAATTGCGATTGAAGTTATCATTTCAGTCACGAGGAACCCTTGTAGAAAAAAGTTCAAGTTGTGACATTTTGTGGCATGTCTTCAATGGCTACAGCTGTGTCTGTCTAGTGGAGCAATTTAAAAGCTCATGCACCATTTCGTTTTGCATTCAAGCCATTACCCAACATGAACTCCTTCAATGGCAGCCATTTTGAGTGCTAGCCAATTTAGAGCATTCTGACTGATCTTTCTGTGCTCCCACAACATTCTGTTTTATGACAATGTAAACAAAGAAGCTACCAATTGAAAGATTAGACTCTCCTCTTTCATCACAAAAATGTTTCCACCTTACTGCATATTTTAGTAATCAGCTGTAAAACATGGATTGGTTTTACCAAAGGCACCTATTTTGGAGCAAAAAACAGCTTTTGTGAAAGCATTTTATGCACAGCAGTGACTTGGATGCTAATCATTTTTGCTTTAGTGACGCCTGCCAAATATAAAATACTAAAAAGAACAATGACAATTCGTTTTTTATAGCAACAAAAATATATTTACAAATAATCACTAGTGTAACAATTTTGCATTTGACTCAAACTTCACAAATGCTGTTTGTTAATCGTAGTAGTATTTAGTAGTGTGTGTGCGTGTCGTGTTGGTGTGTGCGTGTGTGTGTGTATGTACGTCCATTACGTCATCGCATATACTTGTAAATTCAAATAATCTCGATCATCTTTTCTCTGTTTTGTGACACTCTTTGTGGGAGATTTAACCTGACAAAAACTTTGATCATGCTGCTTGTAACGGTTGCATTGGCAAGGTTCCGCCATGTTTTCACATCTTAGACATTGCGGTGAAACAAGGTGAGCTCATCCCAAAGTGATCCAATGCTGCCATTTGCTGGCCATAGTTAATTCAGTATTTTATTTTATTTTTTTAATTTTCACAGCTTAATGATAAAACCAGAGACGGCCAAGACTTTCTCGCCCATTCCTGTAAAAAAACATGGTTGACCATAATTGATGCCAACGGCAGTCCTCATTACGATTAACAGCGACACGGTCTTATTGTTTCAGTAGCAAGGCATCCTTGCAGTAAGGGTGTGAACTGCCGTTCCAAGCTTTGAATGGGGAAAAAAGTTGTCCCAGTTGGACATGAAAGAACACACACACACACACACACACACGCACACACACACACACACGCACATGCACACCCACACAGAATTTCAGAATCAGAAAAGACTAAAAGATGTAAAATGTTGCTGCATTCTTTGATTGGCGTTGTAAAACGGCATTTTCAATGGACTTGTATTGGTATTAGTCACAAATGTGTCACTTTGCTTTGATATTTTATTTTAATTGAATAAAATGAAAAACGAAAGGGTGCAAAATGTCAATAGGAACCGTTAAGTGTTGAAAATGTAGGCTTTTAATGCTCCGATTTTGATTGCCTGTTAGAGCAATGCTACAAAAACAACTTGCAAATTATCACAGTGGTCGTGTTGTCTAATTAATAAGTAATGTTGCCGTGCGTTTAAAATCAGAGAGTACGATTTTCTGAAAATTGGTTTAAATTGAGACAGTTTTCCCACTTCTCGCACACATTCCTTACGATGTTAGTTAGCTTCATTAAGGTGTACGCATTTCCATCAGAGGGATTCATATTGAGCTTGTTTGCGTACTCGTCAAAGCCTTGTTTTTCTTTCTCGTTTAGCAATTAATCATACTCTTAGAAAATGTTTTTTTTTTTTCCCAGTGATACATCTTGAGGCTTTTTGTTTCTTTTGCCCCCCTTCTCTCCGTGCTTAATTACAGATTGATCCCAGAGGATTTTTCTCCAGCAAAAGAAAACTGCTGCGAGAGATATTGGGAATGTCTTGAGATGCTGTCAGTGGAACATTCCGGTGAGATTTGCAGAATTTTTTCCCATTCGTTTGGTGTGTGTTTCCTCCACCCTCTCTGCTGCCGTGAGCCTTGTCACGTCGTGGCTCTGAGAAGTACACTGAAAAGAGCACTTTTAATGGGATTGACTGTGCAGAATGGGATGAGAGCCCAGGGTAGGGAAATGGAATGAGGCTATGGTGGAATGTTGCTCAAGCCCAGCGTCCTTGAGGTTGCTTGATTTTCGGGGGGGGAATAATATGTTTTTACAATGAGCTTTTTCTCTGTCTTTTTTGCAAAACGGATTAGGCATTGACTGTATAAGGAAGGCCAAGCCTCGACAAGTGGTTTAAAAGAAGAAGTCGCAAGTGGCTAGCACTAGCCCAGGGGTCACCAAGTCCAGTCCTCAAGGGCACCTATGCTGCATATTTTTCACCTCTCCCTGCTGCAACACACCCGATGCAACTGATTATCCCCCCCAGCAAGCTCTTCAGAAGCCTGATAACGATCCTGATCATTTGAAACAAGTGTGTTGCAGCAGGGAGAGATGGAAAATAATGCTGGATAGGTGCCCTCGAGGACCGGATTTGGTGACCCCTGCACTGGCCGTTAACATTAGAGGACTCATTTTCATGGCTACTGACCATCAACTCCCGGCGTGAACATGATGCCACAACACTCGAATTGCTCTTTCACGCAGCTGGGTTGCCGCTCTAGTCACTCAACTAGCACTAGCAGCTAATTTTAGTATACTGATTTTTGTAGCTTCAAGTTCATTTATTTATCTTTGATTGGGCATCAACAATAAATGATAGAACATACCTTAACTAGAGTAAAATGCTATAATAATAATAATAACTAATAACTAATAATAATAATTGAAAACACAAATGAATAAGAAGCTTATAATGTGACCCCCCCCCTTTTTAAATTTTTGTTATTTGCAAATACCAGTTTTACATATGTCAAATTTTCTCCGGTCAGGCTGGTCAATATGCTGCAAATGCCTAGCATTAGCAGCTAACTTTAGCAGATTTTTTCCCGTAGAGTGTGGCAGTCAACTCCTGGCTCAAGGAGGTGGCACTGAAAAGATAGCTACTGTGGCTGTCCCACATCTAACTTGCAGTCGGCTTGTGTCTACTGCTAGCAGCTAATGTTAGCTGACTCATTCCGATGGCTATCAGGCGGTTAACTCTTGACCCAACAAGACAGAAGGGCACTAAAATTGTCCGTCAAACAGCTAACTAGCACACTAGTCAGTCAGCCTCTAGCAAACACCAAGATAAGGTTATCTGATTGAATGTTAAAACACAATGATAAAATAAATGATGAAAAAAAAATACTGTGTCGCGCAAGCTAAATACACTCCGTCAATGATTTATAATGCTGCACTTCAGAGAGCTTTGTGATAAACAAATCTGTGTTTTCACATCTGAGAAAAGTTAACTATTTTTGTTTGCAATCTTCAGAAAACGTTAATTCAAAGACTGGAACATTGTGCTGCAAACAGTTTTTAGGTCATGTTTCTTTTTTTCATGATTAAACTTTAAGTAATACCGTGCATTTGTTGTGGGCCACCATGGAGGTAATCTGCAGGTCCTCTCAATTGAGGGCAGCCAATGCTGCAGATGTTGATTCCACACTTGATTCCCTCTTAGGGTGTTCCCGACATTTGAAATAACTTGACCTCTTTAGCCTTCCTGTAACTGCTCCCATGTTATTTTCTGTGTGCATCACACAAAACTCAATGTAGATCTGCTTACCTCTCGGTTTTGATGTAGCATTTTTGGCCCTCCTGGCCCAGTCTGCAAATTAATGGCACTTGTCTGAAGCCGCCACTGAGTAATTTAAGAACACAGTAAACTTCCACCTATTCTCGGTTTGGGTTTGCCAAATTCACCAATTCCCGTTTTTTTTTTCAGTGTAACATATCTTTACCTATTTGCTGAATAACTCACCTATTTGTGTTTTTCTCTGCCATTCCTCAAACAATCTAAGACTCCCCAATATGGCACTAAGTGAAAATAGTAACTGGTGTCAACAAATGAAGGTCTTTGTTCTGCATGTAGGCATGGGGCTAGTTACCGATTTCAAGGTATACCACAGTTTTAAAAAGTCTCAAAAGTCTCAAAACCGCTAAAACTTTGCAACAGTGGTGTAAGCTTGTTTTTCTTTTTTCCCCCTTCCTTTTGGTGTCATCAGTGCAGGCAAAGTGACACGACCCCAACCACTGTTGGTGCCAGCAGTGAGCCCTAAGGCTTTTCCCCTTACTGAAAATGATGATGTGTTTTGTGATGAGTGTGTGATGTGTTTATGGTTTAAAATGTATGAATACAGACAATTACGAGGATATTAAGTTGGGGCATCTATGACTCGTCCCTCACCTTATTCCCGAAGACGAATGCAATTTTACATGTCTGTCCTGACCGCTTCGAGAGGAACAGAATGTCGTTGCTAATGCTAATGGCATGCACATGCAATAGCGCAGGCAAGAGGATGAATACAGCACGCAGACATTCAGACATCCAGACAATTGAATTAGAGCACCATAGCTACGTTGAAAACACAAACGTCCAAAGCAACATTGGCATATTCAAGGTCAACATATGCTACAATCTTATTTCCCTTTACATGCCTGCCAGTAAAAAAGGAAGAAAAAAAATGAAGTCATCACTTGTCTCAACGACGCTAGTTATGAAAGTAGACGGGTGGCAATGGCCGCACCGCAAAGGCGTGCGACCTTCCCTTGACACCACCCGTTCTTTTCCTCTTTCATCTGCTTTGCTCACTCTGGCACCAAATAGCCACTTATTATTACTTCCATCCAGCGTTGCTGCGTCGCAAGCCGGTGATTGCAAACACATTGGGGGCCATTCCGCTCACGTCTGCATCCTTTTGAAGTCCTCACCTGCTTTGCATTAATTTCATTTCCATTCATGGAGAGTCATCAGGCACCTGTGCTCCGGTGTAACTCTTATGTGTTCAAATGGACCTTGTGATCTCTCTTCAACGAGATTTAAAGTGACGGTTTGCTCTGTCAAGAATGAGTGCGGAAAACTGATTTAGTGTTCTAAGTGTGTTTGCAAATCTTCTGAGAGCTGTTGGCCAAGTTACTTACAAAATCCAATACATTATACTTATATGAGTTGATTTACTGGGCACTACGGTGGACTAGTGGTTTGCACGTCTGGCTGCAGGTTTGAATCTCTTCTTCTGTGTAACGACTCACTGTGCTTGCATGGGTTTTTTGCTCTCTTGGTTAAACAGTTGCAAACAATTCAGTCGACTCACTATACTCCCAGACGGTAAGTGGATGTGAATAGGAAGTTCGCCAACTATCCATCCATCCATCCATCCATCCATTATCTATACCGCTTATCCTCACAAGGGTCGCGGGGAGTGCTGGAGCCTATCCCAGCTGTCTTGGGGCAGTAGGCGGGGGACACCCTGAGTTGGTTGCCAGCCAATCGCAGGGCACACAGAGACAAACATCCGCACTCACAATCACACTTAAGGGCAATTTAGAGTGTCCAATTGATTAATTGATTAATTAATTACCGAGCATGTTTTTGGAATGTGGGAGGAAACCGCATTACCCGGAGAAAACCCGTGCAGGTACGGGGAGAACATGCAAACTCCACACAGGGAGGCCGGGATCGAACCCACGACCTCTGAACTGTGAGGCGGACGTGCTAACCAGTCGGCCACCGTGCCGCCCGTTCGCCAACTAATGAGCTTTAAATAATGTTTATGAGTGCACGGAATACAAGGATAGAAGCGCTTTAAAAAGATGAGGGAATCATGCCTCTTTCAAATGCTATGTGTCGGCTATATGCAAATGTGAGTGTAGCATGTTCGCACAGATTACCCGTACCCGATGTGTATATACATCGGTTTCTGCTTAAACAACACAAACAAAAACAAAAATGGACAGAACTAAAACATATATCATTAAACATGGTCTAAATATGCTGCATTTAATGTGTGTCTATTGTTAAACACACAAAATAATTGCCAATAAAAGGATGAGGTTGTTATACGATTATGAATAAGGATGGAGGGACGATGACGGAAGGGTGCCCGGGTCACGGACGGCGGACGGACTGGCAAAATAGGGTAAAGTGCCCATTTCTGCTGTCAAGGATACCCACTCCCCATAAATGTTTTATAGTTCCGATAAAAGAGAACATCTGGTCACTCCAAGATTAAAATAAATTTCAACTTATTTTACTGTGATTTTAACATGTATGATATATACTGTAATATCTAAATGTTATTTCTACATGCCCAAACCCTTTATGTTGCAACAAAAGGGAACGTTGTGACGGAGATCCTGCTGCCATGGTGTCAATATGTGTAATGGCCCGAGTTCAACTTTGGGAAAGGCAGTAAAAGCAGATAAAAGGCTAGGAATGCTGGGAACTCGTAAGAAAATATACATAATATATGATAACCTGCCCCACAGTACACATTTTTGCAAAACTGGCCGTGCAAAAGCCCCATGTCTGACCCCGCCCGTACTGCTTTGTACAGTAACCCAATGTTGAGTCAATTAAACTTTGCCTCTGAGACCCACTCCGGGCCCCCAAAGCCCGATCAAGCCAAGATTGTCCTGATTGTTCCCATGAGATTGTTTTGGACGCATTCCGCTGCTTACGTCTTTGCTATTCTTACTGGAATCAGATGATTTCTCAACGAAGGGAGGAATTGAATGGAGATGTAATTAACATACCCTGTTTGTTGGAATCAGCTCTAATTGTGGTGGTGAATAACGACAAAGAAACGTCAACCTTCATTTGGACATCATGCCGTATGAAAGGACGGGAAGCCCACTCGCTTTTTTTGTCTTGCTGCGCTGATGGTTACGTTTGTGTGATGCTGTTGCAAAGGAGTTTGGATACTGTCAAAAGCATATTGCGATGCACTCTTTGTTTACAGAGAAGCTTGTGGCTACAGTGCAAGACAGTAACACTTGATTTCCCTTATCTAATAGTTTACGTGGTAACGCTACACCGCACCACCCGTTCCACAACAAATCAAAACGAATGTACTGTTCCACATTTGGTAGGTGGTCCTGTTCAGCAAGGCCTTCCTCATCTATTATCTTCATTTTGTAGCGTTTATCTCGGCTTCTAGTATGTGTACACTGTGTGGATGTTTTTTTTTGTTTGTTTGTTTTGTTTTCCGTCCAGTCAAGTGTCCGCCTCCATGTGCAGCTATGTCAAACTATTCTATTCTATTCAAAGCATTCAGAATCAATAGTAATAGTAATGTAACATATCAGTAATGGGACTGTTTTTTTTTTTTGTTTTTTTTACCAATCAGATTTTAAATTATTCCGCACAAGGCCAGTGAGCTGTCCCTTGATAATGTCAGCAATTTTCCATCCTCTGATTGGGTAGTCAGAGCAACACTTCTTACAGCCAATTTGGACTTGCAAAATACGCCTGTAGTGATCGGCTTAATCATTAGCATCTCTGGTCTTTTTTTTTGGGGGGGGGGGGGGGTTGATAAGCACTGATTCTGAACTGCTCCAGATGATGTACAGTATGTGGCATAGTTGTGTGCACATTTGTATTGATGGTTTCTATAAGTGCGACTTATGTTAAGAGATGGATGAAGTCAGGTCAAGCCACACTGAAGGCCCAGGTACCAAATGCCCAGCCCACCACAGCGTTATGCCCTTACTGAATACCTGAAACACATATGCACCTAAGAACAGATAAATATACGTGGTGGAAAGGTAAACAACTTATAAAGGCATTTCTGTGATACCAGGCTATATCTGATCCGTCTGTTATCTGCCAACGTGACGCTGCTAACACTTGTATCCGTATTTGGAAGAGGCCTAACTTCGATCGGAGAGTATCCATGACTTATATCCGCACGGTTCAAGTGACACAAATGCCCGATTTTTATTTATTTTTTTGCTCACCAGTGGCACAATTCGGATATGCGTCATGGCAGCATAAATATCACATAGAGTCAGACCTTCAGATGGGGGAATCATGCCTATTTCAAATGCTATGTGTCGGCTAGATGCAAATGTGAGTGCGGCATATTCACGCAGATTACATGTACCCGTTGTCTATATAGACTACATTCATGTCTGCATAAACAACACAAACAAAAACCCGCTTTGAATTGCTGCTGAAATTTACAGAAAAAGCATAAATCATCAAACATGGTCTAAATATGCTACACTTAAGGTGTAGGTGTCTCTTGTTAAATAAACCAAGTAATTGCCAATGGTGTACTTATTCTCATCTAAAACAATTGCAGTAATATTCTAATATTTGTATTGTTTATGTTTCATTGTATGTCTCCATATCCAAACCAAGAAGTTGTCTCCCTGACACCTGGTGTCAGTTGGGATCAGCACCAGCACCCCGCGACCCTGAACAGTATAATGTACAGAAAAACTACTTCCACATTGTCATTGCGCTGTTTGGGTGTCTGCGCATGTAACTTGTTTCATGTGATCTGGCAGTGGAAACACAACCATATCAGACACACCTGTACATGGAAATAGAAATTGGATCTTGGCATTCATTTGGAAGAGAGCACTTGGACCTGCAATATGAATCCAGACTCAGAAACCGCGAGATCCCCTTTTAGCCCTTGTGTTAGCAAGAGTACGAATATGCGACCCGTGGCCCTTAGCTCAGACTCAAACTACAAAGGTAGGGGGCAGGAGCACGGGGGCTAATTTGAGCTCGCCTCCATCATGACGGCAGCATCCGGCGCAAGCGGCTCAACCTCAAGGGAAGGACAACGAAGCAATACCCAATCTAAATCGCAGATGATAATGCAAACAGCCCTGCGGGGTTCGCTAATGGCTAAGGTGAACCCGAGATGCGGCTCCAACTCTGCTTGAGGAATACCAATTAGGTCTCTCAGGGACGCGGCTTCAGGTGGTGGGGGCGTGACTACGGGGGGCATAGTAAAGGCTAAAAGAAACACGGAAGTCAAGATGGGTTCAGGGTCCTCGGAAAATGTCATTGTCGTTCAGTTTCCTGAGAAAAAAGGAGGAAGGTCTGAAAATTTGTCAGCGAGGCTCTTTCACTGCGCTCCAAAAGCGTCCGCTGCACAGATGTTCTGTCTCCACGCCCCAAACAAGTGTGGCCTACCCGCTTGTCCTCTAAGCCGCTCACTCCACTCCACTCCCTCCCCACTTGGAAATGTTCTCCAGACGACACAAGGTCCTGCTAATCAGATATACGGACAAATACAGACAACAACTGCATCGGAAATCATCTCACATCTCCGCTTGATAGTGCTCAAGGAGAAAAGAGTCAAACGCACAAAAGCAATACAGTGAACCCCGCGCTATTCACAGATTCCCGATTTTGAGCTCACTTATTCAGGTTTTTTTTTTTTTTCGGGTGGAACACAACTGACATGTCTAACGCACCTGATTGGGGATCAATTGGGGGAATTCCCAGAGTCGGAGCCCTGGATTTTACCCAAAATAGGCAAGTTCAGTTTTGAATGTTGGCCCTTGCAATCTTTTTGCTCCTCCCGTCAAGATACACATGTCCACCAAATTGCGTGTTGATTGGTGGAACTGGTGTCCAGGGTTTTCTTCTGACTTTCCCAGAGGGTGCTACTGAGTGAATTTTGGGCGAAACGAGTACGGGACCCTTTAAGTTGAAACATTTTCCCAAGGATATAGCCAAGGAGATGTATGCACACACTGAGAGAGTTATTAGACTTCCAATGAGGGACGCTGTCTTTTGATCAAGGCATCTCCAAATTCCGGACACTCCACCAGGGCTAATTTGCTGATCATAGCCTATATTATGCACAAATGGCCGCCGTAATGTTATTCAAATGTGTTACGCACCGTAACCGATGCGCCATCACGTTCAAAGTGCTTCTCGCTTTGCATGCTAAGTGAAATAATGGCCCAAAAATGAAGGCGGTAATTGAGCAATGGGGAATTTGTGGTGGGCAGAATCGCATGTGTGATGAGGCGGGTACATTTGCAGCAGCTAAATATAATTATTGGCAGATGATGATGCGTCAGTCCAGCTGTAAATAAGACACGCCGCCAACGCGCTAAGAAGACCAACTCCAAAATAAACATAACCTTACCAAATAATATATGGACATCACAGCCTTTGAAAACTTTTATTTTGAAGTTGTTCCTCGCAGCGTGTCGCGGTGTAACGGCTGACGTGACTTGTCTTCCAGATTGCGTTTGGCCGTTTGCCATCACAAAGCGACTTCAACAACATGACCACGTCCTGAAATAACGTTCAATCGGCAATTAAGCACACTAAAATCGACTTAATTACGCTGAATCTGTATTGTGTGGCGCCTGTTGCCAACCTTTAGCGGTGGCACCAGCGCTAGCAAGTGCAAGCAGTGCTCAAGCACTCCATATAGGCTGGCGAGAGCCGGCGGATTACTTTTCAAAGGCAGTAGGCGTAAATGACTCCACACACTTTGATGCTGACAGCCCGGCATGGTTGCCGTTCCAACTGATCACTTTTTAGCCGAGGTTGGAGTAAGTCACATATGTGCAAGTCACATTTAAGTCACCAGTCGTCACCATCAAGTCTCAAGCAAATCCCAAGTCACCGTGGAAAAAAATCAAGCAAGTCAAGTCGCCACCAAATTTCAGGCAAGTCAAGTCATTACTTGGTTCAAGCAAGTCCTATGTCATGTCATAAAATCTTGCTCAGTAAAACAGAATTGGAGTGCCTCTTTTTTCTTTCTTTCTTGCTTTCCTACCTGAAAAGGCAAACTGTGTTCAAATGTACATTTAAAACTATAAACAGGATGGCTTGTCAAGTCTAAGTCAAGTCGAGTCACTTCGATACCAAGACCCAAGTCAAGCCATTCCCGTGTTTTTGGCAAGCAAGGCAAGTCCTAAAAACAGCAACTCGAGTCTGACTCGAGTCCCTCATCTCTGCTTTTCAGCAAACCAAGCATACTTAAGTGTGTTGTTTTGGGCTGACAAAATCCCTACTGTGGTTCTGACCTCACTTTGTCTCACAGAACAAAGACTCTGGGGAGGGATTTGTGTAAATCTCACTCATGTTTCTAGAGAGGAAAATAGTGTGCTTCAATGGACAGTTTAAGTGTGAGTATAACGTGTTGAATATCTAAAAAATTGCCAGTTGGACGTTCAGTAAGTGGAAATCGTTTTTTTTGTCTTCGGTACTTATTACCAAGCAAAAAAAAAGAATACATTTTCCAAATACCCAATTATTTGATAGAATTTTTTGTAGGATATCCGAATACCAGCTCCATTTCAAGTGCAACCCCAAAGAGGATAAGTGGTATAGAAAATGGTGGGATGAATGGGCAAGAGGAAAACACTGATAAAACACATTGTTTTATCGTGTTTTTTTTTTTTTTTTTAACAAGGCATTCTTCTTTTTCCGGTGCCTCCCCTCATCTAGGCCCCCTCCTTTCTTTAGCCAGACAGAGTGATGAATCTGATACGCCAGCGAGTCAGATTACATTATGCAGTTCTCACAGATAAGAGAAGAGCGAAACAACTATTTTCTTTGGCCTTATCTCCTCCGAGAGGCTGTGTTTCTAAAAGGGGAACCAGCCTCCCCGGCCAGATTTCATTAGTCATTCTGATGCGAGGCCTTCAGTGCTGATTAGACTTTATGGGCTGGGAGATTTCACACCGCCGTACTTGCACTTTTTTCTACCCCTCCCCTCTCCTCCCCTCCCGTCCCTCTTCCCATCCTCCCTCAAGGTTATATATACACATGCATGCACGTCTCACATACACAAAGAGCATGCTAATTGTTTAGTTCAGGTGTTGCATGCGGAGGTCACACTCTGAAAGGTTTGGATATTTTGGGTCGGGCTGCGAGCGTGAATTTAAGCCTCTTTGGTGCAAACCTTCAGTGCGGCGTGCTGCACTGCACTACACGGCACGGGCTTCCCCCAAAGGGATTGGAGACCTTTCATGTTTATGACGACTGCAAAGAAGTCGTACTGCTCGACCAAAACAGGCCATAATTCAGACTTTCCAGGCATGTGTAGAACATGTGGACGCCATCTGAGAGTCCAGACTATATGACATGATGTCTCCCTTTACATTTACATTGGAGCACAATCCGTTTGTTTACATTTGACAGCAAAATAGCTCCGTACGAAACGTCAGCGATGATGTCATGGAAGTGTAAAAACCAACGGAGCGCAGTTCAGTTTCAGATTTCAGAGTTTGCACGGGAGGCGAGACTCTTCATCAAAATCCAACCAAAGATAACATTATAGGATACATAGCCTTTGTTCTTTTATTCATATCCTACTTAGCAGGCAGAGCCGCTCCTATATCACAATAAGCTCAATTTCCGCTTCTGTGGTGTTCTGCGGCTAACACTTCATCCATTGTGTACCCCGCCTCTCGCCGCCAAAGGACAGCCGGAATTGGGTTCAGCTCACACACAACCGTCCCCCCCACCCTCCCAAATTAATTTGGTTGAACTCCATTTGTGCAACAAAACAGTTGAAACTATAGAAATCCTATTCGATATATAGAATGTATTCAATGTAATACAAATGATATCAGTTTGATTATTAGGTATAGAAAAATACAAAGATAGCATGTATTACAATAAATACAACATATTTCTACAATTCATTCTCAAACAGCTGTATGCATGCAGGACTTAAAAATAGAAATCCGATTTTTAATTTAGTATGTTTACAGTTCACATTATATTTTGATGAATATTAATACACAATTTGCGGGGGATATGGACTGACCGCAAATAGCGAAAATCAGCAAATAATTGACGCTTGTTAGGATTGTCATGAAAAAAAAAACATGAATAAGCGGAGGTTCGGGTAAAAGAAAAAAAAAAAGAAATAAACTAATAAGATAATAATAATAATAATAATAATAATATATTAATGATGATAATAATAATAATAATAATGTAAATAAGCAGGGGATTGGGTAAAAAAAACCTAACAAAAAAAAATCTATATATAAACACATTTTTTTTTTCAATTTAGGTAGTTTTAAATGCCTCCAAATAATAAACACCTTACCCCAAATAGACATCTGATACTCTGCAATTAAATGAAAACAAACTTTTATAAAGTTGAGTTGATTTGAGATACGAGGAATTATAGCCTGAGGTGCTATTCTAATGCTAAAGGCTGGTTGCTAAATCCTCAACTTTAACACTAAAGCAGAAAATCAACACCAAGTTTCAACACTTGCCAAATCCATATTGCACACGTTTAGGGGGTGATGAACTTTGGAGATTTCCACTGTTTGTACAAAAAACGCCCCCAAAGCCCCCCCTACACACACACACACACACACACACACACTTGCATGCACAGCTTCACGCTCATACATATAGCGTCAACGCTAAACGTTATGTCTTCTACACCTGCAGCTGTGCTGCAGCTGGAAGCTTCAATGCCTTGCGCCAACGCACACCAGCAATAAATGCAATGCACGTGTCGTTTAAAAAAAAAAAAAACAATAACACATGCTGCCCAGACTCTCTGAAAAACATAATGTTGGGTGTTGAGAATGGCCTGTGATACAATGAGCATCAGCTCCCAACCGCTTACCTGAAAACAGCCTAAACTTAAACTGACTATCAACAAGTTGCTGCCCTCTTGTGGATCATTGCACGGACAAACTTGTAGCTGACAATGGATTAAAAGGCAGGAATAAATATGACATGAATCACCAGGAGCATGATTTATCTCCATGGTGCCATCTTATTAGGAATTATCATGGGGCGCATCTCACAGGAAATAGAATTACTGTCATTATTTCCATTTGAAAGCAGGCACCTTGCATGAAAGCCATTTCATGTGGAAGCGGCTCAAAAGTGTTTACACTTGAAATGACATCCCTGTAAACACATTGCAAAAGCAGCTCAAGACTTTTCGAAGGCAGACAACAATGTATAGATCATGCTTTTCATTGAAGACGAAAAGTAAAGGCAGCAAAATGTTATCCATTAATTTGCCTTTCAAAGTCTTGAGTTGATTTCACTGGAGGCTTAGCCGTTATATGAGCCGTGTTCTAAGAGCCTTAAAAAGTCTGGAGTCGATTTTATAATGTTTAGGTCCATATTCGATTTTTTTCCCCTCAAAAAGTCTTGAGTTTCTTCAACAAGAAGTTTCAGGATTGCATTATCTGCATTGCGCATCTTTAGTTGCTTCATGTTATGTCTTGGCTTTACATGATCCATATTCCATTTCTTTGCATTGAAAACTTTTTGTGCATGCTCCACTTTTATGCGATGCTGTAATTACGCATAGTTTGGAGCATCCTGCTAAATGTAAGCATCGAGAGCAAGTTCCATGCTTCAGCACTTCTCAATACCTCTTGTAATTTTTCCCATCAAGTTTTATTGTGCACCTCTTGGCAAGTTTTTGAGCACCTGGAACGCTGACTTGGGATCTGCTTTGCCAGGCTTTTTTTGTTTTTTTTTCTGTCCCCCCCGTCTCTCTTCTTAACTCAATTTGGAGCGCAGGTGAGAATGAAAAAGCCATTTTGAAAAGCACTTAAAACAGGGGTTAAACCCACAATCTTATGGCACTTAAAAGAGAGGCCTTTTACCGACTTAATCAAGGCACCGATTGCACATTACGCACTCGATAATGCTGAAGAATATCGCTTGGAGCCAAACGGTATAAGAAAGCATGTTGGCAAATCTTAAATCAGTCAAATCAATTTGCAAAAGGTGGCACTAAAAAGTTGAAAAGTTGAAAGTCCAAATGTTATTTGGAGCTAAATTAGCATTAATGTCGCATCCTCGGTTTCCCTCTGTAAGAGACAGAACGTAAAAAGTAAATACAGTTGGACCTCAAAACCAAATCTGTCTGTTAGCGGTTCCAACTCTCAGCATCATCATCTCTTTTTTTAAAGTGTACAAACTATATTTGACCTCACCCACTCTGAAGAGATGATCATGACGTCATGACTTCCACTTTATAGCAGGCTAGTCTGGTGGTTAGCATGACGCGTCGCTCTGTGAAGTAGCCCCCGCCTGTTGCTGGGGCCCTGCCAGCAGCTGGTGACCAGCTGGAGTCTTCCTGGTGTCACCAGCTACAAGCAGGGTAACAGCAGCAACAGCATGATGGTCTTGCTGGGTGTCTTTAGCGCACTCGCCCAATGAGCCAAGGTTCGGCTTTTTCATTCTTGGCTGGTTATTTTTGCTTTTGCTGCAGCTGCTTTGCCTGCTGGTGACACCAGCATAACCCAGCACGAAAACACAACCAAACCATATTGCTCTATTTTTTTTTCAACATTTTTTTGAATGGATTTGTTTTTTGTATTTTTTTAGCAGGGTTGACTTTGGTGAGACCACTGTATTGATGAGTCAATAGCAGGCCTGATTCATTATTCCATTCAGGCATCAAGCACTACTCGGTCTCTTTATCAAGTTTCCTCTCGCGCCCGAGTAGCTTTATTCCCCCGCAGCCCCCCCCACCCCCCAGGAAAGATAAGCAGACAGCTCAGCGTACTCCCCCACCAAAAATCTTATAAGAAGAAAAAAAAAACATGTTTTTTCATGCCACTGTTGAAAATGTCACCCTGGCGTTGCAATAAATCACACTGGCTTAGCTTGTGATGTGTTTACTTATTACAGTGTGGCGCATCGCTGTATCCGTACGCTCTTATCCGTACGCTCTCCCTCCGCTGGTCGCTTGCGCAATTCGTAGGCTGACATTTTCCCTCTTTTAAGCAAATGGGGCCAAACGCCTCGCAGACCTGCTTACAATCTAGCCCCCCAGTCCAAGCCAGGGTGCGCTTCTTCCTCACCGAGGCAGATGAAATGTCGATACGCTGCCATGAACACGATACACTCGCGATAGGTATAAATTAGGGCTGTCAAAGTTAAAGCATTAACTATGGAGATTAATTTAAATTTAATAACGCACAAAAAAAAAAAAATGTACTCAGGTAACTCCGTTTTATTTACTTCCCGTTGCAGCTGACCTGTGCTCACTGTGCAGCCCAACTTGGAGGAAAGTCACTGCGGCAAAGACAGACTTTTACGTAGTTTTACTTTCAAATTTTGCTCGACAGTTCATTGGAGAAATCCCAAATATTTTTCACACTTTGCAAAGCCAAATTCAAATACCATATTTAGTTGTACATCTATGGGCATTCAACTGTTGTATTTGACAGGAAAAGAATGGTGTTCAAGGATCAAAGAAAGCTATTAGTCTTTGAATCGAAATATACGTTTAATTCCAAGATTTTACTCGAGGAAATATTGGTTCCAAGCTTCATAAGAAATTGTAGTTGAGAAATGCGATTAATCGCGATCAAGTATATATATATATATATATATATATATATATATATATATATATATATACTTGATATAATTTGATACAAGACTTATGATGTGATGCAGTGCAAAGAATATTGCATGTATCAGTGTTCGGATGGCTTCAGTCTCTCGCTCCCCCCAAAGACATTTCCCTACAAGGCTAACAAATTAGCAGCCGGGATCAAAGGCAAAAGCCTCATCGCTCTTCACGTCACGCTATGGAAAGTCTGGGTTGTGGAACCAAAACCCAGCGCGGCACAAAACAACATTCCCCGGCAAAGAGCGCATAACTTTTGTGTTGCTAGTTGGAGTGTGAAAGGACGACATGTCAGACGTTTCCCCGATCAAAAAGTGATCGCTAACTAGGTCTGCTGCTGAGCCGCACAGTCGTGGCTTCTGCTGTAATAATGAGCGAGGTGGGAATGTTTGCAAGACACCTCACCCCCTTTTCACAAGGCATGCAACTGCCGGCGTGATTTGTGCTTACTCTGAAGAGGTTTCGCGGGCGTTACAGTGGGGGGTCCGCGACAGGAAGTGACAGCAGTTTGATGAGAGCAACAGCAGGCAATTACAGTTCAGCACCTCAGCGGGGAATTGGAGGCTGCAACCTTTGTGTACGGACACAGAGCCGTCTCGGGGAAAATGAGAAGCCCAATTCTCATGCTCGTCTACCTTTCGGGCTTTTTTTCGTCATTTTGCTTCGGTTGCTGGCTCATGAGTCAGTTAAACAAGTTAAAGCATTGACAACAACACGTCAATGTATGTAAACGTGTCGTCCTTATCGTCCGCTCATATCTGTAGTTTAACAAGTCACGCATTCATTGGCCGGTCTCACACGTGAATCAGGATGGCAGCGCCTTGACGAAGATGAAGATGGTGACCAACATGATTTGGATGAAGAAAGAAAATCAATTTCTCTTGTCTGCATTGAAATTGTTGAAGTGCAAATATTTGGAGGATACACAGCGGGATACAATCTGCTCATCTACACTACAACCATGCATTTGTAATTTTAAAATAGTTTCTTCTTATTATTATCATTATGATTTTTTTGTTAATTTATTTAGTTCACTTTTTTTTCATCAGAGATGCGAGAATTTTTTTTAGACTCAGAATCGCATCTTTTCTCTAACACATCAGGTTTTCAATAATAATAATAATAATAGTAATGTAGCTATATTTATGAATTAAGGGTTGGGTTCAGTAACAGGTGGAATTTTTTCCTGAAACATCATAACGCACGGCAAAATTAATACTGCACAAGTTTTTATCGGCGAAACTTAAAACCCCAAATTGAAAGTTCAAATTTGTTATGGGAAAAATAATTATCAACAAGCATATAAGAAAGAACACTGAAAAATATAGTAAGTAGTAGTAGAATATAGTAGTTAACTATAAAATATAGTAGACTAAAAACATCCATCTACCTAGATCCAGATGATTTTATTTCATGCAACCAGGAAATAAATTGGAGTAAATTCAACAAAAACTTTTTTCAGTGAAGAGATGGCATTTGACAGAAATTTACTTTATTGACACAAAAAAAGTGAGTTTAACCAACCGACACGTGTTTTTTTTTCACCCCGTCCTGCTTCTCTCATCGTTCTTTCACGATCCATGGCCTTTATGTTGAGTATATGTCAAACAGTCAGCATTTTCTATTCATGCACTCTTACGTGGATTCTTTCCACACACAAGGAGAAGAATGACGAATTTGAATGAATTTTCAGCCAAAATGCGTGCCGTGTGCTTGAGAGGAGCCTGAAAAAAATGACAATAAGACAAGGGGGCCAAAGGGGGTCTTGGATTTGTCTGCCGTGATGAATCGCCGCCAGCCCACTCATATCGTTATTGTTGAAAAAAAAAAAGCCTGAGTGTCTGCCCTTGGGTGGTCATTAGCAGTGACCCCCACCCCCCCCTCGATCCTCCCCACACGGAAGATGGCGTGGGCGTTCCTACTGCTCCACGCCCAAAGCCGGGGGGACGCTCCCCCCATCCCGTCTTCATAATGATGACTTACATAAGAGTGCAGTATCTCCCTCTCAGCAGGCTCCCCATAAGAAACGATTCTTTAGATCTCACAGCCTGCTTATGTCGTTCTTTTCTCTCTCTTCTTTGGTTCCAGAAAACTTTCTCTCCCTCCCCTGTCCCGGCTTTGATCCCAGACCTAATTAAGCAGCAAGTGAATGAATGCAAGCAGCGCATCATCTGCCGATTGTATTAGGACGTTGCGAGGAAACGTCTTGTTTGTAATCCGATTATTACATGCGCAAGGAAGCTGCAAATGAGCAGGATGATGGCGGTTTTGCCCGATAACGTAACGGATCTTTTCCGATCGGTATTACGGCAACATCTTACTCAATTTTGCCGGTCCGTCATGCGTCAGTCCGATGAGCCGGATTGTAATTGTCAGTTCGTCCGTGCTTCAGCCAATCCAGCAGTTAAGTCCGTCAGTCCGTCCAGCCACCCTTAAAAAACCGTCAGCAAAACGGGCGTACGTCAGTGACAGACGCGGTTATTGACGATTACTTTGATGGACGAAATGCCACCTCCGTCAGTGCGTAGTGCGTCATTTTTAAAAAGTGTCCCGTCATGCGTCAATTGTCAGCAAAACGGGCGTCCATCACTGACGGTCTGACGAACCGGTCCAGACCGACGGAATTTTGGCACACCAATATGGACACGTATGGCGGAAACATTTTGAATAGGAACTTGCTGAAAGTCTTCAGGCGGTCTCTTTTTGTGCAGTGGCTTTCATTTTGCATGTTGACCTGGAGTCAGCCTCTCGGAACAACGCTTGCCTGTGATTTCAAAAAACAATGATCACCGTTATAGTGACTGGAATTGAAATCAGCATTCTTAAAACGATTATTAATTGATTTCAAAAGGGGATCGACAAAACGACGGAAGCGCTTTAAAGGGACGAGGACGGACGGGGTCGGAGGATCGTTTTTAAAGTGTACCGATCTACATTGATTTCCTGTTAGCATTTGGAATGGGATGCTCCATTGACTTTAGCATTAGCACTAGCAATGTTTTAAAAATGAAGCATATTTTGTATTTAGATACACAATGTGTGTACTTATTTTTGTTGTGTGTTTAGTTTTTACAGTCTGGGTGTCCTGAAACACTTTGAAGCACGCTCAGGGATGGCAGAATCACATACACGCTACACGCTTGCTACTCAGGCAACGTGGTGCGTTTAGGGGACTTTCACACCATCGGGAACTTGTAGAGCCGCCACGCCACTCTGCACGTGAATCGTTTTTCTTTGACTATTCCTTTGTAAAGATAGAGAGAAGCTTAGCCTGAAGACAATATCTGACCCCATGAGAAAGATAAACTAGCTGAGGTCAAAAGTCAAAGTGTCCGGCTGCACGTTTCCTTCTCTGTGGTCCAATTTATTATGTGCCGGTAAGAAGCAGATAGATTTTGCAGCATACTAGAGAGAGACATGAGGTAACTGAGGTCAAGTGAGCACATGTTTGTCCTTGCCTTTGTACCAACTGAAAGTAAGTATCCAGTACTGTAGATTTGAAAGGACGCAGACTCATTTTAAGGAATGAGGAATTAGCAAAAAGTGCAACTAATTACATAAACAGACGTAAATGGTTTTTTTTTGTGGTATTTATTACCTATTCACCTTGTTTGTGCTGAAACTAGCATTAACAATGTTGCTTGATGGAAAGGCAAAGTAACTATGTTGAAGTTAATTGAGAGGCTTTCAAATGTGGTGCTTTGCCACCATCGTGTGGCATCTATTGGCAATTCTAAAAAAAAATTGGATGTTTTGTGTGTGTTTAATGTCTGGATGCTAATTTTATGGGAAACATTCCAATCTGTTTAGCTTATGAATATGTAAAAATCTCATGAATGCCTCACCAGCCATGAACCTCACTTAGAGAATGTCACTGGTTTTCATTAGCACCTAAAACTAGCATTAGCATGACAGGTCAAGGATGCTGTTGCTAACACAAGGACAGCAAGTGAAGTAAATGAAGATGAAAATTGAGTCCTTCCCAACACATGGTAAAATTTGGATGTGTTCGGTGTTGCTGTTTAATAAGCCTTTAATACACGCGTATTACATATTTATTACATTGGTGCTAAAAGTAGCATTAACAGGTGAATTAGAATTTGAGTTTTCTTCTTTTTGGGATGGGGGAGGGAGCCCCACACAGCACACCATCGCCTCTGAGGAAAAGTGTCGGAAGATTTGCAACGTGTGACATTCTGAACGGCACTAAACATTGGTGCCCTCCAAAGTCGTCCGATTACACGCTGTGTGAGCTCGTCGGCGTGATGTCTCCTGACACATTCAGGCCGAGCAGGTCACCTCTGAGAAAGCGTGGTATTCTTGACCTGACGCGCTCCAAAGCTGAGAAAATCAGCGAGAGCGGAGCCTCGGAGACGTCACACGTTACAACCAGCTTGCTTGTGAAGTGGAATGGTGGGAGAAGTGTTTAGCACGATATTCACAACAACCGTCCGTCCCGCTAAGCGCACGGCACAGGTTGGACTGCAAACGTCCTGATAGGTTTATTACTTTACTTGAATGATGCAAATGGATGAACAACAATTCCTGCATAGAAAATGGATCACATTCGGTGCTATTCAGTGATGTTTATGAAGTGAAGTAAATACACCTGAATAACTATTGCTGCAACACCCAGTGGGAAATGGGCCATAATAGTCACTATTCATGCTTATTACACATGTTTATTAGCACACGTACACTTTCTATTTAAACTATTTGATAGAAGGGCTTTATTTGTACTAATGTTTGTTTATGTCATCAGTCATCAGTAACATAACATTACACATCTTCATATTCAGTATAAGGACAAAAACAAACGTAGTACATTGCGGGCGTACAAGAAGAAGATCTTGTCGAAATAGCAACATGAATTAAAAAAGACGGACGGGTGTGTGCGTTGGAATACTTCGGGGATTGAAAAGTTGTGCGGTGAGGTTTACTGATCTTGGCTTATCAAATATGTTTCGAGTTTGGTTTGAAAGTTGCTTAGTGAGCTGATATTGGGATTTGGATTGATATTTGCTCCATAGCTGCGCCCCGCCCCCATAACTGGCAAAGAACCGTGTGGCACAATGGTAGATGTAGCTGATTTGCATATCTTGTATTGAGATTACGAACGTCTCTGTCGAAGTGAAAAGGAACAAAAAAAAACTACAGAGCTAACTGAGACTGAAAGACTGAAACCGGACTGCGTAAATGAACATGCAGCTTCTGTGTTTGTTCATGTTAAAGATTGATAAGAGATTTTGCTGTTTGAAGGCTGGAGCTGAACGAGCGGCAAAGTTACTGCGAGTAGCAATTTTTCTACATCAGTTTTGCAGGGATAAAAAGCTTATGAAGGTGGGAAGGATATGTACCTCCCCGTAAGACATTACAAGATACAAGATAAGTACAGCGAGTGTTCAGGCACTCCTCTTGCGTTACAATGAGAACGGCCAGCAATCCTTTTATTATTGCTTCCCGTCTGTAATATGGTGCAAAGTTACGTCCATTCCAACGTTTCCAAACCGGCGGTAAGACTATACCGATGTGCTGCTTGTTTGACCTTTTAGTGATTTCGTTAACTAGGTTTCATTTCAAGCCAGCTTTTCAGGATTTATCCACTGTTTATTTGTGGAAAGCTGTATATTGCGTACAATGAAAAAAAAAAAAATGGCGCGTTGAATTGACTCAATTTCGTCAAGTGGGTGTCGTACTTCTTGCAGTGTGAAAATTGTGGTGCTCCTGAGCATGACTCATGGTCAAAAGGTGCTGGGTTGGAATCTCAAATGAGGCCCCCCTGCGTGGCCTTTTTTTCCATCTCGCAGCCCTCTGGCCAAGGGCGTGGCCTGGTGAAAGCAAAATATAAGTAATGATTGGCGGGAATAGACGCAGACGGCGATTAAAAGAGCGTGACATTGTTGGAGAGCTGCTGCAAAGCGTGGGCGCAGAGGGACGCGGCGGAGGTTGCGCGTAGCTCGGTCCGAGCTCGGCGGTCTTACCTCCAGCTTCCCTCATTAGTCTTTTGCGCTCGTCTTTGTGCGCGTGCAGCGGGAGCCTTCACTCCAACAAAGTTTCCATCGGCGCGACTCGGCTGGAAGACCTTCTCTTGCAGAAATTTGGAACTGCCCGAAAGGCTAATTACTTCTCCGGCACGCGGCCTCCCCTCCGTTATGCGTCTTCGGCAACAAAAGAAAATGCGGCGAGAGCGCCTCCCGAGACGCAGAGCCAGCATGGCTCCGTGTATTGATCACATGTTGATAACACCCCCGGTCGCAGTGTCAACTGACTTTGAACATGTGACACCACCTGGGGCGGGCGCCGTTAAAAATCCACGCCGTGTGCCTAAGCCGCGTGTGAGAGAAGACGCACTGGCAGCAGTAACGGTTGGAAGCAGCCTTTGACAAGTCAACAAGTAGTTCGGAAAAAAAAAAGTGGGATGATACAGAGCGGATGAGATGTTGTGAGCACATACAGAAAATGATAAGAACTTTCAGGGCGCGTCGTCAGCCGTCTTTTCGACGTGTCCCTCCTGGATGAGGGAGACACGAGGGTCTAAAAGCGGCTGGATAGGCGCGCTCGAAGTCCGGACTGGGGCACCCTCACCAAAGTTCTAAGATTGGCCATGCCCAATTAATCACGGAAGTCGATGGGCAAACCGATCAATAGGTCAGTATGCAGATCACTTTGAGGAAATGAAGAGTCTCTCACTCACAAAATTCTCAGAATAAGACGCCAAGCGTGGTTGCTTGTTGGTCAATTTCAGTTGAAGTTTACTAAACGTTGTTACATTTGGGCTAGATGACTGCAATGCACTTTATTTTGGAGTCAGCCAGTCCTCTCTCAAACGTCTCCAGTTGCTCCGAAATGCCGCCGCCCGCCTCCTAACTGGAGCTCGGATGCTGGAGCGCATAACGCCAATTGTGGCCTCCATTCACTTGGCTCCCGGTGCATTTTAGCGTTCGATTTAAGATTCTTCTATTTCTTTATGTTTATGTTCATGTATAGATTTCACTTGTTGTATTATGGCTATTCTGTTGTTTGCGTGTGAAGTGCTTTGTTACAGCTCTAGCTCTTGTGAAATGCGCTATACAAATAAAATTGTATTGTATAAACCATATCATTATTTCTAACAGATGTTTGCTAGCTTAGTGCTAATATAATGCGAAAGGCCATCGACAGGCTAACAGATATTAGCATCGAGGTTTCGGACTAGATTTTGTTTGTGTTCTTTACAGATCAATCAAGGTGTAGGTTTTCTGCACTCTTGACAAACAGGTTCATTATTGAACGACTTCATGAAAGTCTTCCATTCACCGCGGATTCTCATCACACTAATGACGTACACGTGGTGCGCTGAGGAATTAGAAATACAAAAAGAGGGGGAACAAAACCGTCAACAACCACTTGGTGCGAATAATTCAAGCATCCATTAAGGTTACGCCACACGACCACACTGCTTGTAATTATGGGATTTTTTTTGCTGGCAATTAGCTCCCTGGGAGCTTTGTTGTGTTCTTTCCAGGCAACAAAATAAAGTGAGTAAACACAAATGTTGAGTTGCGAAACTCAATTTATGTCAGTGTATTTCCTCAAATGGACACTGTGCCTTTATTAGTCACCTCTCGCCTTGCACACACCCTTTTGTCCCATTAAAGCAAGGCACTTTATAGCTGTAATGACATCTATTATATCCACGTCGCCACTCAAGGCAAGGCAAGGCAAGGCAAGGCAGCTTTATTGATAGGGCACATTTCAAACACCAGACAACTCAATGTGCTTCACACAAACAAAAGCGCCACACTTCAAAGCAATAACAAACAAACAGCTGAAGACATTCAAAGGCAAAGCAAAGAGAACGAAAGCATCTTATTCAACTTACGAAAAGAACATACATTGGCCATTTCAATATTTTTGAAAACAAAAGATTCAAAAGCAAAGAAAGGAAATAAATAGTAGCTGTCTGAAATGACTAAAAGACCGTATTGCGAAATTGATTTTCAAAATGCTTGAAAGACCACAATCAAAGGAATGGAGGCGGGTAGCATAGTTTTGAATCTGGATTTAAATACATTTATACTTGTAGCTGACGTCACTTCTGTTGGCAACTTATCCCATTTGACTGCAGCCTAACAGCCAAATGCCTCTTCACCATGTTTGCTTTGAAACTTGGCCTCCGCTAATTGACGCGAGTTTGCCGACCTCAGCGCTTTAGATTCAATTAGCATTCCCAGAAAGTGGTCAGGACGGAAACCATTCAGTGATTTCTGGACCTGTAGCGGAATCTTCAAATCTGTTCTCCAGCTATCTAAAGACTCCAGTTTGGTTTGGTTCAGGTGTAGATGGTTGGCTACGCTACATGCCGTTTTGGTAGCTAAGCGTAGGTAGGGCTCACGGGTAGGCTTCATCTTATCCCAGCTGACACCTTGGACAGGTTGCGAGCCAAAAAGAGAGTATTGTCATCATCGCAATGGGAGAGCATACAAACTCCACACATTTCAAACCCAGAACCTCCAAAATGTGGAGTAGGCATGCTACTAGTCATTCACCACGCTGCCATCCACTATATCACGTCTGCATTCAATCATTTCAGCCAGTCTTGGGTTTTGTCCCGCCCTCGTTGATCAAAGTCAGCTGGGTCAAGCGCCAGCTCTCTTGAGTAAGTGGTATAGAAAATGAAGAAATGAATAGGACAATTTATCTAGGATCACGTATAAAGCAAGTATTCCGTTTCTGAGCCTTTTTCAACATAGTGCCATCTGCTGGATTTGCTGCGCTACTACCTCACTTCCTCCCAATGCACAATCGCAACTGACAGCAGGGATCCGCCGTCCATGTGAAAATCTTGCTCCTCCGCACAGAGGAGCAGAAAGCAAGCTCAGACGTGACACGCATGCTGTGGAAGTTTGCAAGGGAGAACGTTGTGAATTATTGAAAAGCAAACAAGACCTCGGCGAGGGGCCGGGATAACCGTTCATTTAGGTAATGCATGCCGAGGGCACTGTCAAATTCCCCCTGAAAAGCAGCCACGACGCCACCAAAGGAATTGGAATAGGAAAAAGCACATTGCAGCATATTCGTGTACTCGTTCATCGTGAGAGCTTGCCAAAGACTTTTTGATTCGCTTGCATCCTATTAAAACAAAACAATGGTGGATGTTTTGACTCGAATAACATTATGCTGGGATAATCTCATTTACAAGGCAGTGTGAAGTTATGCACTATGCACTCCCCCCCACCCCCCTTCTTCTCCAAAGGCTCGCAGTCACTGGAATAGAAAAATTTGATGTTTGTGTAACGGACTGAAAAAGCTCCATAGTATCATACCTCTGCACATAGTGGGCGAAATAATTATCTGTTACAGGTGGGTGGTTATTTATTCAATAAAGATTTTGGAATACTATTAAACAATGTGATCGATCGCTGTATTACATTACACACATTTGTGTCAAGTGAAAATGGTGTTTAAAAGTTGAAAGGTGATACCGGATGGAACTCATACATGAAACACACATTGGCTACGTTTACACGGACAAAATTCCTTTGATCAGAGTTCGGATTAAATTGATGATCGGATGCGCTGTTTACATGGACACTAAAATATTGATGTGATTTGGACTTGCGTGTTCATGCATCACACTTTCGATCGGAAAACACATTATTTTGGCATGCGCAGACTGACCAAGTATTCCGTAAATAGTAGTAGGAGAAGAAGCCGTAGCGACTTCCGCGTCAACAAAACAACACTCCGTCCATTTCTACTTAAAGATTAGTGTTATTTCACGTATTTCCCCATTTGCTCTGTTAAATCAAGTTCACAATTGTGAATGGAGCTGCAAATGTACCGGTTCAGTCTTGCGTCTGCTATGTCTGTCCTTCATTCGCTCCGCTTCTACTAGCTTCCGGGAATAACAGAAATGCGTATACTGACGTCACAGACATGCGCGGTAAACACGGATTGTTTCAGAAATTTCAGATCATGTGTTTTCAGGCGAGCCGATCGGATTCACAATCCACATAAACCGCCTCTCTCGTTCAGAATAAAATCTTGATCGGAATGGGCTTGATTGGGTCAGAATATTCCTTATGGAGTGTACATGAAGCATTTTTATGCGTTGCGTTGTTGACGTCAGTAGGCGATGAGTCAGATCAACCGTAAAGCGTGATCCGCGGCCAGGAACAACTTCACAATAAAAGCGTGCCAAGGCATTGATGTCCTTATATTTACTTGGTCAGGTCAAGTTTATTTTGACGTTGGCCTTCTTACTGCGTTGGTGGCGTGTCACGGTCACGCATGAGCAATCGTTGCTGCGGTTAGCTTGGCTTCTTCTTTCTGACAGTGTACATGTGGTACCCGAATTACTCGAGGACCCGTTTCAGCCCTCGTGCCGGTGGATAGGAGGGAGGATGCCGAGCCAGGAGAAAGGTCGCAGTCACGCTTGACCTCGTTCAAGTCGCCTATCTTCTTACGTGCCAAAGAGGCCTAATCCAACAATTGCATTGACATTTAAAGTGAGTGCCGTTCGGTCTTATGCCTGCCGCCTCGGCGCGCAAACTCACGCACTGGCTTCGTATCCCTTCCCTTCCTTCATTTCCTCTCATATGACACGAGTCAACTCGCATTTTCCAAGTGTCACCAAAGTAAATCCACTCATTAGGCTTTTGCGTCTTATCAGTTGTTTATGGGATCGCAAGAAGTCCAACTTTATTGGCGGGTGAGCCCCCTCTAGGCGCTCTCTCGTCATTTATCCGGGCTCTGCTATCTTTGTATCTTTTTGTAAAGCTTACTGTCATCAAGGAGCGCCTTTCTCATCTCCATCGGCTGGAGTTATAAGTGTCTGCCATTAACGCGGTGCATGTGTGGAAAGGAGCGGAAGAAAAAAAAAGAAAAACACAACCGGCAGCCTCTGACTGATCTTATCGAGGTCGTCCCCTGGATAGCAGTGAGGAAAATAAAACAGATAAGCCATCTTCTATAACTTAATTAGCTTTTTATCACACAATGCAATTACAAAATTGTCAAGCTATTGGGTGTCGGGAGACTGCCGCCAACACTTTGACGGAGCGAACAATCACAAAGTGGTCAATGCCACTCAGAGAGTGATGGCTTCCCCAGCAAAGGAGGGCTGTAAAGTTCTGTACTAAAAGGCGATGCCGCAGGGAGCAATGTGTTTATTTAGCATCCTTTGAGAAAAAGCTACCTCAATGCAGAACACGCAATCAAGGGCCAAAGACACAGCGGTGATGCCGATAAGGGAGATTAATGGTGTTGTCCCAGCCGGTCGCACGGGCACCCCGAATGTGTCCGCTATCGAAAAAGCATCGCGGCGGCTGCATGAGGCGAAAGGACAAGATGTCGCATGAATAAATAAAGCGAGAAGGACAGTAGGGCCAGTTCCCACACATTCTGGTCAATGCACAAAAATGACATTAAGATGCGAAAACGCAGCGATGTCCACATTTATAAATACATCATAAGGTTAAGAAAAGGAGTTTTCACAGCCATGGCAAAAAACAAAGCAAAAAAAATGGATGTGTTGCTGTAAGTGTGCTCCAAAATTTGCATGGATATTGCATTGCATTGATTTGTTTGAGTGTGTATGTATGAGTCGGCGGAGCCGCGGGTCTATTATCACCTTTGTAATCTTGACGCAGTGGCGCACAATCACGCTTGCGTCTGGATCTTTTTGTCACGGGAAGAGTGTTCATCAGTGTTCATGTTGTTGTTGCATGGAGCAAACATTGCCAAGCAATGGATGTTCACAAAAAAAAAAAAAATCCCTCATTGGTTTTACATTTCTAAAGCTGGCCTTACACCAAGTCATTTTCACAGTCTCAGTCCAAAAAGTGAAAGTCCAAAGGAAGTTTTACTGGAGTCACTGCGCGCTCCTGTCATCTGGATTGTGTAGTGTAATGTGCTAATCTCAGCTGCTTTAAACCAGTCTTTTCCTTGTCTTGGCCTTACGACAATATCAAATGTGTTTAAGATCATCACAAGTCTTTCAGTCTTTCCGGTGACGTGACACAACCAACAACAAGAGATGGAACATCCAGGTCCAGAAAGTAAAAAGCCTGTCACAGTTTGGCTTTAGCCACAGGTGCCTCTACTCAACCAGCAGGTAAACAAGCTCAGTTGAGTAGAAGCACCCGTGGCACAAGACAAACTGTAGCAGGGTTTTTAATTTCTGGACCTGAATTCCCCATACCTGCCAAAAAACGATAGATGAGCTATAACAAAACCGCACACAGGAACCAATCACAAGAGCGGCATGCACGAAGGGGAGACACTGGCGAAAATGAAATGCCTCAAGAATCTAGTTGCAGTCTTTGTAAATAGTGACCCCGCAAAATGCAGTTTTTGCAAAATCTCAAACTGAGCCTCGGCTGTGACTAAAAATTCTCGACCTTGTCTTTAAATGTGAGCAGATTCGAGATGATAGTTTTTCAAAGCTCTTTTCCAAATCTTCTCAAAGTCTTCTGATGTACAGGTCGCTTAGGGCAACTTGATTTTCCTCCTTGCCTCCAACACACCTGATTCAAACGATCAGCTCGTCAGCAAGCAGCAGGAGCCTGATAACGATCCTGCTCATTTGAATCAGGTGCGTTGGAGGACGGAGACATCTAAAACATGCAGGATGGGGTGTTTGACACCTGTGTAATCCAACCAAAATGACCAACATCCATTTCATACTCTGACAGTGGTCCTTGAGACTTTTACGTGCATACTTTCATGGCAGACATACTAACTACATTCCGGATGGATCAGTGGAACTGGCTGCTGCGGCATTTTAATTTTTTTTTTTCATTCAGGGGAATGCTAGCGCATCCCCTGGAGGTCCCGGAATATGGCAGATTCTAACCAAAATAGCCAATTTCCATTTTGTATTCAGACTGAGGTCCTGAGACAGTTTCATGCGTCCTGTCATGTCAGGGCTCTGAACAGAATTCATGTTGATCGGTAAAAGTGGTGGAGAGGAGCTAGTGAGAAGCTAACGTAGCAGTCTTCATCTTCTCAGATGAAAGCACACACAGGCAGTTGGACTCAAATGCATGAAACCGCCAGCCACAAAAGAGCCAAATTAGTGCCTTTGTAACAAAATATGATCAATACCAACTAATTGTGCTATTAATAAAATTGGTGAATTGGAATCAGGCAAGCAAATGTAGCCTAAAACAGGTGAATGAGCCCCTGTAGTGCTGCTTGTTCCTGTCATGTTTTAAGTTTAAAGCAAGCCGTATCCAAGACATCAATCAACGGGCCATCGGCTGAGAGGCCTTGATTAACCCGATGCATAATTCATAGTAAGCGCATGACGGTCTCAGCATGTGAAGGAGCCGCATTTTTGATTTCGGCCAATCTTTGAGTGCAGCCTAAGAAGAAGCATGGTGAAATGAAAGCGGCCCCTCTTTTTTGGTGCGCAATCGGCAAGGCATTTCTCAGCAGGATTGCTCTAATGGGATATCACTGGGGGGGCGGGCGTGGTGCTCGCCGTCCTCCCCGAGCTTCAGAGGAGGCGCCGTGATGGAGATTGAGAGCCGTGTTAAGATCGGCCGTATCTCCAAACAAGACCTCCAATCATATTAGGGACGTGGAATTGTGCTCCTTAATCTACGTGCGATTTATCACGCTGCAATGATGTCAGCATAGGTTGAGGTCGTGTTAGCTTTACACTGGAATCGCTTGATGAATGAAGCTTGAAAGCAGGAAGTCAAAATGTTGGGAATAAAATGGTCACAAAATGCTGCGCTCACATGCAATGGCATCCACGGAAAGGTTTCACCGTAAAGCGGCGCACGTAACGCATCCGCAAATTAGTCACAGCACTTCACTTTTGCCATGTTAAAGTCTTATTTCAAAATAGAATCAATTGTATTTCTCCCCTCTTCAAAATAAATTTTTTTTTTTTTTTCCCCGATAATATATTTTCAAAACAACCTGGAAATAGTATGCAAGTATAAAAGTATTCATCGCCTTTGCCATGAAGCTTAAAATGTTTGCACCGATTAACTTTATCAAAGTCCACCTGTGGTAAATTCAGTAGATTGGACATAACTTGGAAAGTCATTTCAAACTAGGGTTCAGGTTTCAAAGTCGGGTTTCGAGCTAGAGTTAGAATTTCAAAGTAGGGTTTCAATGTAGGATTCGGGTTTCAAATTAGGGTGAGGTTTTCAAACTAGGGATTCAAATGATTCTAAAGGGTTTCCAATTAGAGTTTCAAACTAGGGTCAGAGTTTCCAATTAAGGTTTCAAACTGGGGTTATAGATTCAAAGGGTTAGGGTATTCAGAGAAGGCTTTCAATTACGGTAAAGGGTTTCAAACTCAGGTTAGTGTTTCCAATTAGGCTTTCAAACTAGGGTTAGGGATTTAGAGCAGATTTTCGAAGTAGGGTTAGGGAATGAAAGTAGGGTTAAGGTTTCAAAGTCGGCTTTCAAACTAGGGTTAGGGTTTCTAAACTCAGGTTAGAGCCAACTGCACCGGGCATCCACTGTGCTTTGCATTCTACGCAACCTGACAAAGTTAACACACCGCACACGCACGATTGAAGTGAATGGCTGTCCATATGTGGCCTGTGATTGGCTGATGTGGTGACTTACTTATTGCTGCCTAGTCATTTTCTCTTCTTGTTGAGTGGGGAAGAAACAAACAGCCGAAGCAAAAGCAAAACATGAGCACAGATTGACTCTTTCCATGTTTACGGAACCGATAATGAGCTTGACTGGAATCACACTGCGTGACCAGGCCTCCGCTGCCTTTTTGTCTTGGGACTTTTGGCTTAAGGGAAACGTGGACACATTGCTTCACGTGACTGAGTGTACACTTTACAGGATCTTTGTAGGATTGTCTCCGTTCAAACAATATCCTCTGCAAAGCATGGAAGGCCTTAGTTCACAAGTGCTATCTAGAAAAGTCCAAAGGTATGCGTCGGTTTGTTGATTTTAAAAACAGCAACAAAGTTGACCTTTTAACCGTGTAACAAATGGATAATAAACATGTCAGCGATACAATTTATTGGCGCATATTTTCTCTGTGTTGGGAGGAAAAAATATCGGCATGCAGGTACTTTTAGTTTTTTGTGTGAGAACATCTTGTCATTCACATTTACTATGCTATATTCTCAAACATTTTAAGTTCATAGAGCCTTACCAAGGAGAAAGCAACCCCCCGACCCCTGAATCCTAACACCAATTAAACGGCTATGTGTACCACTAAATGCCACAGGAATTAAAAAGTTGCACATTTTTGAGGGACAAGGCCCCATAACAAATGAATATTTTTTCAAGGGAGAAACAGCATATACTTTTTCACATTTTACAATGAAATAATTATTCTTATCCACCCACCCTTTATTGAGAACTCTGATATTGTAGTCCTGGACTCACTCTGTAACCATGACAACAGAGTTCTCGGCGTTATATTTGTTTCCATATTCTGGAACACTGTCCTTAAATTAGGTTTAGTGAAGGAAGTCATAATTTGGAGCCAGCAGTGGCGGCAGCCCCCGTGGTCCGTGACATTGCTCGCAATGTTTAATTAAACTGCATCTACTCTTGATGGTGCAAGTTGCTAGTCACGAGCCCCCCGAGGACTGGCGAATGGCTGAGTGAAGCACATTCATGTTGTTCCTGAGATTGTTTTCTGTCGTTAAAGCAACAGAACCACCCGAAGAAGTTAAGGGAAGGGGAGCGCATGTCGCCGCCGAGGATTCTACCGCCCTAATATTGTCGACGTTAACACAGTGGGAATTAGAGACCGTGAGCTTTTCTCTCTCAAATGGCAAATGACTCTTTTGTCTGGAACAAATCCTTCCACTCAGACTGAGTGGATGGGAATCAGATTTGTCCAGCCCCCATGCCACGGTTTACCCTTCCGTCCGAATGCACCTCTCCCAATCAATATGTACATTGAGACTTCAATCATAATCATAATAAAGCCTCAAGCTTCAAGGCCAGGGGGATATTCAACTAACATTTAAAGAGGCCTACTTTGAGAACATGTCTGGAAGAAAATGTCCCGAAGATCGTCATGTCTGACTACTTCGTATTTATTGCGATATAAAATAGCCAAGTCGTTATTGCTGTCGCAGGATGCGCGGAAGGTAAATTAAGGAAAGCAGATAACACAAAAAAACTAGATAACAAACTGTGGTCTTTCATAAACAAAAGGTGCATGGAAAACTATCATGAATAAGTGAACAAGAGAGCAAAAAACACTAACTAAAAGCGTCGAGAAATTAATGAACTAGACAAACTAAAGATGCGCAGGTGGAGAAACAGGAACAGGCTCCACCGCGGCTGGCGTCCTCGCCCAAAAAAAGGAGAGGAACTGCGCTGGGACAGAGCTCCTCCCTCCGCTCTCGGTGACGTTCTCACATCCGGTGGTCTGACCCCGCCGGAAACGGACCCTGCAGGACCAGAGGCAAGTGGTCCCTTTCCCACCTGGCTGCGGGTGCTCATCCCGTGGCCGTCACCCGTTCCTGTTCTGGCGGCGCACGTCCCGCGACCGCCACCTCGTTGGCTGTCCCTGTTGTCCACCCCATGTTTGGAGTCTTGGACGCTCACCAGACTGGTCCCATTATCCAGACCCTGTCCTGCCTCCGGGCCCCTCTTTTTTTGGACTATCTTTTGGGGTTAACCATTGTGACGTCTGGGATCCGTCTCTTGAGGGTGGAGTACTGTTATGATTTGAAATTGATGTTTGCTTCGTGTTATGTCTTGTTTCCTCGTGTGCTTTTGTCTTCCTTGTTGGGTTTTGTTTCCAGCTGTTCTCGTCATCCCGGTCCCTTGTGTTCACCGAACAGCTCCCTCCAAGCCATGTCTTGTTCAGGTGTTCCTTGTTGTCTCGTCAGTTTGCTTGTATTTAGTTCTCTCCTTCCTTTCAGTCTTTGTCGGGTCATTGCTTCTTTCGGCCTTCCTGCGCGTGTCCGTTTGGGGGTCCATTCTTGTTGTGGGGCTTGCCTCGTTGTGTCGAGTTGTTTTGTACTCTTATTCATTTCATATTTTTGATGATCTTTTTGTTTTATTTGGGGAAAACAAATACGTTATTGCTTTGAGTTCATCCTGCTTTTTGGCACGACCGCCAAGTTATGACAATAGCTACACTTGCATGAAATCAATACCTCAGCCAAATCAAATTCATTCAGTACAACTCAAAAACATTTGGGCATTTTTTTTCCTGTCAGGTAACAGAACTGAACGTGCATGACATTTCTAAAATGGCTTCAAGTTTTATTTGAATCCCGTTAAAAGTCATCATCAGTGCTTTTTAAAGAATGGAACACCTATTACAAATTCTACCAGGGTAGTCTAACTTATGTGTAATGTTCTCTCTTTTACTTGATAAAAGTAGGGCAGCATATCAAAGTAAGAGCAAATAAATGCAAATTGACGGCTGCACGTTTTCAAGCGCAGTGCTCAATTTCAGAAAAATAAAGCAAAGTTTGAGAGTCCAGTTTTGTGTTTAACTTCTCGTCGCAACAATTTCAAGAAATGTTACCAAGTTTAATTCAACTTCTTCAATTCCAATTCTTCCCCCTTTCCTCACTTTTTTTTTTTACACAGTGATAGAATTTAGTAGTATTTCTGTAGTTGGTCCTGCCAGCATTTTCTGTCATCTCACTTTAGATTTTGACTGGCTATGTTAGTTCACAAAAGTGTTTTGTCTGTTAATGGTGTTTAACATTTGCACTTGCAATAGGTACTCCCGGTGGGGAGTCAAAAGAGAAATGACTCTCGCCATTACATTTTCATTTTTCGGAGGGCGCCATTTGTTCTGTGTTTTTTTTCCCTCCCTTTATCCGTCATTTTCTCTCCAGCGTGGCAGTTTTAGCTCCCTCCCCTCCTTCTTCTCTCAGCGTCTGTCTTGTCTTCACTCGCTGTATTGCCTAACATTGAAGCGCCCAGCCAGGTTTTCAATCTTTGAGTCTTTTTTTTGGGCTGTAGGTCTGGGTCCATCTGGAAAATATTCTGGGTGTGGATCTGGACTACAGTCCGTCAGTTCCTGACCTCTTTTGGTCCTTACATCATTCAAGCGTAGCATTGATGCTCGTCTACTCTCGACATTGATTATTTCAAGGCCCTTTACCACTGCAATGCAAATCTGAAAATATACTATTTTGATCCCGACAACAATTTAAATGGGATTTTCACTAACTATACATTAACATACAGTACAGGCTCTACGAAAATATTTTGTTTTAGTAGAAGTCGGTCTTCGTAAACTCTGCCTGTATGAAATGTAAATGACGTTGTGCTAAAATGAAAACACAAAGTCATACATAAAAAGTTTGTATGGTTAGTTATGTACGAAGTGTTTTTGATATACGGTCATGCAGAAACTAATAATATGAATGAGGGGTGTGTTTTACACACTAACTTTGTAATTATTTGCAAGTCTCATATCCTGGTTTACCCTCAAAAATAATAATGACAGTAATATATGATAAAGCCATAAACATGTCTCTAGATCCAATTTTATGACCAATAAGTCATGCTTGATTACTTTCTTTCAAACAACACAAACACGCACGCACACACCACACACACACACACACACACACACAGAGTGTAAAGTGTTGTGTCTGCAGGAAGCAAAAATAATATATATATAATCACTTTCATTCCCTGAAGGGCCCAGACTTCTGCTTTTTCATGAATTATCGTTAAATATTTCAGCTAGCACTCTGTCTGCGGAATATTCATGGCTAGGCACCCAAGAGGCCACAGTGATATAACATGAATGCTTGTAAAACACACACAAACGCCTTAATAACAGTGGCTGGTGCTTGAGGAAATATGAAATATGACATTTGTAGTCGTTTCATGAGCTATCGCCGCTGTGAGTATCTATTTTCTGTACCATTTGTCCTCGCGAAGGTCATGGGTGAGTTGGAGCTTATCCCAGCTGACTTTGGGAGAAAGGCGGGGTTACACCCTCGGCTGGTCAGCGGCCACACAGTATGTAC
This sequence comes from Filicampus tigris, assembly GCF_054856515.1. NCBI lineage: Eukaryota > Metazoa > Chordata > Actinopteri > Syngnathiformes > Syngnathidae > Filicampus > Filicampus tigris. The sequence goes on from NC_141219.1 coordinate 1,568,056, forward strand.
ACACAAAGACTTGTTGATGTGCTTGTTACCTCCCCCAGTGTCTGCTTAATGCCAAAGCACTCACTCAAACATGATTGTCTTTAGCTTGATGGACCCGCAGCCATTACAATCAGTGTAAATATGGTGCATGAACGTGGCGCTTGACATTCGCAGTCTTGGTCGGCTTTCCATATCATTGCCGCTAATGTGACTATTGAATGCCTAATGTGATGCCCGACCTGGGATTCATCCGCTCGTTAAGAAACTTTTTTTTAACACTGACACGCCACTCGAAGAATGAATTTGCTTGGAGGTATTTGTGTCAAAGGGTCTTTGCTTAAGCTCCTAGATGGCAATAATATTTAGCGATGTGATGACAAGCTGTGTGAAAAAGTCGACACCGCAGAATTGTCTGTGAGACATTTACAGCAAATCATCGGCGGGAAACATTAAAAAAGAAGCTTATTGACTGCTTGAGACACTGTTGCGTTGACTGAGAGTGACACTTGTCAACCGTGAGAGTCATGGATATTGATCAGTGATGAATGATCTGCCCCCCAGGTAACTGCTGCATTCCTAATCATACAAGCAATCATTTGCAAATCAGACCTCCACCAAAACGGATGTGGGCATCTTACTACATTTTGCTGGTCCATCATCCGTCAGTGGCCCGGGTACCCGTCCTCAGTCAGCCGTTTTCCATGACAAACCGAATTGTAATCGTCAGTCCGTCAGTTAAGTACGTCAGAAGTCAGTCGGTCACCCCACCTCAAAAAAGAGGCAGCAAAACAGGTGTCCGTGTCTTGGTCAGCTTGTTCATAAGTGCCTGTTTCAGATTTGAGGTGTGAATGACTTAATTAATAGTTGTCAGGGAAGCTGGGTTATAAGTACCGTATTTTCCGGCCTATAAGACGCACCTTTATATACAATACAATTTCATCTATATAGCGCATTTCATAACAGCTAGAGCTGTAACAAAGCACTTTACAAACAACAAAATAGCCACGATACAACAAAATGGAATCAATAAATTAACATAAAACACTATATACAATAGCCTTACCTTTCTATAAGCCGCATGGTTCAAAACCTAGGAAAAAAGTAGCGTCTTATAGTCCAGAAAATACGGTAACTAAAGGGCGGCTATCTGAGGATTTATTGTTAGGTTTGTCCCCATGCTGCTTTACTGTCAGATAAACTGTCTGATTCCAACTTCAACTTTCTCCAAAATATGACTTATGTGCTTTTAGCTTTTGTTTGCTTATGATGAGTTCGAACTGTGTAATACGGCGAGTTACCTTTGGATTACTTGAAATCATTTTTCAAATACCTCTACATTTTCCTCGAGGGCAAAAAGAAACTGCTTTCTGACCAACGACTTTACAATAGCTCAGAGGATGGTGCGCTGAAGGATTCCGTCTGGATTCTATGATTTATTCACCATTGTGAGGAAATAGGATGCTGTTATATATATTTTTTTTCACTCCACCGTGTTAGACAATGAGATGAATGGTTGCATTAAAAGATAAAAGTTTGAGCGCAAGAATAGAATACAAAGGAGAACACAAGCTTAGTTCCACAGATATGAACTATAATTCATTTCATTAGGCAAGCACTGACCTGTGATACCATTCTCTCTCTTTCGCCATTGTGGCAAGGGATTGTGGGATTTTTCTCGAAGGGATCCCAGACTGTCACACAGTGCGGGATTTGCTTCAAAGGTGGAAAACACTCTCTCCCATTTCAAGTGCAGCGCGTCCAGCCGGTCATTGTTACGTTGTAGTTGATGCGTCACTGTGTTTTCTTGGTCCCCGTCCTCCAAAAAAATACTTTGGTGGTGCAATTAGAGCGAGAAAATAAAGAATGATGCAAGTTTCAGCAATGTTCCTTTGGCTTATTGAAAGCTTTTGAAGAGGATTATTTAAAAGAAAACTTTGACTGAATCAGTTGTCAGATCTTTTTCATCTCCGACTCAACATTGTGTCAAATAGTGTCTTCATTTGGAAATTTGTCATGTGTTGCTCACTCATGACGCGCTCTTTTCTTGCACTGTTGCCCATTTTTTTTTCTTGAAAACGATCCATATCTTGCCTGCCTCACCTCTGTAATTCCGAAATACTGCGGATTTAATTAGAGAACATGGAAGATAAAGTCACAGATGAGAGGAAGCAGGGCCATTTTACTTATCATCATCATTATGTTGTCACTGTGTTGTATTGCGATAATCATCGTTAGAAGATTCACTTATCTTTTCCCCGCTTCACGCAGATTAGCAACATTGACTGCTTGATCGCTAGCATCCTCATCAGTGCTGATTGGCGTGAAATATAACTCATGTATGACAGATTCATTTCAAGTCTGCATCTGTAAAATCAGCAACCTTCAATTCTGAATTGATATAGCCCACAACTTCAGTACGCGTCAGAAAAAAACAAAACAGGCCATCTTATTTGTAGATCATACCAGAAGTGGGCATTTTACTAAATTTTGCCGGTCTGTCATCCCTGGTCCGTCAGCGACCAGCTGAACTGAATTCAAGCTGAACTGAATTGTAATTTTCAGTGAGTCCATCGGAAATCCGTCAGTCTGTCTGTTGGTCTGTCAGTCCCTCCATTCCGCCCCCCCATAAAAAAAAAAAAAAACACGTCAGCAAAATGGGCGTCTGGCAGCGACGGACTGGGAGGTCCATTAGTACTTGACCCGGTTAGTGACGATTACTGTGACGGATGAAAATCCACTTCTGTCGGTCATTTTTTTTGGAGTTTCCCGTCGTTCGTCAGCAAAACAACCCGCACCACAGAAATGTTTTCAGAAATAGGCAGCTAACAAAATGCTTATGTGGTTGTTAAATTTCACACTCAATGCGTTGGCAAGCACTCCACAGAGTCGGCTATTTGTATAGAAGCAATTAAAAAGTCAATTTTCTATAATGTGTCCTCTTTAAAACATTGCTTGTACGGTTCATTGTCGGTTAATTGTGTTTATGATGGCAATGGTTGGGAGCAAATTATTCCAAATGTAGTCTGCCGGTCTCAATAGAAAATGTAGCTTTGAAAGTTTATGGAATGTATTGTGGTCAAATTTCGAGCGGCCGCTCTATACGATCCATCCGGCCGTTTTTGATTTCCCTCATCATGGTCAAGAGTCCCAAGTGAGCCGGAACCTATCCCAGGTAACATGCATTCTTTTTGTAAAGTGGAAGGAAGCCTGACTCACTTCATATCAATTACACCATAATCATTGCATTGTAATGTTATTGTCATTGTTGGCCAAGTATTAAGTGTGATTGCTGCCCCAAACAAAATCTGTACTGTGTCTCAGTTTCCATACCTTCCTGTAGAGTTCCATTACAGAGCACCACATTAAACAAATGGCTGTGTGCCCCATGCCATCAATACGCCTGTATTGATCTTGACAGTAACTCTGCCTTTGTGGCGGCGCCGTCACCTTGAGTCATGCCTGGAGATGGGCCAGGCTACTTGTAGCCAATTTACGTCACACTAACGGCACACAGTGTTTTCTTAATAGGATTGTCGCCGCGCTCGAATAGGGTCCGTGGAAACACTGTGCTTTCCGAACTGCTTATTACTCTTAGAAAGTAGCTCCTAATGTCTTCACTTATCAGCAGCAAAGTAGAAGCCACAGCACGCGGAGCGAAACACGCTCATTAGTCTCCCTGTTTGCCTGCAACGCAGCCCACCCCAACACCAGCGATGGCCATATGACGCCATGAAAAATGCAGTCCCTTTGCGCGAGGGGGTACATACATTTGAACATTTTTGCAATCTGGGTCATGTGCAAGCCTTGCAATCACACCAACACGGTTAATGATCAAGGGGCATCTTTAGTTCCTGCAGCAAGACATGGATAAACAAACGCTGTCACTTGCTATGATTTGGGTCATTTTTATAAAGCACGTCTAACACGATCGAAGGGATGTCAGCGCAGAGTGCAGAGTAGAAAATGGTGTCATCTTGAGATTAAATCATAAAAGTGCCTAGGACACATCTGCTCTTATCGCAGCATTTCACAATGTATAAGGAAATTACACTGCTCATATGGTGGGCGCATGCAAGATGGGAGTAAATGCAATAGTGCGTTTTTTCCATCTGCTTTTGTTCAATTTCATATAGAGCACGTTGTTTATTAAGAAGGCTTGGGAAATTCTGTTTAGAAATGCAATTTCTATCTGTAGGCTCAACCTAAGCTGTACATTTCCTATCTACACAAAAGCTACATTGGGCATCCTGTGGCATTTTATCCGGGACTGGAAGTTTGCACGTTTGTCTGCACTGTCACCAAAGTGCATCACTTATTTATGCTGTGCATGCAAAAGGGAAATAATAAGCAGGTTTTCGGTCGTCAGGCGGAGTCAAGACCCAAAAATAACATTTTCAAGCACAGTTATTACATTTGGTATAAAGTCAATGCAATGATCAACAGAACAAAATGAAACAGAATGATCGGGTTGTAAGACACAATAAACAATAGCTGATGCCGTCCTGTTAAAAGGTGTTGAAATAAGGAAGCAGTCTCCTTACTGTTTCACGATGTAGTTTGCTAGCAGGTTAAAAGTAGCAACAGCTGTTGCCACGTGTCTCAAAGGTAACAGATGGTGAGATGTGAGATGCTTAGCGGTGACGTGGGCTGTCACACTAAGTGTAAAAAGCATTCAAAAGCTGGAATGGCACCCAGATGATTGTGGATGTCAAATTTGGTTCAGTACCAAACTCCACAACCTTCATGTTTACCAACCGTCTGCAATAGGCATACATTTCTTTTAAAAAAGCCTCTCTGTGGAAGTAGGAGCCCAGAGTGGTAAGAATGAAGCGAAGCGCCCATAAAAGCTTTGATTGTATTTTCACGAATGCAACCAGCACTTCATCACCAATCTGATGAATTACCATTGTCAATTTGTGTTCTGATTCCTGCATGTGACATTGTCGAACATAAATATTCCATTCCCCCGTTGTTTCCCGTCAATTCATTGAGAGAGAAAATTCCCCGCAAGCCAATCAATGTGTCAGAAGTGTGCCTGGTTCCACCCCACAGAAGCGTATCGAAGTGAACCACTGCAAACAGTACCACATCGAAGCGGTGCTGGAACGTACGACCTGCCATACACATCCGTTCATTTTCGAGAGTGCTCGTGCTCATGAAGGTCGCCAGGGAGCTAGGGCCTATCCCAGCATTGGCCCAAGGCCATTGGGCGACTTCTGATCTACGTCCTGGATTGGTTGCCAGCAATTGCAGGGCACAGAGAAATTCCCATTCGTAGTCACATTTACAACTGTGGACAATGTAGAGTCTTCAATGAATCTAACGTGCAAGTTTTTGAAAAGTAGGAGCAAGCCAAAGTATTCCGATAAAATACACACAAGAACAGAGGGAACAGGCAAACGCTACACAGGAGTCATGGATCAAGAAACCGGTCTGGGATCTGTTATGTGATTTGGCAGTATTCCAAATGGCTCGCTCATAGACCTGTTTGGAAATAAGCAGGGAATGGAATCTTGCCTTGGTTGTTTATGCGTGGAGGCTGGAGGCGAGATTCAAACCCAGGGGTCTTCAATCCCGTTCCTCAAAGGCCAGTTTCCTTGATGTTTTCAGATAATCGGCAAGGTCTGTAGTAGCTGGATGACGATCCTGAGCTTTTGAATCAGGCGTGTTGCAGCAGGGAAAGATGGAAAACATCCAGGAAACCGGCCCTCAAGGAATAGGATTGAAGACCCCTGTTCTGATCATTAATTCATCGTGCTGTCCACCTGGGATAAATACTTTTTTGGATTCTCAGTATGGATTTTTATAGCCCCCTTAAACTAGCACTATACCTGAATAAACAGCTCTTAAAGCAGAGGTTATAGATGAAATAACATTTGACCCAAGCATGTAAATGGATCACGCCATTTTTTTTTCAAGGGTGTAATGTTTCAAGACGCATTACTTCACCCTTTTATTGTGCCGTAGGTGGAGTGATGAGCTTTACTATGGGATATGCTGCAAAAATATAAATGGATAACGGCATCTACACCCTCACAGCGGAATCAAGCACCTAATACAATTGTTTAACCCAAAATTCAATTCATTTGGTTGCTCACAGCGCACAGTCTTGTTGTATTACCTCAAATTTGGAGCTTGGTGTACAGATTCATGTAGCAAAGCAATAAAGAACAGCACTCTGTAAATGACATGTCCATATCCCCCTGAGATCTTGCAATACCATCGGTCTTACCTTGTTGTAATGCTGACATTTGTAGCTGCTGGAACAACTACTTTTCTGCAAAGTACAGCAGGCCATTGGGACTCCCGAGGGCCATCGAAACATATTATATCACTGTTTAATATATGATGAAGCCCCGCAGAATTTGTTTCATGGGCCACCAATTCCCAAGCCCAAGTCATGACTTCATTGTGAAACAATGTGAACCAGTCCCCAACTAAAACAAATAGTGAGGGAATTTCGAGTGTATAACCTCAACTTTTGTTTCATTGGGGGGGGGGGGGGGGCGGGGGGCGGAGGTAGGTTTTTTTTACAAGGCATCCGCTTTTCGCCTAAAACATCTCTTTTTGAGACCTAAGACTCATTAGTCGGCATTTATTCTTTCACTGCGCTATGGTTGCTGGTTGTTTCAGGTTCTTCATGTAGATGTTGGCTAGTCTACTGTACATGCTATGGTTATCAATAATGGCAGGAGCCATGATTTATTGGGTTGGTCACTTAGTGTTCCTACAGTCCTTGGTTAGTTTGCATGTTAATCATTACTAGCCATACCACGGATTGTTATGTTCAGTCACAGAGTCTTCTTGCAGATCTTGGTTAGTCTCAGTGTGGTACCTCAACTGCTTCAATCAACGACAGTCCATGAACCCGTTCGTATTTTGGGCAAATGTGAACTGAACGTATCTCACTCAGAAAATCTGTATTGGTTGGCAACAGATAGACATTCAAATGTTTCTCCCGCTGGATTTTGCTGGGGGAGTGGGGTTGTTGGGGTGCGGGGGTTGCTGATACTGTGGTGAAAAAAGCGAGTGAAGCAGCTGGTTTGGGAGCACTCTGAAGTCACAGGTGGGTCGCCGTTTCAGGTCACCCGTAGCCTAACTAGGGGGAGTTTAGATATGTGATTTCTCGCCTCAGCTTGGCCCCGACCTCAGATTGTATTTGTGCTGGCACGTTTAGGACTACAGTCCTGTTTTGGTTTGAATTCCTCATTTTAGAAAAAGAGCATTGAAGCAACAAGTTTGTCCTCATGTTTTTGACACTGTTGGGTGAAAGTCAACATGTCAGTCCTTACCGACAATATGACTATTGGTCGGTTCTGTCTCTCAGTCTTTATGCAATCATTAGTTGACCTGTATGTCAAAGATTACTCGTAGTAACTCTTGGTTGCTTCTTTCACCTAGTCTTCCTGCGGTTATTGCTTAGTCTACATCCATCATGATACATATTGCAAGTGGTTTAACCTCAGCTGCAATTTCACATTTCTCCCGAATCGTGGATATGGGCATTTAGCACCCAAACGGCATTTCCTGGCAGTCAATTGACTGAGTGTGGTATGTTTTTAGCAAATGAGATTTTCATTTCAGTTTTATTCTGTGGATATACTTGGCCTCAAGGTATTTGTTGTTTTGGCCTGACTGTCACATTATAGGTCATTAAAAATATTCCCGTAGAGTATCTTTAACTTCCATCCCTGTCACAAAGTGTTCTTTTTATTTAGATAATACCTGTTTGGCAGCAAAAAAAAATGCCTTTGGGTGACAACATAGAAAGAAAGAAACAAAGAATTCAGCTTTGTGGGTTCAATCATCTAATTACTGTATGTGAAGTAGTAAAAGATGCTAGGATGTTGTTAACATAGCATTGGCTAGCAGGGTTTCCCAAAGTCCCAGAGTTTGGGAACCCTGGCTTAGCTCGAAAAGTGCTGTCCATTTTGATGTAGGGCTACAAGATGAGAGGGCCAACCTATCAGACAAACATTAATCTAAAAGACAGAGCCGTTTTAAGACTCCAGCCACTCGGACATGATGTGGAAAGGGATCCGAGATTTATATTTTCCTCTATCGAGTGACAGTTGGATTTATGTCACAGGGAAGCATCATTCACTGCGCACATAATCAGTTTTGTTGTCCGTTGACACGTCCTCTCCGACAGCGTCACGACACAAAAACGGTAGCTCTTCACTGCTACTTCGTAAATACTGCGGAAAGGGAGAATGGGAGTATCTTGTGCGGGAGAGCTTGATTCTGCCCGCTGTATTAAAATAATCAATCTCATTACAAGCCTTCCACTTGCACTGATGGAGAGAGAATGAGAGCGCGAGAGAAGGCAAAAAAAAAGACACAAACATCAATGGGATTTGGAAAATATATTTACAGAGAGCGAGGCAGGGAGCGTATCGACAAATATTGGATTTTGCAGCGAGTAGAGCAAATGGGTCAGGGCAACAACTGGGGGAAACAATGGCACAGTGAGAGCAAAGAAAAACACCGGATAAATAAGAAGTGAAATAAGTCACATTTCACTGCAGAAAGTAACACGGAGAACACGCCGCATACTGTGCGGCTGTCTTCACAAAAATAGGCCACCTTCCAACTTCCTGTTGGCTGCCAGGCTTTGCTCTTTGAGTCGATAGCCACAAATGAAATGGTGTCAACTCAACATGTAGTTGCCGTTTAATCCAAGCAAGTCAAAATTGACTCATGCCTGAAAAAAAATCTAAAGCTGCGTACACGCGTGCCGTCAACCGGGCCAAATTTGAACTTTTTCCCTCTCTTGTGATCAAAGTCAGCAAAAGTCATTATTACCCTGAGCTACTGTATTATCCTGTAGTGTGGGGGTTGTTAAATTGTTTTTATTTTCTTCCCAATCTACCTGAAAAATGGTCAGGCCGACAATTGAAAATTTTAAAAGTGCTTTAATATTTATGATCCATCTGTGTGTAGTCAACACTGCATTCCGCGGAGTGCTTGTATTATGTCTCACATACGTCATTTGCCACAATACCAATGACAAGAAAAGCGTTTGTATGTAATTGCAATGTGCTGAATCAGATGCGCTAACAGTTAGCCTAGCTTTTTGTATTTCAAAGATATACCTATTACAAAAAGCCACGTTAACACAATTAAAAAAAAAAAAAAAGAGGTTCTTTTCCATCCAGATGGCGTTCCGGTTGCTCGATAAATGAAAGTCGGAAGCTCCTACGCCTCCGTATTTTCCACCGGAAATATGTCAAGAGCTACCGTGCATAGAGTCCATTGAAGACTCTAAACTGTCCGTTGGTGTGTATGTGAGTGTGAGTGATTGTTTGTCAATATTTTCCCCTGCGATTGACTGGCGACCAATCCAGGGTGTTCCCTGCTCTCTACCCCCAGTGAGGAGAAGAGCTTGTGAAAATAAATGGATGGATGGCTATTGCATAGTAGGTGGTACAAAATATTGATATTGTGATGTATCACTTAGTTCTCTGTACCGCATCATAAATCAGTGTTATTGCAATTATTTCATAATCAGTGATAATCAATATATTGGGGAAAACATATATGATGCATCACTGTGTGTGCATATATCTGCGTGTAGAAAGCCTTTTTCTTGGACATACAGGCATAATCATTGATTAATCCTGAAACAAATGGGAGTTGAGCTACTTCCATGCTGTGGAAACCCACCTGGTGGGGGAGGGGTTATTTTCCTCAATTTGACAGTGGTGTAGAAACAGATAAAAAAAGATATTTAAAAATGAATTGACGATTGATCTTCAATTGAATAATTGAGTGGCTATTTCTGTCAATTCTGCATCCACGTTGATTCCTAAAGCAGTTTCAAAGCAGGTCATTGTCGAAAGCTGTAATAGACACTAAAGTATGCCTCTAAACTAGTAGCACAATCGCAATTAGTGGCGCAGCAGCATCCTGGGCCAATATGGCAGGTAAAGGAGTCCCTTTGCCCACAAATTTAAGGCTGTAATTATATATAATTGTCTATTTTTTAATCGTTTTTATCGGTGGCCTCTGAGCTGCTCCAAGCACGTTGTTCCTTTCAAACGTGTCCCGAGGGACTCGCCTTCATTTTCCCCGCTCAGCACTTTCACATCCTCTGATGGAGCCCTCCAACTCATTATTATCCGGTGTGTGCGCTTCATTATTTGCCGACGCCGCTGCTGCTCCACACACCGTCACTTCACTTTGATTATATTTACAAGTCTTCGGTGCAAGGATGCACATGCTGCACCTTTCTTTGGCTTTTGCCACCTTTTTTCAGCATGGGGCGGCAAACTTGACCGGCTTTGGAAGTAGCATCAAAGCTGGAACAGAGGCAGGACAAAACATCCTGCATGTGCAAGAACAGGCCTTAATTAATGATGGGACATCGGTGTGAAATTTTGGTCTCAGTCATCTGGACAACACGAGGTGCACCTTACATGCTACATGTCAAAGAGTCAGAAATGAAACATTTCCTGTTCTGTTTTGTAAAGAATCCGGGCTGTCCAAACATGTCATTTTAGCAATGCAGCTTATTCAACATATTCTGTGACAGCTAATGGGGGCGGGGGTGTCGGGGGGAGTGCCACTTGCACTGCACTTCATCCCCTCTCATGTCGCGTACACTCGCGCTTGCTTGGAGGCAGAGTTACGCACCTGGGACACGTCTTCTCCCCCTAATAGGATTGATATGTCACCTGAGACTTGTAGCAATTTGCTGAGTAAATGCTTTGCCAGATTGTCTATTTGTTGCTTTACTCTCCCATTTGGCTTCCCTGAGGTGATGTCTCACATGCAGAGAAGTTGAATTTCAAATGAGTTTGTTTCCGCGACATACCTGCTGGAAACAAACAAACATTCATTTTGTTGGAATTTAATGAAATGTTGAGACTGAAGGATTTTTCACCACTGGTACTTCTAAAGAGGTTTTCAAGCAGTGATTCTAGAAGCACTTTTTAAAACTGCATGTTGTCCATTTGAATGGAATTAGAATTCACCTAACGTCACAGTATGAGGCAGTTGATGCAAAAGAACTCAAATATCCTGGCATCAGTTAGACCTAAGGTGTCCGACAAGAAAGAGTAAATAAACAAAAATGACCACAACAATAAATGGATATATCACAGTATCTTTGTTTGTCTGTTTGATTATTAGTTAACAGGCTACTTCCTGGTTGATGGACGATTCCGTTTCTATTTTGTATTGAAAGCAAAAATACATTATCTTTCTCCATGGTCCATTCTACTAATGAAGTACCACATAGATATCATCACAGTCATACATATACATACATGTCTTTGTAAAGTCCTCACTTTATGTATGTGTATTTGCATGATGGCATTTTTCACATTTGTGAGGGGCATTCAGAGTACAGAGTGCTAACCGTGAGACGATGGAACCTCCACGAATGGATAATTTTCTTGCTATTATTTGATTGGCAAACCATGGTAAAAGTAGATCACAATGGAGGATAAAATCCATCATATTCTGGGGAGTAGGTAATCTTCAGATCGTGGCAAAGGTTTTCACTGAGATTTGAATTTAAGATCACTAAATTCAGACTCCAAAGTACTAGTTGTTTGCTGTATATAGGCTAGAACATTACAAAGCATACAACCCGTTATGTTCTCTGCAAATATTAGGGAAAGGAGGTTCTACTGACACTTGAACTTGAACTGATATTACAGGATAGAAATATTAGGATAGAAATTCGAACTCTTTAACCATTACACCACAGGGCCTCAGCACAGGTAAACATTTTGGATTATTGTTGTTGCATTGGCATTCCACGTCAAAACTCATGCAGGGCCATCTTATTCTGAGTACTATGGGAAGTGGGACATTTTCCACCAAGACTTCAACATGTTTTTTTCTCTACACATTGACTGTTCAGAAATTGCCTACAGTAGTTTCCACTTAGACTTGAACTTGAAAGTTGACTGACAGGAGTTGTCGTCGGACAGTGACAATACGCCAGTTTATGTCCCTTACAGCAAAGAAAGCATAGCAGAGTGTCTGGTTGTTTGAGAAATCCAAAGGCACCCCAGTTGCGGCAGAGTTGGATCCCCATGGTGTGAACATTGAGTTTGTTCCACCCTGCTGCCACCTCGTGAGCCTCGAGGTGGACGCCCCCATTTACCCCCCACCCCCCCTCAATGGTTCAGGCTTTCTTTCATGCCATCTGTGCCTGGATACTGGACATGGCTGTCAAGCAGGGCACAGAGGAGACATGGCTCTGATACCCGCTTTCAAAAAGGATTAAAAGCTTTCATTTTTTGTGAGCAAACCTTGGGCCACAGCACAAACAGATGTGACCTCAGCATTGGCAATCGAGCTGGTCATAGATGTGCCTTTTTATGTTGCTAACACCATTAAAAACATTTTTAAAAAATAAAATAAAAAAAAGAACAGCAGGAGATTTCTGGTACCAACTGCCAACATTTGTCCAAAGGGTCCAGTGTCTTAGTTTTAAAATACCACTGGTGGATGACAACCGTGTATGTCACATTTTTGTTGTTGTTTTAGCCCCTGCCAATATAATATTAGCTGCAAATGATAAAAAGCTACTTACTGTATGAGCGTTACAACAGTTAAACCAAATGTCATTGATATTTTACATAGGCAAGGCAGCTATATTTCTTCTTATCCTTTCGGCTTTTCCCGTTAGAGGTCACTTCACCGTGTCATCGCTTCACCGTGTCATCCTTTTCCATCAAAGTCTATCTTCAGCATTCTCCTCTCTAACACCAACTGCCCTCATGTCTTCCCTCACTACTTCCATCAACCTTCTCTTCGGGCTTACTCTTTCCGTTCAGCTCCATCCTCATCATCACCCTTCTACCGATTATAGGTACTATCTCTCCTCTGGGTGTGCCCAAACCATCTAAGTCGGCTCTCTCTAACGGTAAAATGACAAAACATCTAACCGTGCATGTCCCTCTCATGACCTCATTTCTAATCCTATCCATCCCGTTCACTCCCAAAGTATTCCTTAAGCTCCCCCATCACACCTACAGCACACCTCACCACTGTTCTGCTACCCTCATACATGTCCTGTTCCGTTCTAACTAACATACTTCACTGCCACTCCAGACTTCTTCATGAAGTAGCACAGTTGCTCTCTGGGCTCCCTCTCGTCGGCTTTCTAGATTGATCCCTTCTGTACTTCTCTATCGACACCTTCAAGGCACATAATGCATCTGTAGTAGTCTTCCTTTGCATGAAACCTTAGAGTTTTTCACAAATAATTTCCCTTCTGTCCTGGGTCTACCTTCCACTAACCTTTCACATGACTCCATTGTTTGTCTCATCAACTTGATTCCTCGATAGTCCTTCAAACTCTGCACATTGGCCTTGAAAATGGGCACCAGCACACTTTTCCTCCGTTCTTCAGTCATCTTCTCACGCTCTAGACTTCGATTATAAACAACCTGGTCAAAAGCTACAAAGCCACCTCTCCCAGATGCTTCCATGCCATCACAGGTATGTCATCAGGATCAACTGCCTTTCCATTTTTCATCCTTATTAGTGCCTTTCAAACTTGTTCCTTACTGATTATTGTTACTTCTTGATCTAGCATAATTGCCTCTTCTTCTCCTCTTCTCTCATTTTCTCATCAACTCCTCAAAGTATCCTTTCCATCTACCAGCACACTACTGGCACCAGTTAACACACTTCCGTCTCTATCCTTAATCATCCAAACCTGCTGTACATCCTTTCCATCTCTATGCCTTTGCCTAGCCAAACTGTAAAGATCTTTCTCACCTTCTTTACTGTCCAACCTGGCATACATGTCACCTCTTTATACCTCTTTTTGGGCTTTTCCACCACTATGCCGCATCTCATTCTTTTCTCATCTTCTTTCCCAAGTCCTCTCAATGTCCCGCTTCTTCTTGGATATCCTCTTTCCTTCCATGCTTTCCTGTACATTCTGGTTCCACCACCAAGTCTCCTTCTCCCTTTTGCTACCAGAAGACATTCCAGGTACTCTGCTGACTGTCTCTTGGATGTAGTGTAGCGCTCTAGTCTGCTTGAAGCTCTCATCGAGAGCCTGTCTCACCTCTTCTTGTAAGGCTGCGTGACACTCTTCCTTTCTCAGCTTCCACCACAGGGTTCTCCGCTCTGCCTTTTTCTTCTTAATCTTCCTCACCCCCAACAGAGTTATCTTACATACCACTATCCTATGCTGTCTTGCTATAGTCTCCCAACCACCACCTTACCACTACCAATGTAATCCAGCAGTGTGCTTTTACCTCTGAATAAAGTGTTCACTGCTGCCATTTCCAAATTCTTGGCAACGTTCACCACCATCTACCATCACCATGTTCCTTTCCTGGATCCCAACTTTTACCAGGACTTCTTCATCACCCCAGTTTTCTTCACCAACATGTCAATTACAATCTGCAGCCATCCAGAGTCTCTTCCTGTCTGGGATGTTCAGAACTACGTCATCTACCTCCTTCCAGAATCTCTCTATTTCATCTAGTTCACATTCTACCTGTGGGATATAACCACTAATTGAATTAAAAACAATACTCTCGATTTGAAGTTTCAGCCTCATCAAATCAGGGCATGTCGTGTATATGCTGTCGGCATGTGAAGCCCTTTGAAACTTCCCTGTGGTTAAGGGCTATATAAATAAATTTGACTTGACTTGACTCATCACTCAATCTGACACTCCCTTTCACTTTCAAGGACATTCTTAACTAACACTTGCTTTAAGATAACCCCTACTCCATTTCTCTGCACATCTACACAATGGTAAAACCATTTGAGCCCTGCTCCTAAGATTCTAGCTGTACTGTCTCTCCACCTGGTCACCTGAACACACCTTTCTCCTAATCATCATGTCAAACAACTCCCAACTTTTCCTGTCAACATTCAAAGTCCCAACTTTCAGATTTAGGCTCTGTGCTTTCCTCTTCTCTTTCTGTCTGTGAGCCCGCATTCTACCTCTCCTCCGTCTTTGACACACAGTTTCTGAATTTCCACCGGCACCCTGTCGGTTAATGGCGCCGATGGCGATTGTTGTTAACCCGGCTCGCGAACGATCTGGTATGTAATTCCTAAGGTGAAAGCTCATAATTGTTGGCACGGTTTTAAGCCGGATGCTCTTCCTGACTCAAACCTCGGCATTTACCGGGCTTGGGACAGGCCTACACAGTTTGGACTGGCATGCGCCCCTTGTAGCGCTGCATTAAGGCAGTTGGATTTTTATAGCGCATTTTATACATAAGGATTTACATGATTAAAAGTACAACATTTAAAAATTACAAAAATAAAAGGTAGCTTAGTAAAAGAACGTATCGTGCAGGAAAAAGATTTGGAAACATTGATTTAAGAAAATGCTTTGAAATAGGCGTGAAGGGGTGTGGGGGAGACGCATATTTTTTAACCTGAACTTAAAAGTATTCACATTTTGGCCTGACTTCATTTCTGTTGGCAGCTTATTTCATTTTCAAATGTATTTTCTTATTCATTTTCATTCATTTGACCTTAGTTTGCAGACTTCAGAGGCCTACTGGGTTTATATGATATCAGCATTGCTTTAATGTATTCAGGACCTAAACCATTCAGTGATTAATAGACCAGTAGCAGAACTTTAAATTCTATTCTAGTTAACTGGAAGCCAGTGTAAAGCCTTTCGAACTAGAGTCATATGCTCTGATATATCACTGCGTTAAATATCCCAAATCATGATTGAAGGGAGATACAAGGTTTTCATCAGAAGACACATTATACATGGTAAATACAAACCAAAACCAACGCTCTTACAAAAGAAGAGGAGAAATCTCTTCTCTTCTCTTCTCCTCACCCATGGCTGTCATTTTCTTTAATCCAACAATAATAGTATGCGGCCTCAAGTTTCCTTTTCATCTCATGCTCAGGCGAAATAGGACGGCCGCCAGCTACTTGTGTTTCTTGCATCCCGAGACCAGCTTGAGTCTCGCTAATCTGGAAGAAATCAAAGATTAGCATTTTGGAGAGGTTCGCATTTGCCTCAGAGACCGCTGACTCAGATGTTCCCCCAGCCCTCAAGAGACAAATCTGTCTGGCACATTTCATATTCCACACTGTAAAGATAAAAAAAAAAAAAACATTATAACCGAGTATGTACATTTGCGCTGACGTATGCCGAAATGGAATTGATGGGGACACCACCTCGGCGGGAATAGGGGCATGACCGATGAAACAATTGACTGTGCAGTGAATATTTCAAAGTCATGAAAATCCCTCTTTATGGCAGAGTGTTTCAACATGACTTAATCAACCAAAACAAATCCCCCTGGTCCCCTATTTCTGTGGTAAAATAAGATGAATCACAGCTCAAAAGATGTTTAAAAAAAAGTGCAACCTCTACAGCTGAACTTTCCAAAGCATGTCAAATTTGGAGTTCCTAATTATGTGGGGAAATATGCATTTTCAACCAGTTAGCATGTGTGATGTCAACAAATCTTCATACACTTCAGCCCAACCCTGTGTTTAGCGTTTTCTCTGACTTTTTTTTTAATGTTTAATATGGAAGGAAAGAAGGAATTTACCACAACATTGGTAAGGGGCGATATTAGCAATTAGTAAAATATTAAATAGATACAATTTTATTTGACAAGCAGATACTAATGTAAATAGCATATAGCTTGAACGCATAAAGGCTTATCCTGGCATTGAAATGAAAAGAGAAGCTTGTAAAGAAATCATGTAAAACATGTATTACTTTCCATTTCCTTTAAAAACTCCTTTGGCATCATTCACTTCTCTGAGTGACGTGCGGTGAGGCACTACTCCTCTGATTTCAGATATAAAAATATGAACATAAAATAGAAGTTTAGACGATATTTCAATTTTGGCCTCTCTTCACTTCTTGCCCATGCATTTGAACAGGAAATACAAATGCAGTTATTTTAATGATGAAATCATTGATCATTATTACATTGAAAGTCAATGTAAAGCACGGACCATAGAACTAAAATGGAACATAATTTAACGGAATCAGTCAAGTTTTTTTCTTTACATGCAAAGAAGGGCCAGCAGGGGGGCGGGCGGCACTGCCTCACTTGCCTACCCTGACCCCCTTATGTTTTTCTTTGCATGTTGGCCTTTCATCCACAACTGAATGTCCTTATTTTCTCTTTATGAACTAAGATTTTGGAAAACCGGCATCCAATGTTAACCCTTCAAGCACCAAAGTAGCAAAATTGCACCAAGTAACATTTACAGTATGTCTCTATTGCTACTCATTATGAAGTGACAAACTTTTCAAATCGAAATATCAAAACTGAATATTTTGTTGGGATAACCCTAAAAGATTTTCCAAAGCTCAGTCTTGAGTATTTATTTCACTTTGGTTAAAAAAAATGGTTTTAAATTAGAAAAACCTGGAACTCAACCAGCAGATATTGACTCAACCAGTTGAAGTCATAGCATCCTTTGACCTATATTGCATCATTTCAAAATTCTGCTGATTTTCTAGCATTGGCTAATTAGTTAGCATGCTCCCGTCTCGCTCATCATTGCCCCCGATGGTTTCAGAAATGGCTGCTGAGTCAGTTGGGGCTGGCCCTGGACGGCTAGTGGACAACTCGCAGAACAATTTCAGTGCCGCCGTCTTCGGTGCGTGTGCCAGTTTACTGCCAGAGGCCCAACCTCATTAGCCGTATTACTCAGATCAAACAGAGAGGCCGAGCAGCGGAAGAAAGCAAATCTGCTGTCCCCTCTCCAAAAGGAAATGATGAAACACAAAAAATTAGCCAAGTGCGGGCGGCAGAAGACATTGTGCAACTGGTTTTGAGTTTGAAGGGCATGTGCTTTGATACTGTGGCTATTTTAAAAAGAGAACCGTGTAGCCCTTTGATGGCACCCATGAGACTCTGTCAAGTCCCCTACCCAGAAAAAAAAAAAGGAGCACGGTTCATCGCTCTGCGGTTCCACACCTCCTGTAGGGTAAGATATTTGGGGTGGGTGCACGGTCACAAGGCGAGGCGGTGGGGGTTGACTTTGGCCTGCTGAGCCCTGAGATGGCAAATTGGTTGTCAGGATGTGGAACCCTACCTCATTGTTGGCGACAGGAGCTGTGGAAGATGGAGCAGCAGCAGCGTGATTGAACTGGACTCACCTCTATGCGCATCAATGAGTAAAATTCTTCGGAGCGACTTTGTAGGGTAAAAGGCAGTGGGCAGCCAGGGGAGCACCAGCACCTTGAAATGATATTCGGGGGACCTTCTGGCTGTGGAAAAATGCCAAACAATAATAAAGGGGGTTGTTTGACTTTTTACCTGCTTGTATCCAAATAGTCAAGTCTTACACAATTAAGGAGGGTAAATACTCACGGGTGTTTTAAAGCTTGGTTGTCTCAGGAGAGTTAATGTAAATGTGTTTCACACTGGTAAATGGAAAACATCATTTCTTGTTTTGTTATTTGAACTTGATAATTTATCTGCTTTGTCATTGTCTTGCATATTTTTTTCGTTTAACTGACATTTTGTTGGGGTTTTATCTTTTAATTTTGTTTTTAATCATTATGTTTTTGCCTCTGTAAAGCACCATGGATTTACCATGTTTAAGAATGGTACTGCACAGATGCTTTGCCTTCCTGTACACTTTTAACAGTACACGCAGATGAAAGAAAGTGGCCTCCAAATGTTTTCAGACAGCAACTACTGAGCTTCGCAATGTTTCCCAATTTCTTTGGGGCGATAGCACATATTTTGAACAATATCTTGTCCAAATATCCTGTGATGCAGGTGTGCCTCTCAAGTGATATCGTATTCTGTCCGCGAGCTAACTAGTTTGGATTTCTCAGGGCCCTTCAGCGTCGGAGCCGACAAGCACACCCTGGAAGCTCTCCAGTAAAAGCCCCGTTGAAAAATAGTGAATAGATTTCCAGAGCATCATCAGCATTGATAGAGAGGCTTTAGTTGAGCAGCGGGGTGGACAGCAGTGGCTTTGGAGTGGGATTTCATTAGGGCAATATGGTGATGCAGACCTCTGGGATGGGGTGAAGAGCACACTGGACTGCATCATCACTTGTGGCCTTGACAGCTTTGGACGAGAGCATCTTACCCCTATAGACACTCGTTTAATTAAGTCCTCCCTTGCTTTTAGAAACTCCGTTGATGAGATAATTGGCTAGTAGATGGGGTCTCTGGGCTTAATGACTCCTTTTAAGTCGCCCCCCCCCCCCCCCCCCCCAATCGGGGCGGGTGAAACGATAGCAGTTATAGAGTCTCTGATGCGTAGAAACTATCAAATCAATTCATACATGTTTTCAAGGGGAATGTGCAAGCTCATCAGACTGAAACAGAGCTGAAGTGTCCTCGCAGAAATGCCCATTAAAGCGCAGCATTAAGGAAAATGTGCTAAGTTCACGATGGAGCTCAACTTTATTACCCTTCTTTTTTCTGGAGATAATATTGAAATAAGGATGAACTCTCTTTTGCAACCCTTAACTGCAATTTTGATGGAAGATTCTCCTTCTTTTGCTGTTAAGTGAAGTACTGTATCTGGAAGTCCTATTTAGAAGATTCTTACTTTGTGTTAATGAAGAAAGTGCAAACCGTGACGAATTAATGTATTGTCAGAGATGACAGTCACACCTAAAACACATACAGTACCTGTACCCTGGCCACAAACTATACAGCCCCCGTTCACTTTGCTTTGAAGTCAAGAAAAGCCCAAAGATGTGGAAAACAAGATCTGAACACAAATATATACATACATACATACATACACACATCATATGTATGACTGTATGTATGTATTGGGTATTCAGATAAAATTTATATATATATGTATATATATATATATATATATATATATATATATAAGAAAAAACTAAACACTTTTGGACTAAACTCATTCACTGCCAGATATTTTCAGACCCTCTTTTATCAGCCACAAGTAATATACATAAACAAATACACTGGGGACATTTTGAAGAAGTCTAAAAAAAGCTAAATGTTCAAACAAAGAATGCTGTTTCTTTGAAATTAATATACAGTGATGAGTAACAGGAAAAGTGAATATATCGTTTTTGACAACCACAACAGTGCAGCTGCCATTGATTCAATGTCCTGAGAAAGAAACGACCTGAATGGATGAGAATAGACAGAAGCTTGTAAATATGCTTTTGGGCAATCTCATCAATTTGAAGTGATTTCAGTGAGCATTATGCATTTTTCTCTCTTTAAAGCAACTTTGCAATTTTGTCCAATTTTGCACACATTAGAACATGAAATAGGCTACTGTACTTTTAAGTGATTTTATGTTTATACGACAATAGTGAAAGACTGTCTTGATTTTGCAATGTTTCTGCATTTCTCTCTCGAGCCAATCATGTTCTTGCATTGTGAAATGAGCCCATTTTAAAGATGAGACCAACATTTAAATATTTTTTCAATTCACCATGCCTCCTTTTCAGACCCCACCGATTTAATAAGTCATCTACCTTACTTTTCACCAGAAATGTCCCCTATTCCGTGTCTTTGCTGACCTTTTTGCTGAGCATTTGCTATTATCGGAAGGAATCTCATCAGCGCACACAAATGCATGTACCCCTGAGAGGTGCTTCTGGCAGGAAGTATAAAAATGTTGACTTTTTGCTTCTTATGAAAAAAATTAAAGTAATACTTTTTCACCTTGCACCGAGAGAAGAGCAGGTAAAGACATGAACAAATGAGAAATAATCATACACATTGAAAAGGAAAAAGGTACATTAGTCTCTTACTGAGACTAAATCCCAAACAATTCTTATGATTAAAATGATCAACGTTAAGGGTGTAAAAAGATGCTGGCGTGCATAACCGAAGATTTACGGTATGCGTTTATTTACAGTTATTCTGGTAACATTTCACCTACTGTACATCACACCATAATGACGTTAGAGCAAGGTGGGGCTATGTCAGGAATTCCTGCAACAGAGTCATTTACTGTCACAAACTCTTAGCTACAATTCAAAGGGGTGTGACTAACCACATGGAATGTTAGCGCGGTTTATCAGTAAACCGTTACGACCCTATCGGCTCTTATTGGAAATCAGTCGGTCCTGACAAAACACACATGCAAAAAATATAAACCCAACGGATGCAAAAAGGGGCGCAATAAACTACGATTTGAAAGCGGGGTACAGTTGTTAAATTCCTCCCTAGTAGCGGCTGACATTTTCCTAAAAATATTTTTAATGGATGGAACTGAGGATTGTTGTTTTGTATTCGTGTTTAATATTTTAATCTACTGTGATCACTCTTACAGACTGGTACTCCGATGCGGATCAAATTAAAAAGGAAAGTAAACTATTGCTGTTGAACTTCTAAAAGCAAAGGATTTAGATATTCCTTGTACACCACTTCTTATTTGTGAATCGTTTACAACATTTATGTTGTTGTTGTCTTGTTTCATTTTAAATGGCTTTTATTTTTTAGTCCGACACACCAATACTAAATAAATGTTGACCACCGATGATGGCACAGATGAAGCTGTTCCGATTTACAGCTCTTAATGGCACCATTCAGCAATATGTAAATATCATTTCCTGTGCATGGTGAAATGTATGCATGGTGCAATGACTGTGGAAAACATGATTAATGGTATGCTTCCTAGAATATTTCCATTCCGGCTGAGATTGTATCTTGCCATGAATTATTATTATTATTTTTTTAAAATTGCATTTGTATGTTACATACTAATCAGATAGCGTCCAGTGTATGCCGCAGTACCATATCTTAACTTTATATTGACTTTAGCAATGGAGGATATGACAATCATTCAATGTGGCATCGTTAAGAAGACAAATGAACCCATATGTAAAATAGGTCATTGATCATTGCGCCAAAGAGCGTGACAAGATATCATTCGCAATAGAGCAGGCACAGTCCCAAAGTTACTAACTTGCAACAAAACAATCAACAGACGACCGGACGTATTCTTGCTTCCCCGGTTTTCGTGACTTTTCTTCCCTTTTCAACATATTTTTGGCATTATACAGTGTATGTTCATACACATTCAGTAAAGCAATTTTCATTTACAGATGTGAAAAGTACCGTATGTGATCATCTGTTTAGAACGTGTAGTGCATTGACATTGTCTTTTTAGTTCACCAACCACTGTGGCTATTTTTGCCCTCAGATTTACTAGCCACTTGGCATTTTCACAAGCCACAATTTTGTTGTTCGATACGCTGTGTGCAACGAAGGCGGCTGCGGCCATTGCATGAAAGTGCCGTATCTTTGCCTAGCCAAGTCACGGGTGGAGGAATTTGGGGTGGGTACGGTCATTGTGTATATTCACCTCACTTTTATGTGACAGTGGGGCAAAATTCGGAATGATCCGATCCCAGACACATTTTCTGAAATAAGCGGCTGACGTAATAGTGACTTAATTGTTAAACTTTACACTTGATGAAACGGCAGGCACTACGGAGACCCGACTATAACAATTACAAAGTCAACATTGCATAATATGTGAGCTCGAACTGTTTTCTGGAAAGCGTTTGAGATTTGCGCTGCTCTCGTCACGTTGCGGTGTCTGGTCTTTTGAATATTACTCACAGCAGCATAGTTAGATAAGCGCAACGATTCATAATGCATTCAGCCGTAAGCCAATCTGCCTGTTGCCATCATCAGCATTCAGTACAGTACCGAGTGCACATGTGTGTTATTTGCTCTATTATAAGGGCAGGTAGAGTCGAGCAATTGCTGTCCTTTCAGCCTTAATCCCTTTGATCCGGGGAGGGAGAGTTGATGGGATGTCGGGGGGATGAACAGAGCTGTGACAGGTGAAAGAGAAAAGAGGGAGGGGCGAGAGAGAATGAGCCGTCCTGCCAATCAAAGTTAGTCGGAGCAAAGCTCAATCTCTGCGCTTTATTGAACGACCCGCTGTCCCAATTTAGAGGACGAGCGTGTGAACCGCACCTGGCATTTGTCTGGTCGCACGAAGAGACAACGAGAAAACAAGAAGATGGAGGGAACACTTGTCCCTGCATTTCATTGTGAGAGGCTAGTGTGCCTCAGTCCAGATCCAAGATAAGCGACACAAATAATGAACACGGTTAATAAGTTAAGATAATAATGCTCCTTTTGGTGACAAATCACAATGACAACATTTGGACAGCAATAACGCATCTACACGATAATATGATTAATCGTGACGTAATGGCATTTCCATGAGGAACATACCTCATTACCCCTCAAAGGGGACATTCCTTCTAGTCTATGTCTTGAACCCAGAACTCCCGGTTTCCTCGCGAGGTTCTTATGGATGAATGTCTGCCGCAACATTTTCTGTGTCCATCAATTTCTGAAAGCATTTGCCCTGATTTGGGTCAGGGGTGAGCTGGTGCACATCACAGCTGACTGCGCAAGAAGCAGGACTGGATGCTAGTCAATTGCAGGTCACATACACTGTAGATCAGGAGTGCCCAAACAGGCGATCGTGGTCGACCAGTAGACCGCAGACTGGTTCCAAGTCGACCGCGGGGCCGGTATGGGAAAAGAAAAAAAATGTATGTGCATTTTGGGAAGTAGTTTTACATTCTCCTGGCGTAACTAGCCCTGGCAATTTGAGGTCCTTTTGTAGCTCATTTCAGGCCGAAGAACCAGCATAGCTAAATACCTTTTTCCCTAATTCACAATCTGGGGACATTCAGATGAAGGACATTTTGGAATCGAAGGGCGTGCTTGTTCTGGTTAATGCAGAAAAATATGCTTAAATCAAATTGAGGCAGCCCAATTAGAGCTTTGTGCAAGAGAGAGCGCCACGGTGGGAAGAGATGAACAATTTGCAGTAGCATGAAGGCTGCAATGATGTACTCGACTAATACAAATGGTAACAGGCAGGGTTATTATATCGTTTTGATGATCTTTCTAAGGTACGGATCAGGTACATGCATGTAAAGTAAATCATTAGTATCCAGTAGGCGGGGGGGAAATTGTTGGAGATAGGGCAAGTTTAAATGTCAGTTTCAAGACAAGTTTGTCAATGTGACACTAAAATGTTAATGTCTAAGTATTTGTAAGAGGGCACCCTTTAAATTTCTATCCCTTCTGCAGTTAATAGTTTGGGAAGATCTGCTGGAAGTCTTTTCCCGTCAGATAAAAGCATATACTTTGATTTGTCAACATTTAACATTATCCTCACCTGGGTAAGGTGGGACGGAACAATATCAGAGACGCATTGCAAGACCTCCATATTGTGCACATATGGGTGGAGGGGGGGGGGAGTCTCACCGCGAAAATAGACGATTACATGGATGGAAAAAAATGGGCTTCCGACTATGCTTAGTCTGACTATTTTTTAAAGTCTATCGTTCATCGGCTACAAAATGGGCGTCCAGCATAGGCGGAATGCCCAGCTGTGCATATGACCATGTGCCGAAAGCGTCCGTGGTAATCTGTCATCCAACCAACCTCCAGGGCCTTTCTGGCAAAGGGACTGGAGCGAGCTTCACTTGTAGATAATGAACAGAGGCCACGGCTTGATGGTTCAGCCTGGCCTCACTCTGTCACCTTTCCCCTTAAGCTGGAAAAGTCACTTCCCGTGGGCACTGCAGCGCTCCAGTGGTTGTGCCTTTAAAACTTTTGCCCTTTTGCCAAAATGAGCACGTGGACAGGAGGACGGGGTGGGGGGCGGTCGTGCGGGAGACTGAGCCAGAGCAGTGCACTTTAAAGTAGCACTAGCAGTACACTGAAAAGAAATGGGTTGCTGAATTTACTCCATTTTAATTCATCAAGCGGGTGCACAAAATCTAATCATCTGTATCCAGTAATAAGTACTAGCATCTACTTAAAAAAGGGATCACCATCCAGATGATTTTATTTGTGCAATCAATGACTTGACAAAACAAAATGGAGTAAATTCAACAAAAAAAAAACGTGTATAACGGTGTATAAGGTGACTGTTATCCATTCAAATTTACTTGTATTCATGAACACATCTTCCCATTAAAAAATAATAATAATAATTTTAAATTAATATGTTTCTGTCACCGTCTTAAAAGATTTTCTCTTATTGGTTGTTTTTTCCTCAGGTGCGCTGGTTTCTTGCAAATCTAATTAGAGGCACAAGATGAGTTATTGGGTTGAATCTGTGTTCAGCTGAAGCGGGGCAAAAGTCATGTTTTTTTTAATGGAGATTACGACAAGGATATTCTGGCAATGTTCAAATTGCGATTCAAAGAAAAAGTAAAACTTGGAAATGGAATGAATTCCTTTGATTTTTAAATTGTGTTCCAATCTTATAATTTCCAGTCGCAAATGTCAGCAAATTGGCAAAATTGTATGCCTTCCCTACCCACATTTCAAAAACAGAGATGTTCTTTTAGGTTCATTGAAGACTCTAAAATGTCTGTAAGTGTGATTGTTAGTGTCGCTTGTCTGTATATGCCCTGCAATTGGCTGGCAACAATTCCAGGGAGCACACCACCACTTGTCCAAAGTCAACTTGGATGGACTTCACCTCACACCTAATGAGGACAAGCAGTATAGAAAATGGACAAATGGATAATCTACTCACCCTATGGCGAAATTGCACTGAACAGCTCGGAGAGTTGCATTTTCCAAGAAAAATCTTTTGTTTTGCAGAAGACATTAAGGATGTCACGATACGATAATATCGCGATCTGAGCCTCTCGATATGATAAATATCACAATATTGTGGTGAAGTTGGCGATTTATAAAAAGGTCACGATACAGTAGAAAAGCTCACGATATTATTAAAAAAACGCCCCTATATAAAAGAAAAATCACAACATTCAGTTTATGTACAAAATAGCAGCATTCACAAAGAAATAGATTTGCCAGTCATGAGCTTCTATTGGCGATTAGCGTGGGTCTTAAACATAGGTGGCATCAAATTAAACTGCACTAATAAACTAACCACCAGAGAGTGCTGGAACTGCACAAATGGAAAAAAAAACTTGAGATTTGTTGCTATTAATAAAGTGACATGCCGACGACGATATATTGTCGCAATTTTAATATCGCGATATCACAATGTTGTTGATATTGTGACATCCCTAGAAGACATCTTTTGTGACATCCTGCTTGATGGTTGGAGCTGGGACGTTTTAGTTGCATCTTTAGAGGCACATTCTTGCAAATTCGGAAATGCAAGACTTGCGGCACATTCCAGTGTATTTGCCCTTGATCTAAATGCACCACAAGAACACACATGCAGGCAACGTTTTGCATACTCTGAATGCAATACACAATAGACTGGTGCACATTAGTCATATCGTATTAAACCCGATTTGTCATGGGGCCAGGAATAATAAATGACACCATTTGAATAGCGAATGGCGATTCGAGACACGTCAAATTTTCAATCTCCTCTAGTGGGAGGACAAATCGCCTGAGAGGTTGGATTAGGCTTGTGAGTCACATCTTGAATAATATTTTTTTTTAAATCCTGTTGTTGCTTTTGTAATTGTCTTGGAAATATTTACATGGGAAAAAAAAAATGGAAATCTTTTGTCGGGTTTTGGCGACGGTATTGCTCTCCTTTGAGTCAGTGCAAGTGTTAAATATTCATGGCTTTTTTTTTTTTTTTTTTTTGTATGTGTGTGCGGGAAAAGCAGCATTTTGGCCCAATGAGAAGTAAACAAAAAAGGCACGGATTAGCAGAGGTGACAGGCTTGATGAATCCAAACATTTAGGAGATTATGTTTCTGATTGGGAGAATGCTTTGCCGGCAGATTCATTCCATTCATCTCCACCCCCACCTCATCATCCATATGGAATTCTGACTTGCGCCTTACGCACCGGCTCCCCAGAGGTGGAGTCTCGCTCAGTTTTTCCATGGCCGAGAGGGAATTGATCCACAAGGTGACACTGCAAGGACTGTCAATAGAAGGTCAGGCTCTTTCCACCCCCAGGCATACAGAGTGTACGCTAAGCCTCCTGTGCCGCCATGCCGTGTCGATCAATCTCATATGAGAAGGTTGTAAACATCGGCATGAATGAACAGCTTTGCCATTTCACAAAACAACACCTGCAAAGCACTGGCTGCTTGGTGACTATTGAACAAATTACAGTCATATGTTGAAAGCCGGGGTGGACAATTAATTTTGCAAAGGGGCCAGATGAGAAAGTGGACCGCTTGCTGAGGCCAACATGCTAACTTTGAGTTCCTTTTTTTTTTTTTTTCAATCGTACTTTCAGTTATTTTTTTGTTTTGAAAAGCATTTTTCGTTTTTAAGGAAAATGTTTTTTTTGTTTTTTTCCAATTTTACTTGTAGTTATTTTCATTAGTTTCCGTTCACTAGAATAACCTTTCGGTGGGCAGTCAGATGTTAAATGAAACCAACAAAGTGGAATCTTTAGTGTCTGCTCAATGCTCTTTGCGAATGCTCTCATTTTGCATTTTTGTGTTTGGTCCATTCAGTAAACGCCTGACTTTGCATGCAAATTTTTGGCAAGACTTAGCAATATAAAAAACAAAATTTGGACCACAGGCTCACTGTAAAAATTCATACATTGGGTCATTCCTAAATCAAGGCACATCTGTAAATCTTTCGTTACCTGTGTGAAAATATGTTTGCAAACGTTCTACACTAACTGTGCCAAAAGTGTGGGGCTAATTGAACATAATAAACAGACCCGGACCGTATCCTGAAAATGTGCAATGCTCACCCAGCCAAGCTGACAGGCCAGGGGCGAAGGAAGAGAAAGGCTCACTTACATACAATTTGGAAAATAGGCAGCTAACAAAAAGCACTTGGTGGTGAAATTTCACGCAAGATAGGTGGGGACAGGTCCTCCAAAGACCCAATAATTTGTGTAAAAGATATTTTTCTACAGTATAATATTACCACTATTTGCAGGGTGTACTTACCGAGCCCTTCCACAAATCTTCAATCCTTGTTTGTCAATCGCAGGGCACGACCAATTTTTGTCCCAAATCTAATTGATCTCATTAGGGAATGCCGATGCTAAAACCGAAGCCTGACCAGCACTAATCAAAGCGAACGCTTTCATGTGACAGGAATGACATCCTCAAGAACCATCCAATTCTTTGTCAGAGGCAGCCAGCGAACAAAGAGACACACATCGAGGCACAGACGACCGGTACACACGCGCCCGCCGACAGAAAGGGAAAAACTTCCAACAGATGAATTTCTGTTCTTAGTGTTTAACTTTGATTTTCTTTATTTGATGTGCACTACAGAAAGAATATGTTTCTTATCTTCCATCACTTTTTTTATTCTTCATCTGCTTCCTGTTCCGACATCAAATGCATCCTGTTGTGTAGAGCAGATTGAAAGTTCGACAAGTTCTATGAGGTCTCAGTTCTCGTGAAATGCCCTGCTTCTGTTTGGAGATCATATTCTGGCTTCATGCTCAGTGCTTTGTTTTGCTCATGTGGGAGGCCCTATGGATTTATTGATTGGTATGGGAAAAAACAGAGCTGGGCATTTTACTAAAAACTGAGCGTCCTTTATTCGTCATCCGTCTGCAGCTAGGGTACCCTTCCGTCGTCCGTCATTCGCCTTTTTTTCTGGGGGGGGGGGGGGGGTGGTTAGTAGTCCGCCTCTAATTTTAAACGGCTGTCCGGCGGCGAGTCCGACTAAACTTTCACTCGCGCACACCCCCGGCAGCATTAAATGGTTTGTCACCCGATTGATTCAGCATCCGTACAGAAATGCGTTATGCAGGCCTCGTATCAAACTCATGATATTGGTGTCGTGGCAACACCAGTCCAGGGTTTGATTCATTAGTAATATTCTTGCGAGTTTGAAGTTCAAACTGAGAGTTCGGGCAAACGCGAGCTTATCCGTAGGCCACTTTTCCCAGAGATAGAGTGATGGCCTCTCATCCAAATGGCCTGTGACAGTCTCCAGACCTCTCACGCCACCAATGCGACGGCGGCAGGGGACGGCGACGAGCACGTAATGACATGCGGGCGGCACCGTTGCCCAAAGTTGCGTCTCCTTTCCGTGTCAGAGCTGCGACTTTGTCGGGGACCAAGTGGAAGAATCCCTCTGGTCATTAACTCCTCCAAGTTGGACGTCAGCAAATAATGTCATGCACTCTGCTGGGTCAGCTATGACTACACTAGTTATTATTTTTGGGCACACTGGGACATTTCATAGCTGTTTTATCACTTTGTTTTGGTGTCTTGTCACACAATTTAAATGTCAGTGAGTCCTCGCTGTGATTAAACAACAGGAAGTCAATAACGCATGCAGTCATTCTCACGTTTATTTGTCATTGGCAGCATCACCGTTTTCCATTTGTATAGGTCAGCGAAAGGGACCATTTGTGCCTTTATTGTCTTTGCTCGTGTATTATTTAGAACCCCGAGGAGCTTCTTTGCTCATTTTATATGGCTCCCCTAATAAGATTACTGTGACACTCTTTGCCCCGTGAGCGGCTCTTGATGCAGTGCAAATAATTTTTTATTTGGAGCGAGCCTCGCCCTGCTGATTGGTGAAGTGCTCGTTAATTGGTTTAAACTTTGCTCTCACCGCTCGGGGATCAGCATGCTTAATTTCGGCGAAAGGTCAGTATCAATATAAATCTGATGGCTCGCTGAGGGGAGGGAGGCGGAGGGGTGGAAATAAAAATGGCGGGAAGTGACCACTGGGAGGGAGGACGGGGGGTGACCTTGCTAACTCCGGAGCAACAGAGAAGATTAGATATTGAAGCCCGGTCTCTTGTCAGGTGTTTATTGCGTGTGATCTCTGCTGGATGAGGTCAGATTTTCATATTATGGCAAAGCAACTGCTTAACCACAAATGATTGCAGTATATTCAACAAGAGATCAATGGAGAGGCTCAAACGCAAGGCGTTGTTAGGATTTCTCAGGATACTTTCACACTTGAAGTCATCTTTTTCCGGGATCTGCTTTGTTTCCCTTCTGCTTCAGTTTCTTTTCACACAATTCATATCCCAAACCACATGCAATTTCTTTCAGGTGGTTTAGTAGAGGCTAATGACGGGCATGCTAATTGATTATTCGATCATTGTGAAATCTGATGATAAAGGGGAGTCGATTGTTGGTTCATTGTGTGTTGAAACAGTTGAGGCAAAATCTGGTGCGATACCTGGCTGTAACCAGCAGAGGCGCTGTTGAGGTCGCCCTCAACTCCTCAGTGATGTAGTGTGAAGAGACAATGTTCGCCCACTACTATATCGCACCTCATCGATTGCGCTTTTGCGCAACATACTCTAATCTGTGTCTGCCGCTGAAATCACCGCCATATTTCAAACATCACAGTCATTGTGGTTTATGGGTTTTTTCAGTGCACTTACTGCCATGCCCTTGCAATGTGGAAATGGAAAGCCAAGTCACACATGCAATATTTAAGTTTTGTAACACCGCGAGAACAGCAAAATAATGAACAGGCACATGAAGGAGCACACAGGAAAGCACATTTTCTAACCCTGTTGTTGGCTGACATGGCTGAACGAAACAGACTGCATGGTTTGCTGCTCTCTGTCAGGTTAACCAATCGGATGGCTATTTTGGTCATCTGAAAAACGGAATTTCAAGTTTCTTTTGAAGGTTCATTTTCAGGAATAAAACCATAGGTGGACTCAATAAAAATATTTTGCTAGTCCATGGCAAGTCAGGCCATGTCTGAGACGAGTCCAAGTCAAATGCCAAGGAGTCTGAGTCAAGTCCAAGAGAACAAAAAAAAAACATGTCTTGAGTCCGGACTCGAGTACTACTGCCCTGCTAAGCATACTTCCTACTTTCCTACTGTATAATTCAGATCCACGGAGGCATCTTTGTTGCATCTTAGGGCATGACAAAAACAGCACCGTCACCGTGTTTTAATACAGACAATTCAAAGGTCAATTTTCCATTGTATGTCCTGTTGAACTCATTCACTGCCAGACATTTTCAGACCCTCTTTTACCCTAACGTTTGAAAAAATGTAAATAGTAACTTCCTGGGATTGAATGGCTGGACTGTGAAAAGACGAGTAAATTTGTCAATGGCAGTGAATGAGTTAAGAAGAGAAAAACATAAAATTTGAGATTTCCATCTGACAGGAGTGATGTGGAAAATCATGCAACAGTGCACCACCAAATAGTTGTTGACAGTAATAGGGTAAAACCTGATTTGATTGTTATCTAGTTGGGTCGGATCGAGGTCAGATCACTTTTCTTTTTTCTTTGGGGGAGCGGGGGTGTTGATTTGGTCCGCACCCGAGTTCAATTATCATGTTGGCGCCTGACTAAAATGAATAAGGCTAACCTGAAAAGAGTTCAATTAAAGCAGGATAAAAAATAAAAAAAAGTGCGAGTGCAAAAGCAGCTGTAAGTGAAATGGCACTGGAGCAAAGTGGAAGAGACTGCGCAAGATTGCAGTCCAGAACGCATGCAGTGAGGAGCGATTTGACACAGACTCTCCTCTGTGGGGGACGTCCTTATTTCATCAGACCCTCTTTCTTTTTCTGGCACAAACGTTACTAGGCTCTGCAGAAGCTGGCATGAGAGGCTCTGGTACTCTGGAGCCTCGGGGGGTCATCCGTAGCCCACACTTGCCCCACGGGACTTCACTCACCCAAATGGAGATATGAGCAGCATCGCTGATTACATGTCGAATACGTTCTACGGCTCATCACTCTCTCGTGTCCGCATGGACTACTCACACACACACCCGCATGCAATCCTTCTCTCACACACACACACACACACACACACACACACACACACACACACACACGCGCACTGCAGCATCATGACCCAGAAGCGTTTGATCCATCAAGGGATTATGCTGACTGTCAATCAGTTTTGAGAGTGGCGCTCAATGAGACAGTGTGGATATGAAATGGCATTATGAAACTAAAACTACTAATTGCGTTTTATTGCTTCCATGAATTTCATGACCGGATATCACGTCTGTGCAAAGTATAGTACATCCAATTATTATTTATAATTTTTCCTCCTGTGTCCCAGTTAGGACATGCGTGGTGGCAGTGTACCCCCACGTAAAAACCCCATGCACGGAATATCTTTACATACAGTATACATTTATTTAAATTTACAGTGAATTTACAACAGTATTTTATTTATTTTTTTTTTTTAAAACAACAATTGTATACATACAAACACGGTGAACATGCACGAGACAAGTGGCGCGTCATGATATTTCGCATTTGGTCTGATTTAGTGTGTAGGCGGATTACACACGTAAGACAGGCTGGGCGTGTTTCTGTCACTCATCAGTAAAATGGCCGCCCTGGGGCGTAATCCATGGTATTACATGTGTTGAACCACTAGAGGGCAGACTATGCCTGTGAGTAAAATGTTACTGCAGGGAATGCACATGAAAAAGAAAACAAAGGACTTAACAGCTTTGTTGCAGGCAGTTAATAACGGCGGTTCTGTGGTATCAGAGAAGACAACAGTGGTTTTTCCTTTTAAAAGAACCCAACACAACACGTAAACCGTAACTTGACGCTTTTAGGGATGATTACGGGCACAGGCGAAAACCCACTTCCGTCCTTGCTTAGGCCGTATAAAAAAAAAAATAAAAAAAACGTCTTGACCTCCGTCCCCAAAATGGGCGTTCCGTCCCTGGGACGGATTGCCCATCTCTGGTTAAGTGTTTGCTGTTCTGCCGTTGTGCTCGGTGAAAAAGACCTTTCGAATAAATGAACAATATTTTCATTAAATGGGAGGTAGCATAAAGGTAAGATGTGTTATTGTAGTCAGGTAGTTTTTGGTATTCAGCAATAGTGACTCTAGATTAGGCCATGTTTTTTTTACAGCTTTTTTTTTTTTTGAATGCAGTTTAAATGTCATAAAGTCATTTGTGCTCTTTTGTCATCTACAATTGCAACAACAATGGGATGGATAACTATAATAATCTGGTGCTATGGTCACAACATTTTTGGCTGAGTCTTATATCCTGTACAGCAAGTGATTTGCTGTTTTTATTATGTTTGGTACGAGGCTCTTTTTTGCATTTTTTTTGTTTTCTTTTAAAAAATAATTAACAGACTGTGATCTCATTTCAGCCCTGAACGTCTTTTGTCATTTTAATGAGCCTTGCCACGCAAAGTGAAGTGTCAATGCCAATGCTGTACTTTTGTTGCCTTTTTGGGGCGAAATTGTATCTGAGGCTAATGATTTTGTAATGTTTCTGCCATAACAAGCTCGGAGCAGAAAATATAGCCATTATTCTCATCGTGCCTCCTGCTGTGTTTATTTAGTTCACAGCTCTCAATGAACAGACTCTGTCTTCTGTGTGTGTGTGCGTGCGCGTGCGCATGTGAAGTTCAAACCGAGAGAGTTTAAACACGAAAAAAACTGTGCTGTCTGCCATCAAGCTCTTTTTTATTTTATTGTATTTTTTTCACCATGAATAAAGTTTCGACAACAAGAGAAATACAGCACTTGGCTTTTAAGAATAAAAATGCCTTAAATCAAATCTGGTTAACATGATAGAAAAATAGGCCCATTTAAACGGGAAGTCTACCGAAACATATTTTTCAAGAATATGTTCTATGCGGGCCTACTATTTGAAATGAGGCATTCAGATAAATATTGCGTTTGTGGAATTAGAGTTAATCCATCCGTTTTTCGCCATCTCCGGGGGCAGCCATTTTGTCACTTCTGTCGACTGAAAATGACATCACAGCGCTGCCTGTGATGTCATTTTCTGTCAACAGAAATGACGAAATGGCCGCCCCCTAAGATGGATAAAAGGAGTAAATTTTGCTGCTTAACTCATATTCCACAAACGCAATATTCATCTGAATGCCTTGTTTCAACTAGTGGGCCTGCTGGGAACATATTCTTGAAAAAAATGTGTTTGGGTTGATTTCTTCTTTAAGATCCTTCCTGTGGATCTTAAAGTTATAGACTAGATCACTTTTATTTGTTGAATGAATAAAGAAAAAAAAAATAAGGTTGGGCGATCGTTGAATCCAAATTTTATCAGCTGGAGAGCCAACTGAAATCGTTGGTCTACTAAAAACATAGTGAAATCGATCATATTATTGCCGTTCCACGTGAACCGAACGTATACAGTCGAACCAAACTGTTTCAACGCGCTTCAAAAGCTGTCCCACGCCAAATGTGAACGCGTGCGTGTGAGCGCCCACACTTGCAGTGGCAGGAGGACTGACGGGAGAGCTCGGGAGGCAGCGCGACAGAATGTTGATGACGTGTGTAAACAAACATGCATGTAAATGCCCATTTATCGAGTCGGAAAAAAACATAGCAATGAGTCAATATGGTCGTTATCGTGACAGGCCAACCAGTTTTCATCAGATCACAACGATAGCACTCAGAATGACCTCACTTAAGGACTCCACCGATCCTCATACAACAAAATTTCCCACTGGAGGTGCCACATCATAAGGCGTCCCAGCACAAACGGATTGAGTCAAAGCCGGCAAGACCCGCAACATCAAGGCGTCGAGAGTCTTCCTTGAGCAGCCTCGCGCCATGGACTCCCCGCTAGAATGCGGTCGGGAAGCCCGTGAGACAGCTGCGTTATGTTCCCTTCTCTCCAGCTGACTGGACCTTAGCCTTAAAGCATCTGCGGCAGTTATTCCAAACTAATGGACACAGAAGAAATGAGCCTATCACCCAGCACTTGCCTCTTGGTGCATCACTTGATGAGCGCTTCATGAAGGCATGAAGGAGAGCTGGGGCGATGATGACAAAAGAGGCCAGAGTAGGGACTGTGCTATCAACCTTGCTCATCAACAGAGTGGCGCACGGACCTGTGTGCGTAAGCGGGAAGGATTTGGCATCTAGCTGTGACAACAATCCACACTTAACTTTTCCAAATACCTATTCAAAAGCCATTTCATTGAGGCTAGCCATTCAATTAGGTGAGCTGAAACTGCTGGGGGGCTCAGGGGTGAAACCCCAGGCATCCGCCTCTTTTGTGCTGCACTGTATTTACTTCCTCATGGCGCGCTACTTGGATGCGACCACAAGTG
This sequence comes from Filicampus tigris, assembly GCF_054856515.1. Classification (NCBI taxonomy): domain Eukaryota; kingdom Metazoa; phylum Chordata; class Actinopteri; order Syngnathiformes; family Syngnathidae; genus Filicampus; species Filicampus tigris. Next base: position 1,602,914 of record NC_141219.1, read on the forward strand.
CCACTGTGCCGTCGGTCTTAATTTTGCGCCGTTTGCGCTCCCAAGAACGCAACGTAATTTGTAGAGCACTTGAAAAAAGCAACACTGTTGTAACAAAGTGCTGACCAAAAGATAAAGCACAAGAAATACAGTATAATGACGATATAAATACATAACAATCATAATAAATGCAATCAAATACCATTTTCTTGACCAGACAAGATCCTGACTGTACTCGTTCATATTCTACTGTTGAATAAATTGCTGAAAAGTGTTTGTGACTGTAACTATCCTTTCCCAACATGCATTACCCAAAAAGCAATAAAGAAAAAAAAAAGATAGCTGTAAACCACAGATTTCCGCAATCTGGCACAGATTTTTGAATTTTTTCTTTTTTTTTTTAGGATGGACAAAGATTAGTGTTGTTTATTGAGAGAGAAAGGTACATTCTGCTTTTTACAGGCACTGAACAAAGGCTGTTGTGAATGAACTTTTTCAAATCTTCTTATGAAAGTGACACATCTGGTCATCCACCACTGTCAGTACAGCCCCAGAATCAAACTAGTCTGCCCATTTTGTATCAGTTGAACAAGTTGGAGGTGGAGTCCATATGAAAGATGATGAATACCGAGATGCCCCCGCACTGTTGAGGGCAACACCCCTGAAAAAAAGCTTTAACAAAATAGAAGACTTGACCGGTGGGGCGTGAGATGCAAATTGTTTTCCTCCAACCGAGAATCTGATTGAAGTCGGCGAGGAGGCGGCCGAGGTGAACGCAGACCTCACAAGCTCATCATCCCGGCCTTGGGCTCCATGGCTCGCAGCGAGATCAACTCCCCGTGTCCGAGCAAACACAGATGTGTCCGCCTCATTTAAATGCTTTCCTCGGGGGGCTGCGAGGGGGGGGGGGTACGTTCCCCCCCCCCCGGTCGGCAATGGAAATCTCCTGAGGAATGCAGATTTTTAGCAAGAAGAGAAATTGCTTGACGTACGTTGGTCAACCTGGCTTGAAATAAGCTTGAGTGACTGGGAAGACATTCACCCTCGGCGGACTTGGTGTGATGGAGTCGTTGTTCTTTCTATAAGACTGTGCCAGATGGATTCCTGTGTTGAAGACAATGCCCGCTTCCAAGCCCCAGAGGAAGCTCAGCAATGCTTTTTAAACAGCTTGTCTGAATAGTGCCCCTTTCCTTTTTGTTGACCGTGCACTCCGCTCATTATGTGTATTATTTCCCAGGGCTTTAAAACTCTAACCGTAATAAGATGATTAGCATAATGCGCCGCTGAATGGGCAATCGGTGGCACCACAACAAAACAGTATTACTGTCACAAAACGACACATTTTGATGTTTACAGCTACAACCTTAACGCTATCCTACCCGCCTGATTCCTCAACATGCGAGCTCTACACAAAACTCACAAGTACAGGTCTCTATCATTGGGATTGGTGTGATTCATGAACCAAATTCAATCATCTGACATTTGACTGATGTCAAATTTGCATCTACATAACATCATTTTCAAACATTGATGGCCTTTGACTAGACGGTTTTTAAAAAATGCCAGATACAAATGATGATGAGTAATCTTAATAGGCCCACTTTTTAATAGCCGCAGATTAATAAGAACGTCAAAGGTACGACAGCTTGAATAAGATTTGTTTTAGTTCAGTTTGGCCTATAAACATGCCATTAAGATGCCGCGGCGGCATCGGACGCCACCGCGGCAGCTTGATTGCGAATCCCGTTAACCCGAACAAATGTGATTGTTTTTGTTTTGCACAACCGTGATACATATTTGGAATGGTCATCTGATTTCATCTGTGCAGCCTCCCTTCCTGCCTGGATGCAGCAGCCAATCGTTTTGCAGCAGGGCGTGTCCTGCCTAGACCTGAACGGATTCATGATGACGCTGATGACAATCCCTGATGTTGCGTGCAATGATTGACGTGTACACACACTGAGTGACACCAAAACTTATCACTGGGGCGTTTATATTGATGAACGTAGCGATGGCTCAATGCCTACAATAACCCGTGGCTATAAATTGATGGCCAGTGACGATGTATTAAGACTTGATGTAAATAGGAACATGAACTGCGGTGCAATGAAAAAATACATGCCAATTGATGGAACGAAATCGCCAATGAAATACTAAAAAGGAGACACGTTTTTTTTTGTTGTAATTATTATTAAGGCCTTACATGACCAGGTTACAGCAACATTTCAGTCAATATCATTTCTCACAAGAGATGAACGAGCGAACTATGCCACCAACTAGACAGGAGTAAAAGTACGAGGAAATCGCAGGTGAATGTCAATGTGGAGGACGTTAGTTTGTTGGTATTGTTGGACCTTTGCAAGGGACCAAGTCTATGTCCAAGTGAGCTTTACTTAACAGCGGCTACCACTCTGCCAGGCGAGCAATGCCTTTTTGCAGTTCTTATGCACTTTGACCCTTCTCTCAGCACCTGGCCACTCGTCACTGACTGCAACAATTGGTTGTATAGTGACCTGCAGCGAGAACTAATAGACCGTATATCATCCGTGTCTGTGCTGGAAGTAACTGGACGGGCAACATGGCTGGAGGGCAGGATGTCAAGAACGAGCCAACGTTTCTTCCAGGGAAGTACGGTTGTTGAGTTTGTTTCACATGAGAGAATTTAATTGACTTGTATTCCGCTGCAGTCTGGAGACAACCTACTAAGTCCACTCCATGACTATTTTTGCCTTTGTAAAAGATTATCCTTTCGAAACATGCAGCCAAACAACCAATGAAAAGATGTTTTACAATGCTGCGTACCTCCCCCTTGTTTCTTTGAACCCATTAGGGCCTGGAGGGCATAGCCGCATTTTTACCACTTAAGTCGGGAGCGCTGTTGCGTCTTTCTACCTTTACAGCCCGAATAGCGCGTACATCATTTTCTTTTTGTTTTTTTAAATCCAATTCTCGGTCTCTTAACCAATGAAATGCATCGGAATATCCACATGACGGCGTCGTGAGCCCCCGGCTGGTGTCTGAAATTTTGGGGGGCAATAATGGCGGAGGCAGACGATCGCGGAAGCTCTGAAATAAGTAACGGCACTGATACAGATGACGCGCATGTGGACTTTGAACCAGTGGAATGTGGTATATGGTTAAGACATATGTTTGTAGACAATGAGGATATTGACGGCTTTGTAACAATAGAGGTTGGTAATTACCCCTCAATTAAAAAAAAAAAATTAAAATAGTTCTTCTCTTGCACTGACACTTCATCGTTACATTTTTGATTGAAACAGAAAATAATAATAAACTCAGGCCTGTGTGAAAGTCACATGTCAAATTCTTTTGAAATGATGTTTCTATCTGCTTCAGGGGCAAAGATATGAATTATTTTGTAGGTGTTGAATTTCGGGGGAAACATTTTCAAGGTTTTCAAGGGTAATTCCAAAGATGACCTTAGTTTTTGGGGAGCTGTTGAGCTATACACAGACTTCCTAAGAAGGTAAGAGCCAACCAACAATCGGAAATCTTTTTGGATCCTAATAAGGGTTTTTATAATGGTCTGTGTTGGATACAGATACGCATGAAGCCTTTTGTCTGCCTTCCGCACAGAATTTTTTGTCAAAATGTTACAATGTCAATGGACATGACAGGGGGAGTGTTGAAATTAATCAAAGTATTGTACATGGAATTTGTTGATTTGGAGAAAATGAAATGTTTGACAGACTCATAGACCACAGATTGCTTCTGTTCTTGCCTACTTTTCAAAAACAATGTTATTCATGCCACTTTTGCCGCTGTCATTTTTTTTTCTCCTCAACTAATGTAGGTTTTGCCTTATTGCTGATAGGTGGCCAAATGTTGACTCCCTCGCAATGGAAGCATACGCGCAAGGACGTTAGCTGTTTCCGTCTGAATAGGGCAGCATAACTGAGCCTTAAGAAGAGAAAATACACCGATTCCCTATCCCTCACCTTTTGAAATTTCGCTTGGTATTTTCAGATGGCTACTGCACATTGAACAGACAAATGAGAAATAAACAAACAGGCAGCCAGACAATCAGTTAGACAGATTCGCTCACAAGAAGCTACAGTTTGCTGGGCAAAATGAACAGCCGGAGAGAATTGGCGGGTATCTCCACATCCGCCTTTGTTTGAGGATGGCTCGATGCGTGAGTGACAGTCAAGTGGAGGTGTCAGTGAAAAATGAGTCCATCCCACTCAAATATAAAACTTGCCTATTACCTCAGTTGCGATTCTCTTGATTGTGCACATTTGTCATTTTGTCTGACAAGGACTTAAATAACTTGCCGTTTCCTGCTGACAATTTGACCCAAAAATGACACTGCCTGCGCTTTTGTTGGGAACCATTTTTACATGTCAATATGTGGACTGATTGATCGAGGCAATAAAGCAACCCTCCCCCCCCCCAACCCCCGTCGCCGGCCCCTCGAAGGATAACCGCTCTATCCGGCCGCAAAGTTGCCGAAAGTGTGTTGCGCCTGGTGTAATTTTAGCAGCATCCCTCGGAGCGCTGTCACTTTGTGTTTGGAGGTCTGGCTGAGAAAATCTGTCCCCACATGGACAGGGATGATATAGTTAGTCCTCCTAGGCCTACCCTGGTACTCTAATCGGCTTTGAGAGTAGCGACGGTGAAAGGACATCATTGTCTGCCGCTTGGTGTTCCAACCCTGAAGGTCTCAGCGCCTCGACCGAGGCCAAGCATTCCTGGCCCTCACGCTTTTGTTTTTGCACCTCGGAGGGGGGCCAGCAGCTGCCGGGCGCTCACCAAAGTTTATGAAGTCCTCCCAAACATGCAACGTGTCTGGAAGTATCCCAGCCTGGGAGATATCTCAGCATAGGGGCATCTGTGGAGGGTCGCCTGAGGATGCTTAGCGTTTATTCCCCCCCCACCCCCCCACCGCACTCCATTCCGACTATTCTATCGATGCGCATTTCTATCCTTCCCTCTTTAAATTCCGCATGGCTCCAATTAAGTGTCACATAAAATGTCCGCTTAAATTGTCCTGAAAGCATATGCAAATGTTTGCGGATTGAGCCATTTAACTGCACCATCAATTCCCCTGCATCCCAGTGAGTGCCATCTTAAAAGTAACACAATCTCACTATATTGAGCAAGTGCAAATTCAACGCCAAATCCCGTTAGGACACGGGGAAACAAACAAACCAACGGCTGTGTCCTTATCCGCTTAATTTACTGCCTTCTCCCTCTCAGATTGTCTGTTATGTCACCTCCTATTGGGCACTCGCATTAAATTGTCCCAGTTTGAGGCCTGATTTTTCCCTTGATTACATTTGTGACCTGTTGTTTTTCATTTTTAAATCCAAGTGCAAGTTTAATCTTTTCACCAATCCATCATGCTTCTGCCTAGGCGGGGTTCTAAATTGAGTGAGTATCACTGAAATGTATATGCACATTTAACGGCTGCAAACTCGGCACAAAGGTAGTCGCCTTTCAATTGTTTGGGAGTGTACGCTGAATTTTGATGTTTACAGCAAACGATGCAAACGTGTGAGATTGGTTGCGAAAGACTTAAAAAGGAAGTCAAACATCTTGACTATAATATGTTGTATGCGCCTCCACTAGTTTAAACATGGCATTCCGATTAATATTGGGTTTGTGCAATATGAGTTAAGCAGTAACACCCACCCATTTCTGCACATCTTGTCCATCTCAGGGGGTGGCCATTTTTTTAATTGCTGTCAACTGAATTTGACATCATAGTTGCTCAGGGCTCGGGTAACAGCCAATCGTGGCTCAGCTTTAGAAAATGGGTGTGCCGTGATTGTATTATTAGATCGCTGGTATCGGGTGGAAACCTGGCTTCTCGAAAACCATCACTTTTCAACAAACCCCCCAAAAGACGTGTTTGTTGAGTCAATGAGAGCCAGCCATTTTCAACATTTTATATTGCTCAATAATTTGTCAAAATAATGTACCCATGTGAGAACTAACCAGTAATATTGATTTGTTAAAAAAAAAGAAAATGAGATATTTGGAGAGCTTTTGATCGCACACGATTGAATGTGGTCAATTGATGCTATTTTGTAGTCTTTTCCTCAATAATATAATGTTAGTATGTTGTTAAATATATTTATATCATCCCTTCCCTGTGAAAAACACGTATGAGCAATTTGGGAAATTAAAAAATGTTCACTTTAATGCGATGTCTGTAATGCGGAAACACCATTCACGACAAAATAAGAAAATTGAAAAAAATGCTTGTTTTTCACAGGACAGCGACGATATGTTAGTTAAATACATTCTAATCATGCACAACCGATGTGCATATCTGAATAAAGTAAATCCAATGGAACCAAAGCGTTTTTTTCAGTGATATGCAGAGCAGCTTGTTCACAGACACTTTGTAAATAGATACAAAGATTTACCTGGCTGTTGAATTTCACACTGGATGCGTCAGCAGGCACTTTGGAGGCTCAACTATTTGTATCCAAGCCATTGAAAAATCAACTTTCCATAATATGTCCCCTTTCAGACACACGGGAGCTGTTTTCAACGGTGGAAAAACGCATATTTCTTAACTTGTTAGCCAGCCGTTTTCCATGTCACATCTGAAAAGTTGACTGCAACTGAAGCATTCCCACTTTTTCCTTCGTGTTTTATGAGCATAACCTACTACCCGAGTCTCTCATGAAATCCAAGCATCACGCCGAGGCATATGTTCGCATAATACGGATTTCGATTTAGCCCAAAATGCATTTATTGCCTCGTGCAAGTGTGTGAGCATATAGACACTGGTGATGTTGTCTATTTCCTTGTGGCTTTGCAGCTACTTTGCATGGTGACTGAATTCCTAGGCTGTTTGAGCGCTGGGCTGTCCTTGGCTGTCACATCTCATCATTGGCTGTTCAGTGAGACAGCTGGGCAGGAGGTGTGGGTGGTAGGAGCCGTTGCGGGGGTGGGGGGTGGGGGGGGCAGCGTTGGAGCAATGCAACAGGCCTGGACTGAGTGACGGATGACGGCGACTATTAGTGTTGGGCCCTAGTCTTTACAGAGGAAGGAGGAAGGAGCTGGCCGTATAGTATCGCAGACGTAGGTGTGTTGAGTGCACCCATGTGCGATAAGCGTCGGAACGCAACTACTCTACAATGCATCCTCCCACGTAAGAACCGGAGCACACTGTCAAACAATCACACTGTTGTCTCCCTATTGATATTCCTCGCAGCTGTGGCCTTCATGCACTTCCAAGTCATCACGGGCTGCCTGCAGCAACCATGCATAATGGAACTCTGTACCACTTCTGTCCTCACTCTTGCTTCTTTCCTCCTCTTCGTCTTCTCCACAGAAAAGAATATGGCTCTTTCCTAATGTTTGTTCTGCACCACTGCCACATTTAAAAATGCAAACTGCAGTCGCAGAAGTGCACACACAGGAAGTCGCCCAGGAGTATGCAACAAAACAATTCATCTCTGAATCTGGAGTAAAAGTAGTGTGTGTGTGTTTTGAAATACTGCCCTCGGAAAGTACTAAAGTCAATTTAGTTATTGTTGCTGTAGATTGAACACATTTCAGTTTCTGATCAAAAGATGAATACAAGGAGGTCCTTGATTAATGAAGGGCTTCTGCTGCTCTCCTTACACAGTATTGAAGTCATACATATATATATATATATATATATATATATATATATATATATATATATATATATATATATATATATATATATATATATATATATATATAGGGCTGTCAAAGTTAAAACATTAACCATGGAGATTAATTTGAATTTTATAATGCACAAAAAATATATATATATAAATCAGTTGACTGAGTTGTATGTGCTTCCTGCGGCCAAGTTCATTTGTTGAAATTTAGGCCTCGATGAAAGCCTTACCCCTACAGACCACCACTTGAGTGGATCTGCTCCACTTTTCCGAAGGAATGCATTTCAGCCACCGCTACCTAGTCAGCCGTTTTTCCCTTAGATATGCTCCTTTGCACCTTTGTCATTCTTTGCATTATTTACGCCCTCATTAGCATCACGCAGGGAGACCCTCATGTCTACTCGCTGCGTTCAGGTAGTGTACACGCCACATCCAAAAAGGCAACACACACCGTGAGGCCCCCTTGGCTACCCGCGGAGCTTGTTAGCTCTGTCGACATGTGACGAAGAGCGAGCGAGACGTAGCAGATGTTACGCTGCCTGCAAAGAATGGCATGAAAGCTTGCTTTCATAAAAAAAAACTGCCTGCCATGCAGTTCTTCAAAGTGCGTTAACGGCATCTCCAACAACCTTTGTGTAACTTTGTGGCGATGTAAATGAACTAATGTTTGACTTCCTCCCCCCTCACGTTGCCAATTCCCCCGCTGACTTGTCACCCGCAGTCTCTGACGCCGTCGTTTAAACGACACACTCTAAATGTGCGCTCCGTTTTGTTACGCCCGCCGACGCGGACGCTTCGGCGCCGCCGCTGCATCAAGCTCCAACAATCACAAAAGCTTGTCCTCAGTGCTGTCAGCAAAGCTGGCAGTGCAAAACAGACACTGGAGGCTAATGCAGAGATGCGTTTGTCTATTTTTACTCAAATGACACACAGCAGTCTTGATTCCTTCAAGACGGCTCCATTTTAGATTGCATTTGTTTGTTCTCGTTATGGGCGGCACGGCGGTTCGACTGGTTAGCACGTCCGCCTCACAGTTCAGAGGTCGTGGATTCGATCCCGGCTCCGGCCTCCCTGTGTGCAGTTTTTCTCCCCGTGCCTGCGTGGGCTTTCTCCGGGTACTCCGGTTTCCTCCTACATTCCAAGAACATGCCTGGTAAGTTGATTGGACTCTCGAAAATTGCCCCTAGGTGTGATTGTGAGTGTGGATGTTTGTCTCTGTGTGCCCTGCGACTGGCTGGCAACCAATTCAGGGTGTCTACTGCCCCAAGACAGCTGGGATAGGCTCCAGCACTCCCCGCGCCCCTTGTGAGGATGAGCGGTATCGGTAATGGATGGATGGATGTTCTTGTTATCATTGTCTGCCTCTCACTGCCATACCAAGATTGCACGAAGTGTGGACAACGAGGCTTATGTACTTACTTATTCATGGCAAGGGGTGGGGTCTCGTTCCGTCAAAAAGTAGCTGTTTCCTTTATAACGATACATAGTGTAGCTCAACTTTACATTGCGATCTTTTAGCAACATAGTCGCATCAGACCAAGCTGATTGTGTATGTCTTCAATTGAGGATAATAACGAGTGTTACTGCACGTTGCCCACAAAAAAAAAATTAAAAATCTGCGCCAAACTCCATTCTTCCTTTTACAATATTTATTTTTGCACTTATTGGCCAGGACACGATTACAATTCTGCTGCTACGACACTGCTATGCTGCAATAATTTTCAGTTTTATGGTTGAAATAACATTAGCCGGGCTTACGTGGAGACTTTTTTGTCATTTGGAATGAAATCATTCCCTGGTCACCTGTTGACATGTGACGTGATCTATTCCGATCGGCCGTTTACTTGCACCACCCTGTTAATCAGATCAGACGTGTTACAGCCGTGTGACACGAGGAGATGGATGTAAACATCGCGTGATCTATCAAGATGGAGTTCATTCATCTCTCTAGCACAGCATTGGCGATTGTTCAAACGCTTGTAATAAAGCAGCATCTTGATAAAAACAAGTTAGCAGTACTTTAACTGAAGTTCTCATGTCGCGGACGAGCTCTGGTAAGACGCTGCCCTTTTAAAGTGTCGCTGCCATTTTAATGTGCTTATACAACGACGTCACTACGCATTGACGTCAAGACAGAGCACGCGCAGATCGGACGCAGACTGGCTATTCCGATTGAACGGTTTACCTGACGCCCGTTCGGATTGGCAAAAGGAATATACCGCCCCTGTGAATCCGAATGAAATTCCATCGGGATTGGGCCTTTTTATTCCGATTGGGGTGTTTATATGGAGCATTTTCATTCCAATTGGTCATTCGGGTCCTTTTTAATCGTAATACATGGCTCCATGTCAACCCAGCCACTTATGCTGTCCACCATCTCTGGTATCCTTTTGTGGAAGGAAAAAGCAAAACAAGTCTCGTGTTACATCACGCATTGTCTTTGCGGCGTAATCATGTATACAGTATGTATTGTCCAGAGGCACATTTCGATTCCTTGCTACCATACGTGGGAAACATAATTTATTCATGATAATGTGGTTATTGCGCCTACATGTGTGATATTTATATGCACATAAAGCATGCAAACACAAGATTGTGCCTGTGGTGGTCTTTTTTAATTATACTTGATGAACAAGGCCCACACAGAGCAGAAATGCAACACCATCTTCACCTATACAATCGGCCACTCCAGGCTCATGTTTCCCAGGCATTTAGACTACTCCCGACCCCGAAATGAAATCCTCATTTTCAGCTGGACAATTTGTCTCTAGAATTAACTTATCGCCCCGCTGGACACGGCTTGACTGGCTCTGGTGATGCAAGAAAGATGGAGGCTGCTTAGCTCGACACATGTTGAAAGGCCGTGATGAGTCAGTGACAAGCAGTGGGCGCAAATAATGGCCTCAAGCACACTCTTCATGTGTCTGTATTGATCAGGGCGAGGAAAAGTTGCCGTTTTTAAGGCCATGCCTGATACCTAACTGTATTCAGCAGAGGTGGGCATTCCGTCAAGCTGACGGAGCAGTCCGTCGATCGGTCACTGATTATTGATGGGACGCTTAAAAAAATTACGAACTAAACACTGACGGAAGTGGATTGTCGTCCGTCAGAGTTACGGCTGCCCGATTAAGCGATTTTGAACCAAAACCAAATTTTCTGGTTAAAACGATGTTAAAAATGTTCAAATCGGCACGTTCGATTTTTTTATTTTTGGTGTATCTAAGCCACCGTAGTTTCCTCTGCATTTCCGCTTCCTCCCACGAGCACGCAGTCCGGAAAAACTACAACAACACCGGCGCTACCGGTGATTCTGCTGTTTGTCCGGGCAAGTGAGCATTTACTTAATAAATCGGGCATACATAGATAGTATAGTGTATGTAGTGTAGTGTGTGCCCCGCAGGTACAATACAACCCGCGAGCAAGTAACTCAACGTCTGAAAGGCGTCACTTTTTTTCTTCTCTACAACGGACCTCTGGTCATGACTGTGCATCTGTACTTAAGCTTGACAGTGCATTGTATTATTGAGTGACAGTTTTAAACTAATCATTGATTCATGTAAGACCAGGGAGAAAGGGGAAAGGCTAGTCACTAGCTGGTTGGCAAAATGACTTGCTGACAGACTGTTTGGTTTACAGAATTGGCTATGGTTGATTAAACTTTATTCAAACGCACAGAAGTGAAGCACAAATGAACATTATCTTTTTTTTTTTTTTATCTACCTTCTCTCATGTTGATTATTTCGTTTCAGATGGTATATGCACTTTCTTCTTTCATTATTGGTTTGGTTAAGAACAGATCTGAAATCTATTGTGTAAGTAAAATGCTGTTAATCCCAATGGATTGTTCTGTGTGTATTAAGTTAAATTGACTGGCATTTTGAGTTCAAAGAAAGAATAATTAAGTTTAAATAAAAGACATTCAAAATACTTCATTTTTCATTCATTTTTATTTTATGAAGAATTCGTAATCATAAAATCGGGTTTGAGAGAAAATAATCGGGATTTTCTTGTTAGGCAAAATCGAACAGCCCTATTTAGAGTAATCGTCACTAACCGGGTCAAGTACAGATGAAGCTCTCAGTCCGACACTGATGGACACCTGTTTTACTGACGTTTCTTTGTTGGGGTAGGCTGTGGTTGGGGGACGGACTGAGGGATCGACGGACTTCCTTCTGGACTTAACTGACGGTTTTGCTTTTACTTTAACCGACCCCAACTGGTATTGGTCCCGTGACCTTGTTTACACATGAACAAAGAAACCACTCCGATTGGGAAATCGAACTCCCTATTATACAGTAAGTGTCAAAAAAGGCTCCCAAGCAGCTCAGTAACAGACTATGGCGTGGCTTGTCCAAGAATTGTGTCAAGAAAGGAATACGGAAAGAAAAATAATTGGAAAGGAGGTGTGTTGAGAAACAGCAGAGATGACCCATATTGGTGCGACTCGTTATGGATTCACAAAGATACTGCTGCGCTTGTTAGTGCTCGGCTGGGGGGAAGGCGATGGGAGATGCAGTTAGCTGTCGCGGCTCAACCTCTCTGCGATTCTATTATGCTTGTTTATAGGGCTTGGCAAACGGCACACTTAAAGCTACTCTGGCTTCTTAGAGAGGTTGAAGTAGGTGGAGGGTGGGGGCAGAATTTAGAGGACATCCTGAGCAAAGTGAAGAGGAAGGGGAAGTGAAAAGAGATTGGAAGTTAGAGATTAAACCGGGATGCGTGTCAAAACTACAAGTGCATGTTAACAGTACAAAAACACCATGGGATTATATACTGCGATGGATTATGTTTTATAATCTGTCTCAGAATTAACCGTCACACAATTTCAGAGATGGGTGTGTGAGTGAAAATTTAGTCAGATTTGCCGACGGACAGACATTAAAAGTTAGAGGTGGACCGGCCTATAGACGGGTACTATTTTTTTTTTTTTAAAAGGCAAAGGACGGACGACGGCAAGGTACCCACTCTGAGGATGGATGATGAATAACAGTGGCTCAATTTTTAGTAAAATGCCCAGCTCTGGCTATTTATACACACAGATTAGTTTCTGAGCCCAGTATAGGCAATGCCAATGTTTACCCTGTAGCAAACCAAAACAGCAGCACCTACAGAGGCACATAAACAAATTCAAGTGTGGAGACTTAGCGCATGTTCTGTGTGACTTCCCTGCTGAGTGTTTTAAGATGCTTGTATGTTATATGGAAAAGTAGATTCTGTCATGTGAATGGTCCTCAATTTTGTGCGCATTTTATGTCCCAAGGAGCTATGAGACCTCCTAGCTATGCCTCAATTCTTTCCATTTTTCTTTGGATTTATTGATTATTGTTCTTTTCATGTTTGTTTTAAACTCCACTTTCATTTAAATGAATTGTATATACCAGTTCTATTCCTTATAATGCCTTTGTACAAATAAAGGCATGCCCCCTTTGTGGAAAATCCGGTCATTACTGGATTGCAGTTGTGATGCGGTTCTACTTTAAAAGATGTGCATCGTGACAGCGCTTATGCAAATTCTGAGCTGGTTACCAGTTGCGATGCGTTTTGTTCAGCGGAGTGGCGACGATGGATGCGCCTGTAAATGACAGTGTGCTTGAGTGTTCCTTTTAAATGTAATTGCTTTGGATGTTTTCAGATTACCGCATCCTTGCCGTTGCGGGATTCACCAAAGATGCCAAATGGCTTGCTGTATAAGCGGGTGTTTATCGCTCATTCTGACCTGTATAAGCTGAATACGGAAGCGACCAATAACTTTATCACAGAGAGAAAATTGTGTTTACTGCAGGACAACAACAAAGCTCGGCCAATTTTAATTTTATAGCCAACCGCTGAATAATTTATACACACGAATGGCCTTCTACTGAATATATTTCCAATCTCTTACATCTTTGAATTTCTCTGTGAGTCCCTCCCTTCTTTATGTTTCAGATCAAAGCTTTGACATCACGTACTGTACATTATCACGGCCTCTATTACAACATGACGCCATCGTCTGCTTGCCACATTTCTCTGCGGCTCATTGCGGAAGCATAATTAAGGCTAATGACTCAATAAATTCAACAAAATAAATCTGCCACCAAGAGTTTGAATTAAACAGAACACTAACATGGATTTTCAGTCCTTTGAAAAAAAAAAATGAAACAAATTAAGAGCACCAGCCAGTGGTAATATCTTGATGCAGCCACGATTCCTATTCGCTCTGGTATTACAGCGCAACTCCAAATTTGAAACAGCCCTGTCAAACTCAAGCCCTGCAGGCTAAATGCAGCCTGACACGTCATGTAATGGGGCCCGCGAGAGCCTTAAAGTGCTGATTGTATTAAAACAATTGAGTCTCAAGTGACTCTAAATTACATTTTTCACAATGCATGCCGATTATGTTACCTGTGAAGTGACGGCATCCCGCCATCAGGTTGCAATGTATGTATCCACATCAGTGGGATTTTCCCAAAAAGCGGAATTGTGGGTGAGGTGGCGTGGGGGGGGGTATCTATTATGAGGCGGTGTCGATTGTCGATGAGTACAATCTACGTTAGCATTTTGACACCACCAAACACAGAGCTTAGTGTTTTGACCATAAGCCTTTAAGAAAGAAAAACAATGGATTGTCCAAGAATTAGAAGGCAAACTCAGATTGCAGTAGAATGAATCCACAAAAGCCACAATCATAAGCAATGCAGCAGTGAAAAAAAGATTGCCTGAGCTTCAAAGTCTTTTCCAGATGGTGCATTAAGCAGCGCGTTGTCAAGGTCAGTGAAAAGTTATGTCGCGACCAGCTACACCTGATGTGTGTAGCCATTTGTTTTTGCTATGTATGTCATCCGTCTCATATGTTCTTAGTAGCTCAAAATTGTTGGTTGTGTCGTTATTCTATTATTCTGCTGCATCTCTCACGACGTCCGACATCAATGATGGACAAATGATCGTCACTGGTCGGATATTTTTGATAACTCCTGCAATAGTGGGTCCATACAAAACAGCTTTAAAAGTGTTACAAAAAGCATTAAAAAAAAAAGAACAAAAAGCAAAATAATGCAATAATCTTAAGGGCTGAAATTAGGTATCGTGAGGCACATCATACACTATGACAGTGTGATGTACTGTATAAGACAATTAAAGCTTATTTTTCTCAAGAACTCCCACAAGAGCTTTAAGGTCTTTGACTTCAGAGAGGCCATTATATTTCCCGTATTGTCCGGACTAGAAGCTGCTACTTTTTTTCCCCAAGTTTTCAACCATGTGGGTTTTAATGTGATGCGGTTTATTTATGTGGAACAATGAAACTGCCGAGTCCTCCCTCATTCTGAATATTCCTTAGCCACGTGTGATTGGATTGCGCATGCAGACTACCCGAAATACGGAGGTCTGTTGTACGCGGCTGTGTGGAACCAAGTGCAGACAATATAGTAAAGCGGTAAAAAGCTATTTGAATTGAGCTTAATGAGCATAGGAATTAATGCCATAAATACAGCCGTCTCTGCAGTGCAACCCTCCCCCGTCCCTCTGTATTTTGCTTAGCGACCAACTCTCCCTATCGCCGAGAGGCGCTAACGCTATCTGCTAGCCACGCAGGACAGCATTGCTAGCCATTAGGAAACACCCTCTGCATCTCCCAAACACGTAACAAACGGCTTTCCAAAGGCTGCACTGCCATGGATTTTTGTGCACTGCTGCCTGATGATCCTCGTCAGCAAATTACCCTTGTGTGACAACAAGAGTGACAGAGAGGTTCTGCTACGCCACCGCATAGCTAAGGCTGTGTTCGGTATTGTTGGGCGGGGTGGCATCTACCAGTGTTTAAGGTGAATGAATGTTTTCTAATATCCATCTGTGTGACCTCTTTCTTTGAAAATATCCCCTGTTACTACGTAGAGACGTGGCTTTTAATCAAGTGCCTTTTTTAGTCCGTAAATGATGGTATTGCTAAACAATGTATGACCCTCCAAAGGTTCACATGCACTATGTTGACACGCAGTAAAGTAGCCGGCATTAAAAGCCATGTCACACAAAATGACACTTATCTGTCATGACGGATGCGGGAGCCTCATAGCAACACTCTTGTAGTGTGCCGTAAGTGTTCTCCGTATTGGATGTGATACACTTTTAATGAGCCACCACCACGACGTCCATATGAAAAAGTACAGATGGAGCAATTCAGCGGGGGATTGGTTGTGGCGATATATCACATGAGCGTATGAGATAGGGAGCCTACAGCCTTCAATGTTGAACAGGTTTCTTATTGAGGCCTGTGGCCATTTCATTACCCTACATTTCCTCCCCGTTTTTAAATGAAATGAAAAAGTAGTAGGCTACAATAGCTTGGTGAACGGATGAGATAAGTGGTATATCTGCAGTACGTTGTCATGTAGTTTGACACCCAATTTCCCATCTGACGTTGCAAGGAAGTGCTATATTCGTCACACTTAGGGCTGAATCAGGACAATGAAACGAGTTTAAATCGAAATGAGTTTAAACAAACTGGAACTCAACCAATATTCGTCAAAAATACTCCGTTTAAAAAAAAAAGTCTCCAAAGTCACGCAGACATTTTGAGTTTGAACCACCGTATCGCTTGACATCAAAGGATTAAGCTTGTTGATTAAGCTTGTCTGCTTGCCTCTAATTTTAAATGGCCGTCCGCCGACCAGTCCGACAAAACTTTCACTCAAGGCAAAAAGTAGTATGGTACTTGGCTGCTGCAATTCCTCCAGTTGAGTATGAAAACCGGAGTTCACAAAATTCAGACAGAGATTCTCCCGTCCCACGAAAGCATTCATCCATCCGTCTTAGGTAGGGCTTATTAATTAGGTGGCAGGTGAGATGGAACCTGACCCAGCCGATGTCCTTTGGCGAAAACAAGTGTGTTGAAACTGTGTTATTTTGCTTCATGCTTTTATTTTGTAGGTCTAACTTCTGACATAATGTCACGCAGATGCTGCCTGGGTGCTGCAGAGCAGACCGGGAGGGGTACTTTAAATGTAGACCAAAAACTTGGGGAAAACCGATTTTCGGCTGTACTTTACGATATCCAGCACAAGATCACCAACGTAAAGGCAAAAAATAGAGTTCTACCATTATCACTTAGTCTTCTTGTTCTTCATGCAAGCTCGATGGTATTAAAGATGACCAAAAGTGCTCGAAGGAGCTGAGGTGAAATGTCAGCGCAGTCATTGCTATTTCTCATCACTGCCAATGAGCGATCGGTTTGCCTAATGGCTGCTTTGCGCTCACCTCATCAAAAATACATTGTGTTGTCCGGGCTTCCAAGTTATCTCGGCGGGTCAATACGGAAATGGCCTCAAGAAGACTTTCAATGACCTCTCGTTGCAATTAGAATTCGGGAAGAGCCCCCATTAGTGCCCTTTCGCTCTACACAGTGACATTTTCCCAGTGGAGACAGTGTGATTTGTCCGGCACTTTTGGACAGGACTCAACCTCTTGACTTTTTTCATCAGTAATTCTTACGTTTCATCCAACTCTTGAAAGTCTTTCAAAAGGCCTGAGAAGCCAGGGTCCATCCAACATCTTGCACGCCATATCATGCAGTTCACATCAAAGAATGTCGCTGATGAAATGTGAAATGGCCAAAGGTTCCATTCGTCGTTGTACACTTGTAACTTAACTTGCGGTTTTGCTACGTTTGTGTGACCGGGCTTGCGAGTCTATTTACTCTTGTACAGTATGCAATCAATGTTACCCATTGGAAAGAATTGAAATGCCATTAATCACTTCCAGCGCCCCAAAAACCACCAGCATATATTTTTTCTAGGTTTTTCATAGGGGTTGTCCCGAAACAACTTTTTCCACTTCCGATACAATACCGAAATTGTCCAATATGATATCAGCAGGAATGATACACGCTTTCATTTATTTTTGTAGTATTAATCGTTAGAAGAAACTTGATCAAGTGATGCTATTAAAACAAATAACAATAGTCAGCAACGGTAGGTATGAGGAAATATGACCAATTTATTCCAAACATTTGGGTTACATAAACTCAACGTCAAACACGAAAATTGAATATTGCACTTGGAAAATAGCACTGTATGGTTGTAAACATGTTAAGGCATGCAGAAATAACAGAGAATGTCAAGAAACGAACTGGTTTTATACATTTATGTAGTCGGGCACAAGCTGAGTCACAAAATCAACTTCATTGTCGGATGTGTGCCTTCGCTCTTCCTTTTCGACTTCACTCTTCTTCAAGTCTCCCACCTCCTTTACACAAAATACTCAAAACATGAACGCATCTGGTTGTGAAAATGAGTCTTTGTTTTTGTTAGTTCACGTGTAATCGCACGAGATCTCTGTTTCTGACGACTCTCTTTGAGATAGGCGGTGGAACATAATCTTTAAGTGTGCATTGTTCTGTGTTTAGATTATCTCAGAATACCACACCCTTTATGACCAAAGCTGGTAAATGCCTGATTTTTGAATTAATTTTCATCTTTTGTTTTATTTTATGCTCAAAACTGGTATGTGTGTACCCCATTTAAGACCAATCACTATTATTGAAGCTCTACATAGGCTACATGGCATTGGAAAACTCTAATAAATCACAGAGGCCCATATTGATCCACAATCAGACAGGGAGACTGTGGAGTGATTCTAGCTGGAAAAATATGACACAAACCGCCACTCTTCATGATGAGGCCGCCAACCCTCCCAGGCCATGAACACACAAATCCTCCGAGACCATCATTCGCCCTCGTCGGGGAGGAAAAGTAAATCATTTGGCCTCGTCGGGGAGGAAAAGTAAATGAGAAATCAATCAAACACTTAAGTCTCATTTCAGTGTGTAAGAGAGCTGATCCATTATGAGGGTGTTACAGTTGGAGGCAACCGGCGGCCTGAACGCCACCCAAAAAATGCAAACATTTATTGGGCATTCCGTCGGACCGACGGACGCCCGTTTTTCCTGTGCTGACGATTGACGGGACACTTTTTAATAATGATGGACTAAGCGCTGACAGAAGTGGATGGACGGGTGGATGGACGGGTTTTTTTTCTTGGAGGGGGGGGGTTGTACTGACGGACCGACGGACTTAACTGACGAACCGACGATTCCAGTTTGGTTTGTCTGAAAACTGGCAGACTGACGAATGACGGACGGGTACCCTGGCCGCTGACGGACCAGCAAAATGATGTAAAATGTCCACCTCGGTGTAAAGGTCAGCGGAGAGAATGTTGTTAACGATCTGTCCGTCTTTTCCGCTTTGTCCGCATGAGATATTGGCAGCTCCAGCTGGCCATGCAACATGGTGATGCCAGCTGCGCTTTAGCCTCGTAAATCATTACTTGCAGGGAGCCAAAATTTGTACGGAAAAAAAAAATTACAAAATAAATACGGATTAGCATGACAATGAGAATAAAAAGTGTCATTGTGAGCGTACTCTCAGTGGAAATTACACACATTTAGTCATGAACTGCATATGCATTCAAAATGGAAATGAAACCTTCTTTGATCACTTATCATGTCATCTTGGGGGTTCCTCAAACAGTAGGCTTGTCACAATAAACATTTCTGAACTCTGCTTGAATACTAAAGGAACATCAGAATAAATGTCACAAACGACAACAAACTGCACTTCTACACTGGCATGATAAAGTGAAATGACAAAGCATGAGATAATATGATGGATTGGAAGCACTTTACATAACATGATGGTGACCTCGGAAGTGGAACATGTGTTTTGTGATGCTGGTTGATTTTCTAGGTTGTTATGGTTTCAAAAGAAATTTCCAGTCGGAAATATTGAAAAATGAAATGGCACCATCCTGAAACCGTCAATACTTTAGCATCGATTTGGTAAATTGAATTTCAGCATGTTGCTGAGGTTGAAATACAATTTTGTTTATATTGTACTGAGCAACCAAGGCCTTTTTGCTATTTGACGTTATTAAATGCCGCTTGCCACTCTGTGGCCCTCATCACACTTGGGTGATGGTTGGTACGAAAATGTTTTGATTGACTTTTCAAGCAGAACATTTGGAGGTTCTACTGTTAGTTTGCAAACGCAACTGGGGTATGGAATTTTCAGGTTTGTCAGTCAGCTCAGTTTGTTTGAAAGCATGCTTTTTTTTCTCCCTCTAAAAGGCGTTCATACCAAATAGTTGGGATTATTTTCAAACTGGACTGGCCTTGATTTGGCCACAGCACAAAGATTCTGCCCAAAGTCCAATGTCCATTTTGCGCTATATATTATTCTTCTTAAAAAAAATAAAAATAAAAAATAAAAAAAGACATTTGTCCTCAAGCATCCATGTTAGTTACTCCTTTTGAAAATGTGATGCTTTCCAATGCTATTTTGTTTTCTTCTTTGAGTTCTTAAAGCTAAGACAATTTAAGTTTGTCCACTGCTGTCTGGCTGACATTGCAGAATCAGCTGATGAACACACTTTTTTTTTTTTAAACGAAGGGTTCAAGTGTGCTCCACAGTGTTTTGGGAGGTCATTGAGGATATTGAGCAGTAAATGCAACAAGGAAAGAGTGATGAATTGCCAGATTTTTTTTTCTTGGTACCAAATGGAAATGTTTAGAAAAAAAAAAACATGGCAGAACATACATGTATTTGAATTTGTCATTTTATACTGTGACATGATGACGAAGCAAGTCTGCCTATCCGTGAATCAAACGGGTTTGATTAAATGCCCAAATTAAATTTTTCATTCACTAATGATTGAAAAAATAATACCATAGAAATTGGCTAATACGACTGTGTTTTGCTAGTCTGTCATGCCAAATTCCACAATTTAACAAATGTGATCATCTTCAACGTGGGTGAAAAATAGTAAATATGAGTGTGAAGACCATCCATGAGAAGTACGTTTATTCGAACATTATTTTTGCCCATCTTAGCCATCCTTTGATCTATTCTAATTCAGTTGTCCTCATTAGAGTGGCAAGTGAGCTGGAGCCTATTCCAGGTGGCTTTGGGTGAGAGCCAGGGCACGCACTGGTCACCGGTCACCAAGTATTCACAGGGTCATATATACAGGAGACAAACAAGCAGTCACTCTAACAGTCGCAATTTCGAGTTGTGTGAGAGGAAGCCTGATAAGCTGCAGAGAACATCCAAACTCTGCAAAAGCCGTAATTCGAAACTCTGAACTGAGAGGCAGACGGACTAACCACTCATCCGCAGTGCTGCCCTGGAAATGATTCTTACTACGTCCGTTTTGCTGTAACAAATCGATTGTTCGACTTGAACCGAACGACTGCAAACTGGGACTCGGCAATGAGGTGTGAAAAAGTGCACACTGAGCCATGTCAGTCAACCGGTTCATTTGTGCATGTAACCGTAGATTACATCGAGCACGTGACCACAAGTACGCACACATGCACAATGGGGAGTCTTTGGTTGGAAGAAAACAAAAAACAAACAAAACAAAAAAAACAAGGGAGATATACTATTGCGAGGGCGTTGCGCACAAAAGGCGCACAAAAATCCGGAGCTTTTGGGGGGGCGTTGCAATGCTTTGCCTTAGGGCATCGATGGCAACCGGCACTAATTTCCACCGTTTTGGTCCGTGGGTCGTAAAGCACCCACAATTTGATCCCTGATCACATTCTCACAGACTGACATACTTAACATTCCCCAGGAGTCTTATTTATCCGGTTTGGTTTCAGAGGATGTATAGCGATGCAAGGATCTCTCGTCTGTAAGCGCTACGCATGGAAATCCATCTGTACAGCTGTTTAATTCGGCCTTATCACGCGATACATGAATACATCTCAGTGGAATGCACCAAATCTTTGGAAAAAAAACAAAAAAACGCCTCTGACACAACATCAGAGTTAAGGCAAGAGCTCAACATATCTCACCAGACACCCGTTCAACACGTTTTGCTTTGTCTTTGGTTTTTCACGACATTATTCAAAAAGAAGGAGCAGCCATAACAAATGCGGTCCAAAGGGCGACGCGCTAGTGGAAGAAGTGATGTGTATTTGTGTTATTGTTTTTTTTTTGTCCCCCCATCTAATAGTGGTTAGCTTCTTCTTAGAATGATGAAGAATTTTAAAATGAGGCGTGACACACATCTGGGACGCAACTCACCGTTGTGCGACACGTTAGTCATTTTACAGCAGTTTGTTCTTTTTAAACTTTCACGTACAAATCTATAAAAGGAGATATATTCCTTTAATCATTTGTGGTTAACGATAAGACCTTGTTTTCTTTGTGTCTGATGTTATCATCAGTAATGAACTTATTTTTACCCTTGGATAGCTGTCATGTCATGTCATCTTCCAAACCGCTTATCCTATATAGGGTCGCGGGGAGTTGCTGGAGCCTATCCCAGCCGTCAATGGGCGAAGGCAGACCACACCCCGAACTGGTCGCCAGCCAGTCGCAGGGCACACATAGACACTGTCACTGAGCGGGAATCGATCCCACGCTGCCCGCACACAACTCAGGCGTGTGTACCACTACACTATCAGCGGACCCTTGGATAGCTGTTAATTTTGAAATTGTACACAAAAATCACACGTAGAGTTGACAGATTATGTGCAAATAATATAAAAAGCTAGTTTTACTGCTACTTTTCAGCATTGTTTTCTCGATGGGGACAGTTTGACACGGCAATATTCCTATTTCCATTATTGCCTATGGCAGAATTGCTTTGACATCACTTAAACGACGTCTGGAGCAGATTATGTTCGACCTGAGGGCTTCTGCTGCATTGCAGTTCTACCTAGAGAAACAACAACAAAATAATAATGCTTCAAAGAAATGGCCCACTCACGCATATTATTTTTCAATGTTGACAGAAAGTGTGGACTTAAAGTCTGTCTGCCCATGTAATCAAAAGCTGCATGTTGGAAGAAGAGCATCCATATCGATTGCTGGCACTTTCGCTCTGTCTCCATTATAATACAAAATAAATCCTCTGGACATTTTGTTACAGTGGCTGCCAACCCAATGACTGAAAGGAAAAAAAACCAGTTCATTATTTATCCAATTCTTTACTTAAAAAGTGGAGATATGATGTGTTATTTCTAGTTCTACATTTGCATACCTGAATTTGTTAAAGACATGCTAATTGAATATAAACCCAGTATGGAGCTGAGGTCAGCGGATTGAACTCAATTAGTGGAGCCCAGAGTTCAAAGCACAGATGGTGAAGCGACATTTTGCTGTTCTGCTGCACGCTAGTGGAATAAGCTGCCAACAGATTTGAAGTCAGCCCCAACTGTAAATGCTTTTAAATCCGGGTTAAAACGATGCTTGTTTTCCCCATAACTTTGAGTAAGAGCTTTAAAGCAGAAGTCAACCCATATTCTTGAAAAAAAAAAAAAAATGTGTGGGTAGACCTTCTCTTTAAAGAATCAATTTCACTGTTACTAATTTTAGAAAGCTACTTTTCATGTCTTTACGTTGCTTTAAAATGTTTGTAAATGTATTTAAATGTTGCCCATGTATGTTCTTTTTAATGATTCTTCGTAAGCTACTTTTGCTCTCTTTGAATGTCTTGAGCTGTTTGTAAATGCTTTTAGGTGATGTGAAGCACATTGAGTGTATGAAATGTGCTACAAAAAATTGATTGTGTCTTTATTTCAAATGTGTAAACAAAATAATTTTCAAATTAAAATTAAAGTATACGTTCATCAATAGGTCAAACAAGGAAGAAAATAAACAGAAACAGAAATTAAAAATATGGTAAAGCAAAGCAGACATGCTCAAAATGCGATCGGAGGAAGTATAGACTTGTGTAGTCCTACCCCTGACTATAATATTCTGTACAGTATTTAAAAAAAAATACTAATAAAAATAAATAAACTATGATTGATGCAATTATACAATACTTTCATAATAGGTGGTTATGAATAAAAACTGTAGCTGTAATGGATATTACAAACAATTATAGCAATAATTCTAAACAGCTGGTGGAAATGTAACATTCTAATATGCAAAATATTATGGGACATTGTGTGTATATATCATGACAAATTTCTTGCTATAATACAACAATATGACATTACTTTTTAAGCAATATTATATAAATAGCATTAAACAGTACATATGTCCATGTTACGAAGGCTTTTCTAAATGTCTATACTTTGTGGAGATGAAGTCTTTATATAAATAAAATTGTCTTGCCTTGCCATGCCTAATGGAAACGCTTCTTGTGATTTGACTGAAGCTATAAAGTTTACCCTCACTTGCGACCAAAATCAGTAAAGGCCTGCTTCTTGGACATCTCTGAAAGATGATCTATTATGCTGCAAGGTGTGGCAAGAGTAATTTAGCTTCTGTATCTTCTTCTACAATTACTCTTCTTTGTCTTTTCCAGGAGTCTGATGCCCTGTGGCCCCATGCTGCCTCCCACAGGTCAGTCTTGGCACAACGACATAAACTGTACGCTTCTGTGCGTGCTGTGCTGTCATCTGCAGCGGTGGTTCTACACCAATTTAATTTGGCTCCGGCCAGGAGATTTGAGGGACACATTCAACAAACGTCCATTAATCTCACCACAACAACGACAAAAAAATGAAATCCCACATCCGTAGCGTATTGAAATAAATGTTCTTCATAGACTGGGTTGCTGAAATAATGTATATTGCTCTCCGTTCTGCCTCTCGTTCAACATGAAGAGAGAGAAGGACATTACATCCTTTTTCTGCACCATAAAGATGAATAACAATGAGGCAGACGTCGAGAGCGAGCCAGATGATGGTGTTGAGAGAGCTGAGGGGAGGCAGGTCGGACTTGAGAGACGTTGATTTTCAGTTAGAGGACACAGAGCAGGAAAGAGAAACGGATGAGGATCCTGAGAGTGACATACAAGCAGAGTGTGAGATATCGACAGAAAATATACACGGATGTGAATCCACGAGCTCTGGACCAAGATGTCTGTGTTGGGCAGTGGAAATCCAATGCATTTTCGCTATGGCGAGGATCGACTGTAGAGTAAATGTACAAGTTGTTTAAATAGATATATTGCTTCATCTTCTGATCTAATCTGCGGTCGTTTTTTTTCAAACCTTCTGATCGCCGGTCGATATCAAAAACCCTAATCGAGTAAAATCGAATGCAAATTATGCAGTAGTGTAATGATTCAAATTGTGCGTGGCTCATATCTGTTGACCCCAGTCTGCTCTGCAACACTCAGGCATATTTCACGGATCCGATCAATAACGTCATTGATAGATTGCGCAAATTATGACATTACAGTCGAACACTGATTTTGCATTAAACACAAAATATCAACCGATTTCGATTACACTCTATCATATTGGTGTAAAGCAGGCCCACCCAGATTGACACACTGCCCACCCAGTGAGATTCATGAAATATGTACTTTTACGTTTTTTGTAAATTATTCTTAAACTACAAAGACCCAAACTGTTTTTTTTTGTTTTTGTACATGCGTCTTTTATTTTTTTTTGCTATTTGGGTTTATTGGAGCCTAATTAGAAGAAAAACTAAGCATTATCTTTTACTTTTTTGTATCGTATTGTACTGTATTTTGTATACTGTATTTTGACTGTAATATGTAATACTCTTCTGAGACGACGAGATGGCAGTGTAAGTGCCCTCATATGTGTCCAAAACACCGACAGTTCCACAGTGCACACACTTGGGGACACAAGAGCTAGAAAGTGCTGTCCACGTATGTGGCCACTAAGCCTTAGGAGGTTAAATTATTTTTGAATTTTTGTTTCCTTGTGTTTTTTTATTTTATTTTATTGAATATTAAGAATGGCATAATTGTGGTTGTCTAAGGAAGATCTGAACTTCATATTATTCAGTTTGTCATCTATTGGAATATACAATGTGTCGGGACAGGAGGATTGTGCTCAGTGAGAGAAATATTCAGGCCCACCCTGATTTTTCCAGGCCCACCCATTAGCCACCTTCTGGCTCCTCCCCTGGTGTAAAGTCTATTTTTTATTCAGTAGGTGGGCCGCAGGAAGATCAAGAATCAGTATTACAGGTGCACTGGCCCCTGTTGAACAGCCCCACCCTGCCCACCCACACCCACGCCCGTCACATCCATAACGAGTCATGTGGAGTACACACTATAAGAGCAGTGAGGTCACATGCTGTGTTTTTCCTTGTCGTGTGCAGGGTCTCACATTTGAAAAATTGGATCAGATGTTAAAAATTCATATGTGGCTAACCCGATTTTTATGGGTTCCCAATAAAAGTTCCCAGTGTTTGTGCATTAATGTCTTTTTTGACATTTTTATGCTGATTTATGTGCCCCGTATCCAACTGGAAAAACAAATTTATATCATAAAAAAGGCATGGCACAATAATTCCAAGGAAATATTAAGTGCAAGCCATATTATTCTGGACCTACTCCAGATTCACTGTAATAATAATAAAAATTAAAAAAAAAAAAAAAAACACCAGACAGTATGACCTTAACATAAAAGAAAAAGGTTTTTACGTGGGGGAAATAATCAATTTCCCTTTCCCATGAAGGCGTCACTGGCATGAAGCTATCTGCGCTGTGCACCTGGGTCTTTTCCACGGGGATGTCATTTAGTCATAAATGCCCTCTATTAGGGGGTGCGCTGCTAAACGCACTTTGCAAGAAAAGCAAGAAAAAGCGGTTTTGCAATGTCGGGCAAAAGAAAATGGTTGTCGTAACAGCGCCAAAGAATGAAGCCTCCTCGTTTGGCGCTTTGAAGGTGCAGAGGAAAAATGCTCAAGGACACCTGTTTCTCGCAGTCACATGAGCAGCCTATCTGCAATGTTACTCTGCTGCAAGGCGGAAAAAGAGAGGACATTTTGTCTACAACCAATACAATTCATAGATCACACACGGTATGTATTTTTGACAAACATAAATTTGAATATCAGGGTTTTTTTTTCATTTTTTGGGGCGAGGATTCCTTGATAATTTATGAATCAAAGTAAACATACATAGGGATTTGATTGACTGCAAAATAATAAATCCCCTCCAATTAGCCTGACAGCATCGGCATAAAATCTGCGATTGTAGGACACCAGACCAAACTAATCAGCATGGCAAATCCACATAACCTGAATCCCACTTTGCAATTATGCTCAGGAATGCACAGAGCCTCTGGCAGTTCTGCTCGGTTATCTAACAAAAAAAAACACAAAAAAACCCCGCTATTTTCAAGCTGTTAACCCTTTCAGGGTCACGGTACGATCTTGAGTCAGTCCTGGTTGACTTTGGTGAGAGATGGGGTACACCTTGGACTGCTCACCAATTGATCACAGTGCATATGGAGAAATCCAATTATTTACCCTCACGTTCACGCCCATGGACATTTTCGAGTTTTCACTGAGTACTTGGAGAGAAAAAGAAAACAACACAAGGATGGGGAGAACTTGCAAACCTGAGATTTATAGCCAGAACCAACTTGGACAATGAGGCAGACGTACTAGCTACAGGCTCCATAGTACCACCTTTTTCTGAGCAGATGTTAATAATTAAAAAAGAAAATAATTTGTATACCAAGTACTAGTGTAACCAGTTCAAATTTTGTTTCAGTTCAAAAATGGTTGTCTACTTCTGCGTTTCACTGTGGATGTTTGTTCTTTCCCTATACTGTGTCATGACGGACATGCGCACCACAGTTTGACAATCAGATTTTGCCATTTTGTAGTGGGTAATTTCCTAAGCCACAAACATTTTCTCCAAGATACATGTTGACAAGGTTTTAGGAGGTTCTGAGTATGTTAAAGCTAGCCAAATAACGCCCTGCAAAGCACAGTGCATGCCCGGGGCGAGCACATGAATATGATGCGCCCTAAAAAACAGCAGAGTTGAACACTATACTGGGCCTACACCTAACGATTTTCACGGTGTGGGACTAAAAACCGAAAGTCAGAAGGAAGATGTCGAGTTTTACTAGAGTCACAGCGCGTTCCCGACATATTTAGTGTAAGGTGCTAATCTCAGCAGTTTTAGATCAGTCTTTTCCTAGTCTTGGCCTTACCGCAAACCTGTTTGATATTATCACAAGTCTTTCAGTCTTTGCAGCAGAAAAATTCAGGTCCAGAAATTAAAAACCCTGCCACAAATTGCCTTGAGCCACAGGTGCTTCTACTTAACCGGCAGGTAAACAAGCTTAGTTGAGTAGAAACATTTGTGGCTACAGCCAACCTGGGCAGGGTTTTTTACTTTCTGGACCTGGATTTCCCATCTCTGCTTGCAGTGACGTGAAACAACCAATAGCTGAGTTTTAACAACATAGGAAACAGGAAACTTTGCAAACAATCACGAGAGCGGCATGGACGACGGAGGAATCACCGGTGAAAACCAAACTGAAAATTCTATAACTTGTCTTTAAATGAGAGCAGGTATGAGATGATGGTTTTCCAAGAGTCTTTTCCAAGAGTCTTCTCAAGTGTCAGAAAACCGGACTTCCCGGCAAAAGCAAGCACGGAGTGAAGTGCAAACTCAACACAGAGAGGTCCGAGCTGAGATTGGACGCATAACCTGCTCGTCACATGCAACACCGTGCCGGCTGATGGCAAATTGATTTCAGTGCTGCCATCTCCCAGGTATACAAACACCAACTTGTCTTGTATACCAATGTATGGAGATCCTTCTCCTTGAGACTGCCGAGCCTGGCAGTAAATCAAGTCAGCAAAAAGACACTCTTTAGAACTTCCACAAAGATTGCGAGCTAAACTTCATACCAGTTGCAAGAGAGGGAGCGTCGGACACCGGCAGAAGAGGAGCAAGGTAGAGGAGCGAGGGCGGAGGATCTGCGCCTTTAAACGCTCCAGACTCCTCCTCTGCCGAGTGGACGCGAAGAGCCGAGTGGTGCTGGCAGGAGTCTGAGCCACATGATAAACTCTGGCATCAGCTTGCCTTCATCCGGCAGTCAGCGAGGACACGGCTCGGGTGCAGGGGGCAGAGAGACGGTAGGAAGAGCAAGCGTGACAGAAGGCGGGGGAGAGAGTGAGCGAAAGAGAGAGAGCGAGGGAGAGAGGAGGGGGGTCGAGGAGGCTCGCTGGTCAGAGCGATGAGACGAGGCGGATAGACGAGCGAGGAGAAGCTGTCATCTGCGCCCAGCTCCCCCTTTTTCGCAGCTTTGCCCGTCTGTCGGCTGCCTCGATCGCGACGCCAGCGGGGGTTGACGGGTGGCTCGTTTTCAGCGGGGCGCTTATTGGAGTGACGCTCGCAGCGGCGCTGACAGGATCCGAGGCGGCGGCGTCTTCTCCGGCCACTTCGGGCTCCCCCCCAACAGACTGCCGATTGCTCTTTCTCGCCTCCTCCTCCTGCCCGTTCTCCACACAGCTTCATCTTCCTCTTCCTGATGAGCCTGAGAGTGAAAGAGCCCTGCAGATAGAGGCTTCTCTCTGTCAAGACAGTAAGTAGGCGAGGGGAGGCAACTGTGTGTTTGTGTGCGCGTGTGTGCATGTATAGCAGTGAGAGAGAGTGGTAGACAAAGTGTGGAAGACAGAGAAAAAGAGAGCTTGTCCGTGGCTCTGAATGCCAAGGATGTGCATGGACAGTTTGCTCCGGGCACAGCAACAGTAACGTGATGCACGGAAAAGGTAAGTGTGTGCATGTGTGCGCGTGCGTGTGCGGGGATGCTTTCTGACACCAGCTCCCACTTAATCCCTTCCGCACTCCGTCCCGTTCACTCTGTCGCATGTTGAAGGTGCTGAGAGTGAGTGGGAGAAAAAGTGATTCCTTTCCTTCCTACCCTCCATCCTTGTCTGTCCAGGTGCCATGTGCGGTTGGCCGGCGCGCCCCGTGGCAGCGGCGTTGCCCCGGATCTGGCGGGAAGCGCTTCGCATTGCTCATTCGCAGGGGCTTCGCCAGGAATCTTTTCTCGGATTTATCTCATCCTGTTGGATGGCGGTGAGCTCCTTGCCTCTCTGAAAGAAGAGCCCGCATCGGAAACCACACACAGCACGGATAAGAAGTAAAATAATTATCCAATCACGGCAAGGGAAGGCAGACCCGGTTCCCTTAGCAACAACTGAGGGAGATAGAGGAGAGTCATTTTCTCCTTCTACTCTTTTGGTGTTTTTTTGGGGGGGGGTGGGGGTGTGGGGGGCACACCTCTGTGGACTGCTGTGGGCATCAAGTGCCACCTAAATTCTAGGAGAAGTCACTCCTTTGCCTCAGAGTCCCCCGCATTTATGTCTCATCCACCGTGATTTTCTTTTCTTTAACCAGTTCACACCACGAGTCGTTTGGTAGGCTTAGGAATTAATTCACCCTGATCCTACGCCACCTGGAATAAATCCTTATTTTGGGAAGGGAGATTGGATTCTCTAGGAAAAGACCTCCATCGGTCCATCTCCCTTCTCCCTGACAACAACCGAAAGACATCATTATTAAGTTGTCATCTGCAAAGAAACTGGGACCTGAGGTTTATTTTGACATGACCTCTGACGTCTCTCACCATTTTCAGTTGGGGAGAAAAGGAATATCCACTTTTTTCCATAACGATCAGTAAGCTCCCTTCTCAAATCCATAAAAGAGAGTAATTTGGGGAGTTGTATTTTTCTATCTCTAGGACACTGGATATGTATGGACTTTGATACTGGTAGCATGGCACAATGTTGCTATGTTTTTCAAGAGTGCAAGAGGGAAAAGCTCTTTCCCAAGTATAGAACAGCGTTTTAAATAGCACTCCTCTAGAACCATTTGAGTTGTACACACTGACACATGAGCTGAGTTGGCTCAGTGTGGTTATGTAAGATTTTTTTTTTTTTTTATTCCAGCCTCGGCACATGTTTTTTTATAATTTTTATTTTGTGCCTCTTCTATTTTCCATGGATTTATCGTGTTTGACTTCTCCAGCGCTCACTTTCTCCCAGTTTTTGGACGGACGCCATGGCTGCCAGAGAGTGACCCTGTGCCGAGTGTGCGGGCGAGGAAAGGTGTTTTGGTCGTCCAGGTGCTTTTAAGATGTTGAGGTCTCCCTGCGTGGCCGGGGCCCCTGTTCGGATCAGTAGCACTGAGGCTCCTCGTAGCCAAAGACATGGACCCCGACTCGGCTCCCCCACGCCCTCAGCCTGTTGGCCACTGGCCCCACGTCACCTTGTGAAGGATGTCCCTCAGCAGAGCTCCGGCCCGGGACACCTCTGAGACCCCCAGCCCGAGAGAACGCATCCGCAGCCACATGAAGATGGTGATTGACCAGCTGGAAGGAATTCTCAGAGAGCTCAAGGATGTGGCCAAGGAACTTCGGGAGGTGAGCTTGACAATTACACACACGTCCGGCTTCGGGGCTTTGAGAGCTTGTGGGAGAAAGTGGGTTCTAAGTGGGTGTGCTACCAAGGAAGAGTTCATTTAATTACGCGTAACATTCTCCTCACAGTGTGGAGATTGTGATTAAGATTTGAACGCGGGAGCTGACTTTTTTTGTTGTGCAGCAGGAGGATATTGTTGATTAGTACCACAGTGGGGGTGCCTTTTCTCTTCATCAAAGATGAGGCAATTACTAACACCGCTCGCGTGTCCAAGTTGGGGTAGGGGGAGGTACAGTCGGTGCGAAGACCGGATGAGATGCACCAAAACCTGGCGGTGGGAGAGAAAATGGGCTTAGATAAGCTCCAACACTTAGCACCGCAACAGTTATGTAAGCATTTTGTTCAGGATCAACGAGATTTTTTGCAAATGCAGCGTGTCAAGGATGTTCGGAAGGGAGTCAGCAAGATTGTGTGGCATTTATCACGTCATGCGACTGGAAATAATGGCGCTAGCTGGAAGAAAAAATGTGTCTTGTGTCTGATAATCGAAGTCCCAGAGTACACAATGGACCTCGTCATCTCTCCGGGATCTTCCCCCAGCTATGAGCTGGTCTCGTTCAGCTCCTCCTAAAGAGAGAGATAACAGCAGCCGGGGGAGGCAGAGACGAATGGAAGCTCCGCTAAACCCATCCCGTGCCCGTGCAGTTATTGACCTTCCACCTGTTTCCAGGAAAGTAGACGAAGAGAAACACGCTTTAAACATGCTGTCAAGGTCCATGTCGGTGCAGGGAATGTCCAAAAGAAAAGACGAGGAGGTTTTAAATCAATGTTTCGAAGCTGCCAGGCCATCACATCACAATCCCTTAGCACACATTCTTTCAGACTCCCACCTCTTATGGACTGGGAGGCGCAAGGGCACGGCTCACAGCGAGCCTCCTCTAAAGTGGGACAGAGAGGCCGTGATTGACGATTATGGTGCTACAGCAAGTGGAGTAATGCCGGCCGGAGATATTTATGAACAAACACGCGCCTTGTGCCACTGCCAGCCCCCGACGCCTATTACCATTCTCGTCTCAATGCCCATTAAGGGAGCACGATGACTCCAACGTAACTTTGCAGGAATGTCTCAATCACGCATAGACAGCTGGGCGTCATGTTAGCCGCTTGCAGTGGGGGGAAATATCCCAATGTGTTGCTGTCCATTTCTCTGATGCCCGCTCATTGCTCTACTTTTGTCCATCTCCTGGAAGCTTATGGATACCGATCCAAGCGTTGCAGTAGCGCTGTGAAAGGCAGCGTCCAGATTCCCAGTGAATGATTTGACACAAATCATCACCGTAGCTGCCGCTTTCCTGCTGTTCTTCATGTTTGGGGAACATTTTGATTCAAAGCAGCCCACGCCTCTATTTTCAAACCTATTGAAGAAACACATTCGGGAACATCACTTTGACTTTACAGTCCAGTATCTAGACGCAGGTGTCAAAGATGGAATGTATGCGCTCTTTATGATGATTCTGACCTTTTAATATGAAATGAATCTCAGACCTCAGGAGGTTCTCAGTTTACAACAGAGTTCCATTCCTAAAGCAACGATAGAACTCGAATTTATACACGAGTTGGAACACGCAGAAATGTATCACTAACCTACCATAGTAAAGTTCAGTGAAATTTCAAAAACCAATGAATCGTATAATCTAATGGAAAACTGCAAGTAGCTTCCTCTGCCGAGGTACGACGTGTTCTTACGCCATTCTCGTGAACTAGATAATTCTGTTATTTTGAAGCCATTGGCCCTATTTGTGCGCTGTTGTGGGATGGAAGTAGAATTTCCCAGCCAATTTGCACGGTGTCCCTCATTTGCATCAAAAACAGGGCGGTCGAAGTGTGAACCTGAGTAAGCCGTGCCTGACATTGCCCAAACAAAAAAATACCCAACTCGGGGACGGTATACGGGCCACCGGCTTATCAGCGCAGAGCACTAAGCGCTGAGCTGGGCCGCCAGCTTGCCGGATTGCCTTCAAACCGCAATGGAAGGTACAATTGAGACCAGCATATTATACATTTTCATATTCGGGGCCTTTCTCGAAGTATAGCAACATGTACATTAATCTATTATTGATCAGCCGATCAACGGTGGTCTGTTTTCTTTCAAATGGTCAACTGTCACCGAATTGCTGTATCGTGATATTATTGGTATCATTGCTAAAATCCTTTTTTTAAAATCTAATATCTTGATTTACTGTGATTCCCACCCATTGGCCACCATGTTATCACTATTGATATCTGGCAATTAACCGTCCGTGCAATTGCAAATTGACCGAGTCCCACTCAGATGTCGGATGGCTAATGTTGCGTAAAATCGCCCATTCTTGGTCATGTGAAGGGAGCAACATAATAGATAACAACTGTCGCATGAATAAATGATGAATTGCCACGTGAATGCAATGGAATAACTAATTTGGTGAGGGAGCAGTAATGACTGATTATCACCCACAAGGTCTTTAGGGAGCTGGTGGAACTGTGGCCTTCTTGGGAGTCAAAAGATGACATTCCAGATCACATGCCGCACTGTAGAAATGCGGCCTCTCCAGTTTCCTATTTTGCCTTCCTAACTCGGGCAATTTTCGAAGCTCAAAATAAGGTGCAGCAAAGCAAAAATAAAAAAAATAAAAAAAAGTCCTCATTCCAACAACATCAATATTCCATTCAGCAAAGCAATCTGCCTGCATAACATATTTTGCTTGTTTCTAGTTTTATCACTGTGGACTCATTTCCAGCCTTCAATCAAACCATTTAGTCGGAACCTCAACACGAATGAAAATATGAGGTTTCGATTTTTTGTATTTTATTTATTTTTTACAACTTGTAGCTGTAATAGCCTTGCACATCGACTTGCAGACATTTAAGAGGCAATTCCAAATGTACATTATACTTTTATTGAATTTCAAGGTTTAGCAAAGTCCAGGTCATTTTTATTTCACGTTTAACATAACCTGGCCCAAGGCAAATCTGTTCATCACATATAATAAGACACTTTGGCACAGAAAACACTTTGGCCCAGGTGGAAAAGATTGTGGTCTACTTATGACCACAAAGATTTTCTGGCAGCAAGCAAATCATTTCATTGATGTTATTGTATTTGTAAAAGTGTATCCATTCTGAAAAAAAAATCACATGAAGGCACTCTGCCAAGTCTCTAGGGGGGGTTAAGAATTCACGAAAAATGATTCACAGCAAAAACACGGGTACCACAATAAAAAAATACCAGCAACTTGGCTCTGGCGTCTACAGGGGACTGTACCAATTTTAGGGGCGGGGTGAAGGTTCTGTCGTGATATTTTGAAAAGCTGGCACAATTTAAACAATTTATGCTCACCTTTCTACTGTTCGTAACGGAAATGTAATAATAATGCTTTGTTAGACACAAGTAGTTTTAGCAACTAAGCAAAAAAAAAAAAAAAAAAACTTTGTTTTCCTTGATGCTGGCTAACTTTTGAGTTGTTAAAATGGTTAATCCCATAGGAAATAATGTAAACCTAATGTATTTGTCAATGGATCAAACATCTGCCTAAAACATTTAATAAGCGAATAGGAAACATTTAAATTTAAATTAACATACATGCAGTACAGCCACATGTAAAAAGACATTAGCCACTCCATAATAAAATCAACAAAAACGAATCTTAACCTGAGAACGTTGCTCAACAAATAACTTCTTCTGGCTGTGGTTCACATTAGACCATGATGCCGTTTTACTTCCATCATTTTCCTTTTAGCCTGACCTTGACCTCACCCCATTCTTTTCCCTTTAGGGGGTTGCTCTCCTCATCGTCTGAAAGGAGGTCATGGAGCGGGTCTTGCTTTCTTGTTTTCCAGAATTCATCAGGCTCATTAAAAAAAAAAAAAAAAAAACGTGCCAAACGCACGCCCCCTACATTTTTCCAAAGTTCAAACGACCAAACTCAGTTCTCTGACAAGCAGCACGCTGTGACGAACCGACGGAATCGTCTGCTATGAAACATTAATCATTGGTGCGCCCCAGTAGCCTGTGGATGGGAAGTGTGCCATGTATCCACAACATCCTTGGCTCACTTCCTCTAGTTGGGTTTCCACTCTTGCAATAACGGTTTTTGACCATAAAAGTTCAATCATGCGTTTCTTTCCAAGATGGTGAAACAAACCCTCATTTGAATATGCTGGTACAACATTGCAGTGTATGGCCGGGCCTGAATAAGGCCAGTATACACAAGCCAATAACACAATAACCTCTTGCTGAATATAGTACAATAGAACGCAGCCCTCACAAAGACCAAAAATCAGTGATTGGCAGGAGAATATAAACTATAATTGCCTCCTTCCTATCAAATTAGATGGCTGTTGAAAACTCAAATTGGACTCTTGACTTGAGACCATTCTGATTGCCAAGTCAAATTTATTTTCTACAGCCCTTAATCACAGGAAAGTCTCAAAGGGCTTCACATATGCACCAGATCATATACACGACATCCCCTGATCTTAACTCCTAGGAGGGCAAGGAAAAATTCAAAAAACGTCATCTGGGGAAAAGTGAGAAACCTTAAGAAGGGACCACAGATGGGGGAATGGGGAATCCCCCTTCCAAAGATTTGCTGAATGAAATTGAAAATAAAAAAGCCTACTCTACAATAGTTAGTGGGGAATTGTAGATAATGTCCCATCAGGAATTTGGTCAATTGTTTTGAATTGCTTGTTGATTAATCACGTTCTGATACAATTGGGTCCAAAATAGAGTGCAGAGAAGAAATTTCCTTTGAAAAGGAAGGAAAACGTGACGACAGTGATGGGAAGTTGAACCACAGTTTATTCACGCTATGGCAAAATTGCTTCGGGCACTTCTCGGGCCATTCTCTTGGACAGTGGCAACAGGAGTTCAGCACACTCATAAAGAAGCCCATGAAGAAACGATATTGGATTGATGGTGCCTGAGGCAGATTTGTTACTCTTTGCTATTTACAGATTTCTAGATTTTCTCTTAATTTGTTGGAGAGTTAAATTCGACTTTAAGTCCTTTGAACGGTAACAATATGGTCTTTTAAGTTCGATCATATTACTATGACTGTTGAATAACCGAAAAGTCTCAATCCTGTCATGTCATGTCATCTTCCAAACCGCTTATCCTATATAGGGTCGCGGGGAGTTGCTGGAGCCTATCCCAGCCGTCAACGGGCGAAGGCAGACTACACCCCGAACTGGTCGCCAGCCAGTCGCAGGGCACACATAGACACTGTCACTGAGCGGGAATCGATCCCACGCTACCCGCACACAACAGTCTCAATCCTGATGCACTTCAATGTACATAACGTGTGTGCCGTCAAGTGTTGTCAGCGCACATTGGTGAGTGTCACATTCAACAGTTTGTGAATGAGACTCATAAGAAATCATAGGAATAATTGATCTGAATTTCATGTACAAGTTTTAACCTTGTCAAGTGTAAAAATAACCAATGCAACCAATGCAACTATTTTTTTTTTAGTAACACACAAGACACACTTGTGAGGTGAATCCTTTTGATGCTTACTGAACTGATGTCTCGCAAGATGCTAATATTTCACCAAACTCTTTTGCCTGTTGTGCGGCTTCAGATCTTATGCTCACCAGTCAATCTCAGTGCAAATGGACAAATAACCGTTCATGCTGTTATTCATACCTACATCATACTAACTCCACACGGGAAGGCCTAAAATGAGATTCAAATCCAGAACCTCCAGAGTGTGAGGCAGACATGTGAACTAACTACTTCTGAAATGTATTTAGTACATTAAATCTTCTCCTTGTAATTGTGATCATCTGAAAGGAGGTCTCCCCCAGTTTTGTGCCGGATTTCCTCAGGGATGTGCCAATCGTAAGCCACAATTTGGAAAAAGCCAAAGAAAAAGTGCAAAAAAAAACCCTACTACTTTACCATTGTGGCATCTATACGCTAAATAGTTTTTTGGGTGGGAGATAAATTACTTGCAGACTTTGGCTAGTAACGGACTAAAAAAGAGAGATCAGAAACAAACTTGACCCAAGATTAAATATTCTTTCGTTTTTCTTGCCATCGTGTTGTTGAACGGCGTGGAATTGACCGAAGCGCCATCAAAAGCTTTGAAAACATGCAATCAAAAATTCAATTTTGACCTTCTTTGAAACACATGTTTCAATGAAGGTCAAAATTGACAAATTAGCTAATCTTCTATTTTGGATTCATATTTTTAAATCCAACTCCAGAGGAGTAGCGCCTCAGCAGTCCTGACCCTCAGCGCACGTCACTGCTCAATGCCTACTTTTGCACTTTCGGCATGACATTAATATTCACTACAATGTGTTGTCATGTCCGTGCTGCCGTATGAGTAAATCACATGTGCCTTGTGAAAGTTTTTCTGCCGCGGCTGTCGTCAAAAGTCAATTTGGGTGACATACGGCGCCCGGGTACTCGTGAATCGCATGACAGTCTTTGTGAAGAGTCCAATGAGAAGGACATAAAGGAAGGACATTGGACGGTAATACCCCACGATAAAGCGCTCCATTTGTAATAATCACACTGGCAGGAGAGGCGACTCTACTGGAGGAATCGTTCATTGAGCCGCGGCGTCAACCTTGGATAAAGGATAAACAAGAAGCGCTATATGAAGGTTGTGTGACATTCCGATATTTGCTCAAACTAACTTCAGCAGAATAGACGGAAGGCGTCCGATGGAAGACGATAAGCTTTATCGGACACTTCCAGGCCGGCAAACTGAAATAATGAAATAAAGCACCGAGCGGGGGCGGGATAGTCAAGACATGCAAGACGAAGCATTTTAAAAGAATACAAAATGTAAGGAAGGAAGGAAGCAGGGATGATGGAGCGTTACGGCGGCCATTATGCTCAAGCATTCGACGGATCACATCTGTGTTTGGCGCAAGACAAATGAACACGGGGCAGGCAATCAGGACTCCTCAAATACAATAAAGCTCCAAATGAGATGAGGTCAAAAGACGATAAAGAAAGAGCAATTATGGCTGGCTGAATGCAGCACACTGGAGGACATTGCCCCCTGACAGGAGGCCTCGGGATAGATTGAGGCTAGTTTTCTCAATAGTTGTCATTACGCGAGTCCCTGCTGCTTTATTAATGAGAATGGCCACCGTGCAGGCTGGGGATTATTTAATTAATCTTTGCAAGTGTGTGGTGATTCAAAAAGCAGCCATAGTTCATCATTTGCGAGTGGCAGCAGTGGCGGCCATTTTACCCACCATCCATGTTCCTTGAATCGGTTTCATCTTCTAGTCTTACCGTGCAAAGCAACCGAAAAGTACAAACTCTATTGATCTCGAGTCTCCACATCTGATTCGGTCGTAAGTGTCTTTTTCATCTTTCTACGGCGCTCGTCTTCATTTGAGTCGCGATTGAACTGTAGCCTAGCTCGGCTGACTTTGGGCAAGAGGGTGGGGTAAAAGCTGGACTGGTCGCCAGTAGTGTTGCAGGTAACACGGTTGAGGAATATCTTGCGTGTCGGCGGTAACGGAGTAATAAAACGTGTTACTAAAAGTAATAATTAACCGATAACAAATTACAGGAGGCGACCCCGTTCCTAGACAAAGACACACAGCAAACAACTGTACATTAGAGCATAGGCCTACATTTAAAAAAAAAGGCAATTACAGTGTTCACAGCTTGAAATGAAGCCGTTTGGGACTTCACAATTTAACATTCCGTCCAGGGAAAGTCACGTTACCAACCATGTCACGTTTCGACCACACGAAAAATAACAATGGAGGAATCCGAGATTTTTGTGTTTTGAAGATGGAAATCCAGTCACTATTTTTTGAGTTTGTGTCAACTGAAGAAAATATGAAATGACTAATTACTCAATACAGATGATAGAAACTTACTACTTTCAAATGCAAGTAACTAGGAATATGTAATGTATTATATTTTGGAAGTAATTTGCTTAACACTGGTTGCCAGCCATTTTTATTTTTTTCCAGCTTATAGCATTTTCTAGTTTCCCAATTGTGCGATCTTTAAAATGTTTAGGTTCCAATGTATTCTCGTGACAACACAAACATGAGCGTGAGTCTTGTTTTGATTCATTACAATTAAATGCAATGTGAACCTATTGGCCGCCGTTAACGTGAATGAAGAGATTTACGTTGTACCAAAAATGTGGTAGCTCATCAAACGAGCTATTCTGTGAATGGTCTGCATCATCTCCTCTTTGGCAAGCGCTAGAATACTTGTCTTATCACCCCCTCTTCTTTTTGACTAAATAAATATTTGCATCTCCATTGACCCAAATTGTGTGTCCTGTTTTATATTTTATGGCGGCTTACAATTGAATAGCATATGATCCTGTTGGCAGCTGTTAGCAGAAATCAAGAGATTTATCCAGGAAAAAAAATATATATAATGGTAGTTTGTCAAATGAGTTGATCTGCGAATGATCTGCTCCGAGAACGGCGATACGCTAAGTGCCGGCATTGTTTGAAGTGCTGCGCTGACGCTGTTTCAAACAGCTGGCCCAGGATGAGTCGTCCTGTTTGCCAGCCAGCCAGCCAGCCAGCCAGCCAGCCAGCCAGCACCTCTTGTTTGAGACTGACACCAGTTACCGCACGTTTCAACGTTTAGCATTTCTCTGTTGAAACCAACATGCTCGGCCTGAACCAAATTTGTTCCGGACCCAGAAATAGCGCCGGGGAGACCAAAATCAAAGAACCACTTTCTCCCTTCAGGGAAGTCTTCTTCTCCTTCTCAACCTCCCACCCCTCTTAGTCCGTCTCCCTTTCCCCCCGATATGCAGGCAGAGCTGAACACTGACTCACTATGAGATACATTCTCGTGGCTATATTCAACATGATTAATAAAGACAATGAAAAAAATGCCCCGTTATGTAGTTTATCATCTTGGAAAGATTTTTGGGTTTGCTTACTCAGTGATGCATGCGGTTTACTTTGAAGTTAGTGTTGAGGCAGATTTTGTTGATCAAATCACATTTGATGTAGAAAAAAAAAAATCTTGGTTGCGGAATTTAGTCGAATCGACTGTGTTGATATCCCACTGTCCCAATTTGAGAGGTATTGTGAGTGTGTTCATACTAAGATTGATTGGCTTCTTCCATAAATGAATTTATGACTAAGATTTGGTTATTTTGAGAGTACTATATACAGTATTCTTATAATTTTTAAATTCAAGAGTTCCCAGTTGACTTAAAAACATGGCTGTGACCCGCATTTGTCAAGATAACCCAAGCATCAAGAATTAGAGGACAATTTTTGAGTCTCTTCTGACAACACCCAATCTCCGGCGCCATGTGCCAACGTGAGGACAGCATTACCATGACGACCAGGGGTGGCGTTAGGGTGTCGGATCAGGAGGAGACACACAAGTACACACCTCAGCCCCATCACCTTGAAAATATCACCCAACAGTCAATGATGTCCCAGGCTCAATCCAAATCAATATACAGTCTGTTTACATTCAGCCCGGACAACAAGCGAGCTTCATTCCCTAGTGAGTATGGAACATACCGTGACTTGAGTACCATTTTTTTCCCCCATTAAAACTCAAGAGAATATAGGTCAGAGATCATTAACGGCATGCATAAAAATGCTTCGATGCCGTATGCACTCACTGTCAAACATTGCCTTGCAAGCCTGTTTAAAGCGGAAGTCAGCCCAAACATTTTTTTTTCAAGAATATGTTCTATGCAAGCCCACTGGTTGAAA
This sequence comes from Filicampus tigris, assembly GCF_054856515.1. Classification (NCBI taxonomy): domain Eukaryota; kingdom Metazoa; phylum Chordata; class Actinopteri; order Syngnathiformes; family Syngnathidae; genus Filicampus; species Filicampus tigris. The sequence goes on from NC_141219.1 coordinate 1,643,394, forward strand.
CAAGGCATTCTGGTGAAAATTGCGTTTGTGTAATAAGAGTTAATCCTGCCCTTTTTAGCCATCTCTGGGGGCGGCCATTTTGTCACTTCTGTCGACTGAAAAGGACATCACAACTGCTCAGGGCTCAGGTAACGACCAATCACAGCCGACCTGTTTTCTGAAGTTGAGCCGTGATTGGTCGTTACCCGAGCCCTGAGCATCTGTCATGTCATTTTCTGTCAACAGAAATGACAAAATGGCCGCCCCCTGAGATGGATCAAAAGGGATGTATTTTGCTGCTTAACTCATATTCCACAAATGCAATATTCATCAGAATGCCGCGTTTCAACTAGCGGGCATGCTGGGAACATATTCTTGAAAAAAATGTGTTTGGGTTGATTTCCCCATTTAAGGCAGCCGTTTAGAGCAGTATTCTTGAGTGTGGTGGATGGTCATGCTGTGGCAAAGAGCAGTCCAAGTGGTCCTCGGTTTCCATCAAAGTTCCGTTCCTACGGTGGCAGCGTAACTTAAATTAGTGCCCACGTCCGAATGTGCTGTCGTCAAACTCAGTGGTAAAGTCATAATTATAGTAAATAAAAAACACTTCTGGGCCATAAATATGCAGCAATCAATTCAAACACAGTAAGTGCGCTTGATTGTGTCTCCTTATGCCATGTCAGACGGATGCAAAATGACACACTGGCTTAAATGAGGTCAACTAAGGTGCGCTGATGGTTCGCATTAGGACAGATGTCCCAAATGTGCACATTAAGGGGCATATTCTCCCGTGTGCTTAAATCAGAAAAATGTATCACTCCGCGCTGACGGCGGGTGACGACTATCAGCGGCCGACTCAGCCGATTGGTGCTGAAGTGCGGAGGGGTTGGGCTGGCGTGGCGGGGTCGCATCTGTCCACCGACTGAACAACGGCCGTATACGAGTCCCAACTACATTACAATGACGGAAGAACGTTGACATTATACCATAGTAATATGCTGACTGAAAGGATGAGCACCAGCAGACTTTTTTCTTCACCAGTGAGAACAACAAACTCCGCCATGTTCCAAAAGAGATTCCAACTCAGATCAGCTAAGTTTGAGGCAGACATCCTAGCCACTACTACAGTATGTTGTGCTTCATATGGCATTTTTTTTTAAACCCACCACTTCTTGGCTGTTAGGCAGATATGCTAACCACAAATCCACCCTGCTGCTCCAATGAAATCTCCTGGGAATGCTTTTCACATGCTCCTCTTACCACTGTCCTCCCAAAAGAGTTTGGCATCAAGACAAGCGTCAAACTTTGACGCTGGCTAAAATGAAGTCTACTAATGTGCGGTGACGGCTCATATTATGACAGATGTGCAAAATATGTACCCCAGTCCCTTTTTTCATCTTGCTAGAGTCCCGGCCGAGTGAGCTGGAGCTAATTTCAACTGACTTTGGGTGAGGTGACTTTGAGCACACCCTGGACCGGTTAAGGGACAATCCCAGCAAAATGTGTACAATGAAGGCCTATTTTTTTTGGTTTGAGCTCCACATTTTAAGAGCTTTAGGGCATTAAGGAGGATGCGCTCCGTTAGCACTTCCCGCTACAATGACTCAGTATCTTGAGGAGCGCTTGTTAGCTTGCTCCAAGTAAACCATTCCCCTCACCCATTTGATGAGAAACATTCACGCTTCCCATGACTGTGTCTTTTCCCGCTTTCTAATTTGCTAACGTGTCTTTAGAGAGTTGCTCTCTGGTTTTGTCTCCTGGTGTTAAGATCTCACAGGCCTCCAAGCACCGACGCAGGCGACGCACCCATCAAAGTGCTTTTTCAGCCAACACACAAAAACTGGGCCAAAGGGCTGCTTCTCATTAAAAGCCATTTGAGAAGAAAAACGACAAGTACCTGCCTGCTGTGTCTTGTCAATTCGCTCCTCATCGCCTGACCCCATTTTGTGTATGGAAATTAAATTCCGAAATTAAAGCTCGGTGTCGTGCCTCCAGCGTCGTTCTCTTTTCGGCGTGGAAAAAAAGACAACAAGAACAAGGCACCTTAAGCCTTAAATGTTTTCCGAGCTGAATACAAAACAATCCTGCCATCTCGTCAGTGCCGAATCACACGCTCTGTTTGGAATTTAATTCAGACTAGTGGTTGAAGTCATTTCTTCAGACAGTTATTTTTGTTGTGCTTTTGTCTATGTTTGTGTCAAGAGAAGTACAGAAATAATCAAGGTTGAATGTCCCCAAGGTCGTACGATTTGGAAATGCACCAAACTTTTAGAAAGACAAGCCTTTAAAGTTGCAGAAACTAGCCGCATTTCAACTGCTATCGTTCACGACGCCAGAATGTCGTGCAAGAACTCACGAAGCATCAAACGAGTCATTCTTTTGCTTTTGGATGTTCTTAGTTCTCATTTTTCTGCTCCATTTAAAAAAAAAATGAAAAAAGAAATCCTCATCCATTTGAATGATTATAGGCCACACCTCAAATAGACGGAAACATTATATGAAGTAAATCATTTGAATAGAAGCCATACCTCAAATAGACGCTTCAATTTTCTCCATTGAGGAAAACATCCACTTGAATTAACACCGCACCCCAAATCTAACCTTTTCTCCTTGTCATTTCTGGAAAATGTATACACTGAGTAAGTTATTCCCGGAAGCTAGCAGAAGCAGAGCGTGTGAAAGACATGGCGGGCGCAAGACTGAGCTTGTACATTTGCCACTCCATTAGGAAGTGTTAACTCGACGGAAAAATACGCAAAATAACACTAACGTTTAAAGTAGAAATGGCCAAAGCGATGGCCAAAGCGATGTTTTGTTGACACGGTTGTTATGATCCTTCTTCTACTACTATTTCCAGTATATTTGGTCAATCTGCGTATGTCGAAATAATTAGTTCCCATCGAAAGTGTGACGCACGAACAGGCAAATCCTAATTGGATGAATATTTTTAGTGTCCATGAAAACAGTGCACCCGATCATCATTTTAATCCAAACTCTGATCAGATTAAAGAAATGTTGTCCATGTCAAGGCAGCCAGTGGTGCGATTGACTGGTAGATAAGCAGATATCAATAAGAACACCTCGTGTGCCTGCGTGCGTGTATGTTTGGGTGCCGGATCATCACTCTTGGAGTGAACAGAAACAGCACTATTCGGCCCGCTAATATTGAAAGCTGTGCAGAAAGTACGAGTGCGATGCATTCCCGTGAGACTCTCGCGCTTGCCGCCGAGCTTCTGTTGGGATGTGGCTCCAACGTATTGACCAGCCCATCATGCTCTTAAGACCCACCGGGCCTCCCTCCAGGAACTCTGCACTCAGCATAGACTGTAATGAGGTCTCTGCCGTCGACCTCTGCTGAGGTAAACACTCACAAAAAAAAAAAAAAATATTGCTCATCTTGCTTATCGGCTTTACAATAAGGGCACTTACTGTATATTTGTGCTCTGTAATGGCGTTATAAACACGTAAATGCTTAATAACCAGTTATCGACAGCTTACTTTGATTTTCAGCATTCGGTTTTGGCTCACTATTAAGTTCCTCTGGACCACTGCTGCACTCATCCGGACTTACAGCAGGCCTGGCCAACCCACGGCTCGCGAGCCGCAGGCGCCTCTTTGGTCGCTTTGGCTCCTGAAGCCATTTTCAAAAATGAGCTTAGCTGCCCATCAAGCCTATTCATTGTGTGTGTGTTGAGGGATGGAGCGCACAGAACGGTGCAGTAAAAGTCCCATGCTATCGTCCCGGTCTTGTTTCACTGTAAAATAATCAGCTGGTTTTCTTAAAATGTCATTTTGCGCATCAGTGTGGCATTTATTTCACTTCCGGGTTTGTGTTACGCAGCCAAACGCTTATTGGCTGCATAACCCACATGATCATTTGAAGAAATACGCTGATGATTGGCTGACTGGCGCACGTGACATTTCTCGTAAACTATGTAAACAAAAGCCAGCCGTGAGCTACAGTACATTAATCTTCTGATTTAAAAAAATACAAATATAAAAAAAGAGCGAGAACTAAATGTGAATTCAAGCACACGTTGATTATGGACACTTTGCCCGACTCCACCCCGTGCCTCGTACAACACATCAGAGACAAGCCTCCAAATTTAAGCATCTCAGTAAGCACAGAAAAAGAAACTAACAAGGTGATTATTTTATGTGTTGCCTTTATTCAGAGTGTTGCTGTGTTTCTGACTTGCTCAGCAAAGGAATCACTGTCAGTAGGCAATATCACATTTCTAATGCTATAATAAGAAATATGATACTGTCAAATCAGTGAACAGACTGTTTTCCGGGAACTTTGGAGCAATGCAGTGAGCTTTCACACAATATTGCAATAAATATCATACTGTGACATCAATAACGTGATAAAAACAAGCCGTGAGCTTTTGATATTGTTCCAACAGGTTTGTCTGATGAAAATGTCGTTTCAGCCCCGATAGCATTGTGAGGAAAAAAATTTGGCCCGCCACCAAACTAAGTCGCTGACCCTGTTTTACACAAGTGAGCAAGTGCGGCGTGCGCGGGGGCTCGTTTGAACGCGGCGATGGAATGGATTACATTCGGCAATCAGGGTACATGTACGTAGCCGGTGGGGAGTACGCCAAGCAAGTGGCTCGTATTTGAAAACCGAACGCAGCTCTGCTTGCCTTGCGCAAAGCCACCACTGGCTAATTTACCATGTCCCTAACGGACTGTGCTGACACTGCAGCTCTGCTTACCATTTGTCTTCGACATGATCATGCCTTCAGCCGTCCATTCTGGATCTTCGGCCAGCATATGTGCCATGTCGTTGGCGGAGAAACTCACTGTGGGGCGGCTGATTATGTAAATTAGCTCTCTGTTACCAAATAGTCCTGTAACTTCTCTGACACACCTCGGCACTTACGTTTATGATCCTTTTATAAGAGGTTGCAATTGTTGCAATTGCAGTTGTTTGTGGCCGTGCCCTGGATTGGTTTTGGGCCTATCACTGCGCTGTGAATAAAACTAGTATAGGCAGTAAGTAATAGTGTGAAAAATGGCACCTGGCAAAGTGCACAAGTAGGTCTCGGAGAAGAATTACATCATTTTCATTGTGTCAAAGCGTGCTGTACACGTAGCAATGGCCGACTCTCCATTAGGTGCTTGAAGCAGGTGTGGGATAGTCGCTCGCGCATTTACAAATCCAAATGTGATCTGATTTGTGTTGTTTCCCGTGTACGGAGCGGCGCTCAGGGCAACGCGGGGCCCACCGCCTCTCGAGTGGGGAAGCTTAGTCTTGCTACAATCTTCATCTGTCTCATTCCGAGGGATCATCTGCAGGCTTTTTTTGGGGAGTCCTTTCCTTTATTTTTAGCTCTTGTCTGCGATGCAACATAAATCAAGCCTATTATGGGAAGAGGTTGTAGACATTTAACTAGCAGAAGTACAGAATACAGATGAGAATACTACAAAATCCGGAAACAGGAGATTCAGGGTTTATGCATTGCGCATACGGCATTAAATGTAACATTTAGCAATCAGCATTACAATCCATGACTCATCAGACTCTCTACCTAGTGTAAAGTGGCCTCCACTGTTAACCGAGGTCGCACTTCAATTAATTAGTATGTATGTCATCCGCTTGAAGAAGTGTAAAGTATGCAACGCCTCGATAGATGCCTCCTGTTTTCCGCTCAAGATTAAAATAAGTGTAAATGCCACACTTTGAAAAAAAGCCTGCTTTTATTATCCTCTGGGGAAAAAAAATCAGTCATCCAATTCCAGTAATGTAAATGCCACACCTCAAAATCAACATCTGCCTTTCCCCTCAAGAAAAAAGCATACCATCGTATAGTCCACTTGAATAGGTAAATACCTCACCTCGAATAAGAAAGAAAAAAAATAATCCACTTGAATGAATAAAAAATGCCATACCTAAAATAAACCCCTCCTCTTTTCACTCAGGAAAATCGCATCAGTGTTGTATCCATTTGAAATAATGCCACACCTCAAATATATGCCTCCATTTTCCCCTCATAAAATACATGAACAGTTGGTCATTTACTTGAATAAATCCTGCACCTCAAATATATGCCTCTCTTTTTTTTCCTTACACAAAATAGATAACATTCTAGCATCCACATAAGTAGAAAAATGCACCACCTCCATTATATTGTCATCCTCAGGATAAAAACAACAATTGTGTTAACAACCTGAATAAATAAACGCCACACCTCAAATATAAGTGGCGCCACCACGGGGACATTACATTGCTGTACATTACATGCCGTATCTCACTGAGCAACGAAGGCTTGCCAGGGTAGTGAATTTTGGGTTTTGTCAGGCCTCATAAAACATTGTATACGTGTTTGCATATATTTTCCCGCAAAACACTTTTCTTGTCGCAAGGAATTTTGAAAATGTTCCAAATTTTCACAATTCCATTGTTTGGCTAACAGTGGTAACACCCGCGTTTGCTTTTGTAAACCATCGTAAGGCGTGTGGTCAGCATTCTTTTTGATTCGACAAAGAGGAAGACAAAGACCCCTCTGGGTCTTGAGGATGTGGTGTGCGTTCATGCCGAGGTCCCGTCCGAAGAAGAAGTGCAGTCAGTTTCAGAAGATGTTGCATACCCCGCTCTTGCTGGTGAACTTGCAGGTGACGCCGCTTCCTCAGCCTCAGATGACGGCGTGAAAAAGAAGAGGTCCAGCTATTCTTGGACAAAGAAATGCTGGCTGGCTGACTTTAGAGTACCCGATGTTTTGCAATGCATGTTTGGACGAGTCCAAGGACAGTAATAGCAAAAGAGAGGTGGTGAAAGAGAAAATGAAGACGAGGGCAGCCCTGCACCAACCTGTAAGTAATCAAGTTTTTTGTTAAACACTCGCCAATTGTCACAACGCATCGCTAATAGTTGCTAATGACCACTACCTGCTTTTTGTCAGAAAAGTTGACGATTCCAACTCGCTCGATTTGCTACCCTCACCTTTGCTGATCAGTAAGATTCGAGCTTAAAGCTGAAGTGTGCTTGGAGTAGAAAAGTTACGCGTTCAGTGATGTTGGCTATAATAGCTTTTAATGAAGTTATACTGCTAAAAAAAAATCAACCGTGATGGAGGCTTAGTTTGGATTGGACACTGTAGTGCATACTAATGTTTAAGAGCATCGGTGGGGAAAAGAGGTAATCAACCAAAATGGCGGTAATTGTGTTTTTCAAATCACTGAACATTTTGCCAGTTCCATAATGAAGAATGACTATCGCTTCATGTTTGATGACTAACACCGATCTTATCTCGGCAAAGGTAAATACGCAATGATTCTTTAAAGAAGTTGTCAGGAGTATAGATTAGCCTTCCCTCTGGTAATGAGGCCCCCCCCCCAGCCCCCACTCCCAAGTGCCATATATTTTTGTTGCAAATCAACACACACAAAAAGACGGATTGCAATGGAAAGGTCATTTTTTTTAAAGTCACAATCAATTTTGGCACATTTGCTCAGGTTGGGCCATCTTCATTAAGTCCCAGCTTATTGATTGTGTTGGAGATCCATCCGGCAAAAAAAGAAAAAGTGGCAAATAAAACTGAGCATTTATTCAGGGCTGCTGTATGAATCGTTTTAAGTTGTTTGAATGGCTATCAGGACTTTATTTTATTTGAATAACAGAGTGGCAATAAGTGCTGTACAGGCCCAGGCTAACTGTGTTTCAAAGCATCCAAATGAAAGTATTTTGCAAGCAGATATCAGAGCAGCTGCTGTGTCATTGAGGACGCTGTAAAGTATCAATTTGCGCGACAGACGCTTTCTGCAAAAGAATTCTCTTCTTAATTCAAACAACGCGAGTGAATCGGCTCATCAAATGTGCTTGTGCACAACATCCATGCATTCGCCCGTCGGGATAAACGAGTCTCTCTTGGCATCTCCAAGTATTTAGAAAAGTTTCCAAAGACAAGCCAGTCAACTAAAATTCTGATAGTGCCACACCATATTTCCTCAACTAGGTGGGTCAAATTGACCCAATTAAGTGGATTGGTCCGATTTGGACCCAAATTGAGTTATTTTTGACCCAAGTGTTTTTAGAGTGTGTATAAACGTAAATGCCATCCTTAACACAGAGGGCTCCAATTTTGTGACTGGCGCAAATCCAGCTAAGTGGGCGGCGCAACTTTGTGACAGAGCCGGTCGGGTAAGACCAGTGTTGGTAATGTCGTAGACAAGCGCAGCCCGGCGGATCTACAGGCGGGCGGCTGTGCCACTGTGGGAGTGTCTAAATCCGACTTAAGTCAATCGAAGCTCTCCTCTCTCTGAACCTCTTTGCCGGTTTGAACTTGTTACTGACCAAAACATTAACAGCAAAGTATACAAGTGTGTACTCTAAAAATAAAGACCTCCTGTCAAGTATACAATAATAATAATAACAATGATAATAATCATAAATGTCATTTCGCCCAATACCCAAAATATGAATAAAAGTAGACCACTATTTGCAAACGTTGAATAGGTAACTTCTAAGCCTGTTCGAACTTGTTGCTAACCAAAACAGCAGCACCGGAGTATTCAACCACTCAGCATTCCAGTCGACGGATATGTGATTGCTCTGCAATGTACGTACAAATTAAAGCCTCCCCCATCTGTGTTTGAGTAAACAAATGTCCACAGGCCACTATTTGTGGACAGTTGATGGTTAACTGCCGAGCTCGTTTAAACTCTGTTGCTAACCATAACAACAGCATGTAAACAGCCTCTCAGATGAATTGTGGAGACTTTCAACGTTGGATCTTTTCTGGCGTTTCTTGGTAATAGTCCTTTTTTCATTTTGTTTAACTCGGTGCAAATTGTAAACACCCATCACATTGTTGATTATTGTTCTCCCCGAAATAGACGGCGACGCCGGCTCATTTTTACGCGGCACCAACATGAAGAGTGCTTGTTATGCTTTGAATGGGTTGAGCTGTTTGGAACCACAAAATCTATTGGCCTGAAATAGTCCAATAGATTTTTTTAAAAGACATTTAGGCCAGCATTATTGCGGCGGCTCACCAAATGCTTCAAATAGTGCAAGCCGCAGCATTTATGCACCTCGGCAAACACGGGGACACTTATTCGGGGTGTCAAATTTGCAATTATCCCATTATTGTGACTGAAGAGATTATGCTCGTGTGTCAGGAGTAATGGGCTAATGCAGGACTAATGCACCTCACTATGATTTGCGAGACCTCAAGAAATGCCAAAAACATTGGATTCTCCTCCTGATATTTCCCTCTAATCCGTCTAATTAATGCCAATGAGACAGAGATTTATTTAACATTTAAATGTCATTCATTACTTGCCTCCGTTAGGAGCCTTTAAGGCTGAATATCTGAGCAGAGTGTTTGTGATATTTCAAGGCTAATCATCATGCTCCTGCATTATTTAATTCATATTTAAGTTTCTCCTCCACTTGTTGTTTTGGATACCAGCTAAGAGGATGTGAGTTGTTGTCATAATACAAAACTTGGCTTTGCGTGTGCTTATCCATCAGCTTTTATGAGTAAAATATAGTAACACTATATTCTTAATAACAATGATCCGTGCACCCCGACCCCCCCATCCAAACCCTTCATCACCTGGGTTTAATTGATTTAGAACATCTGGTATCAACAATCCTAAAATCCATTTCCATCTGAATATTTAATACCACAACTATATAACGCGCCAGACTTATTGTCCCTTAGGAAGCAAAAGTGTAATATGCACTTGAAAAGAGAAATGCCTCACGTCGCAAATACACTCCTCGAAAAATAAGTGTCGGTCATTTGAATAAATACGCTTCACAAAACCAAAGTGTCTTTACAATAACTTCAATAAATAAATGCCACACATTGAACAGACAACTCTGTTTATGCCATCAAGAGAAAGAAGTTATGCCAACCACTTCAATAGACACAAGTTGGAGCTCATATTGACGCCTCCACTTTTCCATTCAGCCTAAATAATAATAATAATAATAATAATAATAACTTAAAGGAACGAATGCCAAACCTTAAATAGAAACCTCCTTTGTTTAATTTCAGAAATACATATTCCAGTTCAGCGGCAGCAGAAATTACATTCCCTAGTTCACTGGTGTCAAAGTCAAGGCCCGGGGGGCCAGATCCGGCCCGCAATCTCATTTTATGTGGCCCGCGAAGGTAAATCAGGTGTGTCAACTTCACGTTTCTTGCAAATTGTTTTCACTTTTAACAACACTGAGATATGAGATACTGCTATGTGTTATTTGTTACCAATCCTCCCCTTCAAAATAAATTGAAAAATAATTGAACTAACAATTACTTCCGGCTTCTAAATTTCAAAACTAGCTATCCATCAATTTGTTGTATATGGGCTCAAATAAGGCATTTCATACATTTATATGGGAACACAATCATAACGGCCCTCCGAGGGACACCATAACTACTACGTGGCCCCCGGCAAAAAACGAGTTTGACACCGCTGCCCTAGTTGTTTTTGTCTGGGTTTGAGACGCAAAAATATACCATGTACCGGTACTCCCAAATCTTGTAAATCAGGGTTGGGCAACCATACAGTATATAGTAAGGCCACAAAACAATTATTATTGTCTAGTTGGTGGGAGGATTTCATCCAATAGTGTTTGTGATTGATTGATTCAGTTCATGGGGCCGTCACGCATTTGACACACCGTACGGATTTTTTTCACAAATCCATACAGGAAAGAGGCAATAAAAACTTGGTGGGAAAAAAACGCCAGTGAAGGCTCCGAGTGTCAAATGCTTTAGTGGCCAATCAGATCAACGCGCAAGCTTCACAGTGCTAGCTTGACAAACGTCTCTTTTTGAAGCCAGTCAGGAGTCAAGAGTGAAAGCGTTCGCCTGTCATTCTTTATTTGTCTTTTAATAAGCATAGATCGCCGCAATGTAATAAAACGGTGGCAATGGCAAGAGTACAGCCGCCATCAGTGCATCACAGCTGACACTTAAATCCAGAGCTGCCGCTTCTATGTACTCAGAAGACTCTATCATCAACACGTCTTTGAAACGTAATAATTCTTTTCAGATGACATACTGGGGCTTCACAAGGTTACATGACCTAATTTCCTCAAGTAGTTTACTTAGTTCCTTTTTGTATAGGCTTTGGAGACAGAAGGTCACGGGTTTGAATCCCAATGTAGGCATAAAAAAATAAAATGTAAACCATTCATGTTCCATTGCGGCCTCAAAGTGGAAGTCAACCCCAAAAATTCTTTGCAATAATATGTTCTATGCAACTTCATTCATCTAAACACAACATGCTGATTAATATTGCGTTTGTGGAATATTAGTTGAGCAGCAAAATCCACCCGTTTATAGCCATGTCAGGAGGCCGCCATTTTGCCACTTCCTGTCGACTGAAAATGACATCACAGTTGCTCAGGGCTCAGGTCACGACCAATCACGGCTCACCTGTTTTTCAAAGCTGAGCCGTGACTGGTTGTTACCTGAGCCCTGAGCAACTGTGATGTCATTTTCAGTTGACAGCAAGTAACAAAATGGCCACCCCCTGAGATGTACAAGACGTATGAAAAGGAGTGGATGTTACTGCTTAACTCATATTCCACAAACGCAATATTAATCAGAATGGCGTGTTACGACTAATGGGACTGCTTAGAACATACTCTTGTAAGTAAAATTTAGGAATTGACTTCTACTGTAGCCTGAACGAAAGGTGCACCAAAGTAAATTTGACACTGTACTTTTGTACCATTTGGAGTATCGGCATAATCTTGTTCTGTTTTTGAAGGCAACACTTTGAATTTTTCTCCTCATCTGTCAGAATCTTTTTAAGTGCTACTGGCACTGAATTATGGACGTTTGAAGACATAGAAGGGCGTGGGTTGTCCGTGGGTCGGCCTTCTTATATGCATTCAAACTTCCATAATTCAGTGCCAGTGGCGCTTAAAAAGATTCTGAGAGTTGAGGAGAAAAATTCAAAGTGTTATCTTCACAAAGAGACCAAAACTATGCCGATACTCCAAATGGTTCAAGTTTACTTTGGTGCACCTTTCGTTCAGGTAAAACTGCCAGGGGGAATGGCAAAGGGTTAATAACCCACTGATTATAATTCCAAGCAGTGAGGTAAGCCTTAGTTTCCACAATACAATTTTTGACGTAAGTTCGTGCACCAGAAGGTCAGCCTCACAAAGCTACCTATATTCTGCTGCATGTTTGTGTCACATCATGGAAGAGGGGAGACAAAAAATGAGACATTTATGATATTCTAGAGTATCTAGACAGTGAAGGACACTTCTCAAAGTCTGGTATGCGTTCCAACAGCAGGCCCCCTCTAGTGGTAAACAAAAGAATCACTTCTGTTGTTTTTAACATCTAACTACAATTCATTTGCATAATGTTTTTCAATAATATTCAACTTTTTATGAATAAAACCTCAGGCTCGTTTTTGATTGGCCTACTACTGTTTTTTAATGTTGGTCATGGTGGTGTTTCTTGGAGAGCTAAGTATTTTTTTTTTTTTTGTAGGTGGTCCTTGGTGTAAAATGTTTCAGAACCACTGGCCTATTCCATTGTTCAAGCATCCATTTTGAGTATTTGCAGTCAAAACTGTCTCAGTAAAGCTTCCTCTGCCTGCCTCATTTGTTTCCCCTTTTTTAGCTCTTTGGCCACGGCGCAGCAATATGCACTTAGCATCAGTCATTGGAAAATACATCATCTAATGCAAGGCAAGGATGAAAGGCAGGATAATTATTATCATGACTCGCAGCAAAGAGCAGATGAGGACAGTCGGTGTCAACAAAATGCTTGGTGATTAATATCCCGCACCCCCCATCACCTGTGCACTTCATGGCCACAAACATGAGGCTCAAGATGTCTATGCAAAATAGATAATACAGCAAGGGCCGCCCGCACTAGTGAAAAATGTAATTAGACTTTTTTTTTGTTTTTTTTGGTCTTCCCAAGGATATTAACCAGGGATGGCACTCAAGGTTGATGTGGGTTGTGACAATCTACATTATGTTCTGCAAGTTCTGATTAGTGTGGAGAAAAATGTGTCTGGAATATAATTATGCAAAGAGCAGGTTGAAAAAAAAAATCACTTATGAGCGCACGTTTGCACATTTTAAAAGTCAGTTATTGCACTTGACTATCTTCACCAACATTGTGCCAATCATTTGGTGTACTTTATCCTAAATGACTTTGATGGATCGCCTTTATCTGTTATTTTGTTTTTGACAAAAGTATGGCATAAAACACCTACCTGACTTAGACATTTCCAAAAAAAATGCTACTTTTCGGACACGGACGGATATTACGGAGTTAACTGCTACAGCAAAATAGCTTCTTATGGGACATGAAGTAAAATTTGGATTCTTACCGCATGTGGTAGAGCTTCCTTGTGCAGTTTGAAGATGTTTTGTTTTTTGGAGACAGCCTCAATTCTTAGACTCTGACGCGGTCGCTTCCACCATGTTGTAGTCCGGCCTCATTGCCACGCCCACTCCTGCTATTTGGCGGCAGTTCTGCATAATAAGGTGCCGTATTTACAATAGTAAATACAAAGTCTTACGTACAGGAAAATAAGTGCTCTCGGACAATATTTGCGGCTGGTAATTGTCCATAGGCACGCTGTTGCTAACCAAAACAGCATCATATATTGTACCAACCATGTAAACTGTCACTCAGGTGGAATAAAATGTGGAATCTTACTGCATGTTGGAGGCCTGCACAGTATTAAATATGATCTTGTGTATCAAGGACATGTCGTCAATTAGCGTTCCAGTATACTCGGATGTGGTCATTCCACAGTGGCAAGGTTAGTTCTGCCCAGTCTTGACTTTTTGCCGCATTTCTCCATAATAGTCGGTTTAAATTTGTGATGTTTTGAACTTGACATCGATTGTGACATGGCTTCATATGGTTCCAAAATCCATTGCAATGTGTTACACATAGAGGCCTCCCTTTTAAAAGACGTCTCGAAACACCTCTGGCCACTCTATGCATAAATACTGAGTTTGATATATAACAGTGTCTGTGGGCAAATCATGTCCACGATTAATGGCTACTAGTTTAGGATTGAGCACGGACCCAAGCGAATGCGTGTGGGAGGTCCGCGTCAAGTTATTCCTCTCGTCAGATGAATGTACAGGCATTAAAAAATGGATTTGATGGAGGGCCGAAAATTGCTCGCAGCTGACGAATAACCGCCGGCCTCTTAGCTGCTCGTTTTATGTGCCTCTATTTCAACCGCTGTGCATGCAACATTAAGGTGCAGACAATAAATGTGAGAAGTGCACTATATTAAAAGCCCAAGGAGTCACGGGCAGTCAGGGGAAGACGCAGACACATCTCAATCTGTGCCTTTTTTTTTTTTTTTTTATAATCCAAGCACATATTCATGCATTTAGCATGCAATCAAGTTAATGGGATTTGCGATGAAGACATTTTCTTTTTGTTGGTGTCCATCCATCCGTTTTCTCGTCCGTTTGTCTCATTGGGTTGCTGGTAACTGGAACAGGTTCGGGGAGGCAGGGGCTGCACCATGGCGTGTAAAATATAGAAAAAATAAGGATGAAATAGAAATCTTTTTTGAGTGCCGTGGTCTGTGATTGATCATGTTTTTATATTTGAATGCAATAATGTCCACAGTTTTATAGGCTACATTGGCGTGTTTCTTGTTTACGTTCTTGTACACGGGTGAAGTCTTGCTTCACCTTAGACTGCGCAATCCCTTATCAACTGGTTGAGGAGGCTTTTCGGGGCCTGTTAGGGTGTTTTCAGGTCTACACTACAATATTTTCAGACGCGTTTGACATGAATTCAAATTTTCCATAGTCATGCTAAGGTGCGTACTGTTTTTCGTATTCTGACAGTTGGCGTTCTCAGCTCTGGTCTTGCTGTATGGAGTTTGTATCTACTCCTCGTGCTTGCACGGGTACTCCGACTTCCTCCCATATGTTCAGTTCCTTGGTGACTCTCAATTGTCCATGGTTGCAAATGTGAGCGTCAGTGCTTATTTGTCTACCGTGCATGTGGTACTGTGAATGACTGGCAACTGGTCCAGATTGTACCCCGTCTCTCGCCTGACGTCGTCTCGGTCGCAGAGGCTCCAACTCACTTGTGGCCCGACAGAGGACAAGCGTGATAGAACATCGAGGGCTGACCGTATGGGTAGCTGTTCATTATTGACTGTTTCACTCAAACCGCATTGTCACAGTGAATAAAGTTGTGGTTGAAATGGAACATCATGAACAAATTCAACTTGTCAACTGAAACCTTGGTACGAGCGAGAGAAAGTTTTAAGTTGCAGGGGTCAGTGAGTAATGTGCTGATCAATATGGAAAAAAAAGGGTGGCCCGATGAAAGGAAATAAGTGCGACGGTGTGTATCGACCCGATAGTCACAAGCTTATCATGACTACAATGAGCCAGACTGAGTTCTATTGTGTACTCTGGCCCGGCAGCATAAATCATAGCGGGCCAGGTTGCAGTTTGGGCTTTAAGACCGGTTCTGAGTACATCTGTGACTTGCCAACTTCAAGACGTGACGATTTATCCGCCGTGTCCTTGTTTGGCTTTGTTGCCGCTGACGTGGAATAGAAAAAGGGAGCAAACCGAGCCGTTTGTCGCTGCACTGTTGACCTCCAGATTGCTTACCAAAGTTGCCACAATCACGAGTCCTTGAATCAGCTCTTCTTCTTGGCGTCGGCAGCGTGATGGAATGCTCTGCGCACTGTCATGACTTTGAGAGGCAGGCGAGGGTGAAGCTTCCCCCGGTCATTCACTGTCAGGTTTGAGAGGCCTTAGTCAGCATCAACGCAAATAGGATAAGGTGGGGTACCGACTCAGTTCAACCACGACATTCAAAAACGGCTTGTGTGAGGCACTTAATACACATGCGGTCATCCATCTCCCCATTTTCTACACTCAAGCACTTTGTCCTCATTAAACTCGCAGTGAGCTGGAGCCTATCCCAGCCGACTTGGTGCGAGAGGCCGGGCTCACCCTGGATTGGTAGCAGCCAATCACAGGTCAATTTATGGACAATAAGGTCGGCATTGGCCCTCAAGTGCATGTTTTTGGAATGTGGGAGGGATGCCGGTGTAGCCGCAGGTCCGCCGTGCTGCTGTCATCTGATGAAAATTCTGTACATTGAAGGACAAAAAAGCAGCGTGGGTGGATGTTTGCCTGGATGTAAAACTGAAGAAGTATAATCAGTATAATAATGTTCATTGTCATTTTTAATAAATCCGCATTTCAGAGGTGTAAGAAGAACACCTTGCGGCGTATTTTTCGGTGATCGCCACTGTCGTCGCCGACGATGAGGTTTTTGCCGTCATTTTTATCATTGTTGCCAGACTAACAATTGATTATATGCTGTGCAAAAACAACAAGCATACAAACATGATATCATGAGCACATTGGCAGTCATTTTCATCCTTGCTCACCTTTTGCATTTTGTGTGGATGTAATTGCAAAAGTCACAAACAAACGTGGAATGGAAGTTGGTCGAAGTTGGTAGACGTAAACGCCAATGCAAGCTGGTTAAAATGATAGCCGGACCGGCCTACAGGCAATTACTATTTGGTCCGGCAGGACAAAAAGACAGATAGACGGACGGCGGAAGGGTAGCCCAGCTGAAGACCGGGAAACTTTAGTAAAATGCCCAGCTCTGATAACCACATAGATGTGGACTTGTTTTGACTCACTTTGGAACAGAAGCAAAGAATAGGGTGGCCTTTAAGGGTCAAAAAGTGTCAGTACTGGACTGTTGGAAAAAGACTAAAGGTCCTTGGGTTAGCGGCTGCTGGCAACCTGAACTGCAGTATAAGGAAATCAATTTGCTGTCCGTCAAGTTTGTAAGAGCGTTCTTCCGTGATCTGGTGAACGGACTGGACTGGTTCAATTTGTTGCAGTATCCTTAGAAATGGAAGAAGCAGGTCTAGTGCCACGATGTAAAGCATTCTAGGATGCAGTTTGAATAGAACCAGTGCTTGAAAAAAGTGATTTTGCGCCAGTGTCAGATTGAGGTGACAGAGGGGTCAAACAGCTCCCTCCAATTGCAAGCCACGAGCAGAGATGGGTATGATTATCGATGAAGTGATTGCTACGAATTCTGCCGGTTTTGTGGAATTGATTTTGGATTAATCATCGAGACAAACACCATGTCGCATATTAAACGCAAAGACTGATGTGTTCGAAAGACTGTGGCTCTCAGGTGTCAATATAGGCTCGATTCTGGATTGCTGGTCGACGCCCATGCCAAATTAACTGTATCTGCTTTTGCTTGCTTGACTTTGGGAAGAAGACGATATATTCAAAGCGCACCAGATTAGAACAGGAGGTCCTGGGGATACCGAAGTCAGAAAGAGCCATAGTCCGCCACTAACCTCCACTTACACAGCAGTGAAGTCGCAGGTATAGTCGATTTTTGCATGAAAAATATTCCAAAGCCGCGCGACAACGTCTTTTGTGTTACGCACCTTTGGTATTCTTAAAATTCTCTGTCGGGACGTCATAAAGCGAGCACACCCTGGAGTTCTTGTCTACTTTTCCATTTTCTCACCTTAATAGGAATTATTTGTGTGTTTTTGTGTCCAAACCAAACCCTATCTTAACCCCAGAGTGTCCAAGGCGCAACACTGATTCATAATGGCAGTGCTTAATATAGTCCCAGCGGGTCAGAGCCGCCGACTTTTCCGCACATTTGGACTGGACTACGTGCTCCGCAACGGGGGAGGAAACAAAATGAAAGCAACAGAAGGAAAGGCAGGCCTTATCTGCGGGCCAGCAGACGAGCGTTGTTTTTCAGGGACCGAGGCTTCCTGAGGGAAGGCGGGGTGCCCCAGGGAAGCGCACTCTTCTTCGGGGTGAGCGAGTCACCGGGTCAACAGTTCATCCTTGTCCTTCTTTATAGCTGTGAGTCGATCGCAAACGCACCGCGTCTAGCTATTTACCACCTGTCACTTTGGTCTTTGTGTAGGGGGCAGTGACGAGAGCGGTCCCGCTCGCCGGACCGTATAGACGCAAGGTTTCACCTCCGTCAACTGCATGCAGTCACTCACGTTTTTTTTCCCCCAAATGTTTCCATTTCACAATATGTGTCCTATGCCCCGACGAAAGGCCAAATTCATCTGTCCCGCGTCAATATTGCTTTACAGAGTCATTTGTATCAGTTAAAAAAAGAAACGGCTTTTCCCATCTTGGAGTCGATTACTGTACTACGATGGCCTGTACTGAGGCATCATTAAATGGGCTGTCACTTGTCGTAATGTAGCGTCTTTCCTCGAAGGGAGCACCTCGTACGATGTCAAGATGGCAACTGTAGACCTTTGACAATCAAACATTTCTATTATTTGATTTTGACTGAGGTTTTTTTCCAAACTTGCAGTCATAAAACAAGAAAGGCGGAGGAAGAAAGCAAACTTAATTGTCAATATTATTGTTAGTAGTATGTCATTTTCTTGTTGCATTAGATGTTTTTAGCAAGTAGATAAACATATAATATGTAGTGATGAAAAAATAAAACCCAAAAGGAAAGACAAGCCATTATTCAGATTTTTTTCAATGTTTAATGTTACATTGTATGCTAGTATCATTTACTGCATGGATATCATATGATACCGTCGCTGTCCTGTGAAAAACACTTATGTCCATTTCTTTTTAATTTTCTTATTTTTACATGAATGGTGTTTCCGTGTTGCAGAAATCGCATTAACATAGACATTTTATAAAATTCCAAAAGTGGACATAGGACAGCGACAATATTATATCATATTTTACATTTAGTTTTTATCGTATTATAAGAACTACGAATTGAATTATAATTTTAAAAATGTTTGTTATGTTGTAATAATGATGATATTAGTTATCATCATTATTATCATCAACAATAATACTTTGTACGTATATTATTCATTATATTGTCAATGTTTAATTAAAGGTAATTTGAGCAAATGTTTTATTTCCGAAGTGTTTATCAAAGCAGTAGCCCGTCGCATTAACTGGCATCCAAGAAGTAGCACTCGGTTTCCCAAAGAAGTTGATGACCCCTGAACTATGGTTCCCTCAGAAAAAAAAACTGTATTTGTTATTCACACAGTTTCAACTTGTATTTACTCTTTATGCATATGCACATTTACTGTACATACATTTGACAAATTAATTTTGAAATGAAATGTATCATGCCATGAAGACAGTACCATGTACATTTACTAAAATAAACGTGTTTGTGCAATAGAAAGTAATTTCATTTACAAACTATAAAATGCATTTCCCTTCATAAAAAATAATCCCAAAATTAACACACAAATGGCTTTTTTTTTTCGCACCACCTTTAACATAGGCTGTCAGTCACAGCCAGTATCCTCCATCATGCATTATCTCCATATTCATATATTCATTCATATTTTTACATTATGAAGTCCATATTTTCTGACTGCCTCAATATACTTGTACTGTGAAAAAGAATAGATGTCTATGGGGGTGACATTTATGCTTCTTATGCCCATTATTCAAATGTCGCAACGCAGAAACATCCCAGAGCCTGTTAATATATTTCTGGACATGTGTTACATAAATGAAAGCTTCCTATTAAAAGCCTTTTCTCGGTTTTGGGCGCCCTCTCTCTCTCTCTCTCTCTCTCTCTCTCTCTCTCTCTCTGTCATGTCCCAAAGTGCTTTGTATGCACAGCTAAGTTTCCATTATGATGGTCCACTTTGATTCCTCAAAAAAAAAAAAAAAAAAAAAGTTGCGGATTTCATCCTAGCAGAGCTTTGTTTCCTTGTGAACTGTCTTGAATGGGAGTTTAATAGCATGGATCAACTCTTTGGGATGGCTACTCTTTCCAAAGGTCCGCTAAATTGGTGTGTTCATTAGGGGATGCGGCGTGAATCGGCACAGTGACATTTCATTTGCTGCATCTCGGCTATGAAACTCAGTTTTTGGTCATCAACTTTGACATGAGCAGCAGATGAACCCATTTCGGTTTTGAACAATAAATGCAGTATTGAACTCCACTGTCGTTTTTCAGATACCATATTGAGGACGTATTTGCAGCATTCGAAGATGAGCTGCTAGTAGGCCTGTCACCATAATTACGATATCGACTTAAAAAATGGGCCCGATAGTTTTTCCGGACTCGATAAATGGTCATTTGCATGCGTGTTTGTTTACATACGTCATCACGGTGCACTGGCGCTGCTTCGTTGCCTCCTCTGTGGGTCAGCCTGCTCGCCACTGTGTGCATTTGGCACTCACACGCACATACATACATTAACACGATGATGGAACGGTTTCTGAAGCCCGTTTAAACAGTTTAGTGATGTGTCCAATCGGTTCTTCGTTGGCACACGCAACTCTTTTTCTCATTTCTTAATGAGCCGCAGCAGTGTATGGTAGCACTAATAATAGCCATGTAGCTTAATGCTAGCGGGTGCACCGATGCATATTGGCACACAGCTAACCAAATATCGGAATCAGCATCATAGAGGGCTTCGACATCATCCGCATTGGTGTCTATTGGTAAAGAAAATAACGCCAAACGCAACAAAACACAGAATATGGCCGTTTGAAGGCTGTTCAATCAAGCACGTATCTCGTCGAGTGACCACTGCTGACAATCACCGCTCCGGCGGCACCGCTTGCAGGGGGCTTTCTCGTGCGGCGTGCACTCGCGGAGAAAGGAGCGAATCAGTTCATGAAGTGATTCCATTCAGTGCAATTCACTCTAAATATTTCTTTGTCGGTATAACGACGCGCAGTGACACACTTGAATCTGGTGCGTTTTGAATATTTCCAGTGCTTATGCACACCTGTGCACCACTTACAAATGCACCCCTGATTATACTCTGCAATTTCCATTCCATACATGCTGTATTGTTATAGTTCACAATCTCCGTTCTCAGACACCATCAAGGCATGGTTGTATTAGTGAAGCCGACGCTGTTCGAAATATTAGCTCACCCAATGCCTTCGCCCTGCACGCTGCAGCATTAGTCGCCATAGTCTCCACTTTTCTGCAGCGGTCCATTTCCATGCTGCCCACATTCCTGCCGAATAAAATGTGTTTCCCTAGAGAAGTAGATAAAGGAAGACCACAAAAGTGGTATGGAACATCCGTATTTTCAACATTACATGCTGCGGCCCAACGTTTCCTCTTGGATATAATTAGCCTCCTTCAAGAAGTGAATACAGAACAGGAGACCTCCATTCCAACATTCTTCCATTGTTGTTTGCTAGCATTTCTCTTTCTGACTGATGCATTCAATGAGACGCAGTTAGCAGTTTCCAACGGTGCTTTTTTTATGAAGTAGAAGGTTGACGAGATGAGTCAAGTCGGTACTGTGCAGTGAAAAGTGAGGCATGGTGTTTGACCAAAGTTTCATGAGTTGCATGCTATGGCCGACCCTAATATCTGAATGACCTGAAAGCCTTGCATTAATTAGGTCGCTCAGATGGTTGTTCATGTTGACCCTGGCCTTCCTCCAGGGTCGCAGCCCGCATTTTACAAGTGAAGAGCACACATTTTTGGAGAAAACCAACTTAATATGAGCAAATTATCATCTCGCAACTGCCATTCTCGTTAGGGGCCAAACAACTGTCAAAACTGTCTGAGCACAATGACAGTGAAGCATAAGTAGTCAGATAATTAATTGGCCACAAAAATTCAGTCGGACGTCGGCCTTGCCAGCGAGCTTATCGCGCACAAATTGGAAAGGAAGTGAAGTGTATTTTCAACCATTTTTCTTCCTATTTCAAAAAGTCCAAATGACTTTGGATTTCCAAAAAATCTGACTTCAATGTGGCTGCTGGTGGTCCGGCCTCATACGCAGTACAAACACAGCGTCACAGCATCATGCCGTTTAGGGCTGCTGAAGCACAAACAAGCCATTTTTCTATTTGGCTTATTGTAATGAATTACAATGCACGGCCATTTTACATCATTTGCCAGCTAATGTGCCCTTAAACCAACACGTGACATACTGTATTAATTGCCCTCATTAGTCCTCAACTTTATTGGCTTAGTAGCACAGTCTGTTGCCCTCTAGGGGTTTGTTCGGCAGCAGGACAGGTTACAACGACTGCATGCCCCTTAGTTGCAGTCCCTTTTGTGTTTTAAACCATATTTAAGGCTTCTTCGCCTATGCGGTAATAAAGGTAGGGCATAAATCTTAACGGTGAAACGTTAGTTATGCATTTAAGAGCAGTACTATTGTTAAAACTGCAAAATGGTGTGGAGTGGCTGACAATTATTATAAATATACATTTTAGGAATAAAACCTCTGCCTGATTTTTGATCAACGCTTAGGCCTACTATGCTCCTATTTTAATTATGAGAAACTAATGTTATTCATTGTGGTGGCACTTTTAGACGCTGAGGATTTTTTTTTTTTTTGCATAAAACTTGCTGTAAAACGTGTCAGAATCACTGCTTTGAATCAATAGTGCTGTCAATCAATGAGCCATCTTAGGACGGAAAAAGAAGAAGAAATGACTCATTTCATGTATTTTATGGGTTCCGTTTTTTTTCCCAAATAAAATGACCATTATACAACATAAACTGTACTGTATAAATATATACAGGAAAATAGTCTGAAATACTGTAAAGTGAAAAAATATATTAACGTCTTTTATGCTGACAACAGTTTTGAGGAATGTGACCATTTTTACATTTTTTAATAAAAACTAGAGACAAACAAGGACCTCAGAATTTAGATGAACTGTTTGTTAAGATTGTTGTTGAGTCAAGGTCAAGGCTGAGTCACTCTTAACCAGTTGAGGTGCACGTAACGTCAGCTATGGGAAGTTGGGAACAACATCCCAACTTTTGTCTTTTGTCCTTCATGTTGGATTGACAAAAGTGAAAAGCGTCCCGAACGACGGCAAACTGAGGTAACAGCATTTGTCACTCACTCGCACCTGCCCGCCTTCGTCTTCCTCCTCTCGAGTCTTGCCTTTCACGCCGCATTGTCCGAATAAGTGGCCCGCTACGCGGTGCCTCGGAAACCACCCGAATAATTGCCAGACTTTGTGGGAGGCGCTGCGTGCCCGCAGTGTTAGGGAACTACAGGAAGAAGCAATTTGGCATAGCCGTTTAATTTACAAATCTCATTTACTTGACGGAAAAGCACTCCGGCGAGCTGCCCGCCGAGTGCACCGCCACACAGCGGGCCTAAACAGCCCTTGATAGCGAGACTCCATTTGGAGCGGGAGAGAAAACGTTCTCATGATAAACTCACTGTGAACTTTTGGTGACAGCCGCTGGCATTGTATATATATATATTTTTTCATCCATTTTAGACATTATTGGATTTCTCTTTCCTTCATCTACCATTGCCGTATTTAGCGATGATTTGCTGCAAGAGAGGAGAAATAGGCTGTCGGATTCTTTTAATTGGTTGCACACACTGTCAGTGCTGTTGGAATGGCAGAGGTGGAGCAATTCAGATCACTCTTAAGGATTGGAGACTATTGGATTTCGTCGGGCAGCGTGGTGGACTAGTTTAGTGATTCCCAACCAGTTCCCAGTGAAAGATCATCAGATGTGCCGCAGGCAGCGGTGCTGTTACGCAAAAGCACCACCACCACCGAGTAATCAGATAAAAGGCTACTTTAAGAAGTGAAAGAATAAAAAAACTTTAAATATTTACAATATTTTATTTTGAAAAGTGCCCGGATTCCCTCCGTTACATCCGCCTATGACGGAGTCGTGTGCCATGTCAAGATGCTACCGTTATGGACTATTTGCATGCGCCGTTTCCAGATTTGGGCTACAGCGGCATGCTAACTTTCGGTCGCTAGTCTAACGCATAGCAATAGAATTTAACTCTTTAAAATAAACTCGCAATTTGCTGAAACGTCAAGTTACCATAAATTACGTATTAACGTATTATTTGCCTCAGATATCCAAGTGTGGGGGGCCGAGCAAGAAAGAGAAAGACGGACATTTTACCTTCATTCATTCGATGTTGCAATAGCTAAATTATCTCACCGAATGTATAAACGTTCTCCTTTGTAGTACCAGCTCAATGGTAAACTTTTCAAGTAAAAAGTCGAACATAATGGTCGGCACACTATAGAGTTGGCTGGAGGAGGGATTCCGTCGTCTTTAAAACGTCACAACTTCGGAGGACATTGCCACCTTGAAAAGCACGAGCAAGTCACAGAATATACCCATTCCAAAAACCACGTTAACAACATTTTAAAGAACGAGGTTATTTTTCCTCGAGATAGCGTCCCACTCGCTTGGAATCAACAGAAACCGGAAGCTCGTACGCCTCCGTGTTTTCCACCGTAAATACGTCACGAGCTGCCGTGCACAGAGTCGATTGTCCCGGCCGCGTAACGCTAATATGAAACCACTGTAAGCCTGTAAAATGAGTAAATAACAGACTGCATAAGATGCGGCAAGTGGCACTTTATTTACCGCTGTGGTGAGTTATAGATTTTCATGCACTTTATATTTGCTCTTTGCTGTCTGTTGCATGTTACCATAGTGACCATATTAAAGCACTCTTACTCTTATGGTGTGTGTGCTGCTAGTAAAGGTACATAAAAAATAACAGTGGATTCACCTTTGTTGATGTAGCATTTTATTAATGTAACAAACCCAGGACCTCTTGAGTGTTGAGTCTGACATGCTAACCACTATTTCACCGTATAGACTAGAAGTCCCATTCCTTCGATGGTGAGAATTCTCCGGCAACCAACGTAACTACAACCGGACTGCAAAAGTCACTGCACCAATGGAAAGGGGGCAAGTAGTGGTCCTGTATGTTTTAGTTCATGTTAAAGCTCTGAACAGAGGGAGTCAAACAACTCTATTGCTTGATGGAACGTTGGCTTTAATCATTTGAAACTAGATCTGACACTGTGATAGCTGAGACCAAGGGTCACATCAGTGCACTGCTCTTGCCCAGTCACAATTTTCAACCAATCTTCCCCGGAATTCCAGGGATACATGTTTTATAACTGGACAACAATCTTGACTGCTGATGGCTGAGTTAGCCAAGGTCATAAAGTCGCACATTGCCGGAATCATGATTCCCCATGTGCACAATCTTCAGATGTACAGGGATTTTTCGGTCTTTCGCCAAGCATGGATGTCATTTCACAGGACAATATAACATTTGGAAAGCGGCATACCATGTGCATGTTGTCATATCTCATCGCAATGTTTCTGCCAAACTTTCCGAGATTATTTGTCATCGTCGGAGAGGAAACTCATTTTTCTCCCTCCTATTGAGTGATCGTTTCTCTGCAGCCCCTTTATCACTCCCTGTAAAAGCAGTGACGCTGTTCTGAATAAACGGCAGACACCGATTTGGAGCACGAAGTCAAATTTGGCCATGTTCCGGCTTGGGAGGTGATATCCAAACGGTATCAAAAGGAAGACGGGGCAGCACCTATGTATTTGGGGATTACAGGATTTCTTTTAGTTGAAAATAGTTCCCAGGTATCTTAATAACACTGTCAAGGATATGCGTTCATCAAAATATCTTAAGGATCAAGACATACAGAGCATTGTTGCAGGACAACAAAAATAATACTAATAATAGTAAAAAAAATTATAAGAATTATTGAATATATTTATTTAAAAAAAAAAATATATATATATATATATATATATATATATATATATATATATATATATATATATATATATATATATATATATATATACACAGAACCCTGTGTATTTTAATAATATTCATTATTCGGCCAACTAAGTACTATTAAACGTTTCATATACCGGTATATGCATTAATGTTCACTTCAGTGTTCCGAATTGGGATTGCAGCGCACTGTACATCCGGCCTTACTGTGTAGATCCGTACATGTGGCGGATACAGCAGACACGTCGGCAAACGTAAATACTCCTCAGTGATCAGGACTTAACTTGCGCATGTTTGTTTGTAAATGAATAAAAAAAACAAAGCTTTATCCAACACTCATTGACCACTGATCTATTCATCCCGACACAAGTGGACAGCTAATTGCACAGCTAACAAGAGAGATATTTTCAGCTCTTTGTAGCGGGGCTCTTGAGATGTGCTTTTGTTTCCCTGTTTACTCATACGGCTGATTAAAGTGGCCCTGCAATGCCACACACGCACTGAAAGTATCACTCATGTGGCATCCAAGAACCGCATCTTTGCCAGCCGCTCCATGGCATGTCATTAGACGCAGGACTTTGACTTCAAGTGCCAGAACCAGGGCCAGAGGCGAAAATGAAACGCCGCACATGTCCATATCCCGATATGAAGACAGCGCTTTGGGTCTGCTCCGCTCTGTTTCCAAGTTGTAAGGGCGACCCCCTTTTTCCTTTTTTACCCCCCTCTTCTGCTGGATAAATTTAAACCAGCGTCCTCTGTGCTGTAAATAGAATATTAATCAGGCCAGTGCGAAGCCAGTTTTGCAAGAGACTTCCTCCCACCCCCTCCCGACCGCATTACGGCGTCCGGAACTTCTCCTTCCATTCTAAGCTTCGTTTTACGCACCCAAGGCATTTTGTGACAGATTGAAGCCCGTTAATGCCATGCAGGTTTTCACCGAGCGTGACCAGTAAATTAATACAGCACGCATTGCCTTTTAACTTTAGGCTCTGCAAGTATTACTTATAATTCATTGCCCTGCTTACCTTCCTGCATTTCCCTCCGTTCTACATTGGAGCGGGGGAATACATTTGAGGCCCAATCCATCATTTGTTTGGCTACATACAGTAAATTATTGAGCAAAGGCACTGTTCACATACATAATTAAGGACTTTTTGCCTTTCAGATGGAAAATCAGCATTTTGTGTCTCTCAATCAATCACATTCGGGAACATTTTAAGCCATTATTTATAAAGATTGCTCATGTAGAAGAAACTTACGGAATGAGTAAACAGCATATTAGTAAATATTTCAGTAAAGTAGTAAAGAGCTCTTACAGGAGTCTTTTTCCTTGCTTCTATAACAGAATACCATATTTCATCAAATATAATGGACTTCCCTCAAATAGAGAACCCTCGTTTCCCCTCGGGAAGAAATCAGCTTGTAGCCTACTGTAACCGCAATCACATTAGATGCTATCATCGAAGGGGACATATCACGGAAATGGACTTTTTAATTGCTTGTTGTATACAAAAGTTGGGTCTCTGGAGGGCCTGCCCGCCCATCAAGGGAAATTGCACAACTAAGTAAGTCTTTTGTTAACACCCTATTTCGGAAAATATATGTGAGTTCTGAATTTTAGTCTGATGTAACATCACATTGTGGCTCAATTACTGTACTGAAAAAAAAACAGAGTTTGACCATGACATGGCAACTAGGCTGGGGGAAGATTTTTAAGGACAATGCAGAAGCACCACCATGACAGAATCGAAAGGTAAGCAGGGTTGCAACGCTAGCACAGATTAGCGGAAGCAACAGCGTTATCAGATTTAGCTTCGGTTAGCTAGCATCTACTTGATCGGCAGTGCTGTACTTTTTGGTTTTATTCATTTTATATCTATGGCCTAGAAACATTTTCTCCCAGAATATTTACTGTAATGGTGATTTTACTACTGCATTGGCATAGTTTAGTGATAGACTATGACATGTTCTGACTTACGTAGGAATGAAACTTATAGTGGTCTTAAAATGATGACCTGCTGTAGTCGTTTTATTATAATAATGCTACTGTCCCTGAATTGTATTACGTTCCTTTTACTGACTTTTCCAGTTAGATTGTTGTACAAATTTGGGTTACATCGACCTAAGGACACTGTGTGACAATCAAATATAAATATTGATAAAATATTTGGTCAAACCATGCGATATCCAGATTTTTTTCTTTCTGATCAAAGCAAAGGATTTTGAAATAACATTATTTAGTGGAGCTTTCACCGCTACCTCTTTCACTTGTTGTTTTTTTTTGTGTGTATGTTTGGGTGGTGTCCTCTTGAGCAGGTAAAAATTAATACACTAGTGGGTTTAAGTCTGGAGAATGAATGAGTGTCAATAAGTCACACGTCTGATGCAGTTATTCTAACATAAGCCTTTAGCACAAGTCCAGGCCAATGTTTTGGGCCTAAGTGTAAACAATGTAAAGGGGGTCCTCGGTTTTCGACCGTGCGGACATACGATTTTTTGGCATTCTGAACGGTGGGCACTCAACACCTTGCGATGGGCACGAGAACAAGAAGACACGCTCCGCCTTACTTCCTGTTTTTCATTTTAGTGCTTTATATTAGTGGCCAAGACGTGTTTCTCATATAAGAGATAACCAAATATGACTTTATTACTGCATTGGCTTATATAAGTGATAAACCATCACAAACGATGACTTACACATTTTGGCGAGGTCACTGACGAGGAACTTCATCGTAAACTGAGGATCCCCTGTATTCCTTCTTTGTTCCTTTAGATGACTGAGGGTCAATGTCTTTTCCAAACAGCAGGGCAGAAACCAATTGAAAGCCAAACCTAAAATAAGAAGAAGCTGTAACCGGGACGCTCTGAGCGGATATTTAGGTCAACGTGCTGCGTATGTTTTAGTGTGCTAAGTCATTCCAGGTCAGGGTGGATCATATCTGCGCCTGTGCAGTGACTCAAATTGAAGTCAAGCATCACGGTAGAAGCAACCTCTTGTTTTTTCCCCAGAGATTGCATTTCTGTCCTCCATCACTGGAGCCCCCCTGAGTCAATAGAGACGCTTCACTCGGGGGCTCGAGAGTCTGCCAAGTCGTTCCCCCCACACCTCCTCCGCCGCCGCCGCCGCCGCCACCACGTGTCAGCACTGTACTTGTTTTGGCCTTGGTCGACGGTGAGCGCCAGAGAAGGTTAGGATAAAGGAGGAGGGAGGGGAGAGTCAAGGTGCTTTATCATTTCCCGTGACAACTACACAGCCCGCGAAAGCGAAGTGCATGTACACTTGCGATGTGCAACCTTATCCCAGCCGGTTGCCAGCCTAGCGGTCACCTCGCAGACGTCTGGCCAAACCCCATCTATTAACCCGCAGCAGCTGGCCGCTTTCCAGATCCACCCTTCGAGTTTTTAATTGCGTTCTTCTTATGGGGGTGGGAGCGACAGGAAAGAGGGGATTTTCCCACAATGACTTTTACATTGTGCTTATTAATGCACGGGACCATTCCTCATGAGACCCCCGGATGACATCTCGCGGTCATTAAGATGGTAATACTGCAGAAACCCAGACGTCAAACGCCTTTCAAAATGGGCCTTAATTGTTGTACTAATGTGTAATGTTAGCATATCACTGGACCTCACTTTTGCCAACATTGAAGGGTTAACTCTGTATGTTATAAATTCCCTGAATGTAGTGGACTCATTAAGAATAAAGACTGCAGTGGCGTCCATGTACTTTTTTTTCCAGTGTTTGCGAGAGTTTCAGTGTCAGCGTAGTTGGACATGGTCACCATTAGCCGTATTTAGCACTGTTACAGTTTCTTTGCTTCAACCTCCATTGTTGGACTTGATGGGAGGTTTTTCAGGGCCAGTATTGGACAACTTTTTGTGAACAAAGACGATCTTCTTTAACTGGTTTCCTGCGACTGAATCCATCTGTTTGTGACGCAACACTGAGTAAAGATGTTGACTGCTACGTTAGCTTCTCGCACTAGCCGGCAACTAGCCAGCTGCTACAGAAATGCATGTTACGGTCATTAAAGTCTCTAAATTGCCCATTGGTTTCAATGTGAGTGTGAGCGGTTGTCTATAAATGCCATATGATTGGTTGCCAACTAGTCCAGCGTGTACGCTGCCTCTTCCCTCATGTCAGCTGGGATTGGATTTAGCCAGCCACAACTCCAATAAGGACAATCGGGAAAAAATGGATTGATGATATTTGTGGTTGATTTTATGTGCTCCATTGTCATTGACAGGCACACATGCGCTCGGCGTAGAAACGGGCGCATCTTCATTTTCGTGCTTCGGGCAAGCCTAGGTTACCGTGTTTGGAAATTTGGCAGACTGCGCTGCGCCTTTCTGTCTGCGTTATCTATTACACTCCCCCGGTATCACCTGACTATTTGATGAAAGAAATTAGACTAGACTTTAGACCAGGTAAAAGCAGGTTGAAGTTGTGGTGCAAGTGGTGTAATGTGATTTTTGTGAATTTGACCGAGGCACATGCAGACAGAATTTGCGCTATGCATATACGTGTGTGCTGGATGTCATCTTATTTGATTCAGAATTCTGACAACAGTGTGCATCGAACCCTCAGGATCCTTCTAGAAATAAATTATTTGAATGCGTTATTATTGTCATCATCTGTGTTCAAAAAATATAACAGCCCCCCCCGGACCGCGGCACAGCTATGCGGGCGGGACCGAAGGGGATGTCACGTTATGTTAGAAATGCACATGGCGCACTTAAATCTTCATGGACTCCAGAGCGCCTCTCCTGGACTGAATTTAAAGAGGACGAGTGGAGCCTCTTTCTTTGCGGGAATAAGTCATCACTGTTCACTCCCACAACAGCGTATACACCCCTCTCTACCTCTCCCCAAAAATACCAGAAGAAAGAAAACTCCACCTCTGCACGCAGTTAGACTGCACTTTACACTGAGCAAATAAGTAGGGCCTCATGTGTTCTGTTGTTTTAAACTGGATATCTTCTAATGAAAATCATATGACTGCTAATATTCAAATGTCATTTAAAACCGTGTCTGTACAGTTTATAAAGCTTTGATGAGAGTGTCTGTTTGGACGAGATGAATTATTCCAAATATAAGTAATTTCAATGAACAAAAAAATGTTTCAAAGTCAATCAAATGGAGGAAGAGGATGTTGTTGGGTTTTTTTTACTTTAATAACCTTGACCCATTCAAAGGCTGACTGCTGAATGCTGTCTATGCGGCAGAATGCGTCACATCTACATAATACAACAAAACTAATTTCCCTTCCTCTATTTTTTTTCCCTCCAGCCCGGGGAAGATGGAAATAGTCACACAAGCCTTTTGTCCTGAACACGGCATAATCATCCAGGATTTATGTTGGGGGGAGATGGAGCACTTGTATCAAATTAATTGTGCATGGAGCGAGAGGGTATCTCATCGGAATGGATGCCGTCATGTCAATCGCATAGTTGCACAAAGTCTGCTGAATTCTGAATAGTGCACGCCGATGTTGAGCAGCGTTACATAGTAGCTCATTTTCGAGCTTGTCAAAGAACACCGAGTTTATATTCAGGCCCACGTGTGGGACCGTCGCCTTACGGGATTTGGTTGTAAATGTGATCACTTACTTTCTTGCTATTAGGCCTAATAGAATCGTTTCGCTTCAAAACCTCCAAAGTGGAACGCTATCTGTTCTGTTAAGTTGTTCTCATTTCAAAGCAATATTTCCCATAGGAAATAATTGTCAGGTCTTTTCATTTGTTCCAACTGTCACTGTCATAAACCTTTATTAACTGTACGGTGAACGTTTGGTAGTGCCATTCTTAACTTCACAATGACGTTAACAATGCAAACGTATCATAATTATACCTTTGCGCCCTCCCAAGGGCAGCATGTGCGCTGCAATTTTGGGAAGCCTTGCTTTAGCTACTTTCTTAGCTGAAGTCTGATGATATAGGATGTTGTACGATTTGAGCGGAATACTATCGAACGCGGGTCAAAATGCGCTGCAGCCTCCTCTGTAAAGGACTTGACGGAGAGAAGCCATTGGAGAAGAGTGACCAGGTCAGCCTTGACGAATGGCTCGCGTCTGAATGAAAAACGAGGAGCGGTTGATGGTAAACCTTGTGTAAATCCATTTGAGTCTTTTTCTTTTTTTTTTTTTTTTTTTTTTTCAAAACATGGGAGGCGAGCAGAACTGACAATAGCTGGAGGGTCTAGAGCGCTATGGAGTAAATAGCAAAGCGGAGGAGAGCAGAAATAAATAAAGAATGTGTCACCTAGCGATTGGAGCAAGCCAGGTCGTATCTGTCAGAACTCTGCTGCTATCTGCGAATGAGAAAGAGGAGAGAATGCGCCAAACACCAGACCCCCGACGTGAGTGTCCAACGCAGTCGCATACTGTACATTAGGATGAAGGTCCCATGAGAGGGGACTTTTCCTGAAAGCCAGTTATAATGGTTATTTAATGGTTAATTCTAATGCATCAGAATCAAGCTTATTATAGTGAATGAAAACCCCCAAAATAGCGAAAACAAAAGTTGAAAGAACGTAAATTAAAATTTAAATGCTTTGAAAAAATGTTAATACTAACTGAAACTACCTTAGATCTTAGGTTCATAAAGCTAACTTAATGTACCTAGAATTTTGGTGAAAATGTCCTTCATTTTCATCTTTGTCAATTAATATCATACATGGACTTTCAGTATTCATTTTAAATCGTAAAATCGTTTGAGAATTGTTGTTTACTTTTATACACATTACTTAGTCTTTTTTTTCTACTTGCAATTCACAAATACAGTACTTTTCATGTTAAGAAAAAATCAAATAATAAAAACTAAATTTTAAACAAAGCATTTTAGAAAATATAAAGTAACAAACGGTCTCTAAAAACTAAAACTAACTGAATTAAAAAAAAAAAAAAAAACTAAATTCAAATGAAATTAAAGGAACAAAAAGAAATAATCCCGAAAAGTCCCAAATTATTATAAACCTGATCAGAATACAGTACAGCGTTATTGTGACTTAGTTTGGAAAACACAAGTTTGGAAACACCACCAAACACAATTTGCCCAGCAACCGCCACCACGTTGGCAACTTCACAGAGCAATCAAGTATGTTTATGTACTGTACAGATCAGAATCAAACATTTGGAACTAATGCTGATCCGTGTGTCTAACTCAATGCAGCTCTGCTTACCCTTTGGTGTTGACATGATAAAGACAGCATCGCACCCGTGACGTGGATGTGAGTTTTCCGGCATGACGGTGCCTCTGCATAACCGTGTTTCGGACAGTGAAGTGCAAGGGCCGGACTCTGGCCATCACTTGAAAGGGGCTCTGGATTCTTACCCAGCCTAGACAAATGTGTCATCGGTGGGGAAACTCTGTATGTGGGTGGTTATTGTGTAAATTAGCCATACTGTACATAGAAGTGAGTTAACGTAAATGGCGTTTTTATGGCGTGAGGAAGGCGTTTATTTGACTTAAGCGGCTGACAGGAGACTAATTGAGGTGCCGTGTCTGAGGAAAAGCTACGATGCTACTGTTGGGAATACATGTGTTGTGTGTATGGCACTTTGCTTCTATTTGTGTTGGGGAGGAGTAAAAAAAAAAAAAAAGAAAAAAGAGCAAGAGATGGATGCATGTGCAAGCTAAGTGAGAACTATCCAGCTGATAAGATTGAAGACACAGTTTGTGCGTGTGAGTGTGTCTGTGGGTGATTACTGTGGGTGCGTGCCCTGTTGCCCGAGCGCGCGTTTTGTTTGCGCACGCCTCCTACGTTGCATTGATTTGATGGAACGCCAGCGGCGAGGCCCTGCCGCGGCTTTCCGTTCACATTGCTCTTGACTGTCGGCGGTGCCACGCGTATGAAATGAAACGACATTAGCTTGTTTGTGTTTGCTTCCCATACGTAAAGATGGAGATGTGTGCGCTAGCAAATTACCCGACCTCCTTTTTCACTGACTCTTATACCCCAAAAGCGCCCACCAGTCAATACCTTTGCATGCACACTTGATGTAAGGCGTTTTCTATCAAGTATGGAGGACATACTGAAAAATTATACATATACATTCGTATATGGAGTCAACCGCAACTTATTTGATGTTTGGTATTTGCAAATTCACCTATTCCCTTTTTTTTTAATGCTCAGAACAAAGCAGCATGTCTACTACACATTTTGCTTTGGCGCCATCTTGTGGCATTTTGAAGCCAAGCAACAATGCTGAAATGACAGGAGGACCTTCATTTAATCAGTTCATGACTTTGTCCAATATGAAAAAAGTGCTTTGCCACCATCTTGTGGCATCACTAGGGAATTACGTACCTTAGGAGCCCTGTCGCAAATAGCGAAAAAACTCTATCCTAGTGGGGACTCACTATATACATGGTAATACTACAAGAGCAAAAGGTTTTGTTTTTTGTTTTTCATGGGAAAAAATACCATTTTGTATATTCAGCTATCTATAGTGAAGTACAAGAAAAAGTGTAATTTATGAGTGGAAAAAAAACCTTTGGAGAATAAAGGCTTTCCTTTTCAAAATGTGTATTTACTTTGCCATATTCTGTTACCTACACTATAAAAAGTGGGGAGTGATATTTACTTGAAAAAAAAAAAAACTAGGAAAGTTTTTTTCATCCAGAAATTCTAAGTACATTTTACAAGAAGAGTTTTTGAGTCAATTTTACTCGCGCAGTTCAACAGGCTCGGAAAAATAGACCGGACGTTCAAGAAAATAAACACATTTTCTCGAAATTCCCGATGGCTAGCACACCCCTGCACATGATACGTGTGTGTGTGTGTGTGTGTGTGGGTGTGTGTGTGTGTGTGTACACATATGT
Source organism: Filicampus tigris (assembly GCF_054856515.1). Classification (NCBI taxonomy): domain Eukaryota; kingdom Metazoa; phylum Chordata; class Actinopteri; order Syngnathiformes; family Syngnathidae; genus Filicampus; species Filicampus tigris. The sequence goes on from NC_141219.1 coordinate 1,677,756, forward strand.
ATGTATGTATGTATGTATATGTATGTATGTATATATATATATATATATATATATATATATATATATATATATATATATATATATATATATATATATATATATATATATATATATATGATCAAAAGATAAAGAGTTGTGGCTGCAGACTTTAACAGGCTAACAACTTTGACCCCCCCAAAAAATGCTCCATTTTGGCCCGATTTTCTGTGTGTAACCCGCTTTCGGCCAAAATCAATCAACCTTGCCACCCACAACTACAATGAGCAACATTGGTACAATTTCCGTGGCACTGACGTGTTTCCATGTATCATAACAGATGCGTTTCTGTGGGACTAGCCCAGTAATTCAATTCCCTCTTACACCATATAAATATACTGACTGTTATATTGCCCAACACTGTCCTCCCTGACTCTGTCTGTACCTCCGGGCAAACAGCAGAACTCTCTCGGCCCGGGCCCGTTATCCCCCCATCCGGCCCTTCTGTCATCAATCACAGCTTAGCCCTGCGAAAAAAAGATCTGGGGAAGAAAAAAAAAAAAAAACAGTGGCCGACTGAGGACGGGCACTTACAGCTCTGCGCCGCATTTAGGCGTGAACACGTATCGCATGGATTATTAATGCCGCGCCTGTTCAAATGTTTCCAGGAAAAGTGCAGCGACTGCCCCTGTAAACATTGCATCATCCGGACAGAGGGGATGATTTGTTGACAGCCTATGCATATGAAGAGTAAACTCCATGAGGAAATAAAACCTGGTATGGTCCGCACTTTTCGGGCATTAACATTGTTAAACATTTTAGAGCCCGGCCTGAGGAAATCCCATAAATGGACGCCAACAACATTGCGCACTGACCTGGTGTCAGGTCTGCTACACTGTTTCACAACTTTTAGAGAGCTAAGGCATATCTTTTACATTTGAATAATCTCGCGGCACACCAGTATACAAAAAGTATCAATATTGAAATAGTGATGATCAAAATCCATCACAAATGTACTTAGTCGGTTCGGTGTGAAATCCGGGTCTGTTTACTTAAACGTAGATAACGTGGATTATTCTGTTGTATGAATGACACCAGGTGGATACACGGGTCAATTGTTCCTTCTGCCATCCAGTGGAAGAGCAATTCATTGGCGACTCAAATCGAGATACAAATTGGCCGTCAGTCAGTAAAACCCAGCTCGGCAGTATATGTCCGCGTTTGTCTTCGTTACTTCACACGCTAAAAAATGTACTTCCGATTCCAAAATTCCAAAAGTATTGGCCAAACCTCTGTAAAGCAAAGTTGTTGGCACCTGATGTTGAACGTAATAAAGTAACGTTAAGTTACCGATTACTACATTTTAAGAGTAACTAAGTTACTCATAAAGTCAGGTAATCCGTAAAGTAATCAAGTTACTTTTTCAAGGTAACAACACTGTTCGCAAACTCTCTGTTGTCTCTATTGTCATTAGTAGACTGTCGTGTGGTTGCCGTGGAGCTAGACGCACTGCTGTTGTTGGTTGAAAGAGAATCCTTATCGTGAAAAACTTTCAAACCCGTACCCAGAGGACTTCCTCTCCTAATGTTACATTTTATCTCAAAGATGAATATGCTCTACGTAGAACCATACATCTTCATTGTTCCGCCGCTTCTATTGTATCAATGACAACATTCATTTTGCCCCCAATTTACCCGCCAATGATTTAGAGGCCCGAAAGTAAGGGGATGGGGGGTCGAAGATAAGGCTTGGGAAAAAAAGAAAAAAAAGTCTTGTTGTTGATGCTCACTATGCTGCTCGTTTGTCTGCGGTAATTAGACCTTTTAATTCTCATGGAGGATTTAGGTAGACTACCTCGTTGTTTTGTTTGGAACAAGGCAGCTGAGCTGAATCTCGATAATAGGTTGCCTTTGTAACATTTTTTCAGGGTTTATGATGCACTTTGGATTTTGAATGATAGACAAGTCAAGATTGCGAGCAGGTCATATTGGGAGTTTTAATGGATAATCGGCATTGCAAATCGTCAATCATTCATTTTTCCATCCACGCATCCATTTTCTGTAGCACTTGTCCTCATTTCCGACGCGGCTAACTGAAACCAACTTTGTGCAAGAGGCGGTATACACCATGGACTGGTTGCCGGTCACTCCCAGGTCACATAGAGGCAACACGCATTCGTTCACACTCACGTTCACACTCTGAACAATTTTGAGCAAAATCAAACTCATTTTTGTCGTGGGCCACACTGAAGGACGGTTTCCCTGCCCGAGCCACCTCATCTGGTTCCTCTCGATGCGGCGGAGCAGCAGCTGGACTCTTGAGTTCCTCCTCTATGACTGAGCGTCTCACCCGCCCTGACGGTATAAGCATCAAAATGGATGGATGGCATCGTTTTTTTTATGTTGTTTGTCATATTGGACTGAGCAGAGATGCAAGTAGCTAATTCGCATCAGAGAGCAGGCCGACTTTGTGCAGTGTTTCTTACCTGTGGGCACACACGGCGAGGGTCTGTTTTTGTCATTATGCAGACAGCAGTTTGGTATCAGATGTACGTTCTCTTTCAGTCAGGGGCGGCATCACTCAGGCGGTGGAGTGGTCGTCTCCCAACCCGAAGGTTGTGGGTTCGATCCTCAACCCTCGTGACCATGTCGAAGTGTCCTTGGGCAAGACACCGAGCCCCGAGGTGCTCCTCGTCCATCAGTCGGTCAAATGAGGATTTGGCGTCAAAGCGCTTTGAGTACCTTAAAGGTAGAAAAGCGTGCGTGAAAGCCCATTTACCATTTAGTACCACGTGTGTAGCGCTTTCCCATGCCGATCGGCAATTTCCACTCGCCTAGGTTCCTCAATCTCCAAGTTGTCTGCGGCAGCATGGTCATGAGTACTAGTTGGCACATCCGGCTCGTGGTTCTGCAGTCCAAGGTTCGACGCCAGCCTTTGTGCGTGGCATTTGCTTGCGTGGGTTCTCTTTGTGTACTCCGGTTTCCTCCCACATTGCTAACCCTGCCCTGCCCGATGCCGGAGATAGTCTCCAGCTCATTTTCCCTGATATTCCACATTTCTGTTCCACAAGGACCTAAAGTCTTTTGTTAAACAACGTAAAACAAGAAGCGGTCCGTGGAATTTAACATTGGGGATTTCTTTTGTTTTCATACTAGGGCCTGCAAGGACCCACGATGTGAAGTACCAAATGTTTTTTCTCCTTTTAGACTACTCAGCTCACACCGCTGCTAATTCCGGATGAGTGGGCGGTGTGTATCGACAGTGTACACGTCTGTATAACTGTTAGCCAGGCACAATAATAACACACCTGCCCACCACTTTGGCATGCGCATGGTTATCTCCGGTTCTGGAGGAGCTTGCGAGGAACTAACTTTCTCTCGGGTACAATGTTGATTACTTGCTTTAGCGAGAGATTGCTCATTCTTGTCGGAAGGGCTTTTTTTTTTTTTTTGTTTAGTTTTTTTCTCTTCCTCGAGAGCGAGGTCACACCTCTCCACACACATGGCTGTGTTTCCCTGCCAACACTGTGCACACTCCATAATCACGACACACAAACACACACCAAAATACAAATCAAGAGATTTGTCAGCGGTGAAAACGTTCTGCACATTTGATCTAAATGGGGGAACAGGCGTTTTCTGCATATTTCAGGGAATATGCAAGCAATCAATATGTTTATGAGCTTTTGAGTAATAACTCAATATGTAATTATTTAGGTGCTGATCCATGCACATTGACTAATTGTTCCCACGTTGAGATGACTGGTGAAATCCATCCTAAAAGGGAGCGAGAGAGGCTTTTATAGCACCTCAATAGAGAAGCGTGCCAGCACATCTGCTTGCTGATGATTTCACTTCATCAAAAGCTGTATTTTTAAATTGGATGCAACCTTGGCGTGTTCAGAAAACGAGCTGAAGATTTCGTTTTCGCCAATGTGTGAGCGCATGAATAATGTATCCATTGTCAAGCGTCTTTGAGCATCCAGAAAAGCGCTATATTAATCGGATGCATTATTGTTATTAGTATTATTATTATTATTATTATTATTATTATTATTGTTTCATGGCTTGGAATTAATCTTTTGGGCATCATCAGCAATGGCCACAGCGTGTGAAGGTGTGTTTCTGAAAACCGTCTTCAAGGCGACATGGTTTGTTGTTCCGGTGATGTACTTTTATTGAGATGTGAGAATGCTGCGGTCTTAAGATAAGAGCCCTGCATTGGGATTGCACGCGAGGCTCTCAATTCCAATGTAAAGTGTTTGAAATGAATGTAAGCCATTCAGAGACAAAGAGACCAAGGGATGATGTGAGGCGTATGCACTAGCCAGTCCCCCCCCCCACACCCCCCTCCTTTCGAAGCCTTCATATTCCTCACGTTCTGTATTTTGTGGTTGAAGCGACCAACCGAAAGACCGACCAATGGTTTAGCTCAACTATAGCTGTCGTCTTGGCTTATCGTAAGTCACTCGTCAATATTGAAATTGAATGTGAGGCTTTGGCAGAATCAAACTATTGGAGGCTTTACGTTTTGTTTCTTTTTTGACTTCTTGGCGAGATTTGTACTGGGAAGTAATACATTTCTGAATTTCAGTGTTTTGTTGGGTTTTTTGGAGTTTTTTTGCATTGAAAATTTACTGCGCATTGTAGACTACTGGGAAGTTGGAAATTTTTGTCCTTTGACAGCTTTTTTTCTGTGGCTTTTCAAAATTTTTCTGGGGTGCAGGGATGACACTTTATTGTGGGTTTTTTTTAGCGGGGTGGAAAATGATGATTGGGAAATTATAAAACAGCATTTTGCTCTTTGCGCTGTGGGGTTTTTGGGGGGGGGGTCATCAGCGGTGTACTGCAGACAACTGAGAAAGTGGAAATTTGTACACCAATACGTCCAATTAGGAAAAGTGCGTAGCACAAGCCCTTAAAAGTCAGCATGAAGAAACTGGCAGCACACGGATGTGAACTGACTCAACTGAGATGAAGAATAGCGATGTCAGATGTCAATTAGGAGCACGGCGGCACCTGTGGTAAACAGACTCCATGGAAATTTGTGTCAAAATACATCGCTATATCGTCCCAAGTACAAAGTTCTTTTTGTAAAAGGAGAAAAGCGTGAATGGAGCTGCCGAAAACAATTTGAATAGTTCAAAACAAAAGGTCCCGGTGAGATTAATTAAACGTGGAATCTTTTCTTTTTTTTTTTTTTTTTTTTTAAATCATACAGCTTTTACTAACTGCGCAGGCCGTGTTTTACGTAACGTTCTTCGATCGCAAAGTTTGTTGTCGACTAGTTTTCATTTCATTGTGTGACGAATAAAAGATTTTCTTATCTTATCATAATGCTAAACGACACACTTATTGTTCAAATCAATTATGTTAATGACAAGCCATTATATTTAATAGTAGCAGATGGGCTCACTGATAAGGTTGTCATTATTTGTTTTACTGACTAACATGCATTTTAAAAGCTGCCAGCATCTGGAGCGGGCTACAAAGGGAACGTTTTGCAATTTTGTATTTATTTTTTTTTAATGACATCATGCTTTAAAGATTTCAATTAAGCAATTATCGAAGGATTAGCTCTTTGTGCATTTTTTTTTTTTTTTTTTTTTTTACATCGATTCCCAAATCTGGACTGCAGTCAAGCATGATGCGACAAGTCTGCATATCACGTAAGACCCCTTTCAATGTGTTTTTGCTTTTTCTTTGGCTTTTGGGCAACACTTATTCCCAATGAAGGACCAGACTCGCCAAACGCTACTAAGTGTAGAAGAATGCGAGAATGTAATACTTTCCACTTTTTGTCAAAATCAGTCGATATTAATGATACGGATAAGGTACTAATTTTGCATTGATGTGTTTGGCTTCTTTTTTCCGTTCAATCAACAGCTGGAAGCGCATCGGTGGGCGTTTCGCTTTAACGTGAGCAGAGGCGTGTCCGAAGCCCGCTCACACGTCAAATTGTGGGTGCTAACACAAACGCGACCAAGCATAACTGAAAAACGTGGAGGTTGTGCTAAGTCAAGGTGCGTCGTGCTGTAACAACATTGCATTGCCGTTCAGGTTGGATTTGGGCAGCAAGGCGATAATAGCCGGCGGTGGACCTTATCAAAATGCAGCAAATGCCTAACAAGCTTGCAAGTGCACGTCTCTATTAGGGCCTCTCAATATCATTCCCCCAGGCTGGGGAGTGCTCGTTCGATAGCATAATACGAGTGATGAGCATTCAGTCAGCGCCGCTCTGAGATGAGACTCTAATCACTTTATTGATAACCCCGATAGCACGTCGCGGTTCACGGCTGACATCAGCTCGCTCTCTGACATATGCGAAAATGTTGCCGCCCTCGTCGGCGGCGGGTTCTGTTTCATAACCAAGCCCAAAGTCGTCATCAAATGATGACATCATTGGCGGCCTTTCTTTGGCAAGGAGCCGGCCCGTTCTGGTAGTCCAAAGAAGCATCGACCGAGACACAGTTGATTCTTCGGGGAGATTTGGGTTGCTGTTCTGAACAATGTACAGGATAGGACATACTGAGACAAAGATACAAATAGATGACGGTCGTACGTGTATGCACGACGCAGGCTGCCCCTTTAGGAATGCCAGGGTGTTCGTGCCGCAACCAACCAACCAACCCTTGGTTGATTTGTTACACCTCCGACAGCGTTTAGCTTTTTCTCGTGTTTTGCTTTCTTTTTTGTCAACACTTATATGTACTCCAGACACCTGGGAAGTTGCTTTGACATTTTTGGGGGGGGTTGAAGAGTAGTAACTTATTGTGTGAAATTGTTTGTGCGATGTCAGTGGAAGCCGAAAGTCACTTCCTCCAGTCTGTGTTCGCCATATAAATTGGTAGCGAGAAATATCACTCCAACAAACCTGAATCAGGCTGCCAAAAACGATGAGGTTTGTTGTCAGCGGAGTCTACTCGTTCCCCCTACAGGGAATCGTTGGTGTACGATGGCACCACTCGACGAGGTTTCAAGCCGTTTGAAAAATGTTATCGCAAGACGCGCTGACGGATCGCCCGTCGGCGGGTCCTACAGGTAGATTTTGGTTGCTGTTTTTACAAGGTGCAGCGTGGGGGTGGCGGACACGAGAGCGTCTATAAATAGAGGCACTGGTGATGGAGGCAGGTACGTGCATGCGGCAGCCAGATGGTGCCCTGTGGGGGAATGTCTCCCGGTGATTTTGTTTGCAAATAGGTCTCTCCGTTAAGAAAAAGACAGCCCGGCATGTCTCCATCAGACTCGCCCGTTTTAGCCTCGACTTTTAAGGAGACGGCGCCGTTATGTCCAAACGCCAGCCGGGAAGAGAGTGAAAGTGACGCGGGGAGACAGGTTTTGTCACTCTCGGAGGCGAGGGGCCTACAGGTTGTCACAGATAGAAACAGCAGAAGCGCTGACAAATTGTTTTGGGAAAGGGAAAGCGGGAAGAGTGAGTCTTGCCAATTTCCGTGGTCTAGCTCTGCAGAGGAGGAATATTGCCGTTTCTAGGTAGCAGGTCGGTCCCCAAAAAGTAGTCGATTTGGAAACGCTTCTGTCGGGGATTGCAATGCAATTTGTCTTCAGATAAGGCTTAAAGTTGAAGCCTTTTGGATTAAAGGTGAAATGCCTTCAACAAACAAGAGTCCAATTTTCTGGAGACATCCGTCGCGGATCTCCAACAACAACATTTGTCTCGAATCCAAACAGTCGGTCGAGTAAAACCTTTATTAATTGCACAAAAGTAGAAATCCCATTTGAACATCATTAATTGCCATAGCAGTTGACTGTTTTAATGTCATTTTTGTAATTGTTTTTATTTGTAGTTAGCAGGCTACTTCCTGTAGTCCAGGTATGTCAAACTCCTTTTTGGTAGTTGCTGTTTTTCTCGGTGGGCCGTTATAACGTCAAGCCATAGAAATGTATAAATGGCCTTATATTATTACATATACACAACAAATTGACTGATAACTACTTTTTGAAATCAAAGACAAGTAAAAAGGGGTTGGTCAACTCTTTTCAAATGTATTTTAAAGGAGAGATTGGTAAAAAAAAAAAAAAGTTCTTGCGAATCTCGTATCTCAGTGTTGTTGACAAGTGAAGACAATTTGAAAGAAACATGAAGTCCACCAATATGATTAGCCTTCGCGGGCCACATAAAAGGATGTCACGGGCCAGATCCGGCCCCCGGGCCTCGAGTTTGACACCGGTGCTGTAGACGATACCAAATAGACAAGCAGTGACATTATGATTCTGGATGCTTTCGATAATGTAGTGAATGTGTTCTGTCATTCCTCTACAAAGTTGATCTCAATCACTTTTGTATGTCCTTACCCAATGGTTGCAAACAGCATTCGCCTTGGCTGAGAAGTTGTCGGTGACAGGCTGAAGGAGACCAAAGTCACAAGTATGTGCTTGGTGCAACGTCTTTGTGAGTCCTGACAACAGCAGTAAACCATACTGGCTTAGGGTACACTTGTCAGAATCCAATTCTGCCTTATATTTGATCCCCGCAGATTGCGCAAGTGTGTCTAATGCAGCGACAGTGAGCGCTGATATTCGGCAGACGCTGCGGCCCAGCGCCAGGCGTACTTTTATTTGAAATGCCAAAACGCATCACGGAATCATCGTCGGCGAGCGGACGCGCCGTTGCTTTTTGTCTTTGTGCCCGCCGATGCAGCGCATATCATTTCAAGAAATGTGTCCACATAAATCTGCGTCTCTGCCCGCATCACCCGGCCTCCCCTTAATATGCGTCCCGTCATCTCCTGCCTCTGCTACGCTTCATGAGGATTATTGCTGCTGAAAACATTATTTGACAACCACCAGTCATAGAAAGAAAGAAGCAGAGTGTCCGTCAAGCCCAGAAAGTCTGACATTTTATTGTCTATTTATTTTTCTTTTTTTTCTTCTGTTCTTTAAAAAGACATTAGAGTGCTGGGATCTTTAGTTTACATTGGGCCCCATATAAAAAAAAAACTATTTTGTGAATGAACTATGTAAGATTCAGCTCAAGAGGTCACGTTCGGTTACTGCCTTACTTACCGTTTTTTTTATTGGATGGTTTATTGGTTTTATATTAACGGCCGACAAGTGTATTTCTGTCCAAGTATTTAGTGTAATTATGACTTTACGGATGTGTTAGCATTGGTTCGTGCATCCCGATTTATGTACAATTTGGGGTTACATGGCCACTGTAAATGGTTGTGAACAAATGACCCACTGTGGTTGTGTAACAATACTACTGTCTTTGAATTGAATTGTTTTTTTACTGACTTTTTAGATGAAGTTTGACATTTACTTTGAATACAACGATGGCCTTCAACAAGAACACAATGAGGAACCCATCAGATTGCTAATTGATAAGAACACTGATAGGCCTACTCTTCTTTGGACATTCACACCATTTGAATAACATACGAACTTTCAAATATGATTGATTACTTGCCAAATAGTCTTGTTTCTCTCAATCGTCGCTGTCCTGTGAAAAAAGCGAAAGTTCAGTTTTGGAATTAAAAGAAAAAAAAGATCACATTAATGAGATGTCTGTAATGTGTTCACGTAAAAATAAGACACATTAAAAAAACGGACGAATGTGTTTTTCACAGGACAGCGACTCTATTCAGCTTTGGCCCTAAAATACCAAAAAACAACAACAACAAAATGGGATAGAAAAAATAATACAGTGTACTTACAAAGCTTTATTTGCTACTTAATACTTAATGCATGACTCGTACATACACACTGAAATCAGTTGTGCTGTCCTCACTTGTCAAATGAGGCATCTGCAGTGACAAAAAAAGTCAGATAATGATGTGAAAATCGAACAATGAGAAGGCGGGGCTTGAACAGAAAGCCAAGTCACCGTGAGAGGAGTAATACTCCCCGAGTCAACGGAATCCCTTTTTTTTTTTTCAGGTCTTCATAGTACTGACCTACTGGGAGCTGCGCACACCTCTCACGGCACTATCTCAACTCTGCACAAACGCAAACAATTTGTCACGTAGCTGTAGATGACTCAGAACGTAATAAGCGACCACGGTCTTACTACAGCTAATCATTGTAATTTTGCTTATCTGGAGGGTAAGCTGTCGAGAAAAAACGTGACGCGCTATTAAATGGAATCAGCATGCCAATTTTAGTTTTAAGCAGCATTCAATTCTAACTCAACAGATTTTGTTTTTGTTCCCTCGTGTTAACTACATAGACAGCTTGTAAAATATCAACTTGGGTGTGTAACTTCACACCTAATGGGAGGACAAGCATCACTGAGACATAAATATGTGTATACAAGCAATTGAAAAGTCTGCTATAAACGTGCAGATAAGGGGTTAAAAGTAAAAATGCTTATCTTTTACTCAGTCGCAATATCTCCAATTCGTTTAAAATCAGGTTCTATATATATATATATATATATATATATATATATATATATATATATATATATTTTTTTTTTTTTTGTAAGCAATGATATATGGGTCCACACAAGAAAAGAAAATTGGAGCACACTGCCATTAAGATAAGCGCGGCAGCCCAGAGGAAGCCCAGAAATGCCAGCGGCATATTGATTGCGTGGCCTGTATTAATAGAAGGGGGCCAGCCGCTGCTCTCCCCGGCTGGACCTCTTATCCCAAAGTCACGGCCCAGCACCGATCCTAATGAAAACTAAGCCCGAAGAAAAGAAAAATTAAAAGAAAGTTAGAGTCCATTTTCTGCCAAATTGTAAGTGAATGTTGCCAGGTAGCACGAGAAGCCGCCACGATCGGGACGCCACTGGAGCAGGTGCAGTGATTAGTTGTTAACTTTAACTACTGCTCAGTCATCACACCGGGCCATCAATATTGGTTAATTAGCATCATCGGCTATGAGTTACTGCGAGGTAGGGAGCGATAACTACTTTGGCCAACTTGCTTTCCAAAGCGCCTCCTGGAGTTTAAAGCCTTTTTACACATCTGAATCGGACACGGCAGATGTTTGCGCCAGTTGTTGTGCAAATTTGTCCGTGCTATGAATAGAAGGGACGAGGCTTTCAAAGAAATTCAAGTAAGTGGTTCTGATTCCACGACATGCATTCAACCATCGCTTTTTGTAACGTACCCGCCCTCATTATAGGGTGGCTGGTCAGCGGAGGCCCATCGCAGCCCATCACGAGCGAGAGGCAGGGTTGACCCTGGACTGGTGCGAGTTAATCGCAGGGAATAATTCCACAATAGCGTTCCCCATTGGAAATCATGTAAAGTGAATTCCTTCATTCCAGTCTCATTATACCTGCGTAGACAATTTGATTTTTGATTAACATTTAAGCGTTCTTGACTGTCATAAAAGTGTAAAAAGCTCAAACCTGCAGTTTAAACAAAACTAAAATAAAGTGAAACTATTCGCCGTTTAAAGATGCCTGACTGACACGTAAAGGAGAGTGGAAGGTATTTTCACAGTGATACTCAGGAGTATTTTATAGGGACGGTGAACCCCATTTATTGGATATGTCCCAGACCCTCCTCGCAATAGGTGATAATTTGCAATATAGCAATACCGTATTTTACAAAGAACATTTTTGCACACACACTAGAGGATGGGCAACTTAAATGCTGGAGGAGGCCTACAATTCTTCATCAGTGCAACTGGGCGGCCACATAGGAGCAACCACACGTTTCCTAAACAGATTTATGACAAAAATGCTTTTTTTAAATGCGGAAAAATATGTGCAAAATACGTGCTCTTAATATATTTCATCTTTAATGATACATTTTTCAATGTATGTATAAAAGATCAACTGTACTAATCTGGCAACAAAGTGTTTGAAGCAACAACAAAATAACCACATACAACATTTTTTCCTGTGCAAAGGGCTCTTTTGCATAAAAGTTACCATTGGAGGACGGCACAAAACTGCTGATCAAGGAAACAACATTAAGTGCAAGAACTCATATCATGCTTTTTTTTTTTTTTTTTTTTTTTTTTTTTTTTTCACAAAAACCAACTCACCCAAAATGTTTGTATTATTGAGGTACTATGTTTGTCCTGCATATCATTCCAAATCCGGAAAAAATATTACGCCCCCTCACATTGTAGTATAGGGCCGTAAACGACCCAGTATAAGTGCAACTAAGACATGTCTGCCATCAAGAAGTGATTGGTGACATTACAACTTAAAATTATTGTCAAACCCTGCATACTCACAGTTTGGTACCGGCGTATTCACATATTGGTGACTTTTTTCATATATTTTTGATTTTCCCCGTTTTTCTGGGAATTCTTTCCCCAATTCCAACCGTGTTTTATGCAAAGCATCTATTGAATTTTTATCTGTGTTTATATATATATATATATATATATATATATATATATATATATATATTGCAGTTCATTGTCCATTGTTTTTCTTTTTTTGAGGGGAGAGAAGCAAGAACGGATTAATGGCGTCATTCCTGCGAGGGAAAATGATTTGAGATACAAGTGTTTTGAGTTACAAATGTTATCATGGAAGAAATTGAACTCCTACCTCAAGGCACCAGCGTAGGTTCCACCAAGAAATCTGCAATGTAGCAGTGGAACACTGTACTGCTTGAATTAAAAAAATATTGCATAGTTTTATGATCAAATCTGTTTGTGATGCTTTCTGAACTGAGGTCTCGCCTGAAGTCATGCCAAGCTTCTGCGACTTGAGAGGTGGTCTGCACCGGTCGCTTCCATTGTCATAACATTTAGTCATGGTTAAATTAACAAATTGGGTGAGTAGCTCTTTGGAATCTGACCTCCTCCGACCTCAATGTCTCCTCCTTTTCTCATTATTACGCCATCAGCTCGAGGGGCAACTGTCCCATGAGGGCAAATGGCCACATTCATGCCTCTTTAAGTCATTTATCTTTGGGAAGACCATCTCAGAATGACAGCGTGCCGCACGGAAGTATGATGTCCACGGCCGAGGCTGGACGCTAATAGAAGCTGTTACTTGAATCTGGATTAATGACTTAAAAGAAAAAAAAAGAAAAGGACAGGAAAGCTTCTCTATGGTAACCGGATAATGTCTATAAATAGAACAGTCTTTTGGCTTTTGGCTGGAGAGGGGTGGGCTAATGGAAATGTTTTGCTGAGTTTTGCAGTTCCCTTCCTCAGTCATAAAATTTGCCGCCAATCTCTCCTTCTGCCCGGGCTTGTCCACCTGCTTTTTGCTATCTGCACATAATCCTTCCTCTGGAATAAAAAAAAAAAAAAAAATTCAAATTAAAGCTGCGAGCAGCGATGAGCAGGCCAGACAGAGGAGCCGATGCGACTATACACAGTTGGGAAGGAATCATTGCATCATCCAACTTCGCTGTCATGCTCTGGCCACACGCGATGAAGAAAGCAAAAAAGTGAAGCAATTTATTGTCATCCATCTGCTGCGGTTCCGTAAAGTGCAACGACAAGTTTGCTTTTGAAGGACCCCTGCAAATGCTCAAACTGACTTTAAAATGACTCCTTCAAACCAAAATGGCACACTTCCCATATTCCGGGTCATTTTTCGCTCGGACCAAATGATATGACTATTTGTGTCCATGAAGTTGATAAGTCATCTTATTTTTCCTCTTCTGTGTCGCATCAGTGTGTAGGGCTCATTCAACTGCTTTGCCAAGATGACGCTCGAGGGTGTCCTTCTCTTTAATGCGAAGGGTAAACTGATGAAAAAAACAAAACATTTTGGCGATTTAGCATTAGCCATCCATCGAGTAAAAGATGGTTCAAATAAGGTAGCAATCGGACCAAATGTGCAGGACGAGTTTGTCTTTAAAGGACCCCCGAATACAGCCGTAATGACTAAAATGGTATCGTCACAACAAAATGGATCTGCCATTCTGATGTGTTTTTAATGTGTGACTTTTTTCGTGGGTCTACTCATGACAGACGTGCCTCCCAAATTTCATGTTGCTTTCAGTTTCACTTAGAAACTGACTTTTGGGGGCGGGGGGCTGAGGTGGGGGGGTTTCCCGCTTGATTTTTATATGCGCAAAATTGTGTCACATGGGACTAAGACAAATGCAAGATGACACTCAAATGTGTCACCTTTTACATGCTCTGCCCACACACAATGATGAAAAACCTATGCAATTTAGCAAGGGTTCTTGAGATTTTTTTTTTTGTGAGTCTTCTCATGATACCAATTGTCATGTTGCTATTGGCTGCAGAGGGGCTTAATTTTCTAATAATCCAGGGCCTATTATTGACTCAATTGGAATGAGATGAATATTTTGTTGCGTTAGGACAATTAGCATCAAGCATCCTCATTTATATATTGACATGGCCAAAATTGTCTCCCGTGAATTTTTGGAATGCGCACAATTCCTTATGTAACAATGATGAAAACTCACAATGTTCACAATTTCGGCAAGGCGGGGCTGCTTTATTTGTATAGCACAGAAGCAGTTCGGAAAATGGGTGCATGGATTTCATACACAAGACAACTGAATGGGCTTGGCAGAAGCAAAGACACAACACCTCAAAACATTTCCAAACATAACAGTAAACAACATTTAGAAGCAAAGTACAGACAACAACAGTAGCAGAACAAAAGTACTAAAACAGCGTACATTGACAACATTTAAACACATTGATGGAAAACTTCAAAAACAATTTAAAACATTTTAAAAGTAAGGCAGATAAATAAAAATGGGTTTCTAAAATTACTAAAAGAAAAAAAATGGAGAAAGGGCAAGCAATTTAAGATCACCCGTCAGTGTGTTATAGATTACAAAATCTCAATTTGTCTTTGAAGATGTGTGGAAATGGCCAAAATCACCAGAAAATGGCCACATTTCATGTCGCTAAGTGAAACTACCTTTGAGTGTTGATTTGTATGTATTTGTTTTTTTAACTACAGGAGAAAAAAATAATTCACCGGGATGAACATGCCTGTGAAATGTAAGACATTTTTGGATCTGCGAACGCCCTCAAAATGGCGATTTTAACATTAAGCAGGCTGAACATTTAAGTGTGTTAAAACGTCATCGTTATTCTTTTTTGATGTGGTCGGACTCGTGAGTGTTCAGGACTAGCACAATCCCTCAAGGGTGTCCTTCCTTTTCACTCTTTACTTTCATGACAGCCGTGCATCACGGCTGTGACATTAATGAGAGCCAAGCATTCTCTAAAGCGGAATATTGGGATTAAACAGCTGCCCCTAAAAAAAAAAAAGAAAAAAAATGGAATAAACAAAATGTTCATATTGCGGGTCAGCGCACACGCACACACACGGCAGACAAAAGACAGAATGAATGTGGCTGGTGTTATCGGTGTCTCTCTGGCTGCATGGCAAACAATCAGTCACCCTCAGCAGACCTGGATGTAATGAAAGCAGCTTTACTACGCCCCTAAATCACTCGACCTTTAGTGACGACCTGGAAGCACACACACGTTATCTGGTCTCTGTCGAGTCAGCTAGCCAACCCGCACTAATGTTTCACTTACTGCGGGCTTTCCCAAACTGAATAAATAGCTCACGCTGATAGGCAAAACGGTTTCGCTGGCTCATTCCGACGCTTTGCTAGCACTGCGACAAAGGACCTCTGATTCCATAGGAAAGTAATGGAAATTAAATTAATCTGTTTTAGGGTCAAATGTGGCCATCATAAAATCCTTCTGAATTGTCCTATCATGTTGGCTGAAAACAAAAACAAAAAAAATCTCCTTCTATTAAAGCAGCACTGGGCAAGAATTCGACCTTAATAAAATGTTTTCACAACTCTTTTGATGAAACGTTGACTTACAAGTAGTTGAATGGGACTTTTGTCATGCCCTGGGCGGGTCTGTATTGTTTTTACTGGCACTAAGCAACTTTGAGGAGGATGGGAGCAACCCTGGCACACACAAAAAAAAAATACAAATGTCCTGAATTGCTTCACGGCATACTCACTTCCTCCTTTCGCTATAAGGATGGAAGTCGATTTGAACGTCTACGCGCTATTACTGGTGTCATGTCAGAAGCCCCCAAACAAACAAAAAAACAAAAGTATTCTTTGGACCAAATTAGATTCATTACCTCATCGCTATTCATCTTTCACACAGCTACTGGAAATAGAAATGTAATTCAGTCCAACTTGCAGGCCGGCGAGAGCTCAGAATTTCACGACAGTGGGAAATGTGGTTGACTTTTGTCAAAACACTACCGCTTTTGTCCACATGGCACCGCCATGATCAACAAAAACTGACATATGACACCGTGTTGCTTTAAGACTGTATGGCAGGTAGCTTGTCGGAGGCTACCTTGCATCCCACTGTTAATCTGGACTGGACCTCGACATCCAATATAATTGTGGAAATAACCCAAATGGAATGCATTAATTCCGTTGTCAAACCGTGACCATCATTAAATATAGACCAACTGTACCAGCAATGTTATTTTCTTTTCTTCTTTTTTTTAACAGTCATAGCCACATCTTAAAAACCATAACGAATCAAGAGGGCTTAGTAAAAGTTCCATCGCAGGTGTATAAGCGGCAAAGAAAATGGATGGACGAGGGAATTCATCTGTGCAAAACATTTAAAAAAATGATTGCTTGTGCCTGGGAGGAGAGTCATCACACAACTTAACGCAGCTCACTTTCTCGTGTTCACTTCATCCAAACTCTTATTATCTACTTAGAAGCCTCTCTCTCTCTTGGCATTTGTCTCCATCAGATTGTGATTATTAGACATAAGGTCAATATATGTATTACATAGCCATGCTAATGCATAGGGATGGCCGATACCAAGCTTATTTTTAGGTATGGGGTACTAGTAGAGGCTGGGGATGCCAGCCATCGATACTTCGGACAGAGAAAATCTGAGATGGAGTAACTCCTCCTTGGCAGTCGTTGGTGCTACACTGCTGCAGTCTGACACGTAATTATGACTTAACTACTGTATGATAAGTAATAAGGTAGGCCACGTTCCAACTTTGGTGTTGTCTGTTTTAGTGATGTTTGTACCACAGCCTGTTTCAGTTGCTTTTTGTCTGGATGGGTCTCTTCCGTAGCAGGAGAAATGCATGTTCTATAGGATTGAAGTCTGGAGATGGACTTGGATGCAGAAGTCAGAGGATGTCATAGGAAACCTTAACCTTTCTTTGACTTCCTTAACATAAGCTTGGAAAAATCTCACAGCCTACGAGTGTTTTTCATCCAAATGATGACTCTGCATTAGCTTGGGTTAGAAATGGACTACGGTGCGTTACGACTAAGAAACACAACTCTGTCTTTTGGCCCCCTTCTTGAAAAATTCTTCCCGGTACAGGTCAGCTAGACTACACTATGTTCACCAAGCGCACATACAGTAATCACCTGAGCATTTCCGCTGTGGTTTCAGACTCAGCTGGCTTTATTGGAAAACATCCTCTTGTTAATGGAGCCTCCGCGAGGCCACTAAGACCAGTCCTTTTTCTTCTGGTCTGTGACCTTACAAGACTCGGGCGTTAATCTCACGGCTATGTGGAGGAAGCGACCCCCCAGCGTGACATTGTCATCATTTTTTTCTCCTCCCTGGTCATTCCTGGATAGAAGCAGTGAAAGAGAACCTCAATAAATGATCATCTCGCATCCAGGAGACCAATTCTATTCCCTCTGTGACTGCGACAACATGTAGCCTCTCAGCGAAAATGCTGTTCAAAAGTTGCAACTTTAATGACTCCAGAAGCCCACCTTCCCTTCCTATAAAGCCCCCGGAACGAGGCCCATTAAGCAGCGAGATTCCCTAATGATGCTTTTGATCAGCGACTTGTCCTCGCGGGCATCACATCGCAGTTTAACACTTTGAGCCTGAGACGAGCTTTTCGGAGATGAAAAGGGTAGCATGCGCAAGTCCTAATGAAGTTTAAGGCTTATAAAAGATGTTCGTGACAGGATCATTACAGCCCCCCGGCACTTCAAAGGGACACCTCATCCGCGTGCCCGCACCCTTCGTCTGCATCGCACGCATCGAGATGTCCTAAATCACGTCACAGGCTTAATAGCAAAAGCTTGAGGAAGTCGCCGACTCCAAAACATTTGATTCCAGACTCTTACCATTTTTTTAAAAAAAATTGGAACCTCTTCCCGGTGGGAGTCGACGGAACACCCTTTGTTCAGGAGGTATCCTTGCCACATGTACGAGCCATCCCATCTCTCCATGTGGAAGAGCAGCGACTCTACTCCGAGCGCCACCCAAACACAAAGAAATGAATGGAGCAATGACAAAATGCAAACAGCTGTTTTTTTAAATTTGGTGAGCAAAACGGTTCTTTTTGATGAACCGATTCTAATGAGAGAGAAAGATTATAGAACAAACTGAATCATCTTTCTCTCTAGCCTCTTTTGTTTTCTTTCTGTCCCCACAATAAAAGAGAATGCAATAAGATCCAGTGACATCTGTCGCTCAAAAGGGCTCCCAAAATGCTGTTGGAAGGAAAGGTGTTCAAGACTTTTGTGAGGTTTTTTTTTTTTTTTTTTGTTTTTTTTTGTTTTGTTTTTTGTGGCGAACAAGTCAGGGATGATAAATGAGGTGCTTGGGTATGAGATAAATCACAACAGCACTATGTGAGTGCTCTATTCACATGTCAAGAATGCAAATGAGGATAGCCAAGACCTGTGCTTGTGTTGACAATACAGCGGTGTGTTTAAAAAAGTGTCACTTCTCATTGTATTCCGGTACTCCGCATTCCGAAACACGCATTTTAAGTTCTCATTGTCCTTAGGTGTGAATGTGAGTGTGAATCGTTGTTTATCAATACTGTTATGTGCTATTGACTGGTGCCCAGTGCCCCACCTGTCACCTGTGATCCTAACGGGGACTAGCAGTATTGAAAATGGTTGCATGGGCACAGTTTACATTGTACGGATGTTTAAAAAACAGGAGTCTCAGCATTTTTTGCCCTGAAATATAATGTACACATGT
Source organism: Filicampus tigris (assembly GCF_054856515.1). NCBI lineage: Eukaryota > Metazoa > Chordata > Actinopteri > Syngnathiformes > Syngnathidae > Filicampus > Filicampus tigris. The sequence continues at coordinate 1,696,592 of NC_141219.1, forward strand.
AGTGAATGACCCCTCTGGCTCCTCCCATAAACGCCAAAGCACTGGCATTAAGTTGAAAATATGAAAAAGGAAAATTGAATGTGAAAGTCAGAAAGCTTTATTCACCCCTTCATCCATCCATTTTCTAAACTGCTTAACTGTGGCTACATAGTGACAAGCAACACTCAGACTCACATTCATATTGATGGACATTTGTCTGTTTTTGATTGACCAACATGCATTTCTTTGGAAAGTTGGAGGGAGAGATCTGGGGAGATCATAAAAATTCCACACAGCCCGAGCCGATATTCGAACCATTCCACTGAGGCAGATGTTCAAAAGCCCAAGTTTGGCTCGAAACCAGGAAGATCAAAATGAACAACTCTAAAGAAGTAAAAAAATCTTGAACAGAGAAAAAAGAATGACAAGAAGCTGAAATCTGAATACAAGTTATAACATAAACCCATCAAATTCATGATTGTATGCCAAAATTTAGTAACAGTGTTCTGGTTCCAGTCCATAAAAGTCCAGACCAGGATGATTGCACTACACTCCTCAAAATAGCTTCTATAGAATACTAAAGCACTATTTGCAAATAATATATTTTGAGAAGTGTAGCCAATCATGGTGGAGACAAGCTGCATCCAGTGCAGGTGCAGCGCTTGCGTCCTTCGGCACACCGAGCGAGAACTAATGATGGCGATGTGTTCGAATGCCCCCCAGCAAATGCGCCCCCACCCCCCACCCCCCGCCCCCCTTATATTTCCTTCCCCAGGAACCAAACATAGAAGGCACTAGTCGGCGGATGCTTTATAATTAACAAGCGAGCGCTACAGAATCTGTGAAAACGATGCGTGGCGCTCGAACAGATGGCGCTGGGCCACTCCAACACAGTAATGAAGTTCACTCCTATGGTGTTTCTTTTTTTTTTTCTTTTTTCTTTTTTTTTTTTGGAGGAATCCAGCAAGTACGTTACATTTCATTTATTCTAGCAACTCACACCTGATTTATTTACACATGTACCAACTGCGATGCCGGCAGAGTCCATTTAATTTGCTGATAAATACTCAAATATTCACCACTAATTCGTAACTTGGAATATGTAATATTCTCTTCACAAGGATCAGCTTCAGCAGTTGAAGATTTTTTTTTTTTTTTCATCAAGTGGAGAACATGAGCCATATGTTGACCTGCCAAATATTATTATGCAGGCAAACAAGCTGTGCCTGTTTAAAAAGCAACAGAGATCAATTTGGATTTGGATTTAATGGAAATTTGCTTTGCTTGGGGGTAGCCTGGAGGCTGTAACTGGGACCGTTCGCTCCGGGGCTCATCCTACTGTTGTGAAGGTCTTAAACACAAGGCCCGAGTCCCAGACCACTTTCTGTGGCCCATGACAACCTGAAAACTTGGAAAGATATATACAGTGTTTTTCCCCCACATAATCGTGGATTCACACACATACATGTGTGATATGTGTGTGTGTGTGTGTGTGTGTGTGTGTATATGTATATGTATATGTATATGTATATGTATATGTATATGTATATATATATATATATATATATGTATATATATATATATATATGTATATATATATATATATATATATGTATATATATATATATATATATATGTATATATATATATATATATATATATATATATGTATATATATATATATATATATATATATATGTATATATATATATATATATGTATATATATATATATATGTATATATATATATATATATGTATATATATATATATATGTATATATATATATATATATATATATATATATATATATATATATATATATATCAGATTGCATACAGAGATTTTGTTTTGTTTTTTCTTAGCCAACGATGTCAACTGATGTGCATGGTCAAATTAAGTAGATTCAAAGGACGTAATGTTTTTTTTTTTTTGGTGTACAGCCGTTTTAACCAGTCCGACATGCAAAAAAACTAATAAAACCGCTGAGGGACTGTCATAAAAATCTCCCAAACATTGCACCCACACATTCGTAATAAATAATAATCAACATTTCCCCGTAATGGTATTCATAGACATATGCAGTGTTACACGTGGTCACATTTACAGACGCTTAATATCCTGTGGTTTTGACACCTCAGGCAGGCTTTAACAAAAGCAAAGATTTGCTTTTTCGCGGCTGCTAATAGATCTTTGTTTGCTTTTTCATCACACCACTTTGCATCCATGAATCCTTAATTTGGCTTGTTTGCGGTTTTTGAAGCTCGTTTAACACATCACATGGGCAGGTGCCTAAAAAGCTCTGCGAAAAAAGCCTTCGGAAGAGAAAGGAAAGAAGCCGTCAGCAAAAATAGTATTGGACGTTGTAGCGTCCATGTCGCTGCTCCTTTGTTGGCCTGCTACATGGGAAGCGTATGATGTCAAAGCATTTCACGTAAGTGTTAACCTCTGCTTTTGTCATCAGTATCCATTGGATGTTTGAGGGCGATAGAGCACTTCAGCTGGAATCACACCACTTTGCCACAACACACACTTGACATTTTGGCACCTCCAATAAGCCTTGCGCTCTCAATGACAATCCATTGCCAAATGAAAACACTCAGCGTTCTTTTGACATTATGCATCTCTGCTCAGCAATTAAAACGTTTAAAGAATTCCATGCACAAAAACAGTGCACAACCTGTTCACTTTCACATTGGATCACATTGGGAGAGAGACACGTTTATTGACAAAATGATGGGCAGAAAACATCACACATTTCATCTTGTGCTAATAAACTGTCAAAAGATGTAATAAATCAACAAATAATGTATATTCTTTTATTACGAGTGCAAGCGGCCAGCAAATCGGACCTAGTTAGTTAGCGGTTAGCTAAACAGCATGGTAAGCTAATGAATCAGTTCAGATCCTCACTGAGTGCTTTTTTTGTCAAGGAGCACGTACTGATCTAATATAAAGTCCTTCTTCACAAATGACTGGGTTGCACAGCTCCTCCAGGATGGAAAGAACCTGGAAAAGATACCAGGAGATAGGCCCGTACATCCATTCACTCTCTATACCGTGTGGCATCAGAGTTTGCAGGTCGCAGGAGATCTAGAGCCAGGGTTGCTGATGGTGTAGAGGTACACTCGCCTGAGTTGTGTGCGGCCAGCGCCGGATCGGTTCCCATTCAGTGACTGTGTGTGTGTACCCCGCAACTGGCTGGCGACCAGTTCAGACTGCAGTCTGCCTTTCGCCCATCGTCAGCTGGGATAGGCTCCAGCGCCTCCCTGTGACCCTGTACAGGATAAGCGGTGTGGAAGATGACAGATGACAGATGAGACCTAGAGCCTATCCCAGCTCTCTTTAGTCGAGAAGTTGGGTACTGGACTGGTTGCAAGCCAATCGCACGGCACACAGACAATCAACCATTCACACGTACAGACAATTTAGAGTCTTCAGTTAACCAAACGTCCAATTTGGAATGTAGGAGGAAGCCGGAGTATCCAAAGAAATCCCTCACTCAAGCACGGCGAACATGTAAAGTCCACATGGAGGGCTGGAGCCGAGAATCCAAAACAAGAACCTCAAAGCTGTGAAGCAGACATGCCAACCACCAGTGCACCTGCTGCCCAGAACAGAAGAGTGTTCCCTATATTTTGGGATCGGTGTTTGATTGATCTAATATTTCACCTGACTGGCCTCTATTGAATGCAACAGATTTGTAAAATCACCTCCCAGATGTTCTAGGGAGGGTCGGGATTTTCCCACAGAAAGTGTGCATCTATCGGTTCTGAGATATTTACAAACTAGGACTGCCGTATCGAGTAGATGCCATATTTGTGGAGTCAGTGCAGTCCTTGAGAAGACAAATTCAAGGCATTCATAGGCATTTGGATACTTTTCCCAACCTTGTATTTATGGGCGATAGAAACATGGCAAACTATTGACTAACCTTGGCAGAGATACCACATCCACTTTTCCGGTGACGGTGCTAATGACAACAGATATCTGGGCCAAGCATGGAGAGCAAAATAATACATGGACCAGAGTGTTTGGTGTTTCTCGACAAAGGTCCGAGGCTTGATTTATGGCTGCAAGACCTTTATATTTACGAGTTCACCCGACTCTTTTGTTTGCAAGGGCTTGAGAAAAATTCTCAGCAACCGATAGAACAGCTTTGTGTCAAACAATCAGCTTCTTGAGGAGACCCAAATGGGACATGTAACGCTAACCAAGACACCACGGCTATGCTTTCTGAGAATACTTTGACTCTTAGGTGCCACTTTGATAATAGGTGGCCGCAACTCAAAGGAGGCCCATGAGACACCTGGATGAGAAACACTGACTCACTGGCAAGTGTAACATGAAATCAACCACTGTCTCCTTTATGATCACTATTGGCAAGCAAATGGTATGGTATTCCATTTCATTTTTGTAAATCTGCTGGAATTTAGGCACATGGTCACCGTAGCAATGCGTTGCACATGCTCCTGATCTGACATGACCTTTGATTTGTGAATGCGAACAGACATACCTTCAGTGTCACAACTGAAATGCCCACAGTCCCCAGTGAAACGTAGGGCTACTACAGGTGGGCCAAGTGGTTAAAATGTCTCCTGCAGCTAAGTAGACACGTCATTTGTTTTGTTTACCTCCCAATGCTAAATCTGTGGTGTGCAGCTGGAGGCTGGAGTTCAGTGTATATTCCCCCGTGGACTTTATGAAGCCGTCACTCTATAAAGTTTATGAAGCATTGACAGCCTTTCCTGGTGACTGAAGAGACTTCATTTGCAACACAGTTAAGCAATATAGTAAAAGAATGGCAGTCAATAATCTTTTATGACTTTCTTTTTAGCTGTAAATGACGTCTTTGCGGAAGCCGCCGAGAGCAATAATACCTGTGATTGTGCGCGAGAATTATCATTAAAATTCTGTAAAGATACATCGAGTTGCCTTGCCATCAAGCACATGCGATGCTAAGAGAAACATTTTGATTCAGCCTTCTTGATTTTTTTTTTTCCCCCTCCAATGCCAACTGTCAAGAGTCAACTGCGGTTACTGCGCCTGATCAACTCAGAGTCAGGTCACTCCGCCACTTTCTGAGAGTCGCTCTAATGGAGAGGCAGGCCACGCAGGCAGCGTCAGCTGAGGGTTTATTACTGTACCTCGACACCTGACAGAGATGATCGGGCTGTGTAATTGAGGGTCAGAATGAAAGAGGCCACTCGCGGCTGCTTCGTGGCTGACATGACGGCATGACGCGGAGCGATGGTCAGTAAAGTAAGAAGTCTCCGGAGAGCTTCTCCTGCTCGGCTCTTGAGGTGATTTGAGAAATGGATTCCAGGCGGTCCGTCATTACAAGAGTGCTTCTTTCTAATACGCAGCTCCACCTGCTATTCTGATTTATTTATCACAAGTGGGAACCTGTTCCTGCTCACCAGCACCCCAAGTGAGTCCTCTGTTCATGCCATTTGGAAATGTGCTGTGACAGTACAGAAGGACTCAATCATTGCAGCTTTACATACCGGCACATAGCACATTTTTCGAACACCAGATTTCTGGTGGGCCAAGCTGTGCAAAGCTGTGAAGCAATGTGGGGGTAAACACAGATTGACCACAGTGCGGGCCCAACTGCGGCGGCTGCATCAACACGGGCAAAAGTAAACAAGACATCTCACCTTATTCTCATGTATTCCTTAATTTTATAGTTGCCTGTCTAAAGTTCCATTCAGAACCTGCTCCCAAACTTACCCTGTGCTGTGCCTGGACTCGGGTTTATTATATGCCAGTCACCAGTTGGCCTCAGCGGTCAGTTGAAAACAGGAGACTCTCTCTTGTTTGTTAGCATGACTACTGACTGATGTGTTCAATACGTCAAGGTTTTCACAAGGTTTCCACAAGGTTTCCCAAAGAATAAGTGAAGCACTTGTTAGATTAGGTCTCTTTGGTAGAATGTGAAACATTCTAACACACAAAATAATGTGATGTCATCTTGGTACCGTGAATGAACCACCATGTACTGTAACTTAGCATGGGAACCTCCACTAAACACCAAGAACAAGATCAGGGCATACAATATGATGTCAATTACAAGAATGGCCGAATAACATTGTTTGGCTGTATTGTGTTTGTGGAATATGAGTGAATCTACTCGTTTTTAGCTATCTCAGGGGACGGCCGTTTTGTCGCTACTGTCGACTGAAAATGTCGTCAAAGTTGCTCAGGGCTTAGATTTGTACCAATCACGGCTCACCTGTTTTCTGAAGCAGAGCCATGATTGGTCGTTATCTGAGCCCTGAGCAACTGTGATGTCATTTTCAGTCGACAGAAGTGACAAAATGGCCGCCTCCCGAGAGGACTAAAAACGGGTGGATTTTGCTGCTTAACTCGTATTCCACAAACGCAATATTAATCAGAACGCCTTGTTTCAACTAGTGGCCCTGCATAGAACATATTCTTGAAAAAAAAGGTTTAGGGTGACTTCCCCGTTAAGACTTCCTTGACTCAACTTGCGAGTTGTCTCTTGGGGGCTCGACATGAATTGAATCATTTTGCCCACACTAACTTGAGACTTTGAACTTTGTATGGCTTACTCCCATCTCTGCTTTTTCCTGCCAGGTGGTGGGCCAGATCGATAAACTGACGTCAGACTTTGACTTTGACTTGGATCCAGATGACTGGACGGTGGCAACGGCGAGCAGCACGTCCAGCAGCGAGCGTGGCCTCGGGGAAGCCTTCCGCCTCGACTTCCTCAACGCCGACGTGCTCTCCGACAGCTGGGAGTTCTGCGGCTACCTGGAGTCGGCCAGCGGGGCTTGCGCCCGCACGGCCAGCGAGCCGCCCATGGGGTACTACCCCCGAGCGCCCACGGGTCGCGGGACCATACCCACGCAGACGCCCACCCTGCCCCCGGCCGCCACCGCCTCAGTCTACTCGCAAATGAACGGCGGGCTGCCCATCCCCAATGGGCCACGCATCATCACACCAGATTCATCCAGCGAGGAGGCCAGCAGCTCCACACACAGCCACAAGACCAGAGAGAGGGTCCGATTCAGCGACAAGATCCTCTACCACGCCCTGTGCTGCGACGACGACGACGACGACGAAGAGGAGCAGGAGGACCTCGCGGATGACAAGAGCGGCCGCGCCACGCCTGACAGCGACAGCGAGCCGAGCCTCCTGGCCGAACCACTCACCCCTAAACGTTCTTCCTCCGAGCACTCGCTCCTCCACAACTGCCTCGACCCCTCTTACGTGCCCCCGTCGGCGAGAAGCATGACGGGAGCGCACACGTTACCCAGGAAAGGCCTCCTGAACCCCAGCTGCCGCAAAAAACTGCTCCGAAACAGCAGCACGCAAACTGTGTCAGATAAGAGCACCCAAACTGTACTGCCCTATATTCCAAACAAACAGAAAACAAAGGAGCACTGAGCCAGCCGGAACCTCCCTCCGTTTATCATACAGCTCACCACAAGAACTGTGCATTATTTAATATTAAATACATAGCTAATAGATTAATACACAAATAAATCAATTACTAAATAAAGAAATGCTATATGGGAAAAAAATCACTGGGCTCCCTAAATTCATTCCAAAGCTCAGGTTAGGAACATGCATTGAATCTTGGTAACAAAACTGAATTTTAGGCTCGCAGGCATCAAACCTGCCTCTTACCCCGAACCTAACTATCAACTGTAACTGTGATTCAAACCCTTAACACTAAAATGACCTGAAACCTCAACCCCTAATTTGAACCCTTATCCCGAAGCATAATTCCCTAGCCCTAACCTTCACCATCTCTCAAACCCAAACTCTAACCTAACCCTGCCCCCTGATCTCTACCACTCACCCATAACTATATATTTTACCCTTTTGTTTCCTTTTTTTGCCCACGCTTTTTCCTTATTTTCTGCTCTCTTTCTACATTTTCTTGACAGAGGGAAGACTTGCTTATGTATACACCTAATAATATCTAAAAATATGTCTTTTACAAAAAAATAAAAATCAGTGCCTGTGCCTAATCTACCTCTTAGGGGAGATCTTTAATCCATGGAACTAACCTCAATCCCTAACATTTACCAATAACCCCTAACTTTAACCTGTAACACCTAACCTAAACTTCATCACTTTAACCCCTTATCCCCAAAGCATTATATACACCTCCATTCCATTACCTAACCCCCAAAACTAAACGCTACACAATACACAACACAACGCAACCGCTAATTCTAAGCGTAACACCGAGCTCAACCCTTAAACATAATTCTAACGCTAACCCCTGATCTTAACAGCATCGTTGCATCTTTGGTTTTCCACTTCAGGTTGTTGTCATGGCGACGGTCAGAACAAAATTTCACACTTGCAATTGTGGTATCAAGTCAGGTTTATTTATATAGCTCTAATTCACAACAGAAGTGAACTCAAGTCACTCGAGGTCTCGAACGACACTCCTCACACATTAAAGGAAAAAAGCATCCACGTGAGCAAGCAGTGCCGCAAGGAAGCCAACCAAGATTCAGTGCGGGCGGCCGTCTGCCTCGACCAATCGCGTTAATTATGGAGAAGAAGTCGGAGAAAAGTGAGCTTCAGGTGAGTCACGTTATTTACGCTAGTTTTCATACTCAGTTAGCATTAGCCAACCAGGTTGACCATTGCGCACCTCTATTTGAGTCAAAATGTTTGTTCGTCATCGCATTTGTGTCTGGCGCTGATGATGTGTCTGAAGCAATTATCTTGGTATCATTTCAGGATATCTTTCTATTGGTCGGTTTGCTGGCTGATTATGCTGCTTACATTAGCTACTTATGGAAAATTCCACTCCTTTCCTGCTAAAGTGTTGTAGAAGCTATTCTGCGCTTGTCCTGTTTTGCTAAGCCTCAGCTCTGGACGCTGCAATATGATCACCACCTTAAGCCCACTGCCATCGAGTGACACGGTTGATTGTGACTGAAGTGAGCCATCGTGAAAAAATCACATTGGGCAACTCTTTGCCGCACACCGCGCGATTGAGCACTGCACATTTATTTCCATTTTGCTGCCTTCAGTCTACTCAAAATAAACTTGCTGAGTAGCATTTTGAGGATATGCGGTTGTATATATATTTGTTTTTTTGCTGCCCTCACTATCCTCTGAAAAAAATTGCCTTGTAATATTTGAGGATACGAATGACGAAAATGCACACAACACAAAAACTTGAGTGTAGCAGCACCTTGCTGTGCCTTAGCTATGTACGATGCACGCCATTTTCTCCACTTTGTGACAGCAGTCTTTTCTTATTTTCTTGCCACCCAAAGACAAATACAGAAAACTATTCCTCCTGCACTGTTGTTCTTTAACGTGTCTTTCTGACCGATGCGTTCAATGCAGCACGGTTCTCACAGCTTCCCAAGGCTATAGAAGCAAATCTCAGACAACAACGCTAATTCCATCACACCTCTCAATCTGCAGTCGACAGAAGCAGATGCGAATTCCTTTCACAAAGCGTAACATTTTCTAGTTTCCCCTTCCTGTGCGCCCAGCGGCGTTTTTTATTAAAGCCGTTGGATTGGAGCTAAATGGTGAAGAAGGAAAAAAAGTCACTAAGGATTTTTGTCTCTCCATTGAGTGGCCCAGTGGAGAATAGAAGTCGGTAGGAGAGGTGCTTTATTCAGAGGGCTAATGCCAATAGCCATTTCCAATCGATATGTTCGAGGGAGGGAGCTGTCGGGAGGAACGGACAAAGGGTTAGCGAACAAAAAACTCACAGTGAGACCCATTTACTTAAACTAAAAAGGACCGTGGCCCTATAGAAGTGACATTTACAAAAAATAAGCATCCAAGAGTGAGAGCTGAAGAGAGAATGTTACTGTTGAAAGATTTGGGGTTATTTTCTGTCTGCAGGCAATAATCCACCCCGTGGATCCGCTTTGTACGCCCGCTACCACTCTGTCAACACGCTAGCTTCCAGACAATTTCCTGTTGAGTTTGAAAAGAAAAGTGAAAAATATTGGAGACTTGGAGTGAAAAGTTCGCTGACACCTGCGAAGTTGACCTTTTTATACCTTGCACTGGCCTGTAAGGACTCCTGACGCATTACAGGCAAAACGTTTTCTAAGGACCTGCGCTTATAATCCGAACACCAAATGAATATAATTACTTTACATACCACCAAATGCTAAAGGAGTTGTTTCTTTTTTTAATGTTTTAACCTAAACATTCATAATCTAATTTCATCTAATTAAATTGAATTCAAGATTTATCACAACTTTTAGATAATTCAAAGCTATTTTAGGGAGGACTAATTGGTTACGTATGTTTGTTTTATTGTTACGTTGTTCCCAATATGTAGGTAGGCTATGCACTTTATTTTAAAAAATCACACAACATAATAATGTATTGCAAATGATATTTTGCCGAACCCCAAGCTAATCGGATTTGTTCTATGTAAATCATACGCGTCTCTGCAGCAGGCGACAGTTGTTCAATAGCCATTAGTGGCCGCTATCGTTTGTATGAACGAAGAGCCAACAGACGACAGCCCTGACACCGGGCCGCTGCTATTTGCTTGCAACCCTTGTCATTTCCGGTTATTATTGCAATAATGCCAAATGAGCCATTCTGACTCTCCATTGGGGTGTATTATTACGGTATATTAATCTTTGTAAAGCAGCAAAATGGATTGTGGGTCGCTTTACTGTGCTTCTAAGATACACGTATGCTTTCCTTTATGAAATCACATCGATGGAAAGAATCTGTTCCTGTTCAACCTTTCAATGCACATTTTCCCCATAAGAGAGATTGGACATGGAAATAATCTATTTGTCTTCAATGTTCCAATTTTCTCCATTGTATTTCAGGGAAGTACAATTCATCCATATTGTTCCTGTTGTCATTTCAAATGTTGCCCTTAAGAAATAATAGAAATACAGTAGAAACCATCTATCTTTGTTGTGGTTCACATTCTACAATCTGTCACTTTTCCTGTTGAAGAAAAAATATTCCACCCCGTTCCTGTTCACCATTAGCTCCGTCCTCAATTTCAATTTTGCGTGAATGAAATCATGGAAATTGAACTAAACTGTTCCTGTTCAACCTTCTACACAGCAATTACGATGGTCATCATTCCTTCTGTTTGCTGTCCATCCTCCCGACCTGTGAAGGAAGAAAGCGAGGAGACATGCAAGTGAAGGCGATGGCTGCTTCCTCCCCACAGCAGCGGCTGCCATTTTGCAGCGAGATTGTGGAGCAAAGAGGTCATCGCAGTCATTAGCATAAACAAACAATGCCGGGCCACCACACGGGCAAAGCATCAATTACAGCAAAAACAAACTAAGCCCTCATTGTGATGCCCAAACAGCCTCCAGAAGCCGCCGTGCCAGTGGTCTGTTTGTGTTTTTTGTTTTGTTTTTTCCCCTGCCTGGTAAAGATTTTAAAAGTCATCTGTGCTGTGAATCACCAATATAACGGGCAGATTTGAAATGTTTGGGCAAAGCGCTGTCTCTTTTGCCAAATGGCTCATTATTCATTTCCATTAAGAAAGGAAGCGCTGTCCTCAAATCCCATCTCAGAGCGGTGAATCTGCATCGACAGTGTGCCATCAGCACATAAAGCAGAAGCCACATGTTCGTTTTTGGACTTTTATTTTTATTTTTTACTGGATAGCTTAAGTGCACTCTCCGGGTGCTTCGTTAGATACACCTGCATAACGCAATCCAAAGACATCCGGTGCAAACTCTAGGGACAGCTATTGCAAATTAGCTATAAATGCTATGGTGCTGTGCACTTTTTTCATTCATCTATGTTGTGGCATCCATCCCTATTCAAATGAATATGAAATGAAAAAAAAAGAAACTTCTGTCCGTACAAAGATTAGATATATGGTGGTAGACATTTTGTAAGCAAAGAAAAGGTTTCGGAAATGTTTGGGGTGACAACCAGATCTTTGACAAAATTCTCTATTTCTTTCCTAGTGGATCTCCAAATCTCGTGACCGATGAAAAGCAATGGACGCGCTTGTGTGGGTTGTACACGTTACGTATGCGGCACGTTCACAAGGAATGAGTTTGACCTGCTTGATTTGTCAAATAATTGCAATGTTGAGGGCCAATCATGCGGAGGAAGGCCTTTCGACATCAAAAAGGTGAGTGTGACACAAAAATAGCCCCTTGTCCAGCCTTCATTTGTAATTATCGCTCTTCACTCTCATTGTCTTCATCGCTATTTGGTGTGTGAGTGTGTGTGTGTGTGTGTGCATGTAGTAGTAGTAGTAGAAGAAATGTGCGTTTGCGCCGCTGATTGGTGAAGCGGTGAGCTCAATGCAGTGCCACTGATTACTATGGATCGGCTTGCTTCCTCAGCTTGATTTGTTTCATCTTTTTGGGGGACCATTTATATCCTGCCTCTACGAGAGCAAACCCTTTCGTTTGCCAGCTCCTGCTGCCACCGATTTGCATCTACTTTTTAATTCTTGGAATGGATGGGGGCGTGGGGGGGGGGGGGGGGGGGCTATTCAGAAAGTGGAACTTTTGTTCATGAACACCCCGGTCAATGGGCAGAATTTTTCCAAAGAAATATTGCCTTGCTTCACACTTTACGTCAGTTCGCGAACAGTCTTGGCATGTACGATGAAGGCTCAGTTGTGCTTTTTCTTGTGTCGTGTAAACATCATCTGCTCGTGTGTCAGGAGTCTTTTTTTTTTTTTTTTTAAATCAAACTCAGTATGGCTCCTGAGAAACTAAATCAAGCAATAGTGTTATTTGGAAGCCTATATGCGATATGGTTTGGGGGGGTGGAAGGAAGTGAGAGCTAAAAATGAGGATTATGTTCGTGTTTGTGATCTCGTTGGTTTGGCTTGTTTAGCGAAAATCTCCCTAGCATAAATTGGCTCGTCATGCCTAGAGAGTTAGGCGCAAGGGAACGTAACACAACAGTCGCCTTTCCATTACGTCATCCAAATGTTAAGAACAAAGATGCAATAAAAGCAGCTGATGACTGTTCTAACAAAGCAAAACCTCAGAAGAGGTGAGAAAATGATTGTTGGTGTGGATAAATAAAAAGGCCACATAAGTTATAGTGTTAGCATAACAGGACATAGCCAGCTAGCTATATAGCCCCTTGATTTTGACAGCTAAAAGGTGATTTGTTCGTGAACACACTGTGATATTTTTTCATCGGAGTGTTTTCACTAAATTCTTTAGTTACCCTGTGACATCACACACCACTGGATGAGCCCACGGCCACCATGTGGGAGGTCAATACAATAAAAATCTGCTTATTGAGCGTTTGCATAGATAAATTTGGTAGCCAACGTCAAAAAATGGTGAATTACTAGTCTTTCCGTTTCAAGTCCATCTTATCCTCCCGATCGCCACCTCCAGCATGGCGGACAAACAGATACCGATTAAGTGAACAAAAACGATCTATTGTACTGTGGGCCATTTATTTTTTACTACACTCCGGTTAAAAACTAGGTGATCGTCGGTCCGCTGTTGTGCAGTCCGACAGGCCCGAAAGGTAGTGATGACTCTCGTCAGCAGAATGTGTTGATTTTGCTGCCTCGAACAAAAACTGACATGGTAGACCGTTGTTTATACAGTGGAACACGAGCACATCACCTTCACGATCCATATCTCTCCACCCCCCAACAGATTTTTTTCCTTCCACTGTACCCCCGCCCTCCCCCTCAATCCCAGAGTGGCGCCCAGTAGCTGAGGGATGGCCCGGACAAGGCCGCATCAGCCATCAGTCACCATTGGATTGGGCCCGGGAGTGATTAATGAAGAGGCAAGCAGCAGGCGCAGATAAGATGAGACCTTCACTGGGTGATGAAGGACGGGCGCTTGCGTGTCTGTGACTGTGGGGGTTGCTTTTTACTTCCTGGAACAAAAACACTACCCGCTATGTAGCACTTGGCACTCTCTAATTAAACCTAATGAGGACCACTGTTATTTTCAGGTGCTTCTCATTTTCATATTTTCCCTATGAGAACTATTGGAAAAGAAACGATCCTGTTCAAACTGAATTTTGTTTTTGTTCTCTTTTGAAACTTCTGAAATAATGATCGTATAAATAATTAGCATTTGGAATTTTCTCCTCTTGAAAGTTCATTGCAATAGGAACATTCACGTTACTGATGTTGATTAGTTCTAATTTGAACATTTTCCCAGTTTAAAAAAAGCACACAAAACAATATGTTTCTGTTACAGTTTAAATAGAAATAACTCTCTCTCTGTTCAACCCTAAATTTGTTCTCTTGGCCTCAAATTTACCACCAAAATAATGACAAGAGAAAAATAAATTCCTGTGTCTGTTCAAATGGAAATATTCCATTCCTGTTCTTTTCAAACAGAAACAGTCAGTTCCTGTTGAATCTTCGACTTTCTTACCCCGTTTGATGTAATGCAAATAGAAATAATCTGTTGTATTTCCTGTTTAAAAAGAAATCATGTATTCTTGGTCCTACCCAACTATAACGTTCTCATTTCAGAATTTCCTCTGTGACAAATTACGGACATACATAATTACTGTTCCTGTTCCTTCATCTCGTTCTCTTTCCCATCAGTCTTGTTCAACTTTTTTTTTTCAGTTTCCCCTGTATGAGAAATCATGGACAGAGGGCCTAATGGAACTAGAACAAATTTGTTCCTGTTCCTTTTCTACCGACCGTAGGCAGTAATGGAAATGCAACTAACTTGCTCCTTTTCAACTTCTGATTTGTCCTCTTTTCACAAGTATTCCCAGCACAAACAATTGAAAAAGAAATTATCCATTCCTGCTCCTATTGACGATTTGTTTTCGATTTGAACACATTTATTGCGAGATTGCCGAGTGAGCATGTACGTCATGCGTGCACAGGCTCTGGGAGTAACGAAATACATGCTGGCGTTACATATTCAGGATACAAAAAAAACCCTGTAACTGTATTCCATAACCATTGTAGAAAAGAACGTAATCCGATTACAGGTACTTTAATAAAAATGTGGATTATTTTGCAAAATTACATTTTTAATGTGGGAAGAGAGACGGCACAGTCGAGTCTGCGCCGCTCAAAACTTGTTGGCCAAACAAGATTTCGCAGAGTTAAGTGGATAACTGCTCACAACACAATTTACGTCAATGGTCATCCCACATTTCGGTTTATGTTGGCCAACAATTAGATGACTGAGA
The DNA here is from genome assembly GCF_054856515.1 of Filicampus tigris. Lineage (NCBI taxonomy): Eukaryota > Metazoa > Chordata > Actinopteri > Syngnathiformes > Syngnathidae > Filicampus > Filicampus tigris. Next base: position 1,711,696 of record NC_141219.1, read on the forward strand.
CAGATCATAGCTGGCTGGATACATGTTGGTTTTAGCGCAGTCGCTTCCCAAAAGTGAGTCGAAGTGAATTAATGGCGACTGTTGGATCGTATTCACTGTAGGACCTAATCATTTTGAATAGCATTTACAAAGAAACGTATGAACTCTCAAAATCATCCAGACTGCTTGTGGACGAGCGCTGAGAGCTAGCATGCTAGCCCTACGCGCGTAACTTGTAAGTAAATATCTCACTAATTGCCGCCATGAATCACCCACAGCTTTACTATTCAAACGCCATAATGAGAGGTGGCTAACCTGAGTTTGCTATGTCTCTAAAGAATATGCCAATTTTTAACAAACCAAGTCCCTGTGATTATTGGATTATTATATGTGCATCTATTTAAGGTTTTGTCAAAACATTTTGAATTGCAATTGAATTATTCAAGGATTGATAATCTGTGCCCTTTAAAAACTTCAGGAAGTGGCCTCGTTGTTGTTGTTGGTAAAATCTCGGACCTGACGGAGGTCATCTCTCGCCTCAGTGCTATTTACTTGTTTTCCATCCTGAGAATAACATTTACACACATTTCCTGGCTGTATGTATGTATTTACAGTAGGCGGATTCAATTTGTCGCTGCTTGTCTCGGGGTCGGTACGCTCCACCGAGTGCCACTCCAGTTGCGTTTATGAAAGGTTTGTATTTCCCAACACTCTCATGGAAAAACACGTCTTTACACACGGAGCCATGTAATACGACGAGCATCATTGCCGGAGGAAATTACCGCGGCGGCGTAACCTTGTTGCGCGGCGCCGTAAAGCGCACACAAATGCCGGCGTGTAACAATGACACGCTCGGCCAAGCGAGGAAAACTCCCAACAATAATTGAATCCTCCCCAAAAGTGCACAATTATATGAAACATCCATGCAGGATGGAAATTTTAAAAGTAAAAAAAAAAGAATAGAGCGACAAGCAAACGAGCAAACGAGAAGAGCTGTTCAATTAATACGTGGTTGTACTTTGGCAGCACTTTGAACATTTTACTTGCAAAGAGCGCAGAAGTGCTGACACTTACCAAAGAGTCGCACATCAGACGAGTGAATGATAAGACAGTTGAGTGGCCCTTATTTCACCTTACAAAGGGCTTTCCCCATCACTCATATTTATGACCTCCTCCACTGCCTTTGTGCTGTACACACGCACGCGCACACCCTCTCCCTCAAAGACTCACCGGAATCAACACGACACTCGAACCCACTGCTGATGCCTTCATCCGATGATGAAATGTGCAAGGGCAGGTAAGAGGTCATTGAGTTTCGACCTTCAGAACCAAAGCACAGTCGTTGCCTGGGTCATGCCCCCTGAAAGCATTTGGAATGTTTGTCAATTGCGGACGGCAGACTTTGAAACTTGGGGCCAATATATTGCTGCTGTTCTGAAGCGGTCTTTTAGGTGAGATACCACTTTCTTTAATATGGATGCCTCATTGAATTTTATTGGCGATGGGGTGGGGGTGCGGAAGGAATATTTTGCCATTCCCTGACAAGATCAGGGGTGCGGTGGCAATCGGGAATTTCGGGAAAATTATTTTCCCCAACGGTCGGTCCGCATCGTGGCCGGTTGAAGCGCGTGACGGCCGCCCCCAACCCCGGTCGCCGATGAACTTTCTGAGCGTGATGCCCGCACGCCGCGCCCCATCGCCGATTAAATTATCATAGCATCACGTCCGCCGTCGCAAACATCCTGACCTCCGGCCCCGTCAACGACTACTCCCAAACTCCCCAAGCCTCGACAAATAATTTTCGGCACGTGACGGCCTGAATTCCCTCATAATAAAAAAATGGCATTAATTGTCTCGCCGTAATATATTTGACAGGAACATTCAAATTAGTCCAGAAACAGGAATTGATTAGTTGTATTTCCATGATATCATACTGGACCAAACTGGTCGTCTAATGCTAATGTAGTTCAAGTTAGCTCAGCCAGCACAACTCTTGAAGGCCCTGAACAGATTGAATTGACACGGCAACAGAGAGGATGAAATATGATTGGAGGATTTAAAAAGACAGAAATTGCTTTTCGCACTTTGTGTGTCTTGTTATGGTCCATGAATGATCTCTGATGGCTTTGTTTTCCACTTTAGGCATTGACCGTGCCAAACTCATCATATTGCTTAGTTGCTCTAACAGAGGCATTAAGGCGAGGTTAGCAGTGGGATGTATTACGGTTGGTGGCGTGCCAAGTCACATCACCGGCAAGCAAGCGGCATCGCCTCCTCTTCCCCATTCACCGAAGGCCAAAGGCCCCGTCATATAGTTGGGATAAAAGGCAATCGGGCCGCACTTTGAAGTTATGGCGCCTCGGCCTCGTCCAAGTGGTCAATCAATGAGAAATCTCTTCTTGCTTGTGTTCTCAGTGCATCAGCGTGGGCCGTAAAGCCCGCAAGGCTGTTAAATAGCCGCCTCTTGTCCGACAATCTGGACTTCCTGGCAGCCGCCGTGCCGTCTCAGGACTCGAGGAGCGTGCCGAGGCGTAAATCTTTCAGTGGTGACGGGTGTGCACAGAGCGCAGGAGCTGATCAGCAGCACGTTTACAAGGTAGGAGGTGAAAGGGAGTGGGATGTCGTAAAATACACGAAAGCCAATGAATACGCACATCATGGGAACATCTGTCTTTGCTTTCGCATATAACACTGAATCCAAACATTCGTCTGTGCATTCATATGCATGCATAATGTCAACAAGCTACTCACAAGCACACCTGGGGCAAGACTGCGCTCGAGCGTAAAAAAAAATCTGGCACATCTTGATGTTCGTGCCGGTGCAAACTTCGTTTAGCGGCTTGGGAATAATGGCAGACGGCTCTGTGCCTCGCTGGGCTTTCCGGCGTACCGAGGACATTTTCTTTGACCCGTGCCTGTCGCACCTAACAATTTGGTGTGTGAAAGTGGACGTGAAACGCGATTTTGGTCAATTCAATTAAGGTGCAGGCAGACGGATCCTGAGCGCCGCAAATATGTGTGGTAGATATCATCATATTTCATTCATAAACAGGAGTGGGAGGGGGTTACTTTAAAAGTGCATTCCGATTAGGGTTGCCAACCGTCCCTTGAAAATCGGAATCGTATTTAAAAATATAAGTACGCGTCCCGTATTGAGTTGTAAAGGGACGCACTTTGTCCCGTAATATCGTGAGAGTCAAAAATAGTCCATAAAATGTCAAGGGAATTAATGAACAGCATTTGCCTTTATACGACAATTTACGGTAATGGTCTTAGGCCAATGACCAATGAGGTGACAGCATATTCATACACGAACGGGTATGACGATACCGAATCCGCTTATCTTATTGGTCAAGGTAATGTCGCCAAACTCGATAGTGGGCGACAAACAAAGCGGCGTGAATGACACGGTGACACACCTTCGTGCAGCAATGCGACCGGCAGAAGCGCTACTCCTCCGCAGAAATGATTGCAAAAATACAAAGGACTCGAAAGCAGAAAACACATGGGTCGAAAAAGTGAGAGAAAATATCAAGTGCACTGCACTGTTTGCCGGCGCACTTTTTCGATAGTCCATGGTGGACTGACTGACCTTAAACAAACATGCGTTCAGTGGTGGAGACAAAACTAGGGGATACCTAGAAAAAATTGTTGTCCACCGGGTAACGCCAGAGCTGGATACGGGATATAAAGAATTATTTTCTTTAACCCTCTGATCAAGGTTAATATGGGAATGTGCAATGAATGTCAGCATTGTGTAAACAAACAATACTTTTGGGGTGGAATAAACAAGTACATTAAACAGACAGGTGATTGATTGATTGAAATTGATAAATAATATCTCAAGAATACACACACACACAGCCTTACATTAATTGCAAGTTCAAACAGATATGCATCATTTTTACTGTACAGGAAGTCGATCCATTACGCTTTAATTATAAATATGGTACAAAACAATGAAAGAATGTTTATTTTTTCTCTTTTATGACGATGAAGTGGATAATTGTGCGTAAGAAATGTTCTGCTGAACTGATTAAAGGTGAGCTCCTTGTGAGCCTCAACTATGACATGTCTTGCTCAGCGTTTTACTCTGCATTGTCAAAGACAAACCGCCGCTCTCTGCATGCAGCAAGATCACAGAGGAAACATAAATGGAAAAAGAGGCTCCACATAATGTGGCATTGAGCTGGTCATAAGTTACAGGGTGAATGTTCTTAAGTTAAGCAGGAAAGGTTTCTGTTTGAGAGATATTTATTTTGATAAGTTCATTTTGTTAATTTGTATTCAAGTCAATTTCTGGATAATAACTTTGTAATGTGTTCATATCATTCAAAAATATGCATCTTATTCAACTCGGGTTTGAAAAGTTAAAAATTGTTTCACCCACAAAAAAAGAGCTAAAAAAAAAAATCACGCCATGAAGGTTGAAGGTAGGTATGGGCGATACCAGTGATTTTGGATTCGATCCGATACCGAGTCTGGAGCAAATATCGCGATGCCTATCTTTTATTGATACCTGAAGCGACTTTTAATTTTTTTATACAAAGCTGCAAACAAAGCCACGTGTCACACCAGTGGGAGGGTACACATCATCAATTGAACCAAACTCCTCCAAACTATTTTGTTATCACTTCCATGTCATCTTGTCAACGGCGGTGTGGACTCCATGCAATGCCAACGAGTCGTGGGCCTTCACCCTGATCGTTCTTCAGCCAATCAAATGCGTTTACAAAGTTCTGGTGGGCGGTACCAGAGCCAGCAGTCTGTTTCTGCCAAGGCAGAAAGCTCTTTGCCCTTGGCAACACATAGCAAAAATGCTGATTGGATGTCAATACAACCTCCTAAATTATGGATTAATAAAGATATTAGACAGTATATATGAATTGGTTGCAGATATCAATACTTTAGCTTGAGGATCCATACTTAAAATTGAGCACTCTGGATCGGAATATCAATATTTTGGTATCGATCTGCCCAATACTTTTATTCCTGTTATATTACTCCAATCCCAAATATGTTTTTAAAAAATAAATATTTTTATATATTTGTCAGGTCTTCTCTGTCTTACAGATGATGAACATGCAGTTTTGGAATCAAATCCAGTACAAGTGCAAGAACTGTGAGGCAGAAATGACGGACAGATGGACAGACAGATAGATAGATCCCGACGGAAATTAGATTTGCTAGCTTCGTAAATGCTTCCTAGTTAATTTATTAATTGAATTTATGAATTTATTCAATGTGTAATAAATGTATTTATTGATTATTTTTCTTTTTTTCTTTATCTTTTATTTTTCCTTGAAATTTTGAAGGTCACACGTTTCTGTGTTAATTTTAAGCCACTTAACGCCAGGAGAGCTTGTTTGGCCAACTAATTGGAGAGCGGGCAAGGACTCGATTGCCAAACGTTCACAGTATGTGCTAACGTGAATGGATAGATGTGTTTTTACATTAGCGTAATGTTTACGTTATGTACCTGTAGGTCTGTGTGAATGAGTAGTCATGTTTACATACGTGTGTCTGTGAATGGACAGATATGTTTACATCGACATTTGCATATGTGAAGGGACATTATGTGCGTGTGTGAAAGGTCTACATTCAGCTAGTCAGTCTGCTCTCGGTCGCTATTGTGAATAAGGAGCAGAGCATTCATATTCAATTGTCTGTTTTTCTTGTTCTCCAGCTGTCTTAGTGGTACACTAGTCCAGCCTATCACTATCACTGTGTGTGCGGGCACCTCATTACGGCCCGTGGAACCTGTGCAGCGAGCGCGCTTGTTGTCTGCCAGTGTGGCTGTCAGTGCCCGCAGCGCAGTGCTTTTAATTAGCATGCTATTAGGCCCGTGGCTGCGGGCGCATGGCGCAGCCTAAGTCATGGCGAGGTGGTGATTCACGCATTGTTTCGGTGCGCACGCGCTCGTAATTGAGCCGGTCGCCACTTTTACCCAACGTGCGACGTCGTCGCGACATGGATTGAGAGCCTATTTTCTGTTCAGTGGATTTCGTTTTTTACGAGTGTGCGGTTTGCAATGCGGGCGCCGACGCCGTTCTCATGAATCCATAGTTGACTTTGAAATATAAGGGTCTAAAATCGAACAAGTCCACACAAAATACCCTTTAGTTGGCATGATCTGTGTTCTTTGTAAGATTTGTAGTTTGGTATTGTTTCATGCTATGTGGCCCAGGGGCGGAGTTATGGGGTGGCCAGGCCAGGCCACTGTGAAGAAATGCACACGACATTAGTGAACATACCGCCATAAACCTGAATGAATGAGTGAATCAACAACGCTAGCACGATGTGTGTATGTCAACGAATGAACATGCAGTAAATGGACACGGATGTTTACATGATGCATGTATGTGAGTGAACACTGGGCGGCTGTTGACTTTTTCCTCCCAGCGAATCAGAGCTGACACTGCCTTATGTTCCACAGGGGGAGGCGATGCTTTTCCAAGGAGCCACCGTCCACCATAAGTACTTTGACTGGCCTTCTTTTTATTGCTGCAGTTTCCCATTCCCTCCGTCGCTCAATCATCATCCAGCCAAGAAGAAGTAGTGAGCTGAGTGAGCGAAGGAGAGCGAGCGCCCTTTCCTCAGGTCATTAGCGTCTCCCCGCCGAAGGTAGCCAGACCCCGTCGCCTCGCGCTCTTTTTTGCACACTTCAAGAAAGACGCTTGGCAGACGAGAAGAATACGTTTCTGCTTAATTAATCCCACTCCTTCCTTTAGCTATTTAAAGCCAACGGTCTGTTTAACAACTTTCAGCGACACTCATCGGGTAATTAGTCACAAGCCAATCATTTTTTTTCCCTCATACTTCTTACGGGTACGATCAAAAGGGGGGGATCTGCATCTCCTGGCCTTATTTGAGCCACGGGTCGAAAGGTCCATTGTTGTCAAAGCGATGCCCAACCTGCAAAAATGTGTCTGTAAATGATGGTACAACAGTACGCGTGCCAAGCCAATAGTTCAAATTCCAAATTTGGTCACATCAAATATTACCGTTGCACATTTACCAGCATGAAAGCAGCCATAAATTCACTACACAGTTACATGCGAAAGAGACACCCCATAGAAGCTTGGGTGGGGGCCAGGACATTTCAATACATAAAGGCAAACAAACAAACAAATGTCAAACAAGACATGGATCTCAGTTAGCAAATTCTTCAAAATGAGTATCTAGTCAATAATCCATTTTTAATTTTCCCTTAAAGATGGGGTGGGATTCGGCAGTTTTGATCAAGCTGGTTCCAGATCTGTGGGCCGTAACACACAACACTTAAGCTAGTTGTTTTAAGCCTTTGTTTCTTCCCCGTGAACTGAAATAAGATGGCTGAGATCAGGATTCAAATTATGAATGACTTGATACATTCAATTTGTGTGATGGTGAATACTGAGCTCAGGGACTCTTAATATTCTGTGACGATGAAAGAGTGGGCTAGAGGGGGCGTTATAGTCAGACCAGGACAAATTGCGTACCACTTTCTTATCTGGAGCGTGGAGGTTTATCTTTTGTGAGGTTGGGAAAGGTGCTATACTAAATGACATTGCAATAATAGTATTTGTCTAAAAAAACAATTTTTTTCAGGAAATGATTTCTTTTTAAAAATCTGATTTAATTCTTCTAATAATGACTTTATTCTTGTGAAATTGTGACTTTCTATTCATAAAACTAAAACATGTTTCTTGTAAAATTACAACTTTGTTCTTGTAATATTTAGACTTTGTCCTGAGGGGAAAAAAAATCCTAATAAAATGTCTGCATTCTCGTAACATTTTGGCTTCATTCTTGTGAAAGGATTTCCATAAAACAATGACTTCCTTCCTGTAGTTTTGCAACTTTATGTAATTTGTAGTTACAATTTTTTGATTGGAATTTTCCATTTATTTTTCTGCAACTTCTTTAGTCCACTCATAACTATTCATTTTATGACTTTATGACTTGTTTCTCCTAATATTTCAGCATCAATCCTAATTTTTCACAGTTTCTTCTATAATTTGCACTTTTTTCTCAAAACGCGGATGTTCTCTCCACCCGTATGTGCGCGTACCCGCATGAGGGCTTTTGGCTTTATGCTAATGTGTTGGCTTTGAATGAATGGCAAAGATGACGTGGGAATGATGAAAACTGCCGATGTGCCCTTTAGATGAATTGATTTTATCTTAAGCCTTCGCTGCTGTTGTTGCAGGTCGTTGGCGGCGCGGGATAAAATCTATCAGTTGCGACGTCGCTCTATTTTAAACCTCATTCTATTTAACCAAAAGCCCCCCGAGCGACGCGTCATTTTCCAATGCAAAAAAGCCGCTTCGGTGCTTGTCAACAGCTGCGCTTATTTAGAAAACACAGAGCACGAGTGAAGTCATATTTACACCTGGCCAATAGGAGCTCTCAGCATTTGAATGATTTGCCATCACGCTAGCATTTGAATAAATGTCACAAACAGGCCATTCAGCTTCAGCACTGGCCGCCTCCAAACTGCTGGCAAAGGCTGAAAGTCATTGTGCCACGATGGCGTGAGCCCAGGATCCCTCTTGCGCCCTCTTTTTATTCCACGTGGCACCAAAACACTTGCTTTATTCCAACACATGGCCTCCAGGCATACAATGTTGACGGCGTTTGTGAGCAAAGGACGTAAACTATCGGATATCTATCTGTGTGGGACTGGAGTCCAAGTGGATGGATCAATTTACTTTTTTTTTTTTTTCCAGGAATTTATTACAGTGTTCTCCCACGTTTGCTACTCACACATTCACGTAGTCCTATCTCATTTACAAGTATCGCTTTGATGCCATCGTGTGACATCTATAGGCAAGGCAAGGCAGCTTTGTTTATATAGCGCATTTCATACAAAAGATAACTCAATGTGCTTCACAGTTAAAATACAACATTTAATGACAAAAGAATATAATGCATTTAACAGAAAAAAAGTGATGCATTTATGACATTTAAATTTAAAGTAAAGAAATAAAAAGCAAATAAATTCAGAAAATAATTTACAGAGCAAGGATGTGATTTTGGAAAAAATGATTCTAGAAATGCTCGAAAAGACCTTAACCTTTGGTGTGGGGTGGAAAACTTACTTTTTAAATATTTTAAAACTTTTTAAATGGCCTCGCCGCGAAAATAGATGATAGTCGATAAGCACCAGCATCGTGATAGTGTATATACTGTAAGTACCTATGCGGTAGTGTAGTAGGCCCAAATGTTCATAAAAAATGTTGCAGTTTTTTAGTCATAAAAAGTACATATCGTCGCTGTCATGTGAAAAACAATTATCTCCATTTTTTTCATTTTCTTACTTTTACATGAATCATGAAACATGAATACATGTTCCCGCGTTACAGACATCGCAATAAAGTGACAATTAAAAAAGTTTCCAAAATTGGAGATAAGTGTCTTTCACAGGACAGTGACAATATACAGTAAGTCACATTAAGCAGTTGGAACATTAACACTTTGGTGGAAAATAAAAACTATTTAAACAATGAGTCAATTTTAAATGAATTGCATAAAAACGGCAACTCAAAAACTGTCCCTAAATAAATGTTTGGAAAGAAACAGTTCAAAAAGTCAAATACAACTGAACTGTGGAAACATATTCTGTACTGAATTACGCGAAAGTTCAAGCCATGGCAAGAAAATGCCCAATTTGATCATTTCATTCAGGGAACCTCTGGCGTACCGTTAGAAGCAGGCCACGTACGAGGCCCCACTCGCTCCTTTGCTTCCCAGCGACAGTTACGCTAACGTTAGCCCTGCATGTCAATTCGTCTCTTTACTCTCGACCGAATCGGTCGATAAATCCAGGGAAGCATGGTGAGTTGTGTGAAGAAAAAGGAAAAGCGGGAAACGCCACAGATGGCACGGCCGCACAAAGGGGAGGCATACTCGTTCATGTGTACAAAGCGCGGAGGTCTTTGCTCAGGAAACGAAGCAGCATAAAATATTTTATTTATTTTTATTTTTTTCAAATCAACACTTTTTTGACTGGCCCCACTTACAACGAAGCCAGAAAATGTGTCAAAATAGTGAGGTAAAAGCGCAATACATTGAGTTATGGTCACAAATGAAAAGCCGCGATACAGTGAATCGTCAATAACCGAACAGTGATGTAGTGAGGGAACACGACATTCAATTAATACAAAACAACGATACAAAATCCAACATTATGTGACGCAGAAAGTGGCTGTCATATTTTTTAAACACGTGATCTGTTTGAGCGAGCACACAAATTAATCATGGATGCTTTTTTGGACACATGCCCCCAATTCCCAACCCACCAAACCCCTCCGCCCCCAGTCTGCTGTTTACTGCTGCCGTTAATCCTTTGGCATGTAATTAACATAATATTATTAATGCCTCATTTTTATCGCCATTATCATGTGTTTAAATCCTGTTAGCAGCCGAGAAGTGTGTCTAATTGCCGTTGAATGCTCCAATTGGTGCTTGTTTTTTGACGCAAGTTCAACTCAACCAGGGCTGTTGTCGTGTATTTATGCCATCAAACTATCAACTTATCTAGTTGATATCTGTAATTCAAATACTTGGACATTAAACTCGAATATATCACAATATCTGTATTTTCCACACCTCTTTTAAATACTACTTACTACTTATATTCTACTTTTATTCCCTCTATTTTTGCTAATTGTGTGTTGCTCCTGCCAGCTTTACATGAACTTCCATCCCCCAAAAAGTTTAAAAATAAGTATATTTTTATGGGGGAAAAAAGGTCATTTCATTTCAAGCATAAAGTCAAAATATTGTGATATACCCGAGTGGGGAGCCACTTTATTTGAAAAAAATCTGGATGTACAGTAATAAAAGGAACAATGTCAAAATATTCTGGAAGCAGGTTTTAGGAGGAAAAATGTTTGGGCCAAATATTTTGAGAACATATGGTATATTTATCTGAGAGCACAGTTTTATTGTGCTCAAGAATAAAGTAAAATATAAGAAAAAAAAGTGCCGTAATTTAATGGGGGGGAAGAGTCATACAAAATCAGAATATTAAAAGAATAAAATTGTAATAATAACTAGGGCACAATATTTGGCCAGTTAGGTTGTGATTACATAAACAAGGCAAATTATTGTTTAAATTTATGAGGAGAATTGACTGGGCATTTCGTCCCAGGGACAGAACGGTCCGTCCATCCGTCCCGGACAGAAGACGAGAGTTTTTTTTAAAAAGGACAGACTAAGAGTGTCCTATAGAGCGTAAAAATCTCATTGCTTTATTTTATAATTATTTTTATTGTGAAATAACACAATAAAAACTGAAAACTTAGTGTGTTATAATGCCAATGTTTTGCAATAAAACGCAATAGTATTACATTATAACACAGTCTTAAATATTCTCGTGATCCCCGGCGGGCTCCGTAGTCTGGTGATCGATGGCGGTTGTGTTGGCAGCTAAATGCTATCTTGGTCGACACTTAAACAGTTGTGAACAATTCAATCCACTCACAATACTCACAGTAAGTGGATGTGAATAGAAAATTGGCCAGCTAATGAGCTTTAAATAATGTTTATGAATTAGGAAAACTCTACCGTCAGCATCTCTCCCACGGTGCCATGCACAGCCTTTTTTTTTTTTTTTGGGGTGGGTGGGGAGGAGGCCTGATGAAATGGAAGGACAGAAGCGCTTTAAAAGGACGAGGACAGACGGGGTGGGAGGATGATTATTTTGATTCTTTTTATGAATAAGGACGGTGGGACGATGACAGAATGGTGCCCGCGTCACTGACGGAGGATGGTCCGGCAAAACAAGGTGCACGTCTCTGCTTGTTTTGTCATTTTACAAGAGTAAAGTAAATCATATACAGTCCAGCACTTTGTTACAATTGCAGTTGATGTCAAAGTGCTCTCGAAAAAAAAGTTGAGTTGAATTTGATTTTACATTTGATGGGTGGGCAAGTACCGCAGAGGCCCAAATACAGCGTGTGGATGGAAGAAATATAAAAAATGACTTTTCCATTATTTGGCCCCTTTCAATGAAAGGTTTGGTGACACATTTGCCAAAGCACTTCTCTTTCTGACAGAAGATGACCATTTGCGTTCCTGCAACATCTTCAATCATCTGAGTGAAACAAGATATTCAGGTCAAATTCCAAACGGAATATCAACAAAGACTATTCAGCGGTGCATCAACGTTGGACTTGGGGTTGTCTCTCGATTGCAGGAAGACCAGACACAAAAATTTGAAATGGAATTGACCCCAATCAGTCTTCCAAACGTAACATTGTGCCTTCGTTTCTTGCCGTTACCTTGGACACCCATCGATGAAAGTATGATTGAGGCGCGACCGTAATAAGAGTTGGTAACACAATGACGGCACGGGAGGGTGCGGGTGTGGTGGGGGCTATGCAAGTCTCGCTGCTTGGCCCTCAATTACCCTCGTGCTTTCAACAGCATTCACACGACACTCCCGAGCGAGCGCGGGGGGAATTTGTCGTTCGGGAGACATTGATTAATTATGCCACACACAATTAGCCCGTCAAATTGACTGTGTCCTTCTCAACGGCAGAAAGGTGATGTCAGAATTTTATGGGGCATTAAATAGCCCTCCTTGTGTTGTCTTAGAGATCCACAGTGGAATAGGGCAATGCTAAGGCTAGTCAATGGGTTTTCTTGGACCCTTGTTGACCGCTGTGAAGCGCTCTAAGCGGGGGTCCCACCTGGAACGTGAGCGCTACCTTTGACTTAAAGGTTTTATTTGTACCGCGTCCACGCCGGTAACTCACATCACCGGCATCTCAAGTCAACTTTCCCCACCGAAATGAATGGCAATTCTTTGTATCTGTTCCAGCCCCCATAAAGAAATCAGCTATAGTTACACACAAAAAGTACAAAAAAAGTCGGCAAGCTGAGTATAACTCTGTATAATACACACGGGTACGTAAAAGCGCTATTTTGCCTGTACTGCATTCGGCAGGAAAATAGTCCTTGTTAATGCTCTGAATATTAGCAAAACTCTATTTTTCGCAGTTGAGGAAAGCAGGTAAATAAGCATATAAATACCATAATGGAGAAAGTCATCATACTATCCAAATTGAGTAAGATAATAAACATCATATAAATGTTGGTAGCAGAACACTGGGGGCGGGGGGGAACTGACGGACCAAATGACAGACCAACGGACTACTGACGGACTAATGGACAGACTGATCAACTGACGATTCCAATTCGTTTCTACTTGGAAAACGACGGCCTGACGGCAGACAGGAACCCAGGCTGCTGACGGACGACGAATGACGGACCAGCGAAATTGAGTAAAATGCCCACCTCTGCAATACAGCATGTATTTTTTTTTCCAACCAATTGAAAACAAAATGCCTTTATATTTCTAGTTGCTGTTGCTCATCATGGCTTTGCCTTGAAGTCTGTCCACGTGCCTTCACTATTTCATCCATCAAAGGTCTTACCACAAGTCTTTGATATAGATCTGTCAGCGTGAATTGTGTATTGTTAAAAGTACCGGATCATGGAATGAAAAAGCCCCAGGTAAATTTTTGCCGTTGTACATTATATTTATTGTACCATATGAAGTTATTTTCTCTCCAGAATTGTTCTCCGTGGCGGCTTTGCCATCCTTTATTTTCCGTCTCCCCTTTTCATGTGATTGTCATCTCGCTTTGGATTTTCAAGGTCGATGTATAGTTAATTGGCGCAGGTCCCCCTCTGGAAAATCATTTCCATGACAACCGTTTTCTCGGGACGGAGCGTGAATACAAAAGATAACTCCAATATTGGTTCCGCATGACGGTGAGGGGGGGGAAATAAAAAGGTCATTTTGTTTATGGAAAACGTCATCGTTGCCAGTGAGGAATATGTATTGTGCACCTGTTCAACTAAAGTGAGCAGAAAATGTTTGCCAATTAAAAACTCGCAGTCCACTTCAACTTGTGGTTAATTAAATGTACACGTAGCAGACACTTCATTGGGTACAACTGCACAATCAAATTACCTCCGATACGTGAGCGGCATGAAAAATACGACGGTAAAACGTATATTTTATGAACTTAACAATGTTTGTTATTGCGAGTAAGGGGTTGAATGACAAGAGATATTTTGTAGTTGTGTGATGAAAGTCTCATCAAAGTCAATCAATGATGTCATTTTTATTTTTAGCACATTATAGTGGTCCCAAGCATTTTTGTTTCGCAGCAACTGAGCAGTTTCACATAAAGACACGCGTCAATGGTCTGGCATAGAAATAAATGAGCACAAATGATTAAAAGTACAAATCACCATTCCATTGAATTAAGTCGTCATAATTTGAGAGAGCCTGCATGTTTCTCTTCAATCAGCCGGCTGGTCTCGTTGTGTTCCATAGTAGCGCGGTAGCGAGTGTTGAGCCTCCCAAAAAATGAAGCGTTTCTCCGTTCCACTATTTCGATTTCACTTGTGCTACTGGATTCATTTTTGTTCAAGTATTTCCACACATCTACGATACACCCTTTATACATGACACTGATGACAGCGTCATTACGAGATACAAGTGTTGCGATGCTGGTGGGTGTCGTATCATAAAGTCATCAAGTTCTCTTTAGCACGCAGCCGTTGTCCGCATATTATTGGACAGAACATTTTGCCGATGAAGATGGCGCTTCGCTTTGCACTGCTGCCGCCGTTCCTCGCTGCCAGTCCTGTGGTCGTATTGCCACTGGTATGAATATTTGAAGACTGCCAATGAGCTGAATAGCAAAAGCTAGTGAGGCTGACCGCGATTCGCATCCGCAATTATTTTGTTAGGTTAAATAAGGCTAGGCTTGTTAGTCATGTTTAAATTCGGGTTGGAGTAAAACTAGGTTAGGTTTGGATTAAGGGTAAAGATTGAATTAGTGGCTAGAGTAGGGTCAGGTGGTTTGGGTTATGCTCAAGGTTCGGGTTAAGGCTATAGTTAGGATAAGGGTACATTTTTTTGGTTAAGTAATTACGTTTTTCTATAATAGTGCCGTAACATTTGTTGTTCTTTCTGGAGTCTCGTCTAAAAAATTGTAACTGGCACATACGCTGTTGCATTTGGAAATATGCGTTCACATGGTTTTAGTAGCGCTTAAAAGTTTTTTTCCAAGGGCTCAAGGTAGCCTCGGAGAGGCAATTATTCAATCAAGATATTTTTTCCCACCCATTCTATTGACTGTCATTTTTCCAGGACGCCCCCTCAAAAGACTGCTGGCATTGACATTCTTTTCGCTGCTGACTTTTTAACTCATTTGTCGTCAACGCAAAGAGCAGCGTAAGAATTTTGCGGGTGGAGGTTAGACAGACTAACATCTTGCCATCAAACTTTGATGCCCTTCCGATTCCTGCAGCAGCATGACAACACGAGACCATATCCGTTTGCTCGTTTTCATTTAGCGCGGTAATGATGAACAGGCTGCAAGTTCTTCAGTCGCAGCTGCTGGTCATGATGCTCCCTCTGTGCTCGTCACACTGAAGGCAGCTTGGACCCGCAAACCCACGCCACTAATTTTAGACGCCAAATAAGAATTCATCTAAGGCGGTGCCCTCGGCCGGAACATTATGTTCGGTGGTCGCGAGCAAAATGATTGATCCCCTCCGATGTGGGGACCTTTTTAAACATTAATAGGATGCTGCAGTTCTCACTGTACGATGGTAATCCGGTAAATATTTCACGCGTCAACACGATAAGGCTCTTTTTCTTGTGTGTTGCCTCTCGGTTGCAGCGCTGCGATAACGCGACGCTCCTCGGCCACCGACGCCAGCTGTCACGTGTCGTCCCATAGAACACATCTTGAAGCATGCAACATTTATGCTAATATGCGCTAAGGCGTGCAGACGCTGATCGAGAGAGAGAGAGAGAGAGCGAAAAAGAGCGCCACTGTAAACTGCTGTCACGACCCCACAGTGCCGGAGGTGCTTTTTGTTTCAATTGTAATGAGAGAAGGCGCATTTTCAATCAAACTGGCACTGATTGTGTGAATGTACTGAAGAGTAAGTATGTCTGCATCTTGGCTCAATAAAAAAGACCAACTGAGATGCATTTAAAAATAATAATGCTAATAATAGTTTCCTCAGGTGGACCAAAAGTGTGATTTTTCTTCAAATTTTGTCTTAAATATACAGTAAGTGGTGGTTGTCGATAATACTTTTGTCCGGGCCTTGTTTTTCGACACAATTCTCTTGAATCACAATTCAAAAGCAAGTTAGTCATTTATTATTCCTTTTGCCCGATTCTACTTATTGCTGTGACCTGTGACCGCTTCTCTTCAATTAAGAGAGGGGTACAAATAATTGTGTCGACGTATTTCATTTTGGGTTGCGTGTACAGACAGTTTCCACACATCTTGTGGAAGAAAAGTATCTATGGAGAAAGTGTCTTGGAGGAGAGAAGTTTTTCGGAGCAGAGTGAGCGGTTGCCATGGTGACGCGGTGGCGGAAAGGTTGAGGGGAATCGAGCAGAAAGTCTGCAGGCCACAGGACATCAGAAAGAAAGCCGGGCAGGTGAAGGTTGCGCTAATTCAAGCTTACGTCACTGATGCGGGCTCAGCTGCAAAAATGTCAACGTGAAAAAAACTAATACATATAATAAAACTAAATATGGGACTGAGATCATATTCAGGGAGCTTCTCTTCATATGCTGATGAGCTGCATTTCATCGTGGCATTGCCTGATTCCTTGCGTATGAAAGGCAGGAGGAAACGCATCCAAAGATGTGCATTCAAATCAAATATTCAAGGCTTCTAATGAAATATTCTGTCAATTTCTATGAGCAACATTACAGGCGCTGCTCTAAAAAAAAAAAAGAAGAAGAAAAAAAAAAAGGGAGAAAGAGGCTGCATTAATTAGTTGCACCAGCCAGCCAACTAGCATGACAGCTATAAGTGTTTGGTGGCATTTATTAGTGGAGCTTTTTATTCATAGCGGGATAGAGGACCAGTCCGCATTTGTGGTGGGCCGAGCTGCCGCGCCCCTGGCACACCTGAGAATTTGGTGAAAGAAAGTAGACGGCGCTTGGTTTGGGCTGTTGGATTTTGCCTAACAGGAAAATCCCGATTATTTTCTCTCAAACCCGATTTTACGATTACGATTTCTTTGTCAAATAAAAGATAATAAAAAATGAAGTATTTGGAATGTCTTTTATTTAAACTTAATTTTTCTTTCTTTGAACTCAAAATGTCAGTCAATTTAATTTAACACACACAGAACAATCCATTTGGATTAACAGCATTTTACTTACACAATAGATACACCAAAAATAACAAAATCGAACGTGCCGATTTGAACATTTTTAAAATTGTTTTATGCATAAAATTCGGTAACGGTTCAAAACCGCTCAATCGAGCAGCCCTAGCGCTCGATGTAAAAATAGGCGCATGTTCATTTTCCTGCCTGAGCATGTCTAATTGAGTGTGTTTGTGAATTTGGTAGACCATGCTACGCCTCACTGTGTGTTCCGGCGGATGGAGCTGCCGTGCCCCCTGCACATCCGCAAATTTTGGGTACAAGAAGTAGCCAACATTTTCGACTCGCTAAATGCAGACGTGAATGGTGGATGTCAATGTATTTCATGGATGAAATGACGGAATTAAGTGACAAAATGACGAATCCAATCTAGTTTGTCAAGAAAAATGACGAATGACGGACGGGTACCCTGGCCGCTGACGGATGACAGGCCGGCAAAGTTTTGTCAAATGCCCACCTCTGCTAAAAAGAAAACTCCACGCATGCGCACAGTTCAATTGCCCTTTGCGCTCGACTTGCACCGGGGAGGAAAACGGGGCCTTCTCCCACAAACCAGGTGTCTGTCATGGTACCAAGACT
This sequence comes from Filicampus tigris, assembly GCF_054856515.1. NCBI lineage: Eukaryota > Metazoa > Chordata > Actinopteri > Syngnathiformes > Syngnathidae > Filicampus > Filicampus tigris. The sequence continues at coordinate 1,729,468 of NC_141219.1, forward strand.
GAGAGGGTGGCATGGCTCATTGGTAGAGTGGTTGTCTCCCAACCCAGAGGTTGTGAATTCGATCCCCGGCCATTGTGACTGTGTCGAAGTATCCTTGAGCAAGATACTGAACCCCCAGTTGTGCCTGATGCTGCGTCATCAGTAGGTAAATGAGGTACAGTGTGACGCGCTTTGAGGACCAAAGGTAGAAAAGCGCTAGATAAGTGACAGCCTATTATTACCATTACCTGTGAGAGGTAGCTTGGTGCTACAAGGCAGGTGGAAAGCCGCAAAATACAAAGACAAAGGGAGAGCAGAAGCACAAATAGAAGAAGTTAAGCTAAATGTTAGCCTGTCTGCTAAAGCCGGCTCCACATATATCAACTGGCTAAATTTGGACAATTTCCCTTCCTTGCAGTCAAAGTTAGCAAACGGTTATTTTAAGGGATTATCCTGAGGTGTGGGGTTTATAAAGAGTGAATTTTTTGTTTCTCCCTCGTGGGAATGTCGGGCTGATCGACATTCCCACATGATGAACTTGTTCATTATTTACGATCGCTTGAGTGGTGACAAGTGGGTGGGTCAAGCCACAGACGGCATCAGTACGAAATGACAGATTTTGATTTGACACAATTGAGCAATGATCTGAAATGTTAAGCCCGTGGGTCTTTTCCACCCATCTGTCTGTCCGTCCATCCATCCTAAACCCGCCCACGCTCGCATCCATCCATCCACAGCAATACAAGACTGGATGCAATAAGCATTGCGCAACCATGCACGACTGAACTTATTTTGAGTCAAATATTTAGTGGAAATGAATACACTGTTTTCCTTTTGGAGACACAGTCACAAATTGGAACCCTAACCCAAAAAGAAGGTCTTTGTAGCATCGATTGTTCGTTTTCCCTCGAAACAATAACACAAATTGGTGATTAGGATTTAGTGAACGTTAACGGTTCAGAGGGGAACCTATTAAAAAGAGTTTCAATCGGGTAATCAGAAGTTGGCTTGCCACATACCCGCCAAGAATGATTATTAAAGCTCAACAGGAAGTGTTTGGTAGGCAGCATTGATAAGAGCCTCCCCAGAGCCCGCATGCTTCTCCCACTCTGCGCCGTTTTACCTCAGGATACAATCAAGACCGCTGTTTTTCTCGCTCTCTTTGTACCCTCGTGATTACAATTCAAACCTTTTAAAGAGTCTACTGGATGAAGCGCAGCATTATGAAGTAATTTAACACTCCAGCTACTCTCTGCTTGCCATAATTAAAATGTCCTGCGAGTTGCCATTCAACCCATTTGGATATGAAAATGAGAAAAATAAGCACTTTAATTAGTACGTTGTGTGTGTGTGCGCGTGTGTGTGTGTGAAGTTAATGGTGTCCCGCACGCACCCCACCTCTGCGGTGCAGTGAAATGTTTGGCGGCAATAAAACACAATCTGCGCGGAACGCTCTTAAATTTCTTATTATTGTAATGGACCCTAGTGGATGACAACTGAACAGATTGGAGACATTTTGGTTGATGGTTGACATGGTTGCTGCATTGTTGCCTTTCAGCGACATGCACAGAAAAAGTCATGGACTCGCCGAAATGGCCAGATTTGCGCTTTGAGCAGGCACAAGCCAGGCCAACCGCCTCAAAACCGACCGATTTCCAGAGGCCTGTTACGAAAAAAAAAAAAAAAAAGGCGAGAAAATGTCAGAATATTGTCTCCTCGTTGGTATAAACTGGTAGCGGAAGGTACAGGCGATGGGCCTGTTTCTGTCTGGATTGTGACATTTACTTTCCAACCGCATGAGTTCCTTCAGACGAGTCTGGGAATTCAAAGTGTTCTACCAGGTATTTCTGCCATACTATTTCTGACAGCGACTTCTTTAAAGCGCTTGGAAGAAAATGGAGAATCCCATTCTATTTGGAAGTGTATCTTCCCCTCCCATCATCACAAGCGCAGCAAAATGGGTATTATCATTCAATTGGAGCGGCGATTCTGTCCAGCGGGTCAATGTCAATCCAATCATGCTGCTTTTGCTCAGCTTTTTGCAGTTTATCAACCCCGCAGGGAAATGTCTGGCAATCCTAAACGCTCCCTTCGTCACTTGGTATTGATGTACTGGAGTGATGGTTTTTTTACAGCTATTTAAAAAAAAAAGGGGGGGGGGGGGGGGGACAAAATCAAAAGTTAGCAGCCCAAATGTAAGATCATTGTTCCGACGTGTTGGCATATAACCACCAACATGGACAAATCATAACATTTCTTACACTCCAGTTTCGAGCATTGTTATTTTGTATAAAGGAGTGCAGGACAGAACAGTTCAAATGACAAATGATTCATCCATCCATCCATTTTATGCCGGACTGCACACGAATGGCGGACTAAATAAAGACTAAATAAAATGCTTAATCCGTCTATTCCCAAATTTTTCTCGTCAACCGTCAGCAAAACGGGCGTCCGTCAGTGACGGTTGGACGGACCGGTCCGTCACATAGCCCGGCTCTGAAATTTAAAGTCTCACTCTTGTTCAGACTAACTGAACCAATCCACGTACTGTTTGCCAAAAATTGCATGTAGAATATGCGGTAAACACCTTGTTTGCATTCATCACCGCTGTTCATAACTGACCCGATTTGCAATGAGCTAGAAAAAGCCCCCACAAAAAGCCTCATTATAACTCAAAAGAATCTTTAATGTGCTTTCTCTCGTGTTTCATTTGGCTTGGAATGTTCCCTGCGTTTGTGGCTATAGCAGCATATTGTTTCTCGGTAGCAACGCGGAAGCCAATTAATCACTCGTAGAAAGACATTCTATTTATAATGTGCGGTAATTAGTATGGCATGCTGAGAACCAAACGAGTTGGTTGTTTAGTGATCAAAGATGATTTATTGGGAGCATTTCAAGAGTTAATACAAAACAATGCGTTAGAGAGATGCTGGCTATTCATTCCGGGATCATTTGACCAGATTTAAGCAAAGAGCGCCCAAAATCATTTAAAAAAAAAAAAAAAAAAAAGGGGACATTGTCGTTATTGGTCACCTCGTGCTTTCGAGGTTTGACGTCTCCTCTCCAGTAGTCACGCTCGAGCCATCCCTCCCTTGCCATCCTAATAGGACAGGCAGTGGAGAGGATGGGAGCTTTACGAAGACGAGTGAGAGGAAAATCAATAGCCGGGGGTGTCTTACAGGATGCTTTTATAAACGAACAAATGTTTAATGTGTCCTACCGTGCGCCTGGTGCATTATACTAATAGCTATAGCTAATGTGTTAGGCAAGGTTGCTAGTTAGAAGGACGTCAACCCCCCCAACTTATTTGCAATAATAGCTTCTATGCACCTTCACTAGTCTAAACATGGCATTCTGACTAATATTGCGTTTGTGCAATAGGAGTTAAGCAGCAAAATCCCCCCATTTATAGCCATCTCAGGGGCCGGCCATTTTGTACTTTCAGTTGACTGAAAATGACAACGCAGTTGCTCAGGTAACGATCAAGCACAGCTCACCTGTTTTCTGAAGGTGAGCCATGATTGGTTGTTACATGAGCCCTAAACAGCTGTGAAGTCATCTTCGGTCGACAGCAAGTGATAAAATGGCCGCCGCCGGAGATGTACAAAAACAGGTGGATTTTACTCTTTAACTCACATTCCACAAACGCACTATTAATCAGAATGCAGTGTTTAAACTAGTGGGACTGCAAAGAACATTCTTTCCAAAAATTTTGGGGGGTTGACTTCCACTTTAACCTAAATATTCACAAACCAAATGGTTCGCCACTTCTTCCTAAAAACAAGCCTACTGATTGACATTCAGAAGTGATATAAGCTCCACGTCAAACTATCAATAACTGGACGCTTTTTCAGGGACATCAGAAACTTGAGCAAGGTATTTAAAGGGCACATATGGAAAAGTGCCCTTCTAATTGCTTGTATACAAATAGTTAAGTCTCTTGAGAAGTGTCTGCCCAGTGCCACCGATCAAGTGTGAAATTAAAAGTCTTTTGCTCTTCTTCCCGTTTATGAAAATGTGTGTGAGGGAGCCATTCTGCCTCACGGTTATGTAAGAGTTGGGCTCATTTACATGCGACTGCCCCCCCGGTGAGTTTGTTCTGCTCAGGGTTGAGCCAAAGCACGGATGGAGGTTAAATTAGCCAGTGGACTACTGCAGTAGTCATACTCATTTGCTGTCTGGATGTTGGTGGGTGGAGGGGACATCTCTGGCATTCTTCATTGGTCTCATTCCACAAAAACTTGTTCTAATACTTCAAAAAGTGGTTTGATTTGTCGCCAATAAGTCAGTCACTAGAGGCGTCGAATGCCCGAGCTCTGCACCTGATCGTCATGGTATCAAAAGTCATACTCAGCGTTCGTATGAGATAGCCTTCTTACCAAACTTTTAAAATCCCTCTACGAAAAACGATAATCTCCTTTTTAGAGACTTCCTGTTTATCCAAACAGTTTTTAGTCAACTTGTGTGTAAAAGATAACCTTTCTTAGGGCATTTCCTCTGACTTGATCATAAAAGCATTGGTATATCCCTCCGGGGCAGCCTCCATTTGTTTACAGCTAACCGCCCTCATCCACCCGCACTACTTTGCTTTGAGCCTCTCAGGTGCGCCGACCTCAGCTTCCCCGCAGAGGAGAACATGCAATGAAGGCTTCGACTTGACATCAATGCACCTTTTTCTCTTTGCTATTGTATGCAAATTGCATGGGATGAAGGTGGTTTGAAGTGTAAATTGTTATTTTGGGGCAACACCACTGTCTTTAATAATAATTAAAGATTCCCCGTGGATTGGATGACAACAAAAAAAGACAAAAGACTGTTTGCATAGAGTATGCTTCCACGATAAACCAGTACAGCATGTCGTCGCTGTCGCAGACTTCCCATAAACGTGAACATTTGACAAACAATCACAAAACTGGATTTGAATGGACAAATGGACCAACTAAGAGACGGCCAATGTGACCAACGGCTGGATGCACTGTCCTCCACAGATGAACACACTGACTGGACTAAGATGGACGGACAGACTGATATTGTCAAATGGATGGAACAACTGCTTCGGACAGATGGCTTGCTGGTCATCTGGACCAATTCGGGAAAAGGCCACAAACGAAAACGCCCAACGGAACAACAAACTGCTGCGATGGTTGGCCAGACCGTTGGACGGGCTCGACGGTCAGACAGATAAATGGATGCGTACAGAGAGACTGACACACACAGAGACAATGGACCAATAGCTGGTTATATGGCTAGACAGCATAATGGCCGGCTACATGAGGGATGGTCCAGGAGGGCAGCGTGACCGACACGACGGACATGGAGCGGCGGAAACCAACGGGTGGCCGGCCTGCGCGACTGATCGTTGACGGACAACGGGACAAAGTAAAATCATTTGCGGCACTTTTCAGCGTTTCTGTACTGAGTCGCTGCCTCTCCATCCATCCATTTGCCAGCCACGAGTTCTGGACGAGTGTGTGATCAACGACAACGATCCAAGATGGAAGATTTGCTGTCATTTGCATAATGTATCACACATTGTAGTCAAAGCAGCTGTCGCATTGCAACGCAGCCAGCTCGTCCCATGTGCGCCGTGCACTAAGCAGCTTCCAGGCATGGACTATTCATCTGCTAAGCCTCCAGTGCACCAGCACCACCAAGTCTCCTTGCACACAAATCAGACGCATGGGCACCAAAGTGATGAAACACTACATTCATCAAGAAATGTTTGGGGGATTGTTCATTTCCTAGGGCCAACGGCAGACGCGAATCAGGTTTTATTGGAGGATTAAAGGGCTAGGTGGCGGGGGAGGGAGGCTGAGGTGAGGCGGAAAGATGGCGGAATGAAGACGAGGACACAGCTGCAAACGTTATCGGTCCATTTAATGGCTCCGTTATTAGCTATCAGATGGGCAAGAGTGCACTTAGCAATGGACTAGAGGGCGCGTTAACGTTTACTTTGTATTAGCGCTGATAAACCATTGCATCGCAGACGTTCAAAGCCCTCATTTTGTTTGACATAGTAGAACAGTAAACAATAGGACAGAGTTATTTTCAGCAGTTGTAGTCGCGCATCAATATAACCGTCCACACACCAAGAATTATAACGGCAATGGCAGTTTTGTCCCGTCATCCCTCACAAAGCAGAAAGACAGTCGACTGCTTGTGAACACAAAGATGGACAAACAGCTTCATTTGGTTTTTATGTTCACGTTTCAGCACATTTGATCTCTCCATCCATCCAACGGGCACACTGCTCAGACACAAAGCTGTTTGGTATCTAAGGAGCACAAACAATGGGAGCATGTTGGTCAATTTCAAGCAACGATACCTGGCTAGCTCAGTCCGTAGCGCATGAGACTTTGATTTGTTGGCCGTTTCCTTCTTACATGACTGTTGAGTGTAAACATTGTACATGTAAGCAAGGCTCCAACGCTGTTCGTTGGGTGAGTTTGTAATTGTAATGTAGAGGGGATGAAGCGAAAGCACGTCGTCCCTCCACCTCATGAAGCGGACATCTCCTGTTTATCCCCGACCCTTATGTCAACTTGGCTCTGATCGCTCATCTTGGGCCATGATTTCGTACACTTCCGGCGACGCCGGGCTGCAGCAGCACGGCTCGTCATCATGCGGCTCGTTCAGTGCCGACGGGTCGAATCCCTTCCCGCTGAGCGATTGGAGCGCGGTCATGTTGGAGCACACGGACATGATGTGAAAGCACGACTGCGCGCTGCAAGACAAGGCAACGTGTATTTGTAAACCAAAATACTGTCCATTGAAAATACATCCCTTTCCGCATAAACCGCTAGTATTACAATTCGCAAAAACACATTTTAACAAAAACTACATGTTTCTCTGTGCTGGGTCCTCAGGACTTTATGGCAAAAGCTCACCAATTAGAAAGGTACACAGTAAAGTGAGCTGCTTTGTGTTCATGTGCTATTAAAGATCAGTATTGTTCACTTCTTATGCAAAACGTACGTCCAAGTGAGTCCGTGGCACGGTTTCCGGCAATAAATGGCAAAAGGCTTGCAAAATGAGCGGATCTGATTTTGGCAACCCTACCCGGTGGCAAGTATTACCACATACAACATTTACGTCGCAGCCGTATTGGATATGGCAAAGTGAAACAATCTCTGAAGATGCCTCGTTTATTTGCTGCTTGTCGTCAATTAAGCTAGCATGTGCGCTCTGGGGAAGTGTGAGGAAACCCGAGTACCCGGACAAAATCCACACAAACACAGGGAGAACTTGCACACCCCGCACAGGAAGGCCAGAGCCCGGTTATGAACCCACGACCTTTGAACTGTGAGGCAGATATGCTAACCTGTCATCCACTGATTCTCAATCGTGAAAAGTGAAATGTTTGATGCCAGCTTTCACTACCTCTTGACAGAATCAATCAAACTGTTGGTGCTAGAGGATGGATCAACATTTCACACCTTGTAATGTTTACTGCAGAGTGCATGGCTTCTGAAATTACAAGTGTGATGCTAGATGACGTGTGTAAATTGAAAAAAAAAACTTGTGGGTGAATGTGTGATTGTCTTTCATGTTCAACTTCAGAAACCATGTGTCTTGTAATTAAACAAAGGTCTTGAAAGTCCACTTGCAGCACTATTGTACAATTGAACAAAGGGTAATTAAGACTATTTCACATGGTTTAAAAATGACTACTACAGATGTGTATTAATTCAAGTATTTACTGTGTAAGCAAATAATTCATAACTCACGGATTTTAACCATCACCGAATTGCATAGTGCCAACTTCCAAGAAAAAAAGATGACTGGCACATTGTAAAGCTGGACAATTGACTTCTTTTAAGTGGAAACAAATATAGAATATTTTAACGGCACTCTTTGGTAAGGTGACTAACGTTGGGAGAGGGAGGATTAAACTACCGACATTGCCCTTAGAGTTTCAGTTTCATGACTGAGATAGGTTGAGCCCGGAAATTTTTAATTGTAACAATCTGGAAGTCGAACAGCATCATGGACTTACTGAGAGCTGGTGTCATGAAGCGGCTCAAGGTGGCTCATGGTGCTAAAGTCGTGCTCCAGCACCTGGCGGGGCGTCATCCGCTGGGCGGCGTCAAGCTGCAGCATTCCCTTCAGCAGCTCCACAAACTTCTGCACGTCTGCGGTCTTGGCCGCTTTGTTGGCAATGTGCCTGGTGTTCAAGATTCCCGGCTGGAACTAAATCAAGTTGCCCATGTCATACGTTGACAGCGTTTTCAAGTGAAGACGTTTGAGTGACTGCTTACGTGAAGAAGGCGATCAAGAGAGCGGAATTTAAAGCGTCTGGTCTCTTTGGGTATTGAGGTGGTCTCTTTCTGGTACTGCTCTGGTGTCTGAAGAGACAAGGCTCAAGGTAAGCCTGTGTTTCTGTATTTTCTTTTGTTTCTGTATTTTTTTTTTTTAAGGACAAGTAGTCATAGAGGCACACACCTTGAGCTTCCAGCTGAAATTGCGCTCCATCTGGAAGAAGCAGCTGGTCTGCAGTCCAGCTTCAAGAACATTATCTGGAGGCTGGCCTTGAGTCTCCACAATGTACCGAACCTGGAAATACAACACCAAGTTCCATATTTACCATTGCGAATTTGGATTTATCCATCCATCCATTTTCTATAAGCACTTGTCCTCATTATGGTCATGGGTGAGGTGGAAATTATCCCAGTTGACTTTGGGTGAACTCAAAGTGTATTACAAAAGAATAATAAATACGTGGGCTCACATTTAAAGCATTTAGAATTTAGCGTCACCAAAACTTGTTACCAAAGTTAAAGGCTGATTTTTGTTTTTGAAGTGGTAAACTTTTTGCACTGGTGTGACAATTGATGTTAAATAATGAAATTGATGAAGCAAACTTGCGCCACAAGTTAACTTTTGTGCTGTTATAAAGGCTGCACTGAGGTTTCACTGTATTGCCGTTGCTCCAATTTCACCAAAGTAAGGCAAACGTTTACTTACTTATACTTACCATGTCGTATTCACTTTTTCCAGGGTAGAGCAGTGCGCCTGTGTATAAAAACGCAGCAATGCAGCCTACTGACCAGATGTCTATGGCTTCCGAGAATGGCGCACCCAACAGGACTTCCGGAGACCTGGAGAGAGAGATGAGTAATCATCTATTGTGTAAAGATTTTTTTTGCAGTTTTTTTTATTTTTTTTTTTAACCAAATATTCATTCCAGTTTGAGGGTGTGATTACGCAAACATCACTAGTTCCCTGAACTTATGTCATCGGACAAAGAACACCCCTAAAACTGCTTTTGTTAAAATTATGGCTAGATTTACACTGCATGGAGCAAGTGGCAACTTCAAGTTCTATCATTTATGTATTTTTGTTTACGTCTATCTGCTATCACAGTGTTTTGTTGGATGTGTGTTTTAACGATCTTGATCATTTGAATCAGGTGTGTTGGATGAGGGAAACATCTAAAACATGCAGGATAGTGGTCTTCAAGGACCGGATTTGGACATCCCTGTGTTCAAACTATACGACATGTTTCCAGTATTTTGGTTACAGCATTTAACAATGAGAGACGGTGTACACCGATTTCTATTTAATCTGACTCACCGATAGGGGAGTGTCTGAATGAGCGAGCCCTGTTTGGCGGTGGACACTTGAGCGGCCAGGCCGAAGTCGATCACCTTAATCTTGTAGGGTTGCTGCACCTGGTTGACCAGCATCACATTCTCCATCTTGAGGTCCGCGTGTATGATCTGCGAGACCTTCAAGTGGTCCAGCATGTCGGCCAGCTAAAAGGTCATCCCAACAAGTGCAACATCACAAGATCAATTTCATTCCAAAAGTATTCAAGCAATTTTTGTTTCCCTCCAGGAGCATACTTGATGGACAACTGGCCTGATCTCCTTCAGCTGGAGAGGTCTGAAATTCCGCTCTTTTACAAAGTCAAACAGACTTTTGTCCAACAGCTCAAACTCAATACAAACATGTCCGGTGATGCTGAAGATGCTGTACCATTGCACCAGGTGGCATTTGTCAGCATCCATCTTTTTGATTTTTAACAGGGCAAGGATCTATAAAGACATAAGTGGCATAGAAATGGGTTTTCTGTATCTATAGCTTGCCATTGAGTCAAAACAAAACAAATAATCAGTGTTACTGAAAAACTGTTAAGGACTCTCACTCACAGAGCAGGAGGTCTTTACACTATGTCCAGATGTTAAATAAATGGCGCCTGCGTGATGCTGTCTATCCGATTAACAAAAAATAAGTTGCTAGCTTTGTTGCTCATCACATAGTATTGAAATCCTCACTTTAAAGGGGGGGGAGAAGGCAAATAGAAACGCAAACTGTAAAGGGTGAGGAGAAGGCGAATAGTAACGCAAACTGTATTTGGCATTTGCAGGAGACAATACTGCTGGATATATTTACAGTAAATATTTGTAAGAATAGCGCTGCGATTGGCTGGCAACCAATTCAGGGTGTCCCCCGCACACTGCCCTAAGACAGCTGGGATAGGCTCCGGCACGCCCGCGATCCTTGTGAGAAGAAGCAGTATAGATAATGGATGGATGGATATTTGTAAGATCACCAGAAGACTTTGTGATTGATTCAACTTTTTGTTTTTAACATGCAGCACTAAAAAAACAAAACAAAGGAAATAAAAAAACGTGCATTACCAGTATTTTACTAAAGTGGCGGTTCGAGAAGTAGTAGTAACGTCGCTAACTGAGAACGTCTTGTTCACCTGATCTCGCCGTTCATAACCTCGAAATGTCGAACGTCGGGACAAGTCGTTACTACAGGTAGTTAATGGACGTCACCCACCTCATATATGGCCCGTTTGGCTGATGTTCCGTGGTTCTTGATGGTCTTGACCGCCACCGTCTTGTTGTCGGTGGTCTTCCGACATTTAACCACGTTCCCGTAGGCGCCGCGACCCAGGACCGACAGCACGTCGTAGCCGGACGATTTGGAATGAATTCGGGCTCCGGGTGAAAACTGGTTGTCCTCGGAGCCGGACGAGTCCATTCTGGGGAAGACCGGGTGGTCGTCCGATTGAAGGCACGGCTCTTCTGTCGATGACATGGGGAGCCCCAGTCACCTCGCCCGGAGGTGTAAACAGTTGAGAGACGCCCTGCACGCGGCTGTAGCCTGGGGGACGCTACCTTTGACTTTCAAGTGCTTTATACCGTCGCGGTTAATGTTGTAACGTAACATTGTCGTCATGGAGACGGGGACGAGGTGGTATTATGGGTCGGGTAGGGCCTCAAAGTCTCCACGGTGTCCGTAAGTGCTCTCCGCCTTCAGTCGACCTGAGCCGGCGTGCTGTTTGTGACGAACGAGGTACGTTTAAGTGTTATACAATCACACGCCGGGTTGGTTTTCCCTTTTACCATTTCATCCTCGCACGCACGTACACCATGTCGCGGAACGTATGGCGTGTGTATGGCTCTTGTAATCTTTAATGGACGCGACAGGTTGTTATGTAAATGTGCCGCTAGCGGCTTAGCATGTTGTAAAAGCCTTTTTTTAAAATTCACTTAAACGCAGAAGAAAATCACCCCTTCTCAGTATGTCTCTTTATTTTTACCCTGCCACTGTTAAATAGACTCCGCACACGATGCCTTAGCAGAAAGACTCTGTAAAGTGATTTTTTTTTTTTTCAAAATGCGTTCTTCATGTTTTAATATAATTGCTAAAATCATAATCAAAGTCTGAAAACTATGCCGTACTCGTGGCACAGTCTAAAACGCTTAATGTGTGTATAAAAAAGATTAAGGTTGCTTAATATCAGAAAAGTATGACTAATTGTCACCAAAATTGACACGCACATCTCATGCCTACTTCAACCTCTTAAAATTTCAAAACAGTTGCCACAGTATTTGGGATTTTATGAGTAAGCCTTTTTTGCCCCGTCAATGTTCACCATAGAAAAAAATACAACTTAACATCGCTGAATGTTACGAAACGCCATCAAAATTCACGTGCACACGTTTTCCTATGACCACATCAATCTCTGAAAAATATCAAAACAATCGTTTCAATATTTTGGATTTAATGGACATTAAGCGTTTTCTTCATTCACATCCATACGCAACATTAAGCTAAAGTTATAAGACGTTAATGTCCATGGACTTGTGATATTTTCAGAGATTGACGTGTGCATAGGTTGAGATGTGCTCATGAAACTGAGCCAGTCATTTTTTTTTAATCTTGAAAAGGTTTCCTGTTAACCTGAAAAGTGGTGTTTTAAAGTTGATGATTTTTTTCTGGAGCCTATCACTAATTTTATTCTTACTAATTCTCTAATAGAGTGAGAAATAATTGAGAAAATACATTAACTGTACTTGAGTTGGCCTTTTTCTTTAAATTCCAACATTTCAACGTTTTCTATAGCCATACCGTGTAATGCGGACATAACTATTTGAAGCGTGACAAAATAATCACGTCCATTTAAAAGCATTTTTTTCACTGGTTGAATGTAGATTCTGTGCATATTGTACATCAAATCAGACAAATGTGACCTCGCTTTTATGTTATGTTAGCATGTTGTCAGAAAGCAATCACAAGTTCATTTGGCAAACAAGCAGGCTTTACAGTGCGTGGTAAATCCGCGTAATTTGTGATTCATCATTAGCTTCTCTTAAGATATCCCATTTGGATATGGCTCTGTGTAATGAAGTGTGCGCTTGGTTCAAGGCCATTTGCCCTACTATTAGTAGTGTCATTAATCTTCGATTGCTATTTCACAATCAACATGAATGAGAAATAACATTTGTGGCTACTGCACACCGAACTCTTTCACATAATCACCTCCACTAAGTCAAACAGTTAGCCACTGGTGTATGGTGTAGGATTTTAATGCACTTTCAACTCAAGAAAAAAATCAACAGCGGGACTACTTTTAAGTACAAAATAGGACTTTAAAAAAAATGTGAGGCAAAAGAACAGCATTAGGGGTTGCGAAAATATCGAAAAATAGGCACGTGCTTAATTCAAGTACATTAACAAATTCACATAAATTTAAAAACAAAAGTAAAAACATGCAGCCACAGTCGCTCACGTTCTTTTAAGCCCTGGGCTGATG